>NC_142740.1:10242699-10842699 GCF_051943395.1 Hippocampus bargibanti
GCAAACTTTTTGACTCGCGGGCCGCATTGGGTTCTAAAATTTGACAGAGGGGCCGGGCCAGGAGCATTTGGAGGGAGTGTTTGGGCCGGAAATACTAAACCTAAAGCAGTAAAGGACAACCGACGCCTCCGGACAAGTTATGTCCATAATTTATAAAATCACTTCAAATGACTTTGACTGAGCGTATTTTACAAAGATTCCACAGCATATAGCTATAGTTTACGTTTTAAGACTTGCGCTGAATATTCATGAAGTCTTGTTTTCGAGTTGATGACGACCCTCATGTAACGTCACGTTTGGACCGCCCCTGACCGAGAAAGCGACACACAATGCATTTTGGGTACTTTGTTTGGTCTGAAAACTTCGTGTTGATGGCGAAATTAGAAGGAAAACACATAAATAACGCCATGGTGAATCGTTGTGTGTTGCACCAAGACAACTATTTGATATTCGCTGACACAAATTCCCAGCTGACAAATCAGCCCATTTCTAACGGAGCTTGGGCGTAATCTTCTGCATTTTCTGGGTGCTACATTGCTGTCATTGACGGCTCGAATTGATATGGGAGGACTCCTTCAATCAATTAATTGCAAACATTTATGCTTTCCTCTTCAGAACTATTTGAATCATATTCATAACTGGATGAGTAACAAGAGAACATCTTCTCCGAATCTGAAGCCATTGTTTTGATTGTCGAGCAAGGCAAGACGTCTTGGCGTGACGTCATGAACAAGGGGGTGGGACCTTCTGAAACTGGCCATTTCCGGATTCATTTGAAGTCATTTTTATTGGTGTTTTTCACTTAACTAAAAATATCAGCCTGCCTGATTTGGGTATTATAGATGCTATAAAACGTTTTTCTGATGTCAGTGGGAAACAAAAAAAATGGTCTCAAGGAATATGGCGTTTACATACTATTTCGTAGATACTTGGAGGAGGAAATGGAAATAGATTAAAATAACTTATGCACTGTGATTTATCAAGATTGCGTCTGTTTTTAATAAGTTTTCATTGAAGGGGCAAAGTTAAAGAAATCAACATTTATTGAAAAATGGAATCACTTTTAACATTCAAAACATATTTTTACACAACGAAATATTTAAGCTCAATAATACCTACTTGTGTTAAATTCCGGCAAATCATAGATGGTTTGTCCTTGCGCTCAACAAACTCTCCACTGACGCCCTCGCCTTCACGCGAAAAACAATATGTGTACCGTCGCCGAGCACACAGACATAGGCTACCTGCAGTTGAAATTTGCATACTCGGCACGACAGCCAATCAGAAGCCTGCTTCTTCCTTCCGGACTTTCGCAAGCGTTATATAGTCGTGCAATTGCATGTCATTTTCCAAAATAGATGCACAGAACCTCAGCCCAGAAGAAAGATTCAAAAGAAGCTAACAACATATGCGACGCTACAAAAGTAAATTTACATTAAACCGTGACTGTAAAGTGTACGTGAGACTTATGAAAGGGGCTTAGTGGCTCATAGGACGCAATGCAAACGTTGCATTGTGCACCACAATGACAATCGACTACTGCAGCAAAATCTACAGCCATGCACATTTACCGTAAATTAAGCAAGGTAGCATTTGTAGGAGGTACATTCTTGATTTAAAAAAAACTTTATACTTTGTGACAATGTTTTTTAATGTGATATTGTCTCATTGTGCTTCAAGTAGATAGTATTAACATATACGCAGCTCCAGCCATTTTATCTCCAAATACCTTTGAATGCACGCGCTGTTGCGTCACAGAATGAGGCATATACAAACAAACGATACAATTACTTTTCCTATTTTGTTTAGCAATTAGTGTAGCATAACGATACCACGTGTTTGATAACAACCGATTCCAGTCATGTTTTTCTCCTGCAAACGGTTGATATAATGCGTCCATGACACCTGAATTTTGGGCTTTTTTGGCAGGTATTTCAACATGGGCTGTCAGTCTGATGTGCGGTTTATGTTGTAAAGGCGATGTCACGACTGGTGATGTCAAAGATGACATGATGCATATAGTTACGGGAAAACCAGTGTGATGTTCACGAAAATCAGGACAGAGTCCATGCATCCTGCAACATCATGAGTTATGACAGCAAGTTGCATATCAGTCATTGTACCAGTTCCATTTCCAGTTCCTAACCAGTTCCCTTGACTTATCTTGACGACGATTCGTTTTGCTTCTTGGGCACAGCTATTTCGAACCCATTCTGTGTTAGACTTAGAACGGACAACAACGGAATCCCAACCAGTGGTCCAAGCCTTCCCTGACTTGATACGAGCGTACCAAAACTCTTGAGGATAATTGCTTCCATCTTGTGCTTCGTTCACGAGGATGCTAAGGGAAAATGACACAATTACTGCAGCTTATTGTGGAAAGCAGGCTACAGGATGTGCCATGTTTGGACACTTTTCTGCCGTCGTTGGGTGTAAGGGTGGAGTTGGCTGATGGAATGGGAGGCTTTACGTGTGTCATCTGGATTGCCTCCACTAATTCATACAGCAAGATGATGTGGACCAAACCCATGGCTATTGAGTAGTTTGGCTCCGTCTCTCTTCCACCTGCTCAAGATCTAGTTGGTGAACGATTTTGCAATGGCTTTGATGCACGCAGGTGGCTCTTTCGGCGATCTTGATGGCAGTTGGCGTTGTGATCAGCACGGTGAATGGCCCCTCCCACTTTGGTGCAGACCAGGACTTCCTCTTGATCGCCTTGATCAGCACCTCGTCTCCGGAGCGCAGCAGCCTCTGTTCCTGTGGAGGGAACAAAGAGGACTGCGGCAGTACACATGCTGTGGACCTCTTTTTGTTGTAAAAATTTCACACAACGTTTTTGCCAACAAAGCGCTTGGATCTGATTCATTCTTTTGCCCAAAGTTCACCTTCCCATAATGGGAGGAAGAATGGTCTTCCATTGCAATATCTCAAAAGGCGTTAAGCCATTATTAGTGGGCATTATTTTCAGATATAATTTAATCAGAAATAGACGTTCAGGCCATGGTTTGCCTGTTGCCTCCATCGTTTTTCTGAGTCGATTTTTTATCGTACCATTCGTTCTTTCAATTAATCTTGCACTCTGTGGATGGTATGCACAGTGATTTTTTCAATGCGATTCCTAAATGTTCGGACATTTTGGTTATTACGTCCTTAACAAAATGTGGCCTATTATCACTCCAATTTATTCTTGGTATGCCATGTTCTGGAATAATATGTTTGCATAACGCTTTAGCAACGGATAATGCATCGGATTTCTTTGAAGGTACAATTTCCACCCATTTGGTGAATGAATCAATTAGCACCAGAATCAGAATCAGAATCAGAATACCTTTATTCGTCCCGCAATGGGGAAATTTGCAGTCCACAGCAGCAATTGAAGAGGGATGGGGTTGGGGTGGGAGTGAAAGGATAGAAAACAAGATATTCTAAGCATAACAAAATAAAAATGTCAACTGTATACTGTGCAAATGTAGATGTGACCCGTTCTATAAACAAGACTGTACATAGTGCAGAATCAAGAAATGCATTTAGCTATATTGCAACAACCCATATTTACAAGTGTCCAGTTTTTTTTGTTTTTTTTCACATGTGATCATTGGGAATTGTGAAGCCTGACAGCAGTCGGTAGGAACGAGCGGCGGTACCTCTCCTTCTTGCAGCGCGGGTGTAATAGTCTCTGGCTAAAGGAGCTACCCAGATCTGTCAGGATGGGCAGGAGGGGGTGGGAGGGGCTGTCCGTCATAGCTTTTAGTTTAGCTAGCGTCCGTCTGTTGCCCACCTCCTCTAGAGAGTCCAGCGAGCAGCCCACGACAGAACTGGCCCGCTTGACAAAGCGCTCCAGTATTTTTCTGTCCCGGGTGGTGATGCTGCCTCACCAGCAGACAATGCCATAGTGGATGGCTGATGCCACCACAGAGTCATAGAAGGTCTTTAGGAGTGACCCCTGAACTCCAAAAGACCTCAGTTTCCTGAGGAGGAAGAGGCGACTCTGTCCCTTTTTGATTAGGGCATCCGTGTTTGTTGTCCAGTCCAGTTTATTGTTGAGAGTAACACCCAGGTACTTGTAGGAGGTCACCCTCTCAATGTCCGAACCCTGGATGTTCAATGGTGCAGGTGACGATTGTTTCCTGCAGAAGTCCACCACCAGCTCCTTGGTTTTGCCGGTGTTGATCTGGAGGTGATTCTGCTGGCACCAGTCCACAAAGTCCTTTGTCAGTCCCCTGTACTCCCTATCGTCTCCCTCTGTAATGAGGCCGACAATAGCTGAATCGTCAGAGAACTTCTGAAGGTGGCAGGTTGGGGTGTTGTAATTGAAGTCCGAGGTGTAGAGGGTGAAGAGGAATGGAGCCAGGACTGTTCCCTGCGGCGCTCCGGTGCTGCAGAGAAGCCTGCCTGACTCACAGTTCTTTACTCTCACGTACTGTGGCCTGTTTGTGAGGTAATCTGTAATCCAGGATGTGAGGTGATGGTCGACTCCGGCATGCCGCAGCTTGTCCCCCAGTAGACTTGGCTGGATGGCGTTGAAGCCACTGGAGAAATCGAAGAATGTGATCCTCACCGTGCTCCCAGCATTCTCCAGGTGCAGCAACGCCGTATGGAGGAGGTAGATGATGGCATCCTCCACACCGATGCTGGGCTGGTAGGCAAATTGTAGCGGGTCCAGCGATGAGCTTGCCAGTGGTCGCAGGTGGGCGAGGACGAGTCTCTCCAGCGTCTTCATCAGGTGAGACGTCAGCGCCACCGGTCTGTAGCTGTTGAGCTCTTTGGGGTTGGCAATCTTGGGCACTGGGACCAGGCATGACGTTTTCCACAGCTGTGGAACTCTGCCCAGCTTCAGGCTCAGGTTGAACAAGTGCTGGACAATGACACACAGCTGGTCGGAGCAGGTCTTGAGGAGTCGGGAACTGATATCATCCGGACCTGCTGCCTTCCTCACCTGCATCCTCCTCAGTTGGTTCCTCACCTGCGCAATTGTGACAGACAGGCAGGAACCAGGAGGCAGAGTGGCGGCTGAGGGTGTGGCAACGGTTGGGAGGGCAGATGTTGGTTGTGGAAAGCTGGTCGTGAGAGGGGGCAGGGAGGGTAAGGCCACAGTGAGAGTTGGTGCAGGTGCAGCTACAGGTGAAGTTGACGGTGGGCCGGGGGCGGCTGGCATCTTGTCAAACCGATTGAAAAAGCGGTTGAGTTCATCTGCCCAGTCCTTGTCTTTTTTGTTCAATGTCACTGGGCTTTTGTGGCCTGAGATGTTTTTCAGGCCCTTCCAGACACCAGCGACATTGCTGGCTTGCAGCTGCTCCTCCATTTTCATCCTGTAGGCCTTCTTCCCCTCTCTGATCTTCCTCCTCAGTTGGATCTGCACGGCCTTCAGTTCCTCTCTGTTGCCCGACACAAAAGCCCTTTTCTTCTCCTTCAGGAGGACTTTTATGTCGGGATTTATCCATGGTTTGTTGTTGGCAAAACACCGCACAGTCCTGGTGGGTACGGTGTTTTGTTCACAAAAGTTAATGTAGTCTGTGATGGTGTTGGTGAGTGAGTCAATGTCTTCCCCATGAATCTCAGTAAAGAGCTCCCACCTGGTTGAATCAAAACAGTCCCGCAGAGCTTCTTCAGCTTCTGTGGACCATCTTTTGATCGTGCGGGTCACAGCTGGTTGCCTCTGCACAAGGGGTTTGTACACAGGCTGGAGATAAACCATATTGTGGTCTGCTCTTCCGAGAGGGGGGAGGGGGGAGGGTTTGTATGCATCCTTGGCGTTTGAATAAAATAGGTCCAATATGTTATTGTCTCTGGTGGCACAAGTTACATACTGTGTGAATGTTGGGAGGGAGAATTTCAGGGAAATGTGATTGAAGTCCCCTGAGATGATAAACAATGCGTTGGGGGACTGGGTTTGCAGCTTATTTACAACAGATATGAGGGCATCGGAGGCAGCGTCGCCATTTGCCGTAGGGGGAATGTACGTCGTCACGGCTATGACGTGTGAGAATTCCCGTGGCAGGTAATGCGGCCGGAGGCTAACGGCTAGCAGCTCGATGTCCCGAGTGCAAATTTTTTCCTTCACCGTGATGTGCCCAGGATTGCACCATTTGTCATTCACAAATACAGCAATCCCCCCTCCTTTCTGCTTACCGCTGCCTTCATTTCTGTCCGTTCGTACGAGTTGGAAGCCCTCCAACTGTGCGTGGGCGTCCGGAGTGATTGCCGAAAGCCATGTCTCCGTGACGAGTAGCAAGCTGGCTTCCCGGTACTCCCTCTGATGCCGCGTTAGCGCCGCCAGCTCGTCCATTTTATTCGGGAGCGATCTCACGTTCCCCATGATGACGGACGGGAGAACGTGTCGGTATTTCCTCGTTCTTTTGCAGCGATCTTTCCCGGCCCGACATCCTCGTTTCCTCCTCTTCAGTTCATCGGGGATGTCTGGTGCGGCGGCCGCTAGTCCGCTATTAGCCCGCCACGCTAGTAGCTGGTCTCGACTGTAAACAATGGGATTCCGCGTGCGCGTGGATTCCCCGTTCACAGGAGCGATGAAAAAGTAAAAAATAACGGCAATGAGCAAAAGAAAAGATGCCCATCTCCTCTCCGTAGGTTTATGGAACGAGATTAGGCAAAGCAAAAACGGAAAAGTAAAGAAGTGAAAAAGTAGACAAGAAAGGGAAATAGCTGCTGTGAAGGCAGCCACACAGGGGGGGCGCCATCTTTACCAAACAGTATTTATAAGAATTACTTGTGCTTAGTTCTATGAAATCCATGTGGACCACTTCAAAGGGGTTGACCCCTGTGGAAAATTTCCTCTTTTTGGTCGCATATTACTGTCAGAGATATGACAGACAGACACCGTGGACAGAGACTCAGAACCAGAAAGATTGTCCCCACTGCCGGCAGGAGACGCAGTCATCAGATGACATACGTCTGAATTGTGCGCCCCTCTGCCAAGCTATTTATTGAGAGTATATGTAAATTACAGTGATATATTAGTAAACATAGTTTTCTTTATTATAATGCCACGCCTCTGGGCGTTCTGAGCACCAACAGCTGCAAGCAGTAAAACATAAGACATTTTAATTGGTTGTCTTTTCCAAGAACTGATAAATTTGTAATCTGGCGCTTGTGCAGGATGTTTAAGCCGTAAATAACTTTGGTGGAAAAGGAGTATCTAAAGCCCTAAATTCTGTGCAAGGCCGGACCTTCTAGAATCTTGATGGAGACGACAGTTCACCTTGCCGTGTCTGTTGCACTCAGATTTACTGTGGCCATCTGCGCTTTGACTGTAGGCCCATTGTTTAGTTGGTCAGCAAAGCACGGCACTTTTAAACATGATAAATTATTATTCTCCATCATTCCCACCTCTTAATCATTTTTAAAAGTGATAGCAAACATTATCTTGACAGTGATCGTGGAGTGTAAAAAATGTGGAAAAAAACAAAATAGTAAATATAATGGCATATATGTGTCTATACTATTGGGATATATGTATATAGGTAAAATACAAGACAGAAGACATTCCCCGCTATAGCCTAACAATCAATGGGAAGCATGTATGTGTATATATACCCCCGTCCCACCTCTTAATTATATATTTCAAAGTTGCATTTTCATTAGTCTGATTATATGACTGGAGTGTCATTTTAAATTACTGTTCAACAAATTGCTCATTCATGACAGTTTCAAAATCACGGTGGGCATTTGGAAACAGTTCAACTTAATTTGAAGACACCAGATAATAACCAATATACCTAAAAAACATATTTTTCTTTTTCATTAAAAACAAATTTGGGAACATCTCTCATTTCATCCCCGCCCCTTTTTTTTTCTTGGGAAAAAAACAATGATATTGGGATAAAATGTACGTCAGCATGCAATCCGATCTTAGCATGCAGGGAAAATCTAGATCGGTCCCTCCGTCCAAAGGCCGTGAGATACGAGTTCCACATCGCTTGACTCCACACCGCTAGATAGGCTGCGTGACTGGTCCCTCTGGTCATCTGGTGGCCCCTTCCGTCACCAGCCTCGACGCGTCTGTGGTAGCAGCCTGGTATATCATGGTCCAGTCTGCTCCTGAAAATAATGGACGAGAACCCAAAATGAGCGTATGTCTCCTCAATGAACGATTCTTTGAGGAGCGCCTGGGTCCATGCATTTACATGGAGCCGGGAGCTCTCGGCCACGTTCCACCTCAAAAGGCGTGGAACCCCTGGCAGAATTTACGGTGACCCTCGAGCCTGAGTAGCGCAATTGGCACAGCCTCAAACCATTTAAAATATCTCTCCAGGTCACCACCATATAATTCCTAGATTCTAGTCCAGGCATGGGCAAACTACGGCCCGCGGGCCACATACGGCCCGTTAGGCTTTTCAATCCGGCCCGCCGAACTTGCCCAAATTATAGTACAAACAGTGTCTAAAACTCATGACAAAAAGCTAGCGAACAACAGGGCAGATAACTGAAAAGTTGCCTGCCCCATTTTTCCCAACTTGAAGCAAAATGAGACCAATCCCATTAAGAAACATTGTCACAAAGTATAAAGTTTTTTTTTAAATCAAGAATGCACCAACTACAAATGCTACCTTGCTTAATTTACGGCAAATGCGCATGGCTGTAAATTTTGCTACAGTAGTCAATTGTCATTGTGGTGCACAATGCAACGTTTGCATTGATTTCTACGAGCCACTAAGCCCCTTTCATAAATCTCACGTACACTTTACAGTCACGGTTTAATGTAAATTTACGTTTTGTAGCGTCACATATGTTGTTAGCTTCTTTTGAATCTTTCTTCTAGTTTGAGGTTCTGTGCATCTATTTTGGAAAATGACATGCAATTGCACGACTTTGTAACGCTTGCGAAAGTCCGGAAGAAAGAAGCAGGCTTCTGATTGGCTGCCGAGCCGAGTATGCAAATTTCAACTGCAGGTAGTCTATGTTTGTGTGCTCGGCGACGGTACACGTGTATTGTTAGCTCGTGAAGGCGAGAGCGTCAGTGAGGAGTTTGTTGAGCGCGCGGTCAGGACAAACCATCTATGATTTGGCGGAATTTAACATAAGTAGGTATTATTTAGCTTGAATATTTCGTTGTGTAATAATATGTTTTGAATGTGATTCCATTTTTCAATAAATGTTGATTTCTTTGCCCCTTCGATGGAAACTTAAAAACAGACGCAATCTTGATAAATCACAGTGCATATGTTATTTTAATCTATTTCCATTTCCTCCTCCAAGTATCTGCGAAATAGTCTGTAAATGCCATATCTTGCATATTCATTGAGACAAATTTATTAACTGATCAGGGATATTTTTCACATTTGAAAGACAGTTAATAAATTGGGTTGTAGTGTTTTTACTGTGCTATGAGGTTTGTACATACTACATTTAAAGGACAACCGGCACCATTTTTTGTTTTTGTTTCCCACTGACATCAGAAAAACGTTTTATAGCATCTAAAATACCCAAATCAGGCAGGCTGATATTTTTAGTTAAATGAAAAACACCAATAAAAATGACTTCAAAATGAATCCGGAAATGGTCAGTTTCAGAAGGTCCCACCCCTCTGTTCGTGACTTCACGCCAAGACGTCGTGCCTTGCTCGAGAATCAAAACAATGGCTTCAGATTCGGAGAAGATGTTTTCTTGTTCTTGTTCTTCTGAAGAGGAAAGCATAAATGTTTGCAATTCATTCTAGGAGTCCTCCCATATCAATTCGAGCCGTCAATGACAGCAATGTAGCACCCAGAAAATGCAGAAGATTGCGCCCAAGCTCCGTTGGAAATGGGCTGATTTGTCAGCTGGGAATTTGTGTCAGCGAATATCAAATAGTTGTCTTGGTGCAACACACAACGATTCACCATGGCGTTATTTATGTGTTTTCCTTCTAATTTCGCCATCAACACGGATCAACACGGATTAACACGAAGTTTTCAGACCAAACAAAGTACCCAAAATGCATTGTATGTCGCTTTCTCGGTCAGGGGCGGTCCAAACGTGACGTCACATGGGGATCGTCATCAACTCGAAAACAAGACTTCATATATTCAGCGCAAGTCTTAAAACGTAAACTATAGCTATATGCTGTGGAATCTTTGTAAAATACGCTCAGTCGAAGTCATTTGAAGTGATTTTATAAATTATGGACATAACTTGTTCGGAGTATTTCCGGCCCAAACACTCCCTCTCCCACTGCTCCTGGCCCGGCCCCTCTGTCAAATTTTAGAACCCAATGCGGCCCGCGAGTCAAAAAGTTTGCCCACCCCTGTTCTAGTCACTGTATTGTATTTCGATCTTACCGTGGTTTTCTGATGAACACCATTTCCCCCGTCTGGAGCTCCAACCGTTGATACAAACCTTCCGTCTCTGGCCACTCCGTCTGCATTCCCCCTACTCAGGAATTCACCCAAACGGTCTGCAAGAAGGTGGTTAACGTGGAAAAAACAAAAACAAAACAAACAAAAACTATCTTTCCCCTTAAACATTAAAAATCTCCAACTACATCAGCATAGGAGTTGATCTCCCATCAACTGCTTTCTCTAGCACCTTCAAAAACCCTTACCATCTCTTTGGCTAACCCGTCTCCTCCTAATATTCTAATCAGGAAACAATTCATACACAACATCAACAACTGTTCATCCTACTTGAATATCATTGACAACTGCACCCAATCCCCCCTCTAACTGTTGCAACTTTAGAGTTCATATTGATAAGCACCTCTCTTTCTACCATTCCCCACACTGCTGCACACACCCCCATAAATACCCCCACAATCAAGGCCTCATCTGATCTTTCTTGACCTCCACCAAAACACTCCGTCCCGCAGCCCCCAATCCTCTAACACAAATCTCCTTGACATCCCTGTAGCCAGACTCAGAACTGGGGGGCATCCAGCCTTCAGATAGATAGCCGTCCCCGCCCATGGGACGCAACCTCAAAAACTAAATTGTTCCATAATGCTTTTTTTCATGTTTTAATCTCGTTACTCATGCTTCCTTTTAGATCGATTTTTGGCGTCAATTATGTGTGCTTGTCTTCAGGCGTACATTTAATTTAGCATTTCTAGCTCTCGTGAAGCATCTACGAGTGCAATAAGAAACACTTTCAAATTACATTTATTAATATTATCATCATTAATATACGAGTTTCTTGGTGTGGCATATAAACCATCTTTTCTTTTTATTCTTATTTCCTGTTCGCTTCGCTGATATTGTAAAAAATTTCGAGCAAAGTAGCCACTGTGACAATCGGGATCATTCTAACAAAAACAATGTGGCCTTTTTTCCTTTTTGAAACCATTTGCCGAATGCTGCCGCACATCTGACGCATGAATGCTGGATATATTTGTTCGATTGGGTTCAATTGCATGCTGGTGTCGGTCAAAATGTTGTCGATCTCTCCCCCCACTCCTTTCTGAAAACGAACAGAAGTTGAGGCATTTTAACAAAACTACCAAAATCAAGCACCTCCAATTAGTCAGTTTGCACGAGGGTATCATGTAAACCCCCCAAAAACCATGCAAATTGGAATTTTTCTTTCCATTTGGGATCGTAAAATAAAGAAAGGTCAAATTGGCCACAGAGTGGCTTCCAAGCAACAAAATCTCCTATCATGCAGTGAGAAATATCCCATCTTCACACCAAGATAAGTGAATGGGAAATGTCCACATATAAACGTATAATGTCTGAAATTGTCAGTCAAAATTTCACTTCTGGAAAATTTGATTTAAACTAACAATTATTTCCCAAAACGTTTGCGAAAAACAGCTTTTCAAACTATTGAGACACAGCTCACGAGGCATTTCTAACAATTAACATTACCAGCCAATGAGCTTCCTGATAGGTCCACACGGCTGCCACATCCTCCACACACCTTTGGAAATTAGAATAGGGATCAATCTCGTTTTCGAATGTGTCAAAGGCATTGTGAAGTGGGGTGATTATCATGAGGTCGGTCGGGTCATGTGGAGGAAATCAAGGGATCAAAGCCAGTACTGTTGCAGGAGTTCAGTGGTTGCAGTGGAGTTGCATTGTG
Source organism: Hippocampus bargibanti (assembly GCF_051943395.1). Classification (NCBI taxonomy): domain Eukaryota; kingdom Metazoa; phylum Chordata; class Actinopteri; order Syngnathiformes; family Syngnathidae; genus Hippocampus; species Hippocampus bargibanti. Next base: position 10,254,709 of record NC_142740.1, read on the forward strand.
AGAGATTGTTCATTCAGAGTCCTTTTCTGCAGCAAATCATGCTTCAGCTTTCTGAGGTTCAGGTCTGTGATGCCAGCAGCAAGCACTTTCAGTTGAGTTTCCATCCCAGGGAGCAGGTGGGATGTCGCTTGGCTTTGTGGCTTGATCGCTGAACGGGTGGCAGCAAATGTGTTTCAGCTTTCTCAAGTTCATTTCTTTGAGGCCAGCAGCAAGCATTTGGAGTTCAGTTTCTATCCCAGGGAGCAGGTGGGATGTCTTGGCTTTGCGGCTTGACAGTGCTGTGGACATCATGAAGCTTGTCTGAACGGGTGGATGCAAGTGGCTGTGCATTCAGAGTCCATTTCTTTCACGTCACCACAATTTGAACAGCCAGCTTGATTTCAGAGATTTCCTCGCACACGCCCTCAGGCACTCATCCTACCGCCCCACAGCCATGCCGCCTTGGTCAAGCCTTTGCGGCCAGCCGGCCATAATTTCCAAGTGGAGCTAGAGGAATGGGCCAGCCGTGCTGGAACCTGGACACATTAATTTACATTCGGTCAGATTTTTTGTTTGTTAGTTTTTTTCTTAATTAGAGGAGCATAGCTTCCCGCAAATTCCCTGAATGTGTGCGGCGCAACCAACGACGTTTCTATCTTGTCTTCTCAAAAATGTGACAAGTCGATTTGTAGCCTGGACATTCCCACAGTCACCTTCTCGGCCTTGATTCGGGATCGCTGCACATAAAATAACATTCAAAAATGAATTTGTCAGGTAGCGCCATCTGAGGTGGAGGAGAGATAGAATTGAGTTGGCATTTCTCCAACATCACTTTGCACTTTACAGATCAAGTACGGTGGCCACACATTAACTATTTCCATAATTTCAATAATTTCAATAATTGAATCAAGTTTATAAAGGCTGAATCTGATCCCACAATCGCATAGCAGTTACCAGTTCGAAAATATAATTGGTATCATTATTAATTCTTCTTTACTGTTTTCTTTTTTATCAATCGCCGAGCCAGTTCCATCTGTTACAGTACGAATGATCATGCTTTTATCACGTTTATGTTGTATTAATTTACTCAAATTAATCAAGCTTTAATTGTTTCCTTCATCAGTGTCTTAGCTCAGTCAGATAGTTTCAAACTAACATACTGCATGGGAATGCACACTGTTTGTTTCACTTTCACCCCACAATGAATGGTGAGTCTTCTACTCTCGACACCTGCATTGTAAATTTAAAACAGAGTGACAGGTCGCCCTGATGAGGAACCACTCACAGAGAAAGCCAGATCTTGCTCTTTTGCCATAAAAGACAACGTCCTGATTTAATGTGAAGGAAATAACTACGGCATCTTAGTTTTCTCATCTGAATACTTGTATGTTTAATATCTGTTGAACATATCTTGTCACCTCTTAAAACATTTTGATCTTCTTTTTCAATTTGTGCACTTTCAATTTGGTCAATTTTTGGTAAACAGCTTGTCGCGCTTGAATGTTTGTTATCCTCCCCTTCTTGTGATTTATGACTGCATGAGGAGCCCCTCACACATTGATTAGAGTATTTTGTTAACAAACGCCGTGTAAATTCTTCTTTTCTTAATCCAATCAATATCCTCAACCCTCACAACAGTGTTAACAATTGTGCTAAACCTTATATCACATTTTTGGTGAGCTCAGGTATTCTTGCCTACAGGTTTAACCCATCAACTCCTTATTTCTAATCTAATTCGTTCAGTCTAGATGTACGCACGTATTATATCGTTGACACAGCTCACCTTTTATTTCCAGAACCATCAGTACTCACCACTCGAGAACAAATGCTATCTCACAACTGCCTCAAAACAAAACGTATGCGGAAAAAGTGGTCAACACCGCTTCTCTCTATCCCCTGTAATTGAAAGGGGAAAATGCAACAAGTTAATTCAAACGTCAAAACATCATTGTTTTTAAAGTTTCACTCTACAAAAGCATACCGTTTTCACATTTCTTCCCACTGAGGCAATGTTGAATTATAGACCTTGTCTTTTTGCTATATTAGCTGCCCAAGCGAGGCAAAAATCAACAGGACACAAAACATTCCAGATTAAACGAGCAAAATAACATGCCTTCCCGCATACCCTAAAATAATTTCCAATTATTCATCGTATTGTTTACTTCATTTTAGAGCATATTTTCTCGAACCATCATAATCCTTCTAAATGTATCAATATCAATCACAATTCCATACAACACGTATTCCAATAGAATGCCATCCATAATTAATATGATTTTTGTCTCTCTCTTTCCTGATGTAAAATGTAAAATTCTAACTCACGTTACCCTCTGAAATCTGAAACCAAATACTTTAGGACTTTTTTGGACCCAACTCGCATTTCTCTCTGTGCGAAAATGCGGTCCGTGTCAGTTTCAAAATAAGTTTGGCAATTTTCTTGCCTTCGGGCATATTATGGCCGTATGGTTGCTTACAACCATACGGCCATAATATGCTAAATTTTCTTTTTGCCCAATCTTTATATTTTAATAACGTTTTAATTCTGCCAACATCTCTTTCAGAGTAAAATTACTCTCTTTTTATAGGCATAATTATATCGCATTATCGATTTGGTGTTTGCCATCGACGAGCATTAATTCATCAACCTTATTTCGGCACCTCAGATCGAAGGCAGTTTGATTTCGAATGTCCGAGTAGGACTGACCACATTCCAACACTTCGTCCGTCCAAAGCAGAAACAAGTGTGTTGTCAACTTTTTATCCATTCGGGGCGCCCCTAAATACTGCCTGAGATCTGCGGGCCGGAACACGCATCGCGCTACCTTTTTCCACCCTTTTCTTGTGTGGTTTTCCATCTATTTTTTTTCTTTCGGCATCGTAAATATTTACTTGAACAGTGTCGATCCTTCAACGTCTATATCAACCAATTGTTTTTTTCTACAAATTCTTCTTCATCGAGGCAGACTGGCAACTAATTTGATTTAACTCGTTTCCAAAAAACGGGAAGACTTTCGCTTAGTGCCTCGACTTCACTGTAATTTACATGAAATCACAATCTCGTTCCGGCGTGTTTTTTCGAAATAAAATATTTAGGTTCCGGCGCCAAATTTTCATTAATACTATCGAAGCAGAGCGAATTATTAGCGTTCAATTTTTCGCCACATCCCCCTTCTCTCTCTCTTTTTTTTTATTATTTCTATGAATTTGGTCCAGTTCTTCACCGCATAGGGCGGACTCTATAACTGGGTTCGTTCAGTAGGACAGCAGTTCAAATTTACATTTGTGGTTTCTCCTTCTTCAACCCCCGAAAGGGTGAGGAGAACTTGCATACTGCATCCACAAAAGTCTGCTGTTTGAATCCCACTGTATATTATATGAATTACGACACGTTATCGCAATTCCAATCACACTCAGAAACAACCCCGCGACATAGTCAAGCTCGCAAGCTTGACACACAGACCCGCATGCTCACACATTGACTCACACAGGCACACAGACACAGTCACACAACCACAAGGATGATCAGTCCTTGTGTACCCAAAAACTAAGCTCAGTTCAGCACTCTCACTACCACATGAACTAGCTTAATTTTTTCCGAGGCTTTTCATTCTTCCAGACCTTCAAAAGGCTGTACTATCCAATCTTCAAGACCCAAACAAATAGGCTTGTCCTAAAATCAGTATCCGACTGACTTTCCGTACGTTTTTTTCCATGGCGCAATGGCCCTTGAGAACGTTCTCATTTTCCTTAAATCAGTATCCGACTGACTTTCTGTACGTACTTTTCCATGGCGCACTGGCCCCTTAGAACGTTCTCTATCTTCCAAGACCCAAACAAATAGGCTTGTACTATCCAAAATCTTCCAAGACCTAAACAAATAGGCTTGTACTATCGTTTATCAGACTGACCTCAATTTTTGGAGACGATCCTTCCGGTCCCGAGCCCGCCCAGGTTCGTTGGGATGGCGTTTGCGTCTCACCCGGCGAGCAGGCCTGGCTTCTGACCCCAAGAAAAGGAGGTCCTCTCGAAATCTTGTTGGCCTTGCCGGTGCACCGGTTCTTGACAGTCGCCGTAGACCGCTCACCGCAGGAGACGCGTTGCCATCCCGGACGAGCCCCCAAAAATGTCAGAGATATGACAGACAGGCACCGTGGACAGAGACTCAGAACCAGAAAGATTGTCCCCACTGCCGGCAGGAGACGCAGTCATCAGATGACATACGTCTGAATTGTGCGCCCCTCTGCCAAGCTATTTATTGAGAGTATATGTAAATTACAGTGATATATTAGTAAACATAGTTTTCTTGATTATAATGCCACGCCTCTGGGCGTTCTGAGCACCAACAGCTGCAAGCAGTAAAACATAAGACATTTTAATTGGTTGTCTTTTCCAAGAACTGATAAGTTTGTAATCTGGCGCTTGTGCAGGATGTTTAAGACGTAAATAACTTTGGTGGAAAAGGAGTATCTAAAGCCCTAAATTCTGTGCAAGGCCGGACCTTCTAGAATCTTGATGGAGACGACAGTTCACCTTGCCGTGTCTGTTGCACTCAGATTTACTGTGGCCATCTGCGCTTTGACTGTAGGCCCATTGTTTAGTTGGTCAGCAAAGCACGGCACTTTTAAACATGATAAATTATTATTCTCCATCAATTACCCTGTGGATTATGTTTACAGCATCTCAAACCATCCCTCCTGTTGATACATGTGACCTACCATGGCTCAATCGAGCCACCATAGGGAACATGTTTCTCGGTAAACATGGTTTATTTTCTATTTTCTACAGCTTATCAACTAGTTTAGCACCATCGGCCAGCCACAAATCTTTTTCGGATTTTGTAGCTAACGCTTGCATCTCCTTTAACATTTGTGTGGGCATAATTCACGTTTCTCTTGATTTACGAGATTGAAAGTAGTCTAAGCAGCCTTCTTGGCGGCTGCATCTGCTCTCGCCTTACCTGAGGTAATCCTGTCTTTAGCCCTTGTGTGTGTTGCACATTTGCATACAGTCACACTTTTTGGAAAGAGGATAGCTTTCAACAATCCTCTCAATAAATCTGAATGTTCAACAATCTTTCCTTCTATCCATTTACGCTTCAGTCAATGCAACAATTTCTGTTGTGTGCGTTGAATACGTTTTTGGTAATGAACCATCAGCAATAATTTCAACGTGGATGCTGTCAGGTAAAGGTGTCTTTTCCAAATCAGGTTGTAGAAATGTCATCATCTTTTTTTTTCCTTTCTCTAGAAGTTCAACTTCTTTTTGGCAAAACTGTAACATAGTCAAGAAAGTTATATTACCTGTACTTTCTAGACTTTGGAACAAAGTGATTCATACAGTTTTTTTTCCTTCAGTTAGTGAATCAAGCAAGATGTCGTCAATGTACAAAAGAATTTGTGAAGTCATCGATTTTTTTTTTTAAGGTCAACAATACATGAAGACATTTCTTGTGAGAAAAAAAAAAATTGGTGTAACGACTGAGTGTCCCCAGTAGGGGACGTGTGTTCAAATCTATTCTTCCCAAACCGCATCTGGTCTAAAGCAGTAAGGGGAAAGAGAGGGCAGCCGTTAGAGGAAGTGGTGGAGTGGACCCCGCGCGCAGATCCTCCCCCTCTTTGACCACTGACTCCCAAGCTCAAATTCCCCATTTCACAGCTCGCCCCGCCTACCGCATCGGTTAATTCTCGGTCTCAGCAATGCCGATTTTAAGAACTTGGGCTCCTTTGTCCTTTTAAGGCAAGAGGTACTTTTTCAGCGGCCATCTTTGAAGACAAAGCTTTTTCATTCTTTCCAATCTGCTTGAATTGGTCAACATATATGAATCCTCATCATGTCTAGAGCGTCCTCTGTTTTCACAAATACCCCACTTTTTTATGTTGAATTTCATACTTTTTTCATATTTTTTCCATAATGTCCAGATGTTCTCACAAACCAATCTCCGTTGGGCTGTCACCTCCTCATGCGTAATGTTTGATCCCGTTGAAGTTTTTTTCCAGTATAACACCCTTTCACCCGATTCCAATGATGTCCCAGACATCTTGTTTCAATTCTTCAAGCGGATACAATTGTTCAGATCAATTTGCTTCGCTCCTTGTACGCAAAGAAACACAATCATTTGCAAAATCAGGTTGTAATTCTCGTATTCCTCCAGTAGGGGTCATGAGCGCTCCATGCTGCTGGTCTGCCCAAGTCACAGTTGGAGTCACCACCGGGGGGGCTACTCGCTCCCTCGGGGTGGAGCAATTGACTTCCTCTCTCTTCTTGAGAGCAGCGAAGGAGGGGTAGAAGAGGGAGGAGGAGGAGGAGGGGGAGGGGGTTTGAGGCGCTCGCTCGGGGCAGCCCACAGCCCCTCCCCTTGGTCTCCCATGGGGGTGTTCTGCAGTTTGAAACAATGGTTTCTGTCTATCTGCCACGAACGCCATCTTTCCATTGGGACGTGCAAGAGATGAAGCAATAGTTTCATCGTCAGAGCTCACTTTGGAAGACATCGCGACCATTGCTTTCTCCTCCTTTTTAATTCGTTTCACTTCAAGTTCCTGTTCTCTGATTCGCGCTTGTGTAAGCCATGTATCACAAGCTAAAATCTCATCACGGATCTTTTGGAGAGATCTGTCAACCGCAGATGCCTCTTGAAACTTCAAACGAAACATACTCTCTTTCAATGGCTCAATTTGCAAAGCACCAGAAAATTCACCATGTTCCATCCACTTCTTACAATAAAGTTCACTTCCTGGGAACTTTTTAGACATAAATTCAATATCCCGATGAATCGGAGCTTTCTTTGAAAAAATTGCACCCATTTTTCCAAATCTCCAACTCACAAATTCCTTCTGTTAACTCTCACACAGAAAAAGGCACACACCCCGCGATGTTGATTCGAACACAAAGAACAAAAGGGCGTAAAAAAAAAAAAAAAAAAAAAAAAAAAAAAAGACTTTATCAACATCGCAGGGATAATACTAGTGGGCCTCAATCGGCAGTACATTTGCACCTAAAAGCTACTAACCACTCATTTGACGACAATGAGGTTAAAATCTTAGCGAAAGAACATAGATGGTTTGAAAGGGGGGTAAAAGAGGCGATTCTTATAAAACAACAAAATCCTTCATTAAACCGGTCTGGTGGTGTGAGGTTCAATTTGGATCGTTCATACAATAGCCTGCTCAGGCAAAACAGGTTAGGCAACTTTCACAATGCTGATGAGGGTCGTTATGCTGATGAGGTGATACCGGGGGGAGTGGGGGTAAAAGGCCAATCGTTAGTCAGGAATGTAGGAACAATCAGTGGGGCCACAGGGGGGGTCCCGCGCCCCCCCCAACCTGAGAGTAGGGACCTATCATAGCTGTGTCCGGCGCCACCAGGTCTGGACATTAGGGATATATAAATGGGGCCGATACGACCAGTCAGACTTTAGTTCGCTGACGAAGCCTCTTGGATAGGAGGCGAAACGTCCGAAACCTTCACTTTTGTACAGATGACGGCTGAAGAAACCTTCTCATCGATGGACCACTCCTGTACGACTGAGAGCTTACACAGACGAAAAGGGCGTAAGCCGCGCCAGTCCCCAGTCACGATGCGCGTTCACACGCACACACAATGAATGCACTTACGTGCACACGCACACACACGCGCACTGACACGCGCACTAACGGCTCAAATGACTCCTTCGCCCCCCACCTTTTTTTCTTTGTGAGACAAAGCAACTTTTCTGTTTCACTATTCTAGCATAGAACAACCAATTTAAATGTATTAATGTTCACAGATAATCCAGTGCGAGTAGCAGCTGCGCTTTAAAATAACATATAACGTCCGCATCAGAATTAAAAAAAACTTTCGATTTCTCAATTCATCAGTGGCCCTCACACAGAACTGAATTCCAGGAAATCAACACCTTGTGAAGAATCTTTCACTGGAAAACCCCAAATCTACGTCGGCGTGTGGCTAAAACCAGACGCTTCTGGCCCATAAATAAGCACCAGAATTCGTCGCGTACACAATTCCGTTAGTGCACAATCGGTCCGGTTTTAATGGACTCCACTCAGTCCAAAAAAAACCTGTGTTACACCGGGAGGTACGTGGATTAACATGAATAAGACACCTCTGGCCAGAAATTGATCTCACAATACATTCAAATATTGGCTGCTAACTAGCGCGTCACTCACCTAGCGAACTTCGTGACACAGCCGTGTAGTTAATCAGTCAGAATGTCGGAAGTTCCACCGCCACCAAAAAGAAGTAAAATTATTTTTGTCTCTTGTGAGGAATCACAAGCAGGCTTCAGCGAAGAGAAAAAATCTTCGTCTCTCGTTGTCGCCAGTCAAAAGGCAGGTTCACCGGGGGGGATCGACTTTCCTCCACCTGTCTCCCGTGCGGAATTTTTTAACGGGCAGAACCACCGGGAGCTTTTTGAGCTTTTTTCTCGTCTCCCGTTAACTGGAGCACACAGGTGGCACTCTTCAAACGCTCCGGATGGCTGACTGGCACGGGTTTTTCAGCACCAATTAATGTCGGTTTAAACTCTTGTTTCTCTCTGGTTCGGTGTTCAACGAAGTTCTGTGATAAAAATATCAGTGACGACGATAGACGGTGAACAAAAAACTACTTTATTCTAGTGAGACAGAAAAAGCACTTCTCTCGTCTAGGCAGGAAGCAAAGGCAGGAGCACAGAGCAAAGAGCACAAAGAAAGAGAAGTGAAGAACTCCCGCTCTGACTAGTTTTTTGAACATACACAGGAGCGATCTGTTGTCCAATCAGCTACGAAAAACTCAGTGTTGGAAGGACATAGACTGAAACTTGATACTCGTTACATCCTGCTTTCACAACGATTTAACTAATACTTCATTATTCCATGTAGTCTAAATTGAACATGCAATAACATAATATGTTTACTAATCTAAGCATGAAATAACGTGATATGTTTACTAATGTGCATAAGCACTCTATCATGCACCTAAAATATTTTTTTTTTAAAGCTGACCATGCGCCTCATAATATGGTGCACCTTATGTATGGAAAACATTTTAAAATATGTGCATTCAGTGAAGGTGCCCCTTATCATGCGGTGCACCTTATGTATGGAAACATTTTTAAATATGCCATTTGTTTGAAGGTGCACGTTATAGTCCAGAAAATACTGTAAATCAATATGTCAATGTCTCAAGTGCCCCTGCTTCTTAAACTTGACAGGAATAAAGCAAAGTGAAAATGCTGGCAGATCGATTAATGTGTTTGCGAGTTACTCCAGCAATTGACACAGATGATATCATTTGGTGTCTCGTTTTTTTTTCTTCACAATACCTCATACCTAATGATTCAAAACACAAGGTGAGAAGGCTTAAATGTTTCAAATGTCTTTTCTTTCAGGTTATGTCTGCTGCCAGTTGGAAATTCGATTCCTGCCAGCACAAAGCGTAATGTGGATGCTATCGTTCCTCCAGCTTTGATCAATGAACCAGAATTAACTGTTAAGTTCTGTTTTGGATATAAAACACGAAGAGACAGGCAAGTGCTTTTAGACATAAATGGCATTGCCTACAAACCCCATGGTAAAGGCTCTCAAGTGACCTTGGAGACCTCACGGTTAACATTCAAAGTCACCTCCACAAGAACCTCTCCATTTGGTGCTCCCAACAGCGGTAGCTATCAGTGAAAGTGACATGACTTGAAAGGCTTCTTAAGTGGATTCTTTTTCCTCTGTGGTGGTGGCATCCCTATTCATCAGGCTGGGAGTGGCAGGAGGATGCCCGAATTGGACAACATTCCCCTCCCGAGGGGACTTGGAGGCCCTGAAATTGGCCTCCATGTTCCTACTGACCCAATTCAGATTCAGCACGGCATCCTGGAGGAACAAGTGGAGCTGTGGTGGTTCCGAGAACCCGGAAAGTCTCTGCTGTGCTATTCCATCGCTGTGTTGCTCATCGTGGGTTGTGGGCTTGGAGGTGTCGCACTCCTTTCCACCACCACCAGTGTTTCAAGCGAATGGCGGCTTGGTGCGGGCACAGCCCTTTGTCTCCTTTCTTTGGGAGTTTTGCTCAAGCAGCTGCTCAGCTCAGCCGTGCAGGACATGAATTGCATTCGAAGCCGGCAGCAGATTGACATGCTAAAAAGTGGAGGACTATCAGATTTCCTGGTGGTTTTGATCGCTGGAATGTCCCTGCTCATTTGTGGAGGGGTTCTACTGCATTTGGCCCTTTTGAACCACATGCCCAAACCTGGCCAAGCACTGAATGACATGTACATATCTGGTGTGGTGTTGCTGACCGGAGGAGGGGCTGCAGTTCTGGGACTTGGATTTTACTCTCTTGTGGTCATCCTGCATAAGAGAACTCGGCATGGGCGAATGGTTTTCAACAGGATTTTGAACATCTTCACCATTTCTGGACAGGTGGACCACTGGGTTCGTCGAGAAACTACCTCCAGTCTGGCTAATCTCATATGAAATTTAACAGCATGGTTGCAGCCATGTTTTGAGTTCCTGCTCCTTATTTCTATCCATTAAAGGACAACCGGCGCCTTCGGACAAGTTGTGTCCATAATTTGTAAAATCACTTCAAATGACTTCTACTGAGCGTATTTTACAAAGAGACACCGCATATATCTATATTTTACGTTTTAAGACTCACGCTGAATATTCAGGAAGTCCTGTTTTTGAGTTGGTGACGATGTGTACCGTGACGTCATGCCCTTGACCGAGAAAGCGACACACAATGCATTTTGGTTACTTGGTTTGGAATGAAAACGTGTTGATCCGTGTTGATGGCCAAATTAGAAGGAAAAACACATAAGTAACACAATGGTGAATCATTGTGTGCTGCACCAAGACTACTATTTGATACTAGCTGACACAAATTCCCAGCAGACCAATCAGCCCATTTCGAACGGAGCTTGGGCGCCATCTTGTGCATTTGAGTCCAGACGCCTCAAAATGACACGTAAGGACTTCTTTAATAGATTGCAAACATTTGTGCTTTCCTCTTCAGAACGATTTGAATCATATTCATAACTGGATGAGTAACAAGAAAGCATCTTCTCTGAATCTGAAGCCATTGTTCTGATTCTCGAGCAAGGCAAGACGTCTTGGCGTGACGTCACGAACAAGGGGGCGGGACCTTCTGAAACTGAAACTTTCTGAGGTCATTTTGAAGTAGTTTTGGGACACTGAGTCATTTTTGGATTGGATTAGATTGGATTTGCCTTTATTAGTCTCCCAATGGAGAAATTTACATTTCACAGCAGCAAAGTTATGAAAGGAATGAAAGTAGAAAAACAAAATACAGAAGCTGCTGGAAAGGCAGGCACTCTCGCGGCGCCATCTTGAAGTAAAAAAAAATAGAAAATAAAAGTAACTGTAAAAGTAACTAAGTCAAAAGAAACAAAAAACCTACATAACAAATAACATGACGACACAAAGACACAGAGAGTCATTCATTCTTAAGCACTTTCTGTACCCTCTTTGTTACACAAAGCAGTTCCAGATTTGTTTTATTGGTGTTTTTCCTTTGACTAAAAATATCAGCCTGCGTGTTTTGGGTATTTTAGATGCTATAAAACATTTTTCTGATGTCAGTTAGGAAACAAAAAAAATGGTGTCAGTTGTCCTTTAAACTTACTTCCAATATTTCCTGTTGACAAAGATGACACGTCTTTTCCAAATCGTCATTTTGCTCCATTTTTTTCCAGCAGCATAGTCAATCTTTTATATTGGAAATATTGCACTAAAAAAGACAAACTAGCAAAAGCTAAAGCTAAAAGCTGAACACATTGACTGCCCCAGCTGTACCCTGTCGCTTTAATATATTAAATTTGTAGATTCTTCGTAAACATAACAGCATTCTTCCTGAAAAAAATACAAACAAACAAAAAAAAAAGAGTCAAACATTTCCTTTGCAATGTTTCATGCACCCCGCCAGCTCTAAACTAGGGCATTAATAGTGAGTTTGTGCAATATGATCAAGCCGTTTTTACCTCACTTACGCTTCACTGAAAAGGACATTGCAATCCCTAAGGCAGGTATCGGGAACCTATTGCTCGCGAGCCATATATGGCTCTTTTCATGATTGCATCTGGATCGCAGATAAAACTAAGTACAGTGAGACCTTGGCTTACGAACTTAATTGGTTCCCAGACAGAGTGTGTAAGGCGAAAAGTGTTTATCCCATTTTTTTCCCGTAGGAAACCATTAAAATGAGAATAATCATTTCCCAGGTCTCCATAAAATATAATTTTCAACTAAATGAGCCTTAAAACTACACACAACATACCTTATTCTATGTATAATGCATGTGCTATTGTATTGTAATGAAAGAAATACACTGCATTGTATAATAAAGTCACTTTATTTACATTTGTGATGGTCTTTGATGGCTCTTAATTGACACCTGTTGCTTTCTGACTTGTAAGATCTTACGAAACTGAGGCATCACATTATCATTCATCATGTTGATGATTCTCATAGCCTTTTCTGAATGGAATTGTTCAATAAAAGCCTGCACATCAACTCCTGGATGGCCTGCTTCTGCTTGTCTTCTTGAAGGAAAATCAAATCTTTGGTGTTGAGGACCTCATTATGGTCAGCAACAAGCTCCTCTATGTCATCTGCATCCACTTCGAGTCCCATAGGTGCTGGCAGAGATTTTATTACAACAAAAGGCGCGAGTCGGATGATTCCACGGACGTGGAATAAAACGCGACAAAAGAAGGCGGGCGGGGCGATCCGTCCAGCACATTCACGATCCCGGAAAGCACAAAACTTACGCAGCGACACAGCGAGGCATCGTAATCATGTCACTAGTGAGGTGAGAATGACTCGTTGAAATGTCCCAGTATCGGTGATGAGGGGATCAACACGCACACCACGCACATTTGCTATCCCGGAAAGCACCAAACTTACGCAATCGCGGCTAACAATCACCTCCGGCAAAGCAAACTGTTTGACTTGCCAGCACAAGCGTCGTAATCATGTCACTGGTGAGGTGACAGCGACTCATTGAAATGAAATGAAATTAAAGTATCTTCTTCAGCTGGCGGAGGTCGCGAGCGGCGGCCCCGCCCCAGCTGTCAACTCGCACGTGACAATTTCGGTGTCACTAGTCACGTGAAAGCATCGACTAAATAACACCTTTGTGTAAAGCTTTTAGGCGAAGGACGGTAGCAATGGTGAACGGTACCGCGCTCTTTATTTGTAGAATGGTCGTAGAAAGGGAAGTGACACACAGCGTGAGAGATGTGTCAGGCTGAGATTCACATGACAGACGCGGTGTGCACATGTGACGCAACAAAAGCATACCTCGTTCGTGTTTCTCAATGATCTCCTTCTCCTGGACGGTGATTATTAGGGGATCATCTTGCATTAATTTCCTAATAGTAAAATTATATGCAAAAAGCTCCTCGGAGGCAATCGATGTGTGAATTCAGAGAGAGGGGGTGTGGAAAGGTGCGCCGGCTGGAGCGCTGTTCGGTCGTCTGCTTCCGCCGAAGATCCAAAGATCACTCCGCCAGATCCAAAGATCACTCCGCCAGCCGTGGTGGGTGTGTATCGCGAAAAGTAGTGCGTATTTGAAGGTTTAATTTTCATAAATTTGACGTTTGTAAATCAAAAACTTCGTAAGGTAAGGTGTTCGTAAGCTGAGGTCTCACTGTACATATTCTTTCTTTTTCGCTGTTCATTTCCCTATTAGGCTGCAGTTGGCTGAAAGCTGACACTGACCAAGTTTGGCTGAAAGCGCAATTTGATTGGATGATACTGATTTAGGTAGCGTTGATGTCACGACAGGTAAACGCCCCCTTTTGAATAAGCGGAGAAGTAAAAAAGAAGACGAGTATCATACACTTTAGGTTACGCTGAAGGATTCGCCTTTGTCGAGAGAAAATGTTGCGCCGTGATTCTAATTTGCAATGAAACAATATGAAATGAACCGGTCTGGTGGGGTGAGGTTCAATTTGGATCGTTCATACAATAGCCTGCTTAGGCAAAACAGGTTAGGCAACTTTCGCAATGCTGATGAGGGTCGTTATGCTGATGAGATGATACCGGGGGGAGTGGGGGTAATAGGCCAGTCGTTAGTCAGGAATGTAGGAACAATCAGTGGGGCCACAGGGAGGGGTCCCTTGCCCCCCCCCCCAACCTGAGAGTAGGGACCTATCTTAGCTGTGTCCGGCGCCACCATGTCTGGACATTAGGGATATATAAATGGGGCCGATACGACCAGTCAGACTTTAGTTCGCTGACGAAGCCTCTTGGATAGGAGGCGAAACGTCCGAAACCTTCACTTTTGTACAGATGACGGCTGAAGAAACCTTCTCATCGATGGACCACTCCTGTACGACTGAGAGCTTACACAGACGAAATATGGAATGAAACACCTCAACGCACCCAGCTGTCAAATTCCTAAAGTTCGCAGACGACACCACGGTACCACGGTCATAGGTCTCATCAAAGACGGCGACGAGTCTGCGTACCGACAAGAAGTGGACCAGCTGGAGCTGTGGTGCAGCCGTCAAAACCTAGAGCTGAACACGCTCAAGACAGTAGAGGTAATCGTGGACTTCAGGAAACATCCATCACCACAGCTGCCCCTCACACTATCCAACTGACTCGTGTCAACCGTTGAGACCTTCAAGTCCCTGGGAACCTGCAATCGATTAAAGAAGTCCGTCCGTATCAATTTGAGCCATCAGGACTCCAATGTAGCGCCCAGAAAATGCACAAGATGGCGCACAAGCTCCATTGGAAATGGTTGATTTGTGCGCTGGGAATTTGTGTAACCTTAGACATTTTTTATGCGTGTTAACGCAATTGCCTGAGACACACAACGATTCACCATCGCGTTATTCACGTAGTTTTCCTTTTAATTTCGCCATCAACACGATGTTTCCAGACCAAACAAAAAACCCAAAATGCACTGTGTGTCGCTTTCTCGGTCAAAGGCCTTCCCTCTGTGACATGACGTTGGGTATCGTCATCAACTCGAAAACATGATTTCCTGAATATTCAAGCGCGAGTCTTAAAATGTAAAATATAGCTACATGCTGTGGAATCTTGTAAAATGCGGTCAGTCGAAGTCATTTGAAGTGATTTTACAAATTATGGACACAACTTGTCCGGAGGTGTTGGTTGTCCTTTAAAGGAAATTTGTGGGGGAGAAAAGCACAAACAATGAACTGGTTACCAGTTGGTTGTAGGGTAAATGTAGAGGCGTACAGTCGTTCACATCATTTTCACTCCGTCACTGAGTTGAAACAGACCCCATGGTGTCCACGCACATGTCAGACGACTATGCATAATAGATTCAATGAACATTCTTTATTGTCTTTAGGTGTAAAATCATGAATAAATTGTTGTTTAAGACTTTGCAGTCCAACACATGTAGAAACGTAAAGGAGGTGAAATATGTTTGTGTGTTAAAGATGCATTTAGAGTGCACTTCTGACGACTGAGCCTTTTTTTCCGTTGTGCCTAAAAATACCAGTGAATTACTAGACGGCTTTGGATAGTTGAGTCAAATCATTGGCTCCACAAAAAGTATTTTCACCTTCCCAATGACCACATAAATCAGAGTTTGAGTCTTAACAAGAAATTATGCTGCTTTTTTATACTCTGTTTAAAATATGACAGTAATGTATGTCAGCTGCCATTGTGATTGTTCCAGGATTCTCCTTTTTTTTCTGCACTTTGAATGTATCCATGATTATCATAACAGTTTTTTTTGTGTGTGTGAATGAATGTGATTTTTGCAATCATGTTTTTTTTATCCCCGCGTTCTTATTTAATTGTATGATAAAAATTGAAGTCATATTTCTTGGTTATCATAATGGTTGTAGTGGCAATGATCCATGGCTGTCAAGACAAAAGCTCTTGAATCAAATGTAAATGGAAATAAATAAATAAACATAAGCATACAGAACTACCAACAAAATAAAAACAATAAACATGTGAAATAGGTTATCCATTCAAGGGGATATAATCACAAAAAGCATGAGTGGGATGGTGGAGTGGCTGCCCACCAGTGAAATTCCACAACCAAATAAATTTTGTGAGCTGCCTTTTTCCAAAAATGTGTCTCTGAGTAATCAACTCTGAATTTTGCTCGACTGTGAAGTAACAAAGCTAATTTACATCAACAGTATCAGATTTATTGGCCAACTATGCAAAAAAAATAATCACAAAGATGTTTATATTTACATGAGGGAGACAGAATGAAAAGTCGGGTGCATCACTGTAAAGTCAAAGGCCAAAAGGTCAAAGTCAGCTTTATTGTCAAATATGCTAAAATGCATGACATACAGCACATATGAAATTACTGTCCTCTTGGACCAAGCGTGCAGGGCACTTATAATGACTTTGACAAACATAATAAACACGAAAATGGCAATTTGCCAGGAGAGAGCGGAGCCGCTGCGCGTTCACTCACCGCCATCTTGGGAAAAAAACAAAATATAGTAAAGTCTCGTTATATCGATATCGGATATATCGATAGTCCCGGTTATATCGATACTATTTCTATGCACGCACAGAGAAAATTACATGCAAACAGGGTCGGATATATCGATAGTCCTGGTTATATCGATATTTTTTCGGACTCCCTTGAATATCGATATAACGAGACTTTACTGTAACAAATATGAAAACACACAAGAGCGGCCCGGTAGTCGAGTGGTTAGCACACCGGCTTCACAGTGCAGAGGTCGCCGGTTTGCGTCCCGGTCCGGCCAAACTGCGAGGCAGCTTGCATTTTTCTATCCATTAAATTGTTGTGCACTCCAAAGCCTCTTTTATTGTCATGCTCTCGTAACTTGTCACCATCCCTATCAGGAGCCAGATATAACCAACTTTTCATTGTGACATCAGTTTCCTGGTCTGTGGCCCAAGACCAGTTTGATATCCTAACTTGAGTTAAAAGGGTGGGTTGAGCCATGCTTTTGGGTCATCATAGCTCAGTTGTAGACTGGCCGTTTCCCAACCAAGAGGTTGGTGTTCCATGGCCATTGGAATGCGTCTGTGTAAATCAAAAAAGTACAGATGACGGCTGAAGAAACCTTCTCATCGATGGCCATTGGAACCATGTTGAAATATCCTTGCTCCTTATGATGTGACATCAATTGGTGAAGTGCTTTGAGCGTCAGTGATAGAAAACCACGATAAGCTTGTTAAGTGCTTCTTGTTCGCATTTAATCTGCATACTGTAGAAGTCTATATAGTTTGAAACATTTTTCTTAGTATAAAACTATTTTGTAAGTAGAACCCTATTTTAAAACAATATTTGAAACCTTAACCCATGTTCAAAACCCCATTTAGAAACCGTAAGCAGAGTTTAAAAAACATATTTCGGAATGCTATTTCTAGTTTAAGTGTTTAACTGGAAACACTGTAGGTATGGCGGATTGGCATTTTCCCAAGTTGATGCCGCCTGCTCACATCTACAATTAGGGGGATGTCGTGTGACCGGCCTGCCACCTATACTTGTCATCCGAGTGATAATGGTTTTAATAAAGACAATAAGACAGACATATGCAAAACCGTGTCCACTGCAGTGCCAGTGTTTTTGTCATTGGCACTGAAATTGCAGTTTTAGGACAACATAAACATTGGATTGGATTGGATTGGATTTGCCTTTATTAGTCTCGCAGTGGAGAAATTTACATTTTACAGCAGCAAAGTTATGAAAGAAATGAAAGTAGAAAAGCAAAACATAGGAGCTGCTGGAAAGGCAGCCACTCTCGGGGCGCCGTCTTGAAGTCAAAAGAACAAAAAAAACTAAATAACAAATACCATGACAACACAAAGACACAGAGAGACATTCATTCTTAAGCACTTTCTGTACCCTCTTTGTTACATGAAGCAGTTCTAGATGAAAGAGGAGAGGATCAAAGCGTCTCTTCACCAGTGGATCAGGGACATCATGGTGGAATGTGCACGTCGACTACAAGCTAAATGTTGAAAGCAAACCCGCAGCTGTAGCATCCATTGACGAAAAGAGATCGTCTCACATCTCCTGATTCACATTCAATGCAGTTTTAGAAACCTTCGACTCGCTTCCTTCTTTTTTTGCGATCATGCTAGCTATCTAGTTAGCTATCTAGGTATTTAGCTGACTACCGAGCTACAACTTTATTTGCTATCTATTTACTATCTATTAGCTATCTAGCTGGCTCATTAGCTATCAAGCTAGCTATTTATTAGCTATATAGCTAGCTATCTATTAGCTGTGAAGCTGGAGAAATAGCTATTAGCAAGATATTAGCCAGCTATCTAGATTTCTATCTATTGGCTGGCTATCTATCAGCTGTCGGGCTGCCTAGCTGGCTATCTAGCAGCTATCTATTGGCTGTCTAGCTGGCTATCTAGCTATCCAGCTGGCAATCTATTGGCTGTCTATTTGCTATCTAGCTGGCTAGATGGCTATCTATTGGCTAACTATTAGCTATCTACCTAGATATCTTTTAGCTATCTACCTATCTAGCTGGCTATCTATTAGCTAGCTAGATATATTTCTGTCGATTTAAGTTACTTCCCGGTTGTGTGACCGCTGGATCGCGTGGCTGCCGCTGCTCACCCACGAAAATAACTTGTCCTGTGACTGTAAAGTGACCTTGAGAGTTTTGAAAGGCACTTATAAATGAAATGGATTATTATTATTAATTATTATTATTATTATTATTATCATTATTATTATTATTATTTCCAGCAGCTCATGTATTTTGCTTTTCTACTTTCATTCCTTTCATCACTTTGCTGCTGTGAAATGTAAATTTCTCCACTGCGAGACTAATCAAGGCGAATCCAATCCATTTATAATAACATCATATAAATTATAATAATTAAATTGCTACAACTCGAGTATTATATCCCATTAGATTGTGCAGGTGTACTTCAAGTCGTTGTTTGAGTGCCCGCCAATAGCTTTTGAAGGCATCCTTCATATTTCGGCACAATGTAGTGTGAGTATTTGTGTGAGTCAAGCCTTTATCAGTCAATGGGTATGCTTCTGAAACACAAAATGAGTCACACAGTGAGCTATTGTTATGGAAAGAAAAGTGGTCCAGAGCACAAGGCTCTGCAAGGACTGGCACAGGTTGGCAGCACGCTCCTTATTAGATGCACGCGCGCGCACGCACGCACGTACACGCGCACGCATACACGCACACACACACACACACACCGCAAATATTTATTTTAAATTTGGTACCACTTTTGTATGTATGGGTTAAATGAGTGTTGATGTTGAGTGGGATGTGATCAACTCAATTGCATTCAATGCAAATTCATTCAACATTTATTTAACTTTTGACCAATTGTACATGCAAAATGCCACCTGAATTGTAGCACACACACACACACACACACACACACACACACACACACACACACACACACACACACACACACACACACACACACACACACACACACACACACACACACACACACACACACACACACACACACACACACACACGGTAGTATTGTCAGAAGTTCTTCTTTGGTGGATAAATCATCAAACACCATCCGGATGAAGACCATCAGCTGCGCCGTACTGCTACTGTCCACCGACTCGTCACACTGGATGCTAAACCACCTGCATCTCGCCAGATCCCGGTCGAGCTGGTCTGCCAAGTTCCCAGACATCGCCGAAACTCTTCTTACCATTGTAGTTGCGCCGAGTTGAACATCGGAGAGAGTGGAGAGTACATCGGTTCCATACTTCTCGTCTTTAAGTATAGTTTTAGCAATTAACATCATTGCTTCCTTGACAACCTCCCCGTCTGAAAAAGCTTTTTTTCTTTATCAAGAATTCCGTAGCTCTAAACGAGGCTTCTGTTGCTTTTTGGGAGTATTTAACCGGTCTCGTGAAAAAAGACTGCTGTTTGCGCAACGCTGCTTTTAACTCAAGGGATTTTTCCGCTCGTAGTGCGCTGCCCGGTGGGTAGTTAGCATGGTAGCTTTTGTGACACGTTGTGAAATGTCTCTCCACATTGTGCCGCTTTGCCGTAGCCACAGTTGCCCCGCAAATAATACACACGCAGGATCCTTTCACAGTGGTAAAAAAAAAACTCTACCTCCCAGTCATCGTGAAAATGATACGTTTTCTTTCTTTTTTCAGCCATTTTTGGGGTTAACTCCTCTTGTTCTCGCTGCCCCCGCTAGCTCTCCACAAACTCCGCGGTTTACGCATGCCCACATTACTGACCTTTCAACTATACTAGGTCAAAGTTGATTTATATTAAACACTTTTCAAGGCGTTTTTTTATATTGTTGCCTGTCGGTAGTCAAAGCGCGAAAGCGTATGGTTGGAGGAAAAAAAAAACAAAAAAACATGGTGTATTATTTATTACCGGTGTTCAGTGGCATTATTTGAGCTATTTTTAGAACAGGCCTGCGGGCGACTCATGTGGTCCTTAGGGGCGACCTGGTGCCCGCGGGCACCGCATTGGTGACCCCTGTGATAGAGGGTCATTATCAGTGTCTGAAATTTATGACAAAAAGTTACCGGACACCAGGGCAGACAACTCTAAAAAGATGCCTGCCCAGCCATAACGTTGCCTGCTCCATTTTTCACAACTTGAAACACAATAAGCAGACTAATCGAAAAAAAAAAAAATAATAACATTGTTGCAAAGTATTAAGGATTGATAATCAGAATATATAATAGAACAACACTTTAAAATTAAGTAATTGATGTACCTGCCACAAATGCTCCCTTGCTTAATTTATCGTAAATATCCCTTGCTGATGATTTTGCTTCAGTTGTCGTTTGTCCATACACTGTTCAGCATGTTGCACAATGCAATGTTTGCATTACGTCGCCTGCTACAAGCTACATGAACTCCTCTTTGCACGATGCTTTTCACGTCATAAATTTTGTTAGCTTCTTTTGAATCTTCCTTCTGGGGCTGAGGTTTTGGATTGATTCCTAACCACTTATCCATTTTCCTTGGGTTTTCTCTGTGTGTCTACTTTGGAAAATGATATGAAAATGCACCCGGAAGCAAGTTATTCGATACAGGCTTCTGATTGGCTGGCGAGTATGCCAATTGCTAAACGAACCGAAGTTCCGAAAATTTCCAAACTGAAATGTTTGATTTGAAAAATCGTTTGATTTTTTTTCCTTGAAAAAGTTGTACGCCCCAAGCGTCCGGACAAACGTTATTTCAGACACTGTCATTATTGGTTGATATGTTAGCCAAGTGTATGATAAATGAATGGATAGATGGGATGGTTGGACGTCAAGTTGTTCGATGATAGCCAAGTGAGTGATGAATAAATGACAACCAATAACATAAATAATAAGTTTGGAAGACGTTTGGATTCGGTTGAGTGATTCCCCGATTCTTTCATGCATCCTGTAAGGCCAAGTGTCAAAGTGAAGGCCCCGGGGCCAAACCAGGCCACACAAAATCATTTTATTCGGCCCGCGAAAGCAAATCAAGCATGTTATGTTCCGTGATGCTTGCTGAAGTTCGAACCAAAATTGCAATTTGTCATATGTAAACCATAATAACAATCATCATTCTTGACTTCAGGTTTGAAAACTACTTATTCATTAATTTGTTGTGCGTTCTGTATGTAATATGTGAAGGTGATGAAATATTCTAATGGCTTCCCCAAATTCAACATGGTCCTCAAGAGGAAACTGTAACTACAATATGGCCTGGGGCAACAAATGAGATTGACACCCCTGCTGTAAAGTGATAACATGATAATTTGCCCACTGGGTTAAACAGGTACAGATTCAATCGTAATCTCACTCAGCTATTGAACTCATGGTCAAGGGGTCCAAAGTGAAAGTACCACCACAGCAATGTACTCCGAAACATTTTAAAAGGAAAATGTTATACAGTGATACCTCGGCTTACGAACGACTTGGCTAACAAACTTTTCGGTTTACAAATGTTAAATTCACGATAATTTAATCTTGGCATACGAACTATTTTTCGGGATGCACACAGAGCGCCACAATGACTGATGTGTCGTTCGCGAACAAGCCCGTTCTCCTAACAAGCAAATGGTAGCCGACTTTTTTTGGTCCTCTATTCCGCGGCCCCAGTCTTTGGTTAAAGCCGCACGTGATTGGTCAAGAACGCAGCAGTGATGGGATGGGGGGTGTTACAGAAACACAGAGCTGCAAATAAAATAGATAGGCAGACGATACAGAGAGTGAGAAAATGGATAGAAAACAGTGAAATTTGAACTAGTTTAAACTTTATTGATAGTTCAAAGACAGAGTTACACTGCAAGGTTAAAATATCCCATCAATCTGGCTCCACAAATAACCCACATAAGCCATCTGTACACTTGATGTACAAAGCTATCAACCCAGCTAAACAGAACATATTTGATGAGGAACTAGGTTAAATTATCGCAGAGCAAGCATGGCAACTTCACTCGGATATCGTCAAGGGGCAACCTGGAAGTTGGTCATCCGTTGATGATTTCAAGGCGAGCCACGGATGGTTCGAGAACTTTAAGCGTCATACAGGGATTCACAGTGTCATCCGTCATGGTGAGGCAGCCAGTTCTGACGATAAAGCTGCCAAAACTTACAAGGAATCATTCCTCAAGATGGTGGAAGAAGAAGGGTACATTTCTCATGAAGTGTTTAATGCTGATCAAACCGGCTACTCCATTCCATCAAGCCATCAACAACCATCACAAAGGTAAATACAACTACTTTATTATACAGAACATTTTATTTCTTTAAATACAATACATTTATTATACATAAAATAAGGTATATTTTGTGTAGTTTTAAGGCTTAGAAAATTAGAAAATTATGTTTTATGGGGACTTGGGGATTATAATCATTTTAAAGGTTTCCTACGGGAAATTAATGTTTGGGATACACACTTTTCGCCTTCCACATTCTGTCTGGGAACCAATTAAGTTCGTAAAAGGTATCACTGTAATAATAATAATACTGTGGCGGGCACTAGGACCAGGCATCTCACCCAGCAGGTGCAGAGGAGGGGGCGGTTCATGTTACATATATTACACTGCTTTTGCTGTTCAGTTCAGATCCACTTGTTAGCCGTTGGAATAAACACGTCTCCACATTTAGTTGTGTGTGCTCATTCCTCAACGGCTACACTGGTGACCCCGACGATGGAAATGTTCATGGCAACGGACGAAGATGTATCTTCTACGGCCATGTCGCCACGACCGGCGCCCAAACTCGCAGCTGCCGCCTACGCCGCGAAGTTGCCCGAGTTCTGGCACAGCGACCCGGCTTCGTGGTTCCAGCATGTGGAAGCACTTTTCCACCTACGAGGCGTCACGACAGATGACTTCAAGATGGCGCCCCCCTGTGTGGCTGCCTCCACAGCAGCTCTTTCCCTTTCTTGTCTACTTTTTCACTTCTTTACTTTTCCGTTTTTGTTTTGCCTAATCTCGTTCCATAAACCTACGGAGAGGAGATGGGCATCTTTTCTTTTGCTCATCGCCGTTATTTTTTACTTTTTCATCGCTCCTGTGAACGGGGAATCCACGCGCACGCGGAATCCCATTGTTTACAGTCGAGACCAGCTACTAGCGTGGCGGGCTAATAGCGGACTAGCGGCCGCCGCACCAGACATCCCCGATGAATTGAAGAGGAGGAAACGAGGATGTCGGGCCGGGAAAGATCGCCGCAAAAGAACGAGGAAATACCGACACGTTCTCCCGTCCGTCATCATGGGGAACGTGAGATCGCTCCCAAATAAAATGGACGAGCTGGCGGCGCTAACGCGACATCAGAGGGAGTACCGGGAAGCCAGCTTGCTACTCGTCACGGAGACATGGCTTTCGGCAATCACTCCGGACGCCCACGCAGAGTTGGAGGGCTTCCAACTCGTACGAGCGGACAGAAATGAAGGCAGCGGTAAGCAGAAAGGAGGGGGGATTGCTGTATTTGTGAATGACAAATGGTGCAATCCTGGGCACATCACGGTGAAGGAAAAACTTTGCACTCGGGACATCGAGCTGCTAGCCGTTAGCCTCCGGCCGCATTACCTGCCACGGGAATTCTCACACGTCATAGCCGTGACGACGTACATTCCCCCTACGGCAAATGGCGGCGCTGCCTCCGATGCCCTCATATCTGTTGTAAACAAGCTGCAAACCCAGTCCCCCAACGCCTTGTTTATCATCTCAGGGGACTTCAATCACATTTCCCTGAAATTCTCCCTCCCAACATTCACACAGTATGTAACTTGTGCCACCAAAGACAATAACATATTGGACCTATTTTATTCAAACGCCAAGGATGCATACAAACCCTCCCCCCTCCCGGAAGAGCAGACCACAATATGGTTTATCTCCAGCCTGTGTACAAACCCTTTGTCCAGAGGCAACCAGCTGTGACCCGCACGATCAAAAGATGGTCCACAGAAGCTGAAGAAGCTCTGCGGGACTGTTTTGATTCAACCAGGTGGGAGCTCTTTACTGAGATTCATGGGGAAGACATTGACTCACTCACCAACACCATCACAGACTACATTAACTTTTGTGAACAAAACACCGTACCCACCAGGACTGTGCGGTGTTTTGCCAACAACAAACCATGGATTAATCCCGACATAAAAGTCCTCCTGAAGGAGAAGAAAAGGGCTTTTGTGTCGGGCAACAGAGAGGAACTGAAGGCCGTGCAGATCCAACTGAGGAGGAAGATCAGAGAGGGGAAGAAGGCCTACAGGATGAAAATGGAGGAGCAGCTGCAAGCCAGCAATGTCGCTGGTGTCTGGAAGGGCCTGAAAAACATCTCAGGCCACAAAAGCCCAGTGACATTGAACGAAAAAGACAAGGACTGGGCAGATGAACTCAACCGCTTTTTCAATCGGTTTGACAAGACGCCAGCCGCCCCCGGCCCACCGTCAACTTCACCTGTAGCTGCACCTGCACCAACTCTCACTGTGGCCTTACCCTCCCTGCCCCCTCTCACGACCAGCTTTCCACAACCAACATCTGCCCTCCCAACCGTTGCCACACCCTCAGCCGCCACTCTGCCTCCTGGTTCCTGCCTGTCTGTCACAACTGCGCAGGTGAGGAACCAACTGAGGAGGATGCAGGTGAGGAAGGCAGCAGGTCCGGATGACATCAGTTCCCGACTCCTCAAGACCTGCTCCGACCAGCTGTGTGACATTGTCCAGCACTTGTTCAACCTGAGCCTGAAGCTGGGCAGAGTTCCACAGCTGTGGAAAACGTCATGCCTGGTCCCAGTGCCCAAGATTGCCAACCCCAAAGAGCTCAACAGCTACAGACCGGTGGCGCTGACGTCTCACCTGATGAAGACGCTGGAGAGACTCGTCCTCGCCCACCTGCGACCGCTGGCAAGCTCATCGCTGGACCCGCTGCAGTTTGCCTACCAGCCCAGCATCGGTGTGGAGGATGCCATCATCTACCTCCTCCATACGGCGTTGCTGCACCTGGAGAATGCTGGGAGCACGGTGAGGATCACATTCTTCGATTTCTCCAGTGCCTTCAACACCATCCAGCCAAGTCTACTGGGGGACAAGCTGCAGCATGCCGGAGTCGACCATCACCTCACATCCTGGATTACAGACTACCTCACAAACAGGCCACAGTACGTGAGGGTAAAGAACTGTGAGTCGGACAGGCTTCTCTGCAGCACCGGAGCGCCGCAGGGAACAGTCCTGGCTCCATTCCTCTTCACCCTCTACACCTCGGACTTCAACGACAACACCCCAACCTGCCACCTTCAGAAGTTCTCTGACGACTCAGCTATTGTCGGCCTCATTACAGAGGGAGACGATAGGGAGTACAGGGGACTGACAAAGGACTTTGTGGACTGGTGCCAGCAGAATCACCTCCAGATCAACACCGGCAAAACCAAGGAGCTGGTGGTGGATTTCTGCAGGAAACAATCGTCACCTGCACCATTGAACATCCAGGGTTAGGACATTGAGAGGGTGACCTCCTACAAGTACCTGGGTGTTACTCTCAACAATAAACTGGACTGGACAACAAACACGGATGCCCTAATCAAAAAGGGACAGAGTCGCCTCTTCCTCCTCAGGAAACTGAGGTCTTTTGGAGTTCAGGGGTCACTCCTAAAGACTTTCTATGACTCGGTGGTGGCATCAGCCATCCACTATGGCATTGTCTGCTGGTCAGGCAGCATCACCACCCGGGACAGAAAAAGACTGGAGCGCTTTGTCAAGCGGGCCAGTTCTGTCGTGGGCTGCTCGCTGGACTCTCTAGAGGAGGTGGGCAACAGACGGACGCTAGCTAAACTAAAAGCTATGACGGACAGCCCCTCCCACCCCCTCCTGCCCATCCTGACAGCTCTGGGTAGCTCCTTTAGCCAGAGACTATTACACCCGCGCTGCAAGAAGGAGAGGTACCACCGCTCGTTCCTACCGACTGCTGTCAGGCTTCACAATTCCCAATGATCACATGTGAAAAAAAAACAAAAAAACTGGACACTTGTAAATATGGGTTGTTGCAATATATCTAAATGCATTTCTTGATTCTGCACTATGTACAGTCTTGTTTATAGAACGGTTTTTGCACATCTACATTTGCACAGTATACAGTTGACATTTTTATTTTGTTATGCTTAGAATATCTTGTTTTCTATCCTTTCACTCCCACCCCAACCCCATCCCTCTTCAATTGCTGCTGTGGACTGCAAATTTCCCCATTGCGGGACGAATAAAGGTATTCTGATTCTGATTCTGACCCAAAATATTACATGGTCGTGGCGTCCCTCGACCAACCGACAACGCATCGCATGTTGCAACTTCTGCGCGCGCCTCCACGATGCGGGAAGTACGACGCGCTCAAACAACTGCTGCTCCGGCGGTTCACGCTATCGGCCTCCGAGAGAGCAGACAGACTTCTTTCGCTTGCCGGACTCAGCGACGGAACAGCAGTGGATCTAATGGACAAAATGCTGTCGCTGTTAAATTAGGATGATGGCGGATTCCTTTTCCCCCACATTTTCCTTCGCCAGCTACCACCCGAAGTGCGCGCCGTGCTCGCTAACTCGACGTGCCTAGCCACCGGCGACTATCGTGGCTTGGCGGAAGAAGCAGTTCGAGCGCTTCTGGCGATACGGCGGTTAGCCGTGCAAATCGATCCGACCGTCGTGGCCGCAGTGGGATCGCAGAAGCGTCGCGGGAAAGCCACCTGCTATTTCCATCAGCGGTTTGGCGCCAAGGCTCGACGCTGCGCACCTCCCTGCTCCTACGAGACGACGGGAATCTTCAACGCCCGACACCCAGTAGCAGCCGTGGGCGCCAGCAATGAAAGCGAGCTGCTTTTCGTCACGGACTCCTCGTCAGGAAGACGTTTCCTTGTGGACAGCGGGGCACAAGTAAGCCTGCTGACGCCCACCGCTGCGGACAAGATGGCAGGTGGATGCGGGCCTGCCTTGTGCGCAGACGGACTGCGTAGTCGTTGGGGCAGGCTGGTTAAGCCCCCTGCAAAATTTTCACCTTGACCTTCCTTCTGAGTGTTCTGGGGGGGGGCTGTGTGGCAGGCACTAGGACCAGGCATCTCACCCAGCAGGTGCAGAGGAGGGGGCGGTTCATGTTACATATATTACACTGCTTTTGCTGTTCAGTTCAGCTCCACTTGTTAGCCGTTGGAATAAACACGTCTCCACATTTAGTCGTGTGTGCTCATTCCTCAACGGCTACAATACTTTAATTTCTAAGCGCCTTTCAAAATTCTCAAGGACACTTTACAGTCGCAGTATTTTTTGTGTGGGTGAGCAGCGGCAGCCATTCGCGCCAGCATTCACTCCACCCGGAAGTAACACAGCAGCAAAGTTATGAAAGGAAAAGTAAAGGAAAAAAAAGGAAACAAAAAAAACTAAATAACAAAGCCAAATGCGTAAAAAAAACCTCAACCAATCCCTAAGGGCAGGGGTCGGGAACCTTTTTGACTAAGAGAGCCATAAAAGTAAAATATTTAGAAATGTTTTTCAGCGAGAGCCACACGCACGCGCACATACAAACGCTCGCGTGCGCACATACAAACGCGAGGCGAAGTTACTGCTAGCTAGTCTGCACACGGCTCATAAGCTTCCACACTTGCTATCTGCAATCTACTTCTCGCAGAAGTATGTCGATGCTAACGTTAACATGGGGCTTGTTAAAATGTCACTGACATTCGACTGTTTCATCGATGGTATTGTTTCATTGCAAATTGGAATCAGACCATTTTCCCTCCTCTAATGCTCCGGTGCATTCACACTGAAGTGAACAAGTTGGGCTCATTTAAAGGGCCGTTTACCTATTTCAACATGACGGCCACTATCATCCAATCAACATGGCGCTTTCGGCCATTCTAGGTCAGTGTCATCCAATCAAAATTGCGCTTTCCGCCAACTGCAGCCCCAACGGGAAATGAACGACGAAAAAAACGACAATATGTATTATAATATGTAATATTTATCGGCGAGCCATATGCAATCATCAAAAGAGCCATATATGGCTCGTGAGCCATAGGTTCCCGACCCCTCCCTTAGGGCAATGTTATCTTTACTTAATACATTTTGCAGAAGGGATAAATGTGTCCGTATGAACAGCACAGGTAAAAAAGAGAATGGCACTTTTGCATCCAACTTACACTTTCAGATTCTTCAAAGCTGTCAGTTGAATTTGAGCACAAGGACAAAGTTACAGCCTCTGCAGTATCATCAGTGGTATACAATTACCCCGCCACAGTCTCAGGCAACAGTGTCACTTATTCATCATTGACCTGCCAGCTGGTGTTCAGTTCACTTGACTGAGGATTATGTTCACAGTGTTGAAGGTGCTGATATGTAAAACATTTTTATTTGCAATCAACAGATTACACAGGGTCTTAAGAGAGTGTGAGAGAGATTTGCTGTACAGAAAAGTAGTTTCATAATTAAGACATTACAAGATTAAAAAATACTAAAAGTTGCCAAAACGACGAAATAAATAATGCAATTTGTTGACCCACTGGCTGGCATTGGTCTATTGTCTACTGTTACTCATCAAATTGAACTGAGAAAAAATAAATACATTGGCAGTTCACATATTTAAAATTTTAAGGTGATTTTTTGTGAGGGGAGTACTATGATGCTGAAAACTAAATTGCAAATGAATTAGATAAAAAGGAAACGTTTTATATTTAAAAACACACTGAAAATGGTTTAAAAAAATACACTGAAAATTAGGGAGCAGGCCCCCTTTCGGCAGCACTGTCCCCCAGCCCTTACACACACGCACAACCACACACACGCACACCCCACTCACGCACACACTCACACACACACACACACACACACACACACACACACACACACACACACACACACACACACACACACACACACACACACACACACACACACACACACACACACACACACACACACACGCACGCACACACACGCACACACACACACACACCAAGATGCTGAGTAACATAAGCGCAGGGGTCTGTGTAAGCTCTCAGTCGTACAGGAGTGGTCCATCGATGAGAAGGTTTCTTCAGCCGTCATCTGTACAAAAGTGAAGGTTTCGGACGTTTCGCCTCCTATCCAAGAGGCTTCGTCAGCGAACTAAAGTCTGACTGGTCGTATCGGCCCCATTTATATATCCCTAATGTCCAGACATGGTGGCGCCGGACACAGCTATGATAGGTCCCCACACTCAGGTTGGGGGGGGGGCGGGGGACCCCTCCCTGTGGCCCCACTGATTGTTCCTACATTCCTGACTAACGACTGGCCTATTACCCCCACTGCCCCCGGTATCACCTCATCAGCATAACGACCCTCATCAGCATTGCGAAAGTTGCCTAACCTGTTTTGCCTAAGCAGGCTGTTGTATGAACGATCCAAATTGAACCTCACCCCACCAGACCGGTTTAATGAAGGATTTTGTTGTTTTATAAGAATCGCTTCTTTTACGCCCCTTTAAAACCATCTATGTTCTTTCGCTAAGATTTTAACCTCACTGTCGTCAAATGAGTGGTTGCTAGCTTTTAGGTGCAAATGTACTGCCGATTGAGGCCCACTAGTATTATCCCTGCGATGTTGATAAAGTCTTTTTTCTTTCTTCTTTCTTCTTTTTTCTCAAAAAATGATGAGGTGATACCGGGGGCAGTGGGGTTAATAGGCCAGTCGTTAGTCAGGAATGTAGGAACAATCAGTGGGGCCACAGGGAGGGGTCCCCCGCCCCCCCCCCCAACCTGAGAGTGGGGACCTATCATAGCTGTGTCCGGCGCCACCATGTCTGGACATTAGGGATATATAAATGGGGCCGATACGACCAGTCAGACTTTAGTTCGCTGACGAAGCCTCTTGGATAGGAGGCGAAACGTCCGAAACCTTCACTTTTGTACAGATGACGGCTGAAGAAACCTTCTCATAAGCGCAGGGGAGACTCGGACCATTCGTCCGGCAGCATCTAGGCCCTTTAGTTTGTCCGGAGCTGGTAATCTGCCAAGAAATATAACAGCAAAGCATTAACAGAGCTTTTGTCCCCATCATCACTCCTGCACATCCCTTAATTGGCAAAATCGCATTCTTAAACAAGATTTACACTCATACTAACTGGCATGTTCACTCACTAAATCACATATTCAATAATTATTATCCTGAAGCAAAGGTGGAAAGAAAAGCATTGGTGACAATGATTCATGAGAAGGCTAAATAAGTATGCCATTGAATGGAAATCATCCATTCATCCAAAACACAACCCATCAATCCATCCATTCAAAAAATCCATCCATCCATCCATCCATCCATCCATCCTTCCATTCATCGATTTTGTGATCCGCACAGAAGGGTTCGGATGTGCTAGAACCAATCCTAGTTGTCTTTGGGCAGTAGATGGGATACATCCTGAACTGTTTGCCAGACAATCACTGGGCACAAAGAGGCGAATAACCATCCACACTCACACCAAGGGATAATTCCATCAGCCTGTCATGCATGTTTTTGGAATATGGGAGGAAACCGGAGGACCCACAGAAAACCCATGCTGGCGCGGGTAGAAAATCCAAATTCTACACAGTTGGAAACAAAGCCGCCACCTCTGCAGTCTAAGGCTGCCGTAATGGAAACCATATATGGCTAAATAGTAGCTCCGTGTAGTAATGGGAATATGAGGCCTTATCAGAATCAGAATCAGAATCAGAATCATCTTTATTGCCAACTATGTAGGACACACAAGGAATTTGTTTCCGATAGAACACGCTGCACTAGTATCGTTGTCAAAAAAACTGCTAAGTGGCACTATACAGTTCCATTTTGGCTACTGTTGAAAGAGTTCAAAGAGTTAATGGCTTGGGGGAAGAAGCTGTTTAAATGTCTGCTGGATTTGGTGCGCATGGATCGAAGCAATGAGGCCTTCCACCCAAATGCTTCACTTTTGGCGATGCATCATCTGGCCTCACTTGCTCTACTGCCATCATGTTGAAAATAAATGTCATGACGGACAGTGATAAAAGGCAGGGAGTTGTGATGAGACTGACTGTGCGTGTGTTACTTGAAAGAATAATTGCTTTCCTTTCGACATTGACAAACAACCAAGGAACAAGACACACTTCTCATTCATTTTTGTTGAGGGAAAGGTGTTCTGTTGGTACCCAAGTTCTTTAGACCAAAGTTTATACTTCACCTTTTAAAATATCAGATATAGTATATATTAAAGGACAACCGACATCATCTTTTTGTTGCCTGACATAAGAAAAACGTTTTATAGTATCAAAAATACCCAAAACACGCAGGCTGATATTTTAGTCAAATGCAAAACACAGATAAAAATGACTTAGTGTCCAAAATCTGCAATTGAGCTGCGAATTGGGCATTTTCAGAAAGTCCTGCCCCCAGTTTGCGACGTCACGTCAAGACGTCTTGCATTGCTCGAGAATCAAAACAATAGCTTCAGATTCTGAGAATATGCTTACACATCCAGTTATGAATATGATTCAAATAGTTCTGAAGAGGAAAGTATAAATGTTTGCAATCGATTAAAGAATGTAATTTTGAGGGATCAAGACTGATGTGTAGTGTCACAGAAAATGCAGAAGATGGCACCAGAGCTCCGTTGGAAATTGGTTGATTTTTCACCTTGGAATTTTTGTCAGCGAATATCTAATAGTTGTCTCGGTGTAACATACAACAATTCACCATTGCGTTAATATTGTGTTTTCCTTCTAACTTCGCCATCAACACGGATCAACACGAAGTTTTCAGACCAAACAAAGTACTGCAAAATGCATTGAGGTGATGCAAGGTATGTCCTTTCAGGGGCATTCCTTCAGTGAGGACTCGTCACCAACCCAAAACCAAGACTTCCGGAATATTCAGCGCAAGTCTTAAAATGTAAAATATAGCTCCCGTATTTTTCGGATTATAAATCGCAGTTTTTTTTCATAGTTTGGTTGGGGGTGCGACTTACAAATGGGAGCGATTTATATATGCTTTTTTTTATTATTGTATATCATTTCACATGTTATTTTCACATTAAACCGCAAGAGCGCGCTCTAGGCCTGTGCTGGTATTGTGGTGTTGAAACATCTGTGAGCCGTCAAAATCTGTGAGCGCAGAGACAGTAGCCTACACATTTCTATAACAGGTGTTACAGGGAAAACCGTGACCCGTCAGAATCTGTCGTCCCTGTGGTCGCGGTTTCTGGAGGGTCAGATTTTTCTGTAACACCTGTTATTTATAAACAATTGAGAAGGGCTGAATAAAAATGGCACCGAAAAGAAAGTCATATTCTGCAGCTTACAAGCTGCAGATAGTGAAATATGCAGCCGAAAACGGCAATCGAGCAGCTGAAAGAAAGTTTGTAGTGAGCGAAAAACTTGTAAAGGACTGGCGAAAAGCAGAGGTTACGCTTACTGAAATGAAGAAAACAAAAAAAAGCTAATCGCGGGCGAAAAGCTAGGTGGCCGCAGTTGGAGGAACGAGTTCACGCATGGGTGCTTGAACAACGTGCTGCTGGGAGAGGTTTGTCAACGGTGCAGTTGCGTCTCCACGCCCTAAGTCGTTGCCAAGGAGATGAATATAAACGGCTTTGCAGGAGGACCTTCTTGGTGTTACCGCTTCATGCAACGCAAACGCCTCTCTATCAGAAATCTCTATCACCAATAAATTTTCCCCAACAACGCAACTTATCCTCCAGTGCAACCTATATATGTTTTTTTCTTCTTAATTATGCATTTTTTGGCTGGTGCGACCTATAATCCAGAGCGACGTATAATCCAAAAAATACGGTATATGCGGTGGAATCTTTGTAAAATACGCTAAGTAGAAATCATTTGAAGCGATTTTACAAATTATGGACACAACTTGGCGTGAAGATGTGGCGTCACCATTGCGCACCGCGGCTTTGGTGTCTTTCAAGCCCTTGATCTCCTTGATATGTGTCTCAGCCTGACGCATATCACACGCTTGAAAATGGTATAAAAGTAGCCGCCGCGAACATCATACCAACCGACACACGTGGATCCCGCACTCCTAACATGTACGCATGCCTTCCTGCGGTGTGATTGGGTGCGCAAGTCCCTCCAGCCCCCTTACGATGGCTCGTATCCCACCTCTCCCGCGGTGAGAAGACGTTCCGGATTCAAATCAACGGCCGCGAGGATACAGTCTCCATCGACCGACTCAAACCGGCAGTCGTAGAGCACACGTTGCCGTGCTCCAGAACATCGACGTCCGCCACCCCACCAACAACGCCCCCCATGTCCAGTGATCGACCTTCTTCGTGCCTGGCCGAACGACCCAGAGCAGCAGACGTGTGCACTTCCCAGAACGGCTCACCTACTACCGGCTCTTCTGAGCGCGCCCAGCTCGTTTTTTTCCTGCGTCGCCTTCTCTGACTTCAGATCCAGGAGGGGATCCCTGTGGCGTCATCAGTGCGCATCACGGCTTTGATGTCTTTCAAGCCCTTGATCTCCTTGATGTGCGACTCAGCTTGACGCATATCACACGGTGGAAAATGGTATAAAAGTAGCCGTCGCGGGACAGAGAATCAGACTCATCTCGGACTCAGACCCATACAGACACACAGCTCGCAGAGACCTGCTCAGCATCGCACGGAGATTCACAGCACGACTTGCTCGACTCCACGCCACGATCAAGCTCTGCGTGTCACCTGCCTGGGAGATCTGACAACGAATCTACTTACAAATAAAGAGAAACATCAAACTCTTTAGAGACGTTGATTGTCCTTTAAACCAGTGATACACCTTGTTGTCACAGTAGTTTACATTACAGACACTACCCACCTTATGAACGAGACAGGTTTTGAGCGGTCGTTCGTAAGGTGAATTTGTTTTTAAGTTGTTTCGGTGCTATATTTTGTCTGGACTGTATTGTAATGTCTGGTGTTCGTGATTTGCATTTTGACGGCTACGTTAGTTGTATCAGATATAGTATATATTAAAGGACAACCGACATCACCTTTTTGTTGCCTGACATAAGAAAAACGTTTTATAGTATCAAAAATACCCAAAACACGCAGGCTGATATTTTAGTCAAATGCAAAACACAGATAAAAATGACTTAGTGTCCAAAATCTGCAATTGAGCTGCGAATTGGGCATTTTCAGAAAGTCCTGCCCCCAGTTTGCGACGTCACGTCAAGACGTCTTGCATTGCTCGAGAATCAAAACAATAGCTTCAGATTCTGAGAATATGCTTACACATCCAGTTATGAATATGATTCAAATAGTTCTGAAGAGGAAAGTATAAATGTTTGCAATCGATTAAAGAATGTAATTTTGAGGGATCAAGACTGATGTGTAGTGTCACAGAAAATGCAGAAGATGGCACCAGAGCTCCGTTGGAAATTGGTTGATTTTTCACCTTGGAATTTTTGTCAGCGAATATCTAATAGTTGTCTCGGTGTAACATACAACAATTCACCATTGCGTTAATATTGTGTTTTCCTTCTAACTTCGCCATCAACACGGATCAACACGAAGTTTTCAGACCAAACAAAGTACTGCAAAATGCATTGAGGTGATGCAAGGTATGTCCTTTCAGGGGCATTCCTTCAGTGAGGACTCGTCACCAACCCAAAACCAAGACTTCCGGAATATTCAGCGCAAGTCTTAAAATGTAAAATATAGCTCCCGTATTTTTCGGATTATAAATCGCAGTTTTTTTTCATAGTTTGGTTGGGGGTGCGACTTACAAATGGGAGCGATTTATATATGCTTTTTTTTATTATTGTATATCATTTCACATGTTATTTTCACATTAAACCGCAAGAGCGCGCTCTAGGCCTGTGCTGGTATTGTGGTGTTGAAACATCTGTGAGCCGTCAAAATCTGTGAGCGCAGAGACAGTAGCCTACACATTTCTATAACAGGTGTTACAGGGAAAACCGTGACCCGTCAGAATCTGTCGTCCCTGTGGTCACGGTTTCTGGAGGGTCAGATTTTTCTGTAACACCTGTTATTTATAAACAATTGAGAAGGGCTGAATAAAAATGGCACCGAAAAGAAAGTCATATTCTGCAGCTTACAAGCTGCAGATAGTGAAATATGCAGCCGAAAACGGCAATCGAGCAGCTGAAAGAAAGTTTGTAGTGAGCGAAAAACTTGTAAAGGACTGGCGAAAAGCAGAGGTTACGCTTACTGAAATGAAGAAAACAAAAAAAAGCTAATCGCGGGCGAAAAGCTAGGTGGCCGCAGTTGGAGGAACGAGTTCACGCATGGGTGCTTGAACAACGTGCTGCTGGGAGAGGTTTGTCAACGGTGCAGTTGCGTCTCCACGCCTAGGTCGTTGCCAAGAAGATGAATATAAACGGCTTTGCAGGAGGACCTTCTTGGTGTTACCGCTTCATGCAACGCAAACGCCTCTCTATCAGAAATCTCTATCACCAATAAATTTTCCCCAACAATGCAACTTATCCTCCAGTGCAACCTATATATGTTTTTTTCTTCTTAATTATGCATTTTTTGGCTGGTGCGACCTATAATCCAGAGCGACGTATAATCCAAAAAATACGGTATATGCGGTGGAATCTTTGTAAAATACGCTAAGTAGAAATCATTTGAAGCGATTTTACAAATTATGGACACAACTTGGCGTGAAGATGTGGCGTCACCATTGCGCACCGCGGCTTTGGTGTCTTTCAAGCCCTTGATCTCCTTGATATGTGTCTCAGCCTGACGCATATCACACGCTTGAAAATGGTATAAAAGTAGCCGCCGCGAACATCATACCAACCGACACACGTGGCTCCCGCACTCCTAACATGTACGCATGCCTTCCTGCGGTGTGATTGGGTGCGCAAGTCCCTCCAGCCCCCTTACGATGGCTCGTATCCCACCTCTCCCGCGGTGAGAAGACGTTCCGGATTCAAATCAACGGCCGCGAGGATACAGTCTCCATCGACCGACTCAAACCGGCAGTCGTCGAGCACACGTTGCCGTGCTCCAGAACATCGACGTCCGCCACCCCACCAACAACGCCCCCCATGTCCAGTGATCGACCTTCTTCGTGCCTGGCCGAACGACCCAGAGCAGCAGACGTGTGCACTTCCCAGAACGGCTCACCTACTACCGGCTCTTCTGAGCGCGCCCAGCTCGTTTTTTTCCTGCGTCGCCTTCTCTGACTTCAGATCCAGGAGGGGATCCCTGTGGCGTCATCAGTGCGCATCACGGCTTTGATGTCTTTCAAGCCCTTGATCTGCGTCTCAGCTTGACGCATATCACACGGTGGAAAATGGTATAAAAGTAGCCGTCGCGGGACAGAGAATCAGACTCATCTCGGACTCAGACCCATACAGACACACAGCTCGCAGAGACCTGCTCAGCATCGCACGGAGATTCACAGCACGACTTGCTCGACTCCACGCCACGATCAAGCTCTGCGTGTCACCTGCCTGGGAGATCTGACAACGAATCTACTTACAAATAAAGAGAAACATCAAACTCTTTAGAGACGTTGATTGTCCTTTAAACCAGTGATACACCTTGTTGTCACAGTAGTTTACATTACAGACACTACCCACCTTATGAACGAGACAGGTTTTGAGCGGTCGTTCGTAAGGTGAATTTGTTTTTAAGTTGTTTCGGTGCTATATTTTGTCTGGACTGTATTGTAATGTCTGGTGTTCGTGATTTGCATTTTGACGGCTACGTTAGTTGAAAGAGCGTGACGTCATAGACAGAAGGGAGTAGCCTCCAAAGAGGGAAGTCCGCTCTGGCAGCAGTCTGAGAGCAATGAGCATGGGCGTGAGTTGTGGGTGACAATAACTCCTGTATATATGCGACAACTGCTACGTTTTTGTTTATTAAAAGACCCGCTATAAAAGCGACTGTGTGCATCATTTGTCACGCTGAGGGGCATTACAGTATGTTTAGACGCTCTAACAGTCGTAAAATAAATTCACACCTGCTGTAGTATGACAACATATGTCCTTGGGTCTTCAGTAAGCCATTACTGCATAACATTACTTTTTGTTATGCATCGCATCCTCCTGGAACGTCAACTGGTAAGAGGGATTTCCTCTCCGCCCACATACTTTACGCAGCCAATCGTAAGCGAGGTCGGCAGATCGGGGCCTGAACTTGTTGGCAACACTTCAGCTGGGCACAATTCATCAAATTTGGATGTTCTGCCCGTGCCAGCATGGGTTTTCTTTTGATACTCCGGCAACACTTCAGCTGATTGGTCAGCCGTGGTGTCCGTCGCGTAAATATGCATCCCTTGAAACCCACAATGTGTCTGTATGCTTGCGTGCTCGTGAAGAACAGTACGCAGCCAGTCACAAGTGAGCTTGACCAGAAAAAGCCGCGCAACACAAAATCTAACTTACAGCATATCTGTCCAAACATTTTTCGACATACAGTACCTGCAAAAATCTTTGTATGGACCATTTATCATAATTTGAATCAGTGTCTGAAACTCATGACAAAAAGTTAGCGGACACCAGGGCAGACGACTCTGAAAAGTTGCCTGTTCCATTTTTCAGAAATTGAAACACAATAAGATAACTAATCGCAAAAAAAAAATGTTGCAAAGTATAAAGGATTTTTCTTGAATTAAGGAAGTACCTACCACAAATGATCTCTTGCTTAATTTATGGTAAATATCATTTGCTGAAGATTTTGCTCTAGTTGTCGTTTGTCGTCATGGAGCACAATGCAATGTTCGTGTTGCGTTGTCTGCTAAAAGCCATGTGGACTCCTCTTTCTAAGCACCTTTCAAAACTCTCAAGTACACTTTACAGTTACAGTATAATGGCACTGCAAATTGCCAAACGAACGTTCGTTTGGCAATTTGCATAATTGGCACGGCAGCCAATCAGAAACCTGTTTCGTGCTTCGGACTGTACCGTGACTGTAAAGTGTACTTGAGAGTTTTGAAAGGCGCTCAGAAAGATGAGTCCATGTGGCTTGTAGCGGTTTGATTGTAGCCTTTGCTTTATTGAATAAAACAAACGTTTGATTTGAAAAAAAAAACTTCTTCTTTCTTCAAGAAGTTGTCTGCCACCCGGGCCGAGACGTTTTGAAAGTGGTACGCCCCGGACCTCCGGGCAGACGTTATTTCAAACACTGCTTGAATGTTTGTAAGTTGGGGAGCGTCTGTATATTCGCACCGGTTATTGTAATGTGTAGAAGGAACATAAGTGTTTGGTGAGAACTACGTAAGACCAGACTGTTGTTTTTGCATTGTGCATCAGCCACTAATCACGGCACCAAAGAAAGCCAGTGGGAGTGATACATGTGTTGAAGAAAAGACGAAAATAGTGTGTGAAACTATAGAATTAAGAAAGATTTGATTGTAAAATATGAGTCAGGTGTGAATGTGTCTGTGTTGGTTAAGGAGCTTGTGAAATCGAAATTTAACATCAGCCGCATCCTAAAAAAAAGAATAACAATAGAAAGTCAGTGATGTGTGTGTAAAGGATCGTGTGTTCAGCAAAAAAATGGCCACAAATACTAGAAGTGGAGAAACTTTTGAGGATGGTAAGAAAAGTTGCCCTTGCGATTGGCTAGCAACTGGTCCAAAATGTCCCCCCGCCTATTGCCCAAATGTCTGTCTTCAGCTCGGATCATCACCAGAACCTCATCCTTTCACCACATCACCTCCAAGAGTTCCACTGGTTCTCGGTCAAATATAGAATCAACTTTAAAATTCTTCTTCATACATTTAATCCTCTTCCTCCCTCCGCGTAAACCAACCCCCCCCCCCGCCCGTCTCAGCACTATGGGTGACGTAGCCTTCAGCTGCCCAAACTTTGGAACTCACTTCCTCCCAACATTCATAACATCGATTCTCTTCCCACCTTCAAGTCCCATCTCAAAACGTACCTATTTAAAATACCATTTTCTGTTTAGCTCTCTCTCTTGTTCGCGTCCCGGTCCGGCCTCCCTGTGTGGAGTTTGTATGTTCTCCCTGGACCCGCGTGGGTTTTCTCCGGGTCCTCCGGTTTCCACCCACACTCCAAAAACATGCATGGCAGGCAGATTGACCACTCCAAATTGTCCCAAGGTGTGAGTGTGAGAGTGACTGTTGTATGTCTTTGTGTGCCCTGCGATTGGCTGGCAACCAATTCGGGGTGTCCCCCGCCTCGTGCCCGAAGACAGCTGAGATAGGCTCTAGCAATCTCCGCGACCCTAATGAGGAATAAGCGGTACGGAAAATGAGATGAGATTATTATTACCGTATTTTCACGACCAAACGGCGCACCGTGTGAAAAGGCGCAGTCTCAGTTATGTGTGCCATTTCTGTATTAAACACACACATTGGGCGCACCGGATGAAAGGACACAAGTTTTATATACCGGTACATATCCTCTATTGCTATACGTACGTCCACCTCACAACAACACACAGGCATACAAGTATGCATATTTTAAAAAACAGATCGGGAGCAAAACTGAGTTTGGTAGTGCTTTATTTATTAATTACAAAGGAATAACATTTTGTAATCATCACTCAATATGCGTCGGCATGGTAAAAAGGAGCACGTTACCGGTACCGACTTTTCCGAAAGCTCAAACCACCGTGCTAGCAGACACGTTAGCCCAAGCATCCACAATCCATTGGCAAACTGTGGCGTAACATCCAGCCCTTTTTGTTTGCCTTAAGAATGACGCCTGCTGGAAATGTCTCTTTAGGCAAAGTCTTTCTTTAAAAAAAAATCACAATCGCCGGGAGTTTCTCTCCGTTAGCATGGCAGCCTTTTCGCCAGCTTTCCAGAATAATTCGCCGGCCGTCGCTACAGTAGTCCCGGTCCGCATGGAAAAATCGCGCACAGTTTCATAAAACGCCAGCACCAAGACGGACCTCCTTGGAAATGTTCAATTTTCATTTCCTCCGCTAGCCTTACTGCTCTGAGTGGGACGGTGACAGTCGAAACGCTCCTTCCGCTCGCTCTTAGCTCGCCGATCGATTGCTTGAAGCTTTCCTCCAACTCCGGCCACCTTGCCTTATGTCCGCGTATTATGTCACGGCTGCTCCATTCCCACGTTCCTCGGCGTAGTTGATAGCCTTCAGTTTAAATAAACTGAGCTTCATAACCATGTCTCTTTGCCATTTTCAGGGTTGTTAAAACAGCAATGTTCTACATAAAGCACATACCTGTTCGTTTATACACAAACCACGCCCGCACACCCCCCTCGTTTTCTCTACACGTCCTCCTCATCGTGGTCTCTAACACGTCCGCACTACAGGGCGCACCGCACATTTTGATAAAAATCTGAGACGTTTATATGCGCCTTATGGTCGTGAAAATACTGTATTATTATTATTATTATTATGCAATGAACTGATCAGAGACAAAATTGTAATCGGACTATGGGACAAAGGATTGTCCGAACGCATGTCGTTGGATGCGGATCTGACCATTGAAAAGGCCATAAGTAAAAGCAGAGTGAGGAGGTGAAGAGGCAACAGTCTTATCTGCGAGGGGACACCAACTCAGAGGCAAGTGGCGCCGAATCTGTTGACAAAGTGTTCAAGAACAAATTAAAGACTGCTAAAAAATACACCTAACTATGCCAATAGCCTAAATAATAAGTCACACAGTACTCACTAAAGCAAGGAAAGGGGGCACATTCAGCGTGCCAGAAATGCAGCAGCTCTCCTTCCAATCCAAAATGTGATTGTCCGGCTCATGAGGCGAAATGTCATGCTTGTGGGCGAAAGGGACATGTTCAGTGTGTATGCTAGTTTAATTCTATGCAGAAAGTTACAGGGGGCGAAGAAGACGAAGGTGAGGAGGTAAAGAGTTTGATGTTTCTCTTTATTCGCAAGTTGGGTAGTTGTCAGATCTCACAGGCAAGTGAGACGCAGATGAAATTTGTCCAAGAGCTTGATCGTGGCGTGGAGTCGAGCAAGTTGTTTTATCGTGCTGTGATCCCCGTCCAACGGTGTGCGGGTCTCTGTGACTCTCTGTGGGTCTCTGTAATGCGTGAGTCTGTCTCTCTGTCGCCGCGAAGGGCGCTACTTATACAGCACTACCTTATCAGGCCATACGCTATTGCACGCGTGGGACTGTGTCAGGCTGACGCACTTGGAAGACTTGAAAAGTGCAGACTTGAAAGGGTGCAGACTTGAAAGGTGCACTTGAAAGGCGCCTTTGAAAGGTGCACTAGAAAGGCATACTCACGTGTGCCCCTACAGATGTGTTACTCCTTGGCAGTGTTGTGACAGACCGTGACCCACGGATGATCAAAATGAACATAAATCAGCGCAGTGTGATGTTCACAATTGATACTGCCACCGTTGTCACCGTTCTGCCACACAGTTTTCACGGGCACATATCGAAACAATCACCTTAAACTCAAAAAGGCAACAAAACGACTCCTGGGACCGGGGAGGAGCCCTCTTGAGGTTGTGGGCGTTGCCAGGCTGCAGCTGAGAAAAGGTGAAAAAGGAGGAGATGGATGTTTACATAGCACATCATGTGCATACTACCTTGCTGGGGAGATCTGTGAGCTGCAGGCTAGTGCTCGTTGCATGTGTAGGCAATGTCAGTATGAAGTCATGAAAGGAAAACTACCCAAAAATATGCACTGGACTTGGAAAGATGCGGCAGCTGTACAACATCAAGCTGAAACCAGGGTCTGAAACATTTTTCTTTAAAAACACCAAGGAGGATTTAATTGCCGTCAATGGACAAAGTCAAAAAAGAGCTATGCCGCATGTTACGATTCGGGGTGATAAAGACAATCGAGGAGCCAACAGAGTGGTGCGCCGGCATCGTGGTGGTGCCCAAGAAATCAGGTGCCGTATGTATCTGTGTCCATCTCACCAAACTCAATGAGTCAGTGCAGAGAAAAGTATATCCTGCCATCAGTGGAGGAAACAGTCGTTATGCTGGCCGGAGCCAGGGTTTTTAGTAAGCCGGCTGTAAAAATTGGGTTAGGCAAATAACCCTGACACCCAATTCAAGGAACCTAACAACATTTATCACTCCCTTTGGATTCTATTACTTCAATCCTGTTGTCTCATGGATGATGTGCTAGCAGAAGAAACATGATGTCTGCCTGCATTGCTACCTTGGAGAAAATCCAGGAGGCAGGCATCACTCTCAATGTGAAAAAGTGTGAACTGTCGAAGTCAGAGGTGACATTTCTAGGCCACGTGATCTCAGACAGTGGCATCAGGCCAGACCCAGCTAAACCTGAGGCAGTAAAGATAATGCTGGAGCCAAAGAGTCTAACATAGTTGAGAAGTTTTCTCTGAACACTGTACCAAGTGGGGAGGTTTGTGCCAGGACTGGCAGATCAAGAAGAGCCTCTCTGTGACCTCTTGTACAAAAAGAACTGCTGGGTGTAGGGCGTCAACCAGGCGCGAGCATTTCAAGATTTAAAAGACGCGCTGACATCCACACCAGTGCTGGCCATGTTTGATCCCAAAAAGGAAGAGCACACGTCATAGCTGTGACGGCGTACATTCCCCCAACGGCAAATGGCGGCGCAGCCTCTGATGCCCTCATGACTGTTTTAAACAGGCTGCAAACCCAGTCCCTCAACACCCTGTTAATCGTCTCTGGGGACTTTAACCATATCTGCCTGCATTCCTCCCTTCCAACATTCACACAATATGTGACCTGTGCTACCTGAGATAATAACATATTGGACTTATTTCATTCAAATGCTAAGGATGCGTACAAACCCTACCCGCTCCCCCCTCTCGGAAGAGCAGACCACAATATGGTGTATCTCCAGTCTGTGTACAAACCCCCCGTGCACAGGCAACCAGCTGTGACCCGCACTGTCAGAAGATGGGCCACAGAGGCTGAAGAGGCTTTGGGGGACTGCTTTGATTTAACCAGGTGGGAGCTCTTCACTGAGATCCATGGGGAGGACATTGATTCACTCACCGACACCATCACGGACTACATAAACTTTTGTAAAAGAAACACCGTACCCACCAGGACTGTG
The DNA here is from genome assembly GCF_051943395.1 of Hippocampus bargibanti. Taxonomy (NCBI): domain Eukaryota; kingdom Metazoa; phylum Chordata; class Actinopteri; order Syngnathiformes; family Syngnathidae; genus Hippocampus; species Hippocampus bargibanti. The sequence goes on from NC_142740.1 coordinate 10,298,026, forward strand.
CAGTGTTTTTCCAACAAAAAAATGTGGATTAATCCTGACATACAGGCCCCCCTGAAGGAAAACAAAAGGGCTTTTGATGTATTCATTGAGCTTGGATGTTTCATCCTGGACAGTGGCTCTCACACTCACTAGTCCCTGGCCTCCTTCCTTACGGCTTGTGTACAGTCTCAGGGTGATGGACTTGGAATGGAACCCTCCATGCATGGTGAGAAGTTTCGGGTCTTAACATCCATGGTCTGAATCTCTTCCTTTGGTCACCTTATTATTCCTGCAGGGTATCTGATTACTGGTAGGGCATAGCTGTTTATTGCCCAGGTCTTGTTCTTGCGATTGAGCTGGCTTCTTAGGACTTGCGTCACCCGCTGGAAGTATTTGGTCGTAGCCGCTTTCCTTGTTGCTAGTTCGAGGTTTCCATTGGCCTGTGGTATACCGAGGTACTTGTTTTCAATGTCTGCTATTGTTCCTTCAGGGACTGGGACCCCATGAGTGTGGACTATCTTGCCCCTCTTAGTCACCATCCGACTACATTTCTCAAGCCCGAATGACATTCCAATGTTACTGCTGTAGATCCTGGTTGTGTGGATCAGGGAGTCCCTTTCACTCCCTTTGGCTCTTAGCATACAGCTTTATGTCATCCATGTAGAGGAGGTGACTGATTATAGCTCCATTTTTGAGGCGGCATCCATAGCCTGTCTTGGCGATTATTTGGCTGAGAGGGTTCAGTCCTATGCAGAACAGCGGTGGGGAGAGTGCATCACCTTGGTATATGGCATATTTGATGGACACTTGCGTTAGTGGCTTGCCATTGGCTTCAAGTGTGGTTTACCACATCCTCATCGAGTTTGCAATGAAGGGTCTCAGGGTCTTGTTGATCTCATTCAACTCCAAGCATTAAGTGACCCATGTGTGCGGCATCGAGTCATATGCTTTCTTGTAATCAATCCAGGCTGTGCACAGGTTGGTATGTCGGAACCTGCAGTCTTGTGCGACTGTTCTGTCAACCAGCAGCTGATGTTTGGCACCTCTAGTATCTATACCAATGCCTTTCTGTGCTTTGCGGAGAGAGAGGTTATTGGCTGATAGTTGGAAGGAACTGCACCCTTTGAGGAATCCTTCATGATCAGGATTGTTCGCCCTTCGGTTAGCCATCCTGGGTGATTACCATCCATCAGTATATACAGTAAAGTCTCGTTATATCTATATCGGATATATCGATAGTCCCGGTTATATCGATACTATTTCTATGCACGCACGGAGAAAATTACATGCAAACAGGGTCGGATATATCGATAGTCCCGGTTATATCGATATTTTTTCGGACTCCCTTGAATATCGATATAACGAGACTTTACTGTATATATATATATATATATATATATATATATATATATATATATATATATATATATATATATATATATATATATATATATATATACAGTAAAGTCTCATTATATCGATATCGGATATATCGATAGTCCCGGTTATATCGATACTATTTCTATGCACGCACGGAGAAAATTACATGCAAGCAGGGTCGGATATATCAATAGTCCCGGTTATATCGATATTTTTTCGGACTCCCTTGAATATCGATATAACGAGACTTTACTGTATATATATATATATATATATATATATATATATATATATATATATATATATATATATATATATATATATATATATATTGACCACGAAACAACTAGTAGCTCAGTGTTCCAATATCCACAAACGGCAATTGCTATCACAACTTGATATTGATGAGGTACAACACAAATTCCGAGGTGAAGGGCCCCAGGCTGCCACATCACAGGAAGAGGTTCAACCAGAGATTGGGAGGCAAGCCCCAGTGAATAATGAGATTGGGAAGCCAGCCCCAATAAATGAAATGCTGAGCGAGACAGCAAATGACCTGAGAGATAAGATCATGGCAAGAATGAAAACTGGGCAACGAAGGCACCGATTACAACGGCTATGTGAAGTACCACCTGAAAGTCTCATGGAAACTGTGAATGCAGCACTGAGAACGATCCCGACCGGAACGATCACGGAAACCAATGAGCTGATATACACCTCAGCATCAGTGATCCTAGACATGCTTGGCTACAAGAGCAACCATGAGAGCCACGAGATTCATTACCCACCATGGAAAAGACGGTTGGAGGCCAAGATCAAGGCGGCTCGGAAAGATGTGAGTCAATTGACGGAGACCCAGAGAGGTGTGAATAAAAGGCCAATACCCAAGAGGTACATGCAGATAACCATACCTGAAGCACTCGAAACTGCCAAACAAAGGCTCCAGGCCTTGGCCAGTCGCCTAAAGAGGTACACGAAAGAGAATGAGGCCAGAAGAATAAACAGGCTGTTCGCAACACAACCTGCGAAAGTGTACGCTCAGTGGCAGGGTTCTAACAGCAGAGCAGACCCTCCAAGGCTGGAAACTGAAAGATACTGGAAAGGCATATGGGAGAAGGAGGTCGCACATAACAGCAGTGCACAATGGCTGGTGACTCTGAAAGAGGAGCACAGCAACCTCCCTGAACAGAACCCAGTTACCATCACAGCGGCAGATATACAAGGAAGAGTCTCAGGTATGAAAAACTGGACGGCACCAGGCCCGGATATGGTCCACACCTACTGGCTAAAGAAACTCACAGCTCTCCACGAGCGCCTAGCAGCACAAATGAACCAGCTGCTGATGGATGGGACTCACCCAGGATGGCTAACCGAAGGGCGAACAATCCTGATCATGAAGGATTCCTCAAAGGGTGCAGTTCCTTCCAACTATCGGCCAATAACCTGTCACTCCACAACATGGAAGCTCATGTCAGGCATCATTGCGGCTAAGATAAGTGGACACATGGATCAATACATGAGCAAAGCACAGAAAGGCATTAGTAGAGATACTAGAGGTGCCAAACATCAGCTGCTGGTTGATAGAACAGTCGCTCAAGACTGCAGGTCCCGACATACCAACCTGTGCACAGCCTGGATTGATTACAAGAAAGCATATGACTCGATGCCACACACATGGATCAATGAATGCTTGGAGTTGTATAAGGTCAACAGGACCCTGAGAGCCTTCGTTGCAAACTCGATGAGGATGTGGAAAACCACACTTGAAGCCAATGGCAAGCCACTAACGCAAGTGTCCATCAAATGTGGCATATACCAAGGTGATGCACTCTCCCCACTGCTGTTCTGCATAGGACTGAACCCCCTCAGCAAGATAATCGCCAAGACAGGCTATGGATACCGCCTCAGAAATGGAGCTACGATCAGTCACCTCCTCTACATGGATGACATCAAGCTGTATGCTAAGAGCGAAAGGGACATAGACTCCCTGATCCACACAACCAGGATCTACAGCAGTGATATCGGAATGTCATTCGGGCTGGAGAAATGTAGTCGGATGGTGACTAAGAGGGGCAAGGTAGTCCACACTGAAGGGGTCTCACTCACTGAAGGAACAATAGCAGACATTGAAAACAGCTACAAGTACCTCGGTATACCACAGGCCAATGGCAACCTCGAATTAGCAACAAGGAAAGCGGCTACGACCAAATACCTCCAGCGGGTGAGGCAAGTCCTCAGAAGCCAGCTCAATGGCAAGAACAAGACCCGGGCAATAAACAGCTATGCCCTGCCAGTGATCAGATACCCTGCAGGAATAATAAGGTGGCCAAAGGAAGAGATTCAGACCACGGATGTTAAGACCCGAAAACTCCTCACCATGCACGGAGGGTTCCATCCCAAGTCCAGCACCCTGAGACTGTACACAAGCCGTAAGGAAGGAGGCCGGGGACTAGTGAGTGTGAGAGCCACTGTCCAGGATGAAACATCCAAGCTCCATGAATACATCAAAGAGAAGGCTCCAACGGATGATGTACTCAGAGAATGTCTCAGTCAATGGGGAACAGAGGATGAGGTGCTGGAAGAGGGACAATCATGGGAGGAAAAGCCCCTACACGGGATGTACCACCGAACCATAGCAGAAGTGGCTGATCTCAAGAAGTCCTATCAGTGGCTAGAGAGGGCTGGCCTAAAGGACAGCACAGAGGCACTCATCCTGGCTGCCCAAGAGCAGGCCCTGAACACCAGAGCCATAGAGGCAGGGATATACCGCACTAGACAAGACCCAAGATGCAGGTTGTGCAAAGAGGCACCTGATACAATCCAACAAATAACTGCAGGGTGTAAGATGCTGGCAGGGAAAGCCTACATGGAGCGCCATAACCAGGTGGCTGGCATAGTCTACCGAAACATCTGTGCGGAGTATGGACTGGAAACCCCAAGGTCAAAATGGGAAACACCTCCCAAGGTGGTGGAGAATGACCGAGAAAATGGTAATGGCCAACCAACCAGACATCGTGGTCATAGATAAAGGGGAAAAGAAAGCCGTTGTCGTGGATGTAGCGGTCCCGAGTGATGGAAACATCAGAAAGAAGGAACATGAGAAAATCGAGAAATACCAAGGGCTCAGAGAGGAGCTGGAGAGAGCCTGGAAGGTAAAGGTGACAGTCGTGCCTGTGGTGGTCGGAGCACTCGGGGCAGTGACCCCCAAACTCGACGAGTGGTTGCAACAGATCCCGGGAACAACATCGAATATCTCGGTCCAGAAAAGCGCAGTGCTGGGAACAGCACAGATACTGCGCGGAACCCTCAAGCTTCCTGGCCTCTGGAACAGGACCCGAGCTAAAATGGGGGACAGACACCACCCATGGCGGGTGAGACGCGGATTTTTTTTTTTATATACATACACACACACACACACACACACACACATATATATATATATATATATATATATATATATATATATATATATATATATATATATATATATATATATATATATATATATATATATATATATGTGTGTGAGTGTGAGAATGACTGTTCTTCGTCTTTGTGTGCCCTGCGATTGGCTGGCAACCTGGTGACTGGTGTCCCCGCCTCGTGCCCGAAGACAGCTGAGATAGGCTCCAGCACCCCCCGCGACCCTAATGAGGAATAAGCGGTACTGAAAATGGATGGATGTGTATATATATATATATATATATATATATATATATATACAGTAAAGTCTCGTTATATCGTTATTGATAATACTGCTTATTACGACACTATTTTCATTCCCCGTGCACATTTCTACGACATTTTTACGATAATCCGGTTACTACGGTGCTCTTTTTCATCTCCCGCCGGCCATTTTGCTATGTTTATACCGATACACGCCATCGGTCGCGCCATCGGTCTCCCAATGGTCGACTTGGTCACATGACTTGGTCACGTGACTTGGTCACGTGAGTTTGTTACGTGACCAGCTCCCATATAGCAGAGCCATTTCCATTTTCAGACGCTAGCTCGTGTGTAGCAGAAGAGATTGAAGTGTTTGTGATAAAAGGTAAAAATGGGAAGCAGAAGAAGATTGATGACTTTTTTAAATTGCATACATAATATAGTAAGATGTAAGTGTTGCAGTTTCCCTGTTGTGTTATGTACATGCCCACTGTACTGTATATGAATGCAATCGTTTTTTGCAACAATGTTTCTTGTTTTGTCTGCTGAAGCGTGATGATTTTGAAAATTATCATACATTCCATACTGTGCATTAAAGGACAACCAATGTCACTTTTTATTCAAATGCAAAACACCAATAAAAATGACTTCACGCCAAGATGTCTTGCATTGCTTGTGAATCCAAACAATGGCTTCAGATTCGGATAATATGCTTTCTTGTTACACATCCAGTTATGAATATGATTCAAATACACTGTAGAGGAAAGCACTGAAGAGGAAAGCATACATGTTTGCAATCGATTAAAGAATTATATGTGCGATTTTGAGGCAACATTCGGGGAACATCTCTCACCCAAAAAAAAAGAGGGACAAAATGGCGAGCTCATGGCCAGCTCCGTTTCTTATATGGCGCTTGGATGCCCTCTTTTGGCGGCTTTTGTTAATGCAGTTCGGTGCAGGACGGATATATCGACAGTACTGTTATATCAACATTATTTCTAACTCCTGAGAATATCGATATAATGCGACTTTACTGTATATACATATATAGAAGGTAAAATCCGACTTACGACCGGCGCGACTTACGACCACCCGTACTTACAGCCACGACCGCCGGACCCTATTTTTTTATTTATTCTACGCCTAGCACGGCAGTGAGGTTAAAATCTTCACGAAAGAAAATAATTGGTTTGAAAGGGGAGTAAAAGAAGCCATTTTTATAAAACTAAATTGCCATGGTGATGTGAGGTTCAATTTGGATTGTGATTACAACAGACTTCTTCGATCGTTACCACGTAGACTTGCTCATGCTGATGAGGTATACCAGAGTGAATGGGGCAATCAGGGCCAGTCATAGACCATTATCAGACAAAACAAAAGAAGTAATCATATTAGCTTCAGGAAGTTACCCTTAGAGCAGGGACCTATCAAAGCAACACCCCTGTCCATTAGGGATCTACAGTATATAGGGCCACAGCACACTTTTTAGTTCGCTGACTCTTCTTTTTCAGGACTTTGTTTTGGATTATCTCCTCTGTATTGTGTTGATACAATTTGCCAATTTTTGTCTTCCACCATGGCAGTTGTTAATTGTGGATGAAATATTTCGAGGTGAGTAAACATTTACACGGTTTTACAAAATTCACTGTCTTCACGGCCTTCCGAGGGTAAACAACAATGTGATCTGCTCTAAAGCGAAATGTCCAAGTCCTGTGCTTGAGAGCTACTACCCAGCCTATTTTTGGAGGTCTCTGTCTTTTAACACACCCGATTCAAATGATCAGTAGCGTTATGAGGCTGATCAGTATCGTTATGAGGTTTGTGCATGTTCTGATAATTTAAGTAAGTAACGCCACATTTACTGTGAATGACCCCATGAAAGTTGAGGGTATTAAGTAATTTTCAGGCATACACATGTTCAAACTCTGGTGTTGGGCACAGCTGGATTTACACAGACAGGAATGATGCAGCAAAGTGACAAATGAGGAACCACCATGTGAGAAACTGTGCTTGCTCAATATGACGGTGTGTATGTACCTCCACTTTGTGTGATGTAGCGCACCCATGGCAGGGCTTGGTAACCACTCTTCTCTATAATCTTTAGGTAACGCACCTAGGTAGCAAAAAACACACACACAGACACACGCACATGCACACGCACGCACATACACATACACACATACACTTAAATACAAATTGAAATAAAGAGAAAATATTTTTTTCCAAATATAGACCCACACCTGAATGCCAGACACAGTGAAATATGGTATCTCAAAATTAACAAGGATGGGTCTTTTGGCGTCCAACTCATCACTCTCCACACTGGGTAGACCAAAGTGTGCCCGCATCAGGTACTCCTTGCCACCCTTCAGCAACATGCACAGAAAAGAGAGGAGGTTCTTCATACATCTGCTGAACAATTATTAATCACACAACAGCATATCTGTCTTTGACGTTGATGTCAAGGAATGCAGAATGCACATCATGTGACATCTTATAAAGAGCACAATGACATATTCAATCAGCTTGACCAAAATTGTATATATGAATGCCCTTCATGACCCCAAAACACATTGTGAGGAAAAGATTTATATCTTCCATTCAGTGTTACATGATTTTAAATCAAAATGATATGTAGATGTTCGCTGAAGCCAGATCACTGTAGCATAAAACTATTCTCTGAAATTTCTCTAAAAATAGTTGGTAACTTCACTACAGTACAGGTTATCTCCGTGAGTTAAAATGAAGCCATATGCTGCAGAAATCCTGGAGAATGAACCTAGGCACTGTCATCTTGAATTCATGCCATCGGGGAACAAAAAGAAACTCCCTCATTCATTCAGGTGTCTGACCTCTATTTCTGGGCACCAAAACAAACTTGAACGAGTGATACAAGCAAAACACAACCACATAGTCTTGTCCAGTATGGATGAGTGTTTTGGCTTCATCGAAACACCCAGAAGGAAGGAGAAAATGCAACTACACATACCAACGGTGACTGCATGACTCTAAAGATAACACTCTGAGTGATGGTTTACCCTTGACAACCAAAATACAGCTTCAAAATGCATGCGATGTATTTTGAAAGATGAGAATGTTGCACACTAACAGGGAAAGATTTGATGTTCCACTGCACCACATTCTTCTCGGGCACCCACTTCGCACTGCCTGTGCTGGTCTTGAACTTCGGTGAGTCAGCATCACTGGGCACTGGCACCAAAATGGACACATTGTTGGCAGTTGACCGGCTCTTAAATTGACTACGAGCCTGCAATGTTAAACATATAGGAATTAAAATGCCACAAAACACATTTGCAGCAAAGCATGCAAAAAAAATCCAAACTCCATAGCCATTTTCTTTTTACAAAGATTTTTCTTGAAGGTTACAAAATGAGTGAACTCAATGGATAGAAACATCGGCAGTTTTGTGTTTATGCCTGTGCAACATTTGTCATTACCTTAACCTTGATCTCAACCCTGCTGTGGGAAAACTTTTCTATCACGCTCTCGATCCATATGAGTGGCTTTACCTGCCGGGACAGAAAGAGGGATATCGTCAGGGGGAGGGATGTGTGTGTGCATGTGTGTGTGTGCATGCGTGCGCGCTCCGTCTATCTATCTATCTATCTATCTATCTATCTATCTATCTATCTATCTATCTATCTATCTATCTATCTATCTATCTATCTATCTATCTATATATATATATATATATGAAACCGGAGGATCCGTAGAAAACCCACACGGGGCCGGGAAGAACATGCAAACTCCACACAGGGAGGCCGGTGCGGGACGCGAACCGTCGACCTCTGCACGTGTTAACCACTCGACAGCAGTCGCTCGCAGGGTGAAAATATGTGGGTAAACATTCAACTAAAGACCTTGAATTGTCAGAATTCAATGTTTATCGATGAAAAGGTTTCTTCAGCCGTCATCTGTATTTCTTTGAAGGTGTTGGACATTTCACTTCTCATCCAAGAGGCTTCGAGGCGTCAGCAAACTCAAATTTTTGCCGGTATATCTGGCCCTAGATCAGGGGTGGGCAAACTTTTTGACTCGCGGGCTGCATTGGGTTCTAAAATTTGACAGAGGGGCCGGGCCAGGAGCATTTGGAGGGAGTGTTTGGGCCGGAAATACTAAACCTAAAGCAATACGTCTGTGTAAGCTCTCAGTCGTACAGGAGTGGTCCATCGATGAGAAGGTTTCTTCAGCCGTCATCTGTACAAAAGTGAAGGTTTCGGACGTTTCGCCTCCTATCCAAGAGGCTTCGTCAGCGAACTAAAGTCTGACTGGTCGTATCGGCCCCATTTATATATCCCTAATGTCCAGACCTGGTGGCGCCGGACACAGCTATGATAGGTCCCTACTCTCAGGTTGGGGGGGGGCGCGGGACTGAAATGTAGGCCTGCCTGATTTGGGTATTTTACATTCCTGAAATGTAGGAACAATCAGTGGGGCCACAGGGGGGGGTCCCGCGCCCCCCCCAACCTGAGAGTAGGGACCTATCATAGCTGTGTCCGGCGCCACCAGGTCTGGACATTAGGGATATATAAATGGGGCCGATACGACCAGTCAGACTTTAGTTCGCTGACGAAGCCTCTTGGATAGGAGGCGAAACGTCCGAAACCTTCACTTTTGTACAGATGACGGCTGAAGAAACCTTCTCATCGATAAACCTAAAGCAGTAAAGGACAACCGACGCCTCCGGACAAGTTATGTCCATAATTTATAAAATCACTTCAAATGACTGACTGAGCGTATTTTACAAAGATTCCACAGCATATAGCTATAGTTTATGTTTTAAGACTTGCGCTGAATATTCATGAAGTCTTGTTTGCGAGTTGATGACGACCCCCATGTGACGTCACGTTTGGACCGCCCCTGACCGAGAAAGCGACACATCAGTCAGACTTTAGTTCGCTGACGAAGCCTCTTGGATAGGAGGCGAAACGTCCGAAACCTTCACTTTTGTACAGATGACGGCTGAAGAAACCTTCTCATCGATAAACCTAAAGCAGTAAAGGACAACCGACGCCTCCGGACAAGTTATGTCCATAATTTATAAAATCACTTCAAATGACTGACTGAGCGTATTTTACAAAGATTCCACAGCATATAGCTATAGTTTATGTTTTAAGACTTGCGCTGAATATTCATGAAGTCTTGTTTGCGAGTTGATGACGACCCCCATGTGACGTCACGTTTGGACCGCCCCTGACCGAGAAAGCGACACACAATGCATTTTGGGTACTTTGTTTGGTCTGAAAACTTCGTGTTGATCCGTGTTGATGGCGAAATTAGAAGGAAAACACATAAATAATGCCATGGTGAATCGTTTTGTGTTGCACCAAGACAACTATTTGATATTCGCTGACACAAATTCCCAGCTGACAAATCAGCCCATTTCTAACGGAGCTTGGGCGCAATCTTCTGCATTTTCTGGGTGCTACATTGCTGTCATTGACGGCTCAAATTGATATGGGAGGACTCCTTCAATCAATTGCAAACATTTATGCTTTCCTCTTCAGAACTATTTGAATCATATTCATAACTGGATGAGTAACAAGAAAACATCTTCTCCGAATCTGAAGCCATTGTTTTGATTCTCGAGCAAGGCAAGACGTCTTGGCGTGACGTCACGAACAAGGGGGTGGGACCTTCTGAAACTGGCCATTTCCGGATTCATTTTGAAGTCATTTTTATTGGTGTTTTTCATTTAACTAAAAATATCAGCCTGCCTGATTTGGGTATTTTAGATGCTATAAAACGTTTTTCTGATGTCAGTGGGAAACAAAAAAAATGGTCTCAAGGAATATGCCGTTTACATACTATTTCGTAGATACTTGGAGGAGGAAATGGAAATAGATTAAAATAACATATGCACTGTGATTTATCAAGATTGCGTCTGTTTTTAATAAGTTTTCATTGAAGGGGCAAAGTTAAAGAAATCAACATTTATTGAAAAATGGAATCACTTTCAACATTCAAAACATATTATTACACAATGAAATATTTAAGCTCAATAATACCTACTTGTGTTAAATTCCGGCAAATCATAAATGGTTTGTCCTGACCGCGCGCTCAACAAACTCTCCACTGACGCCCTCGCCTTCACGCGAAAAACAATACACGTGTACCGTCGCCGAGCACACAGACATAGGCTACCTGCAGTTGAAATTTGCATACTCGGCACGGCAGCCAATCAGAAGCCTGCTTCTTTCTTCCGGACTTTCGCAAGCGTTAAAAAGTCGTGCAATTGCATGTCATTTTCCAAAATAGATGCACAGAACCTCAGCCCAGAAGAAAGATTCAAAAGAAGCTAACAACATATGTGACGCTACAAAACGTAAATTTACATTAAACCGTGACTGTAAAGTGTACGTGAGACTTATGAAAGGGGCTTAGTGGCTCATAGGACGCAATGCAAACGTTGCATTGTGCACCACAATGACAATCGACTACTGCAGCAAAATCTACAGCCATGCACATTTACGGTAAATTAAGCAAGGTAGCATTTGTAGTAGGTACATTCTTGATTTAAAAAAACTTTATACTTTGTGACAATGTTTTTAATGTGATTTGTTGTCTCATTGTGCTTCAAGTTGTGAAAAATGGGGCAGGCAACTTTTCAGTTATCTGCCCTGTTGTCCGCTAACTTTTTGTCATGAGTTTCAGACACTGTTTTTACTATAATTTGGGCAAATTCGGCGGGCCGGATTAAAAAGCCTAACGGGCCGTATATGGCCCGCGGGCCGTAGTTTGCCCATGTCTGCCCTAGATATACATTAGTGCCATATATATCCCCAATGTCCAAAGGTGGAGGTGCCAGACATCTGCTTAGATAGGTTGCTGCTCTAAGGTTGGGGGGAGCAGTGGACTATTTCCTCAGGCTACACTGATTACTTGGTCTTGGTCTATGGTCTATGACTGACACTAATTGCTTCATTCACTCTGGTATCACCTCATCAGTGTGACGTCTGTGTAAGCTCTCAGTCGTACAGGAGTGGTCCATCGATGAAAAGGTTTCTTCAGCCGTCATCTGTACTTCTTTGAGGGTGTCGGACGTTTCGCCTCTTATCCAAGACACTTTGTCAGCAAACTAAAGTCTTATTGGTAGTTTAGGCCCTATATATATCCCTACTGTCCAGACATGGCGGTGCCGGACTCTGCTGTGATATGTCCTTGATCCCAGGTTGTGTGTGTGTGTGTGTGTGGGGGGGGGGGGGGGGGGGGTTAGAAGACTACCCCCTGCAGCTGCTCCACTGATAGTTCCTATCGTTCTGACTAACGACTGGCCTGATTGCCCCACTTTGACCGGTAACAACTCATCAGTATTCCTAATCCTATGTTGCCAAAGCAGGCTATCATATGAATGACCCAAATTGAACCTCACCCCACCAAACCGGTTTCATGAAGGATTTAGTTGTTTTATGAAAATCGCTTCTTTTTCTCCCCTTTTCAACCATCTATGTTCTTTCGCTAAGATTTTAACTTCATTGTGGTCAAATGAGTGGTTGTTAGCTTTTAGGTGCATATGTACTGCCAGTTGAGGCCCACTAGTATTATCCCTGCGATGTTGATAAAGTCTTTTTTTTGAGAATTTGTTTAGTCTCCCCAAAGTACTGCTTTTTACAATTTTCATTCTTACAATGTATTGCATAAACTACATAACTTTGTTTTTCATTTGGCAGCCTATCTTTTGGATGCACTAATTTTTGCCTTAACGTGTTATCTGTTTGAAATAAGTAGGAATTGTGTGTTGCCAAAGGACTCTGTAGTTTTTCAGAAACTCCTGCAATGTAAGGGACTGATGCGCTGACACATCGCAGAGAGACACCGATGATCTTCTCAGCTGTCCTCACAATGCGCTGCAGTGTCTTACGGCAGGACACGGTGCAGGCGCCGTATCACACGGTGATACAGCTGGTCAGGATGCTCTCGATGGTACCGCGGTAGAAGGAGGTCGTGATGGGGGTCGGGGCTCCAACTCTTTTGAGCATGCGGAGGAAGTATAAGCGCTGGTGGGATCTCTTGGCCAGTGATGCCGTATTGTGGCTCCAGGACAGGTCTTCGGATATGTGCACTCCCAGGAACTTGGTGCTGCTCACTCTCTCAACTGCAGCACCGTCGATGGTTAGTGGAGCATGCAGAAGGCGCACTATCCTGAAGTCCACCACAATCTCCTTTGTCTTCTCAAGTCTTTTTTGAGAGCTTGTTTAGTCTCCCCAATGTATTGTTCTTTACAATTTTCATTCTTACAATGTATTGAATAAACTACATTACTTTGTTTTTCATTTGGCAGCCTATCTTTTGGATGCACTAATTTTTGCCTAAAGGTGTTTATCGGTTTGAAATAAGTAGGAATTTTGTGTTGCCAATGGACTCTTTGTAGTTTTTCAGAAACTCCTGCAATGTAAGGTACTGCTACTCCTCTCCTTTTTGTATCTTCAGAATTTTTGGTTTCATTCCCTATTCTTTCCTTCTGACATTTGGTAAAAGACCACTGAGGGGACCCACATTTGTGAGTGCTCTCCTGATATGTTTTGACTCATTTTCTCTACCTTCGGCGCTTGTTGGTATTAGGGTGGAGGGTTCTGAGAGCAGGGACCTCTCATGGCAGAGTGCGGCACCGCCATGTCTGGACAGTAGGGATATATATATATATATATATATATATATATATATATATATATATATATATATATATATATATATATATATATATATAGGGCCAAAACTACTAGTAAGACTTGGGTTGGATAAGAAGTGAAACGTCCAACATCTTTAAGGAAGTACAGATGACGGCTGAAGAAACCCTTTCATCGATGGCTCACCATTGTGTTGAGACGGTAAGACATGAGCTCGCTCTCGCCATCCGGGGGAATAAAAGAAATTGTGCGGTCATTCTGGAAGCGTGACAGACGGACACACTGATGAAACTTGACGTCCTCGAGCTCCACGGTTTTACTCCTGCCTCCTGAAAAGAGAACATGAACACACACACACACACGCACGCACGTACGCACACACACACACACACACACACACACACACACACACACACACACACACACACACACACACACACATACACACACGAGTGGTGTTGTTATTGGACTTCTGTGCTCGACACGGATTGTCTACAATGAACACCACCGGGCCTCAGTTCGATGATTGACTTTGTAGTTGTATCATCGCATTTGCGGCCGCATGTTTTGGACACTCGGGTGAAGAGAGGGGCAGAGCTGTCACCACCTGGTGATCAATGAGAAGGTTTCTTCAGCCGTCATCTGTACAAAAGTGAAGGTTTTGGACGTTTCGCCTCCTATCCAAGAGGCTTCGTCAGCGAACTAAAGTCTGACTGGTCGTATCGGCCCCATTTATATATCCCTAATGTCCAGACCTGGTGGCGCCGGACACAGCTATGATAGGTCCCTACTCTCAGGTTGGGGGGGCGCGGGACCCCCCCTGTGGCCCCACTGATTGTTCCTACATTCCTGACTAACGATTGGCCTATTACCCCCACTCCCCCCGGTATCACCTCATCAGCATAACGACCCTCATCAGCATTGCGAAAGTTGCCTAACCTGTTTTGCCTGAGCAGGCTATTGTATGAACGATCCAAATTGAACCTCACACCACCAGACCGGTTTAATGAAGGATTTTGTTGTTTTATAAGAATCGCCTCTTTTACCCCCCTTTCAAACCATCTATGTTCTTTCGCTAAGATTTTAACCTCATTGTCGTCAAATGAGTGGTTGCTAGCTTTTAGGTGCAAATGTACTGCCGATTGAGGCCCACTAGTATTGTCCCTGCGATGTTGATAAAGTCTTTTTTTGAGAATTTGTTGAGTCTCCCCAATGTACTGCTCTTTACAATTTTCATTCTTACAATGTATGGAAATTAGTGCATCTTTTGGATGCACTAATTTTTGCCTTAACGTGTTTATCGGTTTGAAATAAGTAGGAATTTTATGTTGCCAAAGGACTCTTTGTAATTTTTCAGAAACTCCTGCAATGTACGGTACTGCTACTCCTCTCCTTTTAGAATCTTGAGAATTATTGGTTTCGTTCGCTATTCTTTCTTTCTGACATTTGTTGAATGACCACTGAGGGTACCCACAGTTAGTGAGTGCTCTCCTGATATGTTTTGACTCCTTTTCTCTACCTTCAGTGCTAGTTGGTATTAGTTTAGCCCTATGCTGGAGGGTTCTGATAACTCCTAGTTTATGTTGTAAAGGGTGGTTAGAGTCAAAAAGTAAGTATTGGTCAGTGTGCGTAGCCTTCCTAAAGACTTCTGTTTTTAGCGCTCTGTCCTCTTTTATAATTACTTTACAATCCAAGAAGGCTAGTTGGTTCTCTTGAATGTCCTCACGAGTAAATTTAATGTTGAAGTCTACAGAGTTGAGATGATCTGTGAAGGATTGAATTTCTTGTTTCTTAATTATGACAAAAGTATCGTCCACATATCTAAACCAGTGTCTAGGTTTTGTCCCTGGGAAGGATGTGAGGGCCTGTTTCTCCATTTCTTCCATGTAAAGATTAGCCACTATGGGTGAAACTGGTGAGCCCATAGCACAACCATGAATTTGTTTATAATTTTTTTCCCGAAATTGAAAATACGTAGTATTAAGGCAGATTTCTAATAATTGGCAGATGTGATCCGGTTTAAGTTTGGTTCATTCATGCAGAGAAACATCCGCCAGCAGCCTCGTCCTCACCACTGAGACTGCTGCTGGGGTTGGGACAGATGTAAAGAGAGAAGTCACATCGTATGATGCCAAAGTTTCCTCAGGTTCCAATATGAGGTCTTTGATCCTCTCTACAAACCCTGTGGTGTTCTCTACGTGGTATTCTGTGTTACCAACCAACGGAGCTAAAATAGTTTTTAAATATTTGGCTACATTGTATGTAGAGGAGTCAATGCTACAAACAATGGGTCGGAGGGGGAACCCTTCTTTATGTATTTTTGGCAGGCCATAGATACATGGCGTGGCCTCTCCCGGGTATAATCTAAAATACATCTGTTTGTCTATATGTTTTCCTTTCTCTAGCTTTTGGAGACAGTCAATTATTTCTTTCTTGTATCTATTGGAAGGGTCCCTTTTTAGTTGCTCATACGTGTTAGAATCACTGATTAACCTATTTATTTTGTCTTCATAATCCAATGTGTTGAGCAGCACTGTGCATCTGCCCTTGTCTGCTGGCAAAATAGTAATATTTTTGTCTTTTTGTCGAGTAGTTAACGCCTTTCTCTCTTCTAATGTTATGTTGGACGGAGGAAGTTTGGCACTACTGAGAAGAGCTGATATTTTAATGCGTAGATCATCTGCCTCTGCATACGAAAGTTTGTTATTTTTAATAGCCGATTCAGTAGCTGTGATATAATCTATTGTAGGTATAGTTTTAGGAGTCACTGAGAAATTTAAACCTTTGGTAAGTACCGCCTTTTCTGTCTCTGAGAGATCTCTGTCTGACAAATTTTTGATCCAATTCTCCCTTGCAAACTGTTCATACCTAATTTTACGCGTGTTTACCAGTAGCTGAGATTGTTTCAGTAAAAGTAATTTTTGGAATTTACCCTTTTGTCTCTCTTTGGTTTTGCTGTGGTGCCTCATATAACCGGATTTAGTAAATTCACACACTTCCTGATAGATTTTGTGGGTAAGATTAGTTTGTAATCGCTGATAATAAGTTTCTATTTCTGACTGTTTGTTTTTTATCTCTATGTTAAGTCTCCTAATTCGCAAATTTAGAATTTTCCTAGTATAATTTTGTTGCATTTTATCGGCTAAGTATCCGGGTTCCAGGGGTGCTTGCTTCAAGCATTTAGGAATTAACCGGCTCTGTCTACATCTAAGATTGAATCTGAGGTGGTTCTTTAAATCAGCTAATTTAAAGGTGGCCTATTCTAAGTTACGTACCAGCAGAAGGATGTCTCTCCCAAAGTTGGCAGCAATACGTCTGAAGGCTACGCACACTGACCAATACTTACTTTTTGACTCTAACCACCCTTTACAACATAAACTAGGAGTTATCAGAACCCTCCAGCATAGGGCTAAACTAATACCAACTAGCACTGAAGGTAGAGAAAAGGAGTCAAAACATATCAGGAGAGCACTCACTAACTGTGGGTACCCTCAGTGGTCATTCAACAAATGTCAGAAAGAAAGAATAGCGAACGAAACCAATAATTCTCAAGATTCTAAAAGGAGAGGAGTAGCAGTACCGTACATTGCAGGAGTTTCTGAAAAATTACAAAGAGTCCTTTGGCAACATAAAATTCCTACTTATTTCAAACCGATAAACACGTTAAGGCAAAAATTAGTGCATCCAAAAGATAGGCTACCAAACGAAAAACAAAGTAATGTAGTTTATTCCATACATTGTAAGAATGAAAATTGTAAAGAGCAGTACATTGGGGAGACTCAACAAATTCTCAAAAAAAGACTTTATCAACATCGCAGGGACAATACTAGTGGGCCTCAATCGGCAGTACATTTGCACCTAAAAGCTAGCAACCACTCATTTGACGACAATGAGGTTAAAATCTTAGCGAAAGAACATAGATGGTTTGAAAGGGGGGTAAAAGAGGCGATTCTTATAAAACAACAAAATCCTTCATTAAACCGGTCTGGTGGTGTGAGGTTCAATTTGGATCGTTCATACAATAGCCTGCTCAGGCAAAACAGGTTAGGCAACTTTCGCAATGCTGATGAGGGTCGTTATGCTGATGAGGTGATACCGGGGGGAGTGGGGGTAATAGGCCAATCGTTAGTCAGGAATGTAGGAACAATGAGTGGGGCCACAGGGTGGGGTCCCGCGCCCCCCCAACCTGAGAGTAGGGACCTATCATAGCTGTGTCCGGCGCCACCAGGTCTGGACATTAGGGATATATAAATGGGGCCGATACGACCAGTCAGACTTTAGTTCGCTGACGAAGCCTCTTGGATAGGAGGCGAAACGTCCGAAACCTTCACTTTTGTACAGATGACGGCTGAAGAAACCTTCTCATCGATGGACCACTCCTGTACGACTGAGAGCTTACACAGACACCTGGTGATCAGTTGACAGCTGTGTACAGTGAGGATGGGGCACTGCTGACCTCGACTCGGGACATTGTAAGCTACTTGGAAGACCTCCTCAAGTCCACCAACACGCCTTCCTTGGAGGAAGCAGAGTCTGGGGACTCTGAGATGGGCTCTCCGATCTCTGTGGTTAAGTTACCGATGTGGTAAAAAAAGCTCCTCAGTGGCACGGCCATAGGGCCGTTTTGTCCCTATATGACCGATGTCAGAGTCTGGTTCGTATTGCCGGCAGTAAGTCTGAATCATTTCCAATGAGGGTTGGGCTCCGCCAAGGCTGCCCTTTGTCACCGATTTTGTTCATAACCTTTATGAACAGAATTTCTAGGTGCAGTCGAAGCGTTGAAAGGTTCCGTTTTGGTGACCTCAGTATACCATCTCTGCTTTTGAAGATGATGTGTACTGTTGGGGCTTTCAAGCAGGGCTCTCCAACTCTCAATGGAGCATTTCGCAGCCGAATGTGAAGCGTTTGGGATAAGAATCAGCATATCCAAATCTGAGACATTGGTTCTCAGACGGAAAATGGTGGAGTTCCCTGTCTGGGTCAGAGAGGAGATCATGACCCAAATGGAGGATTTAAGTATCTGGGAGTCTTGTTCACGAATGAGGGTTGGAAGGAGCGAGAGGTGGACAGGTGGATCGATGTGGCATCTGCTGTGATGCGGACTTTGTACTGATCTGTCATGGTGAAGAAGAAGCTGAGCCAAAAAGCGAAGCTCTCAATTTACCGGTAGATCTACGTTTCAACCATCACCCATGGTCACGAGCTATGGGTCGTGACCAAAGGTACGATATCCCGGATACAAGCGGCCGAAATGAGCTTTCGCCGTAGGGTGTCCGGGTTCTCCCTTACAGATAAGGTGAGAAGCTTGTTCATCCGTGAAGGGCTCAGAGTTGAGCCACTTCTCCTCCACATAGAGAGGAGCCAGATCAAGTGACTGGGGCATCTGATTAGGATTCTGTATTCTAAGGACATTTGATTGCTAGCGGTTGAGGTGAATTATACTCCATATCTGCATGTGCTGACATTTATCAATTAAAATATATTGAATCAAAGACATTAGGATGAAATTGTTGGGTAATTATGATTATCATTATTATTATTAGTAGTAGTAGTAGTAGTAGTGGTAGTACTAGTAGTAGTAGTAGTAGTAGTAGTAGTAGTAGTAGTAGTAGTAGAAGTAGTAGTCATAGTTGTAGTCGTAGTCGTAGTAGTAGTACTAGAAGTAGTATTGTTGTTGTTATTAACATTTATCTAGAACAGAAACAACTGTGAACAACAGGAACTGGCAGCCATCAGGCCGCGTTCGTTCCCTGGCTACACTCAGAATGGTTCTTCATCAAAAACCAAAACAGTTTGACTCCTAGGTACTATAAGTGCAAATATTTCAACAAGGAATTTAATGACTCGGCTTCAAGTCTTTGCACATGTTATCCAGAAGGGGGCGTTGTTAAATGATGGAAATTGTGAATAGGCTCTGCAACACACCTCAAATGGAAAACAAATTTGCATCAATATTCTGCTTGTTATTTTGTTAATGTTTCTGTTTGATCGTTTTTCCCACTTATTTTTACATTCATTTATTTTGAAACATTTACTCTCTTACAAAAGATAATCAAGGAGGCATTTCATTGTGGTGATCTAGTCCTTTAACTTTTTTTGCATGGGATAATACCACACCTACATAAGATTGTGAAAGGCCAGAATTCCAGAACTACTCCGGCGTACCTAAAGTAATTCCAATATCCGGCGACATTTACACACCGTCTCCTGGGATCGGCAGATGTACCCCACTACACCATCCAATAAGTACAGCAGTGGTTACCAACCTTTTTTATGTCACAGAGCAGTTGAGACATGTACATGCTATTCGCGGTCTGCCAACCAATTTCCCCATTACTTTTAAATTGCCACTTTTAGAGCAATGGTACTGAAAACAAATATAATTATAGTCACTTATCATTTGATGAACAAAGATTTTTTTCCATGCATGTGTTATTCTACTATACAACAAATGTAGAATATAATAAAACTGTGCAGTGAACTAAAAATACAAAAAATAATCAAAAATAATAAATATGGCTTATAATGGCAAAATAATCATTTTAAAGTTATGATCAGACATACGGCTTCATTGTTACTTGTGACAAAATATGATTGTGATTGATGCTTAAAGGACAACCGACACCTCCGGTCGGACAAGTTGTGTCCATAATTTGTAAAATCACTTCCAATGACTTTTACTGAGCGCATTTTACAAAGATTCCACCGCATATGTAATGATATGAGCAAATCGTATTTGCATGTTCTACGAGTGATGCCTGGCTTTAGATCAAAGGAGCATGCGCTGCTGCAAGTCAGTCTGATGAGAGCCTACGAGAGCCACACATGTCAATTGCCTTCTCCCTCCAACCAACACAGCCGTCCTAATAAAGAACCTCAACTCTATCCAGAAGTTGTATCATTTACCGAACCCACTTACACAAAGCAACATAGCATATACCTATATTTTATGTTTTAAGACTCACGCTGAATATTCAGCAAGTCTTGTTTTCGAGTTGATGACGATGCCTCACGTCAGGAACGCCCCTGACCGAGAAAGCGACATACAGTGCATTTTGGGTACTTTGTTTGGTCTGAAAACATCGTGTTGATCCGTGTTGATAGTGAAATAAGAAGGAAAAACACATAAATAACGCGATGGTGAATCGTTATGTGTCGCACCAACACCACCAATTGCGGTAACACCATAAAAGTGGACACAAATTCTCAGCAAACAAATCAGCCTATTTCCAACAGAGCTCGTACGCCATCTTGTGCATTTTCTGGGAGCTACATTGGAGTCCAGACGACTCGAATTGATACGGAAGGACTTCTTTAATCGATTGCAAACATTTATGCTTTCCTCTTCAGAACTATGTGCCTCTCTCACCCCTCACACCACTGCTATCCTCATACACAGTCTCGTCACCTCCCGTATCGATTAATTCACTTCTTTTTGGGGTCAATCAAAAACTTCTCCATAAACTCCAACTAGTCCAAAATTCCTCAGCCCGGATCATCACTAAAACCCCCTCCTTTCACCACATCACCCCTGTCCTCCAACAGCTCCACTGGCTCCCTGTTAAACCCCATATTGAATTCAAGATGTTTACATTTAAAGCCATCCATAACCTTGCCCCCCTATCTGTCTGACCTAATTCAAATCTCCGTTCCCTCTCGGGCCCTCAGATCCTCTTCCTCCCTCCACCTCTATGCCCATCTCACAACGATGGGGTGCAGAGCTTTCAGCCGCTCCGCTCCCAAACTCTGGAACTCACTTCCACCCAACATCCGTAACATTGACTCCTTTCCTACTTTCAAATCTCACCTGAAAACCCACCAGTTTAAACTTTCCTTCATGGTCTAGTTTAATCTGCTGTTTTATTGTTTATTGTTTTATTCATGATTTTACTGTTTTGTGTATTGTCTTTGTTGTAAAGTGTCCTTGGGTGTTCAGAAAGGCGCTTGTAAATTAAACGTATTATTATTAGTATTATTTGAATCATATTCATAACTGGATGAGTAACAAGAAAGCATCTTCTCCGAATCAGATCTCTCTGAAGTCATTGTTTTGTGTCTTGAGTATCCTGGCGTGACGTCACGAACAAGGGGGCGGGACCTTCTGACACTCGCCATTTCCAAGGTCATTTGGAAGCAGTTTTGGGACACTTACAGTCATTTTTATTGGTGTTTTGCATTTGACTAAAAATATCAGCCTGCGCGTTTTGGGTATTTTAGATGCTCTAAAACGTTTTTCTGATTTCAGTTAGGAAACAAAAAAAATGGTGTCGGTTGTCCTTTAAATCCATTGGCTACCTGCTTGTCATTACCGTCATAACTGCTTGTGTTTACATGGGCAGGCTGTTTAAACTCTGCTGGTATTTTTATACTTTCCAGTTGATAATATGAGTGCTGCTTGTTCAAATGATTGTTGTATTGAAGTGTCTCTGATGACATAACACTCACAATAGCTTCCTCCCCGACGTCGCTCTAGATCAGGGGTCACCAACGCGGTGCCCGCGGGCACCAGGTCGCCCCTAAGGACCACATGAGTCGCCCGCAGGCCTGTTCTAAAAATAGCTCAAATAATGCCAGTGGGCTAGCAGACCCAGAACATCTTAGATCAAGATCAAAATGATTAGTCAAAGCACCGGATCGTGTATGGCAGGGGTGATCCCCAAAAAGGTGATTCTCTTTGGTTAGGTTATGTGGACATTATTTCCCCTTATGTATATGTTCCATCCAAAATTTCAAGTCCGACTCCCCCAGATATGAATAAATAATACACCATGTTTTTTTGTTTTTTTTCCTCCAACCATACGCTTTCGCGCTTTGACTACCGACAGGCAACAATATAAAAAACGCCTTGAAAAGTGTTTAATATAAATCAACTTTGACCTAGTATAGTTGAAAGGTCAGTAATGTGGGCATGCGTAAACCGCGGAGTTTGTGGAGAGCTAGCGGGGGCAGCGAGAACGAGAGGAGTTAACCCCAAAAATGGCTGAAAAAAGAAAGAAAACGTATCATTTTCACGATGACTGGGAGGTAGAGTTTTTTTTTACCACTTTGAAAGGATCCTGCGTGTGTATTATTTGCGGGGCGACTGTGGCGACGGCAAAGCGGCACAATGTGGAGAGACATTTCACAACGTGTCACAAAAGCTACCATGCTAACTACCCACCGGGCAGCGCACTACGAGCGGAAAAATCCCGTGAGTTAAAAGCAGCGTTGCGCAAACAGCAGTCTTTTTTCACGAGACCGGTTAAAAACTCCCAAAAAGCAACAGAAGTCTCGTTTAGAGCTACGGAATTCTTGGTAAAGAAAAAGAAAGCCGGGGAGGTTGTCAAGGAAGCAATGATGTTAATTGCTAAAACTATACTTAAAGACGAGAAGTATGGAACCGATGTACTCTCCACTCTCTCCGATGTTCAACTCGGCGCAACTACAATGGTAAGAAGAGTTTCGGCGATGTCTGGAAACTTGGCAGACCAGCTCGACCGGGATCTGGCGAGATGCAGGTGGTTTAGCATCCAGTGTGACGAGTCGGTGGACAGTAGCAGTACGGCGCAGCTGATGGTCTTCATCCGGATGGTGTTTGATGATTTCTCCACCAAAGAAGAACTTCTGACAATACTACCCCTGAAGACAACTACGAGGGGAGTTGACATCTATAACGCGGTCAAGGAGTTTTTGGTGGAGAAAAAGGTGCCGCTGGAAAAGCTAGTATCAATGACTACAGATGGGGCTCCTGCTATGGTCGGCCGACACACAGGATTCATCGCTCTCTGTAAAGGTGACTCAAACTTCCCAAACTTTCTGCATTATTCACCAGCAATCCTTGTGTGCAAAAGTGATCGGCTTTGAGCACGTAATGACTCCCATCGTAAAGATCATTAACAGCATCCGCTCCAAAGCTAAACAGCACAGAACATTCAAGGAACTTTTGGAGGAGCTGTCAGCTGAATATTGTGACCTGCTACTACACACAGAAATACGATGGCTCAGCAGGGGACGGATTTTGCTTCGTTTTTTGTCACTTTTGGTTGAAATCAGAGTTCATGCAGTCCAGAGGTGAGGACACCTCGCTGCTGGAGGACACTGAGTGGACACTTGATCTTGCATTTTTGACAGACATTACTGGGAAACTGAACAGTTTGAACTGTGAGCTGCAAGGCAAAGGTAAAACCATTACTGATATGATTAGTGCTTTAAATGCATTTAAAGCTAAGATAAACATTTTCTCTCTGCACTTACACAGAAAAAAGGCGCTGCACTTTCCCTCTGTGCAGATGATGCTGAAAGACAATGCTTCTGCATCTGAGGCCTTCGACAAAGTTGCAGAAAAGTACTCTCAGGTCATAAACAGAGTTGGGCAAGAGTTTGAGAACAGGTTTTGTGACCTCGATCAGCTTGAGCCATGTGTGTCGTTCATTTCTAATCCTTTCATGAACGTGGACATATCATGTATTGCTGAACAGTTAAGTGCAATGTTCAGCCTGGATGCTGAACAGCTAGATATGGAAATTGTAACACTGCAAAATGACCTCCCCCTCTAAGCCCATCAGACTGCACCAACTTTTTGGTGCTTTATTGACACAGAAAAGTACAGTGGTGTATGCACAGCAGCTATGAAGGTTGCAAGCCTGTTTGGTTCAACTTATCTTTGTGAATCAGCCTTTTCTGACATGAATTTCATCAAGAACAAACACAGAACACGGCTCACTGATGCCCATCTACAAGACTCACTCAGAGTTGCAGTGTCAAGTTACACACCAGAGTACAACACACTGGTGAAAAGCATGCAATGCCAGGCTTCCCACTAACTGACAAAGAAACAGATAACAGATTTGGTGTCCAGTTCAAAGTGTGATATAAATTATTTTAAAATCTGACTGTTAATTTTTTACTTCTTGTATTTATGTATTTCATTGATTCATAGAAACACTGGATATGATGTTTTCATCCAAAGTGCTATGGACTTTGCATGCCAGGGGCGTCCTTCCCAAAGTAGTGCATGATTTGTCAAAAAATGTAAGTGGTTAGTTAAAATGAGACTTTTTCTTTTCCTACAAAAGTGATCATTTGAAAAAGTTTCGCTTAAAGAAAATATAAAATAAAGTGTTGCATATTGATTTTAATCTCTTTATATATTTATTGTGAGAAATCATTTAACATGATCAGTTTCTTCACATAGAGAAATATCACTAATTATTAATAATAACATAGATTTGAAGGTAAATTGAGCAAATTGGCTATTTCTGGCAATTTATTTAAGTATGCATCAAACTGGTAGCCCTTCGCATTAATAATTCCCAAGAAGTAGCTCTTGGTTTGAAAAAGGTTGGTGACCCCTGCTCTAGATATACAAGGGGAGGAATTGAATTTCTCTTGTTGAAGTATCTTCATATTCAAAAGTCTTGCCCATCAGTTGCGGATATGGTGAATTGTGTATTTATTTCCATTTGCAAACCAATGTTAGAAGGTGTACTCTAATTAGCGACAATTGCACACATTTTTGCCACATCCGATTAAGTAAATTTCACTCACATCTCACTGCACTGTCTTTGTGAGAACCCTTCCCAAATGGGCTATAGCGGCTCCCCTCTCCCGGCAAATTGCCGTTTTCATGTTTATTATGTTTGTTAAAGTCATTATACGTGCCTTGCATGCTGGGTCAGAGAGGACAGTAATTTCATCTGTGCTCTATGTCATGCATATTAGCATATTTGACAATAAAGCTGACTTTGACTTGACTTTGACTTTGATAGCCCGATACTGGTCCGTGGACTCATGGTTTGGGACCACTGACCTCAAGCCAAGACAAGCTACTGAAGATTTTGGTTGACAACCATTGAGTACTACTGCCCTAATACATCAGTCTACATATCAAAATTCTATAAAATAGTGATACGTATGCATTATTACTTACTGCCTGTAATTTCAAACAGCACTTTATCATTGAGGCCCAGTCTGAGTTCAGGCATCCCTGAAAGGATCACTTTAAGCTTAATGCAGCCCACTATTTCACTTCGCAGGACATTGCCAGTGGCGTTCACCTGTACGAAAAACAGATTAGGAATTATACATTAGTTAAAAAAATAACAATAAAAAAGTAAAACACAATAATCAAAAATATTTAAGAGATAATCACCCGATTACTGCACACCAAATAAATTCTTAAAAAATAAAACAATGTTTGTCTGGTCCTTTCTGTTCTCTGATTGTTTAATATGCATGGTTTTGGAATATCCGAACACCATTAATTCAAATCCAAAGCACAAGAACTGTGAGGCAGGCAGGCTAGCGATATGTGAACCATGCTGCAGACATCGATGGATGGATAGAAAAATATATGGACAGATGGAGGGAGGGATTGATATACGGACAAAAGGCCATGTGAAACACTAGCTGTTTTTGAACAGGTAAAGGAACTACCTCACATACAGTACATAAATGAATAGCTACAGTAACTAGCTATCAACTGGACCTAGATAATTTGATATTTCAGAAATGTAACTTATTTGACCTCTCCATGAGTCGTCACCTGACCGTGGTGGAGGGGTTTGTGTGTCCCAATGATCCTAGGAGCTAGGTTGTCTGGGGCTTTACGTCCCTGGTAGGGTCACCCATGGCAAACAGGTCCTGGGTGAGGGACCAGACAAAGTATGACTCAGAAGACCCCGTATGAAGAGAAAGAAAAATGGATCTGGTTTTCCCTTGCCCGGACGCGGGGCCCCTCTCTGGAGCCAGGCCTGGAGATGGGGCTCGTTGGCGAGCGCCTGGTGGCCGGGCCTACACCCATAGGGCCCGGTCGGGCTCAGCCCGAAAAGGAAATGTGGGTCCCCCTTCTGAAGGGCTCACCACCCATGGGAGGGGCCAGAGGGGTCGGGTGCATTGTGAGCTGGGCAGCAGCCAAAGGTGGGGATCCTGGCGATCCGACCCTCGACTGCAGAAGCAGCAAGTGGAATGTCACCTCTCTTACAAGGAAGGAGCCTGAGCTGGTGCATGAGGTCGAAAAGTTCAGACTAGACACAGCCTGGGTTCCGGTACCAGCCCTCTCGAAAGGGGCGGCTCTCTTCCACTCCGGAGTTGCCCACGGTGAGAGGCGTAGAGCAGGTGTCGGCATACATATTGCCCCCCGACTCGCCGCCTGTACGTTGGGATTCACCCCGCTAGACGAAAGGGTTGCTTCCCTCCGCCTTCGGGTGGGGGGACGGGTTCTGACTGTTGTCTGTGCATATGCACCAAAGAGCAGTTCAGTGTACCCATCCTTTTTGGAGACCTTAGGGGGTGTGCTGGAGAGCGCTTCCCCTGGGGACTCCCTTGGGGACTCCCTTGATCTGCTGGGTGATTTCAATGCTCATGTGGGCAATGACAGTGAGACTTGGAGGGGCGTGATTGGGAGGAACGGCCCCCCTGATCAGAACAGGAGTGGTGTTTTGTTATTGGACTTCTGTGCTCGACACGGATTGTCTATAACAAACACTTTATTGAAACATAAGGGTGTCCATATGTGCACGTGGCACCAGGACACCCTTGGTCGCAGTTCGCTGATTGACTTTATAGTTGTACCATCGGATTTGCGGCCTCATGTTTTGGACACTCGAGTGAAGAGCGGGGCGGAGCTGTAAACTGATCACCACCTGGTGGTGAATAGGCTCCGTTGGTGGGGGAAGATGCTAGTCCGACCTGGAAGACCCAAACGTGTTGTGAGGGTTTGTTGGGAACGTCTGGCTGAATCCCCTGTCAGAAGGAGTTTCAACTCCCACCTCCGGCAGAACTATACACATGTCCCGGGGGAGGTGGGGGACATTGAGTCCGAATGGACCGTGTTCCGTACCTCCCTTGCTGAGGCGGCAAATCAGAGTTGTGGCCGGAAGGTGGTTGGTGCCTGTCGTGGCGTCAACCCCTGTACTCGCTGGTGGACACCAGTAGTAAGGGATGCCGTAAAGCTGAAGAAGGAGTCCTATCGGGCCTATATAGCCTGTGGGAATCCTGAGACAGCTGACAGGTATCAATTAGCCAAGCGGAATGCAGCCTCAGCGGTCGCCGAGGCAAAAACACGGGCATGGGAAGAGTTTGGTGAGGCCATGGAAGCCGACTTCCGGACCGCTTCGAGGAAATTCTGGTCCACCATCCGGCGTCTCAGGAGGGGAAAGCAGTCCACCACTAACACTGTGTACAGTGAGAGTGGGGCGCTGCTGACCTCGACTCGAGACGTCGTGAACCGGTGGGCAGAGTACTTCGAAGATCTCCTCAACTCCACCAACACGCCTTCCTTGGAGAAAGCAGTGTCTGGGGACTCCGAGGTGGGCTCTCCAATCCTTGTGACTGAAGTCACCGAGGTGGTTAAAAGCTCCTCGGTGGCAAGGCCCCGGGGGTGGATGAGATCCGACCGGAGTAACTAAAGGCTCTGGATGTTGTGGGGCTGTCCTGGCTGAGACGCCTCTGCAACATTGCGTGGTCCTCAGTTGAGGAGGAACAGTGTGGTTTTCGTCCCGGCCGTGGAACAGTGGACCAGCTCTACAGCCTTATTAGCAGGGTCCTCGAGGGTGCATGGGAATTCGCCCAACCAGTGTACATGTGCTTTGTGGATTTGGAGAAAGCGTTTGACCGTGTCCCTCGTGCAGTTCTGTGGGGGGTGCTTCGGGAATATGGGGTACAGGAGCGCCTGATACAGGCCGTTCGGTCCCTATACGACCGGTGTCAGAGTCTGGCTCGCATTGCCGGCAATAAGTCGAATCGTTTCCAGTGAGGGTTGGGCTCCGCCAAGGCTGCCCTTTGTCACTGATTCTGTTCATAACCTTTATAGACAGGATTTCTAGGCGCAGCCGAAGCGTTGAAGGTTTCCGTTTTGGTGGCCTCAGTATAGCATCTCTGCTTTTTTCAGATGATGTGGTACTGTTGGGGCACAGATTTTGCCTCAAGTGGAGGAGTTTAAGTATCTGGGTGTCTTGTTCACGAATCAGGGTATAAGGGAGCGAGAGGTCGACAGGCGGAGCGGTGCGGCGTCTGCTGTGATGCGAACTTTGTACCGATCTGTCGTGGGGAAGAAGGAGCTGAGCCACAAAGCAAAGCTCTCAATCTACCGGTCGATCTACGTCCCAACCCTAATCTATGGTCATGAGCTATGGATTGTGTCCGAAAAAACGAGATCCCGGATGCAAGCGGCCGAAATGAGCTTTCTCCGTCGGGTGTCCGGGCTCTCCCTTAGAGATAAGGTGAGAAGCTCGGTCATCCGGGAGGGGCTCAAAGTCGAGCCGCTTCTCCTCCACAAGAGGAGCCAGATGAGGTGGCTCGGGCATCTGATTAGGATGCCCCCGGGACGCCTCCCTCGTGAGGTGTTCCGAGCATGCCCCACTGGCAGGAGACCCTGGGGACGACCCAGAACACGCTGGAGAGACTATGTCTCCCAGCTAGCATGGGAACGCCTTGGGATCCGCCAGGACGAGCTAGAAGAAGTGGCTGGGGAGAGGGAAGTCTGGGCTTCCCTACTGAAGCTGCTGCCCCCGCGACCCGACCCAGGATTAAGCGACAGAAGATGGATGGATGGATGGTAACTTATTTGACTAATTCTGTGCTCAATTTACGTTTAAGTTTGTGTCTGTGTAAGCTCTCAGTCGTACAGGAGTGGTACATCTATGAGAAGGTTTCTTTAGCCGTCATCTGTACAAATTTGAAGGTTTCGGACGTTTCGCCTCCTATCCAAGAGGCTTCGTCAGCGAACTACAGTCTGACTGGTTGTATCGGCCCTATTTATATATCCCTAATGTCCAGACATGGCGGCGCCGGACACAGCTATGATAGGTCCCTACTCTCAGGTTGGGAGGAGCAGATGACCACTCCCTGTGGCCCCACTGATTGTTCCTACATTCCTGACTAACGACTGGCCTATTTGCCCCACTCCCACCGGTATCACCTCATCAGCATTACGAATGTTGCCTAACCTGTTTTGCCTAAGCAGGCTATTGTATGAACGATCCAAATTGAACCTCACCCCACCAGACCGGTTTAATGAAGGATTTTGTTGTTTTATAAGAATCGCTTCTTTTACCCCCCTTTCAAACCATCTATGTTCTTTCGCTAAGATTTTAACCTCATTGTCGTCAAATGAGTGGTTGCTTTTAGGTGCAAATGTAATGCCGATTGAGGCCCACTTGTATCATCCCTACGATGTTGATAGTCTTTTTTTGAGAATTTGTTGAGTCTCCCCAATGTACTGCTCGTTACAATTTTCATTCTTACAATGTATTGAATAAACTACATTACTTTGTTTTTCATTTGGTAGCCTATCTTTTGGATGCACTAATTTTTGCCTGAACGTGTTTATCGGTTTGAAATAAGTAGGAATTTTGTGTTGCCAAAGGACTGTATTTTTTCAGAAACTCCTGCAATGTAAGGTACTGCTACTCCTCTCCTTTTTGTATCTTGAGAATTTGTGGTTTCATTCCCTATTCTTTCCTTCTGACATTTGTTGAATGACCACTGAGGGTACCCACAGTTAGTGAGTGCTCTCCTGATATGTTTTGACTCCTTTTCTCTACCTTCAATGCTAGTTGGTATTAGTTTAGCCCTATGCTGGAGGGTTCTGATAACTCCTAGTTTGTGTTGTAAAGGGTGGTTAGAGTCAAAAAGTAAGTATTGGTCAGTGTGCGTAGCCTTCCTAAAGACTTCTGTTTTTAGCGCTCTGTCCTCTTTTATAATTACTTTACAATCCAAGAAGGCTAGTAGGTTCTCTTTAATGTTCTCACGAGTAAATTTAATGTTGATGTCTACAGAGTTGAGGTGATCTGTGAAGGATTGAATTTCTTGTTTTTTAATTATGACAAAAGTATCGTCCACATATCTAAACCAGTGTCTAGGTTTTGTCCCCGGGAAGGGCCTGTTTCTCCAACTCGTCCATGTACAGATTAGCCACTATGGGTGAAACTGGTGAGCCCATAGCACAACCATGAATTTGTTTATAAAATTTCTCCCGAAATTGAAAATACGTAGTATTAAGGAAGATTTCTAATAATTGGGAGATGTGAGTTTGTGGTACACTCGTTCTTGTATAATAATAATAATAATAATAATAATAATAATAATAATAATAATAATAATAATAATAATAATAATACATTCCATTTATAAGCGCCTTTCAAAACTCTCAAGGACACTTTACAGTCACAGGATCTTTTTTCCGCGGGTGAGCAGCGGTAGCTACACGCGCCAGCGTTCACTCAACATTTGTTGTTATGCTACTCCTGTATTATATAAGCAGAAGGCTTCCAGAGAATTTTCACATTTTACTTCTCCCAACATAGGACTAAACTTTTACTTTTACAATTTTTTTCATTCCAAAGAACATTTTCAAAACATGTAAAAAATATGTCCTCACCAAAAGATTTACTGACTCAATGACATCCATAAAGACCTCATTCTTCCGATACTTGATGCCTTCTGACCTCCATGACACAGCATTGGTGACAGTAGCAGGAGGTCGAACAGCCCCAATCTCGAGTTTATGACCATCTTGGGTAATGTACCTAAAAGAAACAAAAGAAAGTCTATGATGCTGGTTTGTAAGCAGTCGGTTATCCAGCACCAAAAAATGTCACAACAAAGTAATCTCTTCTTGGGGACCAACGGTATTTCTTTTCGAGAGCCTTGGCTTACGAACTTAATTGGTTCCCAGACAGAGTGTGTAAGGCGAAAAGTGTGTATCCCAAAAATTAATTTTGCATAGGAAGCCATTAAAATGAGAATAATCCGTTCCCAGGTCTCCATAAAATATAATTTTCAACTAAATAAGCCTTACACCTACACACAACATACCTTAAATGTGCTATTGTATTGTAATGAAAGAAATACACTGCACTGTATAATAAAGTCAGTTTATTTACATTTGTGATGGTGTTACATTCGTTGATGGCTCTTAATTGACACCTTCCCGACTTGTAATGTCTTACAAAACTGAGGCATCACATAGCCACAGTCTTTTCTGGATGGAACTGTTCAATAAAAGCCTGATCATCACATATTCTTCCATGCTGCTTTCAAGGATCGAAGGGTAACATCATGCCAAGCCTTTTGTATCAGCTGAACACAATGATACTGTCACGTTCCGAGCGTGACAGGGATACCTGACTCGTCGGAACGTTAATAAAAGGGGTTGGATCCCTAAGCAGGCGGCAGAGACGTAGGTGCTGGCAGAGATTTTATTACACCAAAAGGCGCGAGTCAGATGATTCCACGGACCCGGAATGACGCGACAAAAGAAGGCGGGTGGGGGCGATCCATCCAGCCTATCAAGCTAGGCAACATAAAATGGCACACGGGGGTGCAAAAACCCGCGATCCCGGAAAGCAACAAACTTACGCGATCACGGCTAACAGTCACCTCGGGCGAACCAAACTCTTGTGCTGGCAAGTCCAAGACACTGGCGTGGCGCGAGGCGTCGTAATCACGTCACTGGTGAGGTGACAGCGACTCGTTGAAATGTCCCAGTATCGGTGATTAGGGGATTGACATCAGCTGGCGGAGGTCGGGAGCGGCGGCCCCAGCTGTCAACTCGCACGTGACAAGTTCGGTGTCATTAGTCATGTGAAAGCATCGAGTAAGTAACGCCTTTGTGTAAAGCTTTGTTGCGAAGGATCGTAGCAATTGTGGACTTAGCATATCAGTACCGGGCTCTTTATTTGTAGAATGGTAGTAGAAAGTTATCATCAGGGAAGTGACACAGAGATGTCTCGCAGAGATTGATCGTGGCGTGGAGTCGAGCAAGTCGTACTGTGAAACTCCGTCCGATGCTGAGCAGGTCTCTGGGAGTTGTATGTGTGTATGAGTCTGATATGATTCTGATCTTCTGTCCTGCGTCGGCTGCGCCTTTATATCATTTCCAAGCGTGGGAAATGTGTCAGGCTGAGATTCACATGAAAGCCGTGGTGCGCACCTGTGACGTCACAAACGCACACCTCGTTCGTGTTTCTCAATGATCTTTTTCTTCTCGACTGTAATTTTGCTTTGTGTCTTCTTCGGCTCCCATAACAGCAAAAGTATCGTTGAAGACGATCGACGTGTGCACTCATAGAAAGGGGGTGTGGAAAGGAAGGCCGACTGGGGCGCTGTTAGGTCGTGTGCTTTGATGTTCTTCCGCCGAAGATTAGTCCGCCAGCCGTGATGGGGGTGTGTATCGCAAAAAGTAGTGCTTAATTCAAGGTTTAATTTTCATAAATGTAACGTTCGTAAACCGAAAATTTCATAAGGCAAGGTGTTCGTAAACCGAGGCCCCACTGTAATTAAATGCAGTGCAGTGATGAGTATCAACTATAGTTGCATTTGTTTGTTGCATCTATGCATGCATTTGTCCCCTCTCTCTCTCGGCAAATTGACGTTTTCATGTTTGTTAAAGTCATTATAAGTGTCTTGCACGCTGGGTCCGTGAGGACAGTAATTTCATCTGTGCTGTATATCATTCATATTAGCATTACTATAACTATTACTATTACTATTACTATTACTATTACTATTATTATAGTATAATGCTATTATTAGCATTATACTAGGGCGTCCCTGGTCTCCTTCCAGACTCGGTGGGCCCGTCTGAGGTGATGTTCAAGAGACGGGACCTCCACCTGGCCCTCCTGGGTGGGTAAACAAGGGCGGCTGATAGCCACAGGCGGACATGAATAGGGACCGACCTGTGGCTGCGGAGACCAGGGAGTTGTGGGCGTACTCTACCCAGGGTAGGTGTAGGGTCCACGACGCCGGGTTGTGGAGGCACACGCACCGGAGGGCCGCCTCCAGGTCCTGGTTCTTCCTCTCCGTCTGTCCGTTGGTCTGTTGGGATGGGATCCAGACGACAGGCTCGCCGAACCCCCTAGGGACCGACAGAAACGCCTCCATACCTTGGACACGAACTGCGGTCCCCGGTCCGACACGATGTTTGTCGGAATCCCGTGGAGACGGACGACGTGGTTAACCAGGAGTTGAGCCGTCTCGATGGCAGACGGGAACCTGGTTAACGGGACGAAGTGGGCCGACTTGGACAATCGGTCCACTACGGTAAGGACGACCGTCTTGCCACGGTAGGGGGGGAGGCCTGTCACGAAGTCGACGGAGATGTGGGACCAGGGTCTGGACGGTACCGGTAGGGCTGGAGGAGTCCTGCCGGGGGCTGCTGGGAGGCTTTCACAAAAAGGGTGATGTCCCTCCTGAACCCCGGCCACCAGAACCGTTGAGCGATGAGTTGGATCGTCCTGTTGACCCCCGGGTGACAGGCTATCTTGGAGGTGTGCCCCCAGGTGAGCACCTCAGAGCACAGAGGGGGAGGGGACGAACAGGCGATCCGTGGGACAGCCCCTGGGGATGGGGGTCGTCCCCTGGGCTTGCTGAACTTTCCTCTCAACCTCCCACCTCAGGGCACCCAGGATACGCTGGGCCGGCAGCATGTTGGTGGTGGTCTCCTCCCTTTCTGCCGGCTCATGGATGCGGGATAGGGCATTGGGCTTGGTGTTCTGTGACCCTGGGCAATAGGTGAGAGGAAGAGTAACCATTGGGCCTGTCGTGAGTTTAGTCTCTTGGCAGACCGGATGGCCGCCAGGTTTTTATGGTCCGTGTAAACGGTGAAGGGGTGTTTCGCTCCCTCAAGCCAGTGTCTCCATTCCTGCATAGCCAGGACGACCGCCAGCATTTCCCGGTTGCCGACGTCATAGTTAGCCTCGGCGGGGCTGAGCCGGTGGGAGAAGAAGGCGCATGGGCGTAGCTTCTGGTCAGTGGGAGAGCGCTGGGACAGGACGGCCCCTACTCCGGACTCGGATGCGTCAACCTCGACCGTGAACGGGAGGTCCGGGTTGGGATGACGCAGAACAGGGGGATTGGTGATGGCTAGACGGAGGCGGTTGAATGCCCCCTCAGCGTCGGGCGTCCACCTGAAGGGAATTTTGGTGGACGTGAGGTTAGTGAGGGGGAGTGCCTTCTGACTATACCCGCGAATGAAGCGGCGGTAGAAGTTGGCAAACCCCAAAAACCGCTGGAGCTGCTTACGCGTCTTCGGGATCGGTCATTCAACCACCGCTTTAGTTTTGGCGGGGTCGGCCCTGAGCTGCCCCTGCTCCACGACGAACCCTAGAAAAGACAGAGAGCGGACATGGAACTCGCACTTCTCTGCCTTCACGTAGAGCTGGTTTTGCAGGAGCTGCGCCAGGACCCGTCGGACGTGTTGCCGGTGCTCTTCTGCAGAATGAGAAAAAATGAGAATGTCATCTAGGTAAACGAAAACAAAGACATTGAGGAAGTCCCTGAGCATGTCATTGATCAGATTTTGAAAAACGGCGGGCGCGTTCGTGAGTCCGAACGGCATCAGCAGATACTCAAAATGCCCTAATGGCGTCTTGAAAGCTGTCTTCCATTCATCCCCCTCACGGATACGGACCAGATGGTAAGCGCTACGGAGGTCCAATTTTGAAAAAAATGGTAGCTGACTGGAGGGGCGCGAAGGCTGAGTCCATGAGGGGTAGAGGGTATTTATTGCGGATGGTGATGTTGTTCAGACTCCGGTAGTCGACACACGGGCGCAGGGATCCGTCCTTCTTATCAATAAAAAAGAACCCTGCGCCCAGCGGGGAACGTGACGGGCGAATGAGTCCCGCCGCTAGGGAGGAGTCTATATAGGTGCTCAGGGCTTCCCGTTCAGGTTGTAAAATATGAAAAAGTCTGGAGTCCGGTAATGGAGCCCCTGGCTGCAGTTCAATCGCACAGTCATACGGTCTGTGGGGCGGCAGTGATTGGGCGTTGTCCTTGCTGAACACCTCCCGCAGGTCATGGTAACACTGCGGCACACCCTTGAGGCAGATGGCCTCAGGCGGGCCACCGCGGGAGGGATCTCGCCCTGCCGTAGCCGACCGCAGGCAGTTGGCTTTGCAGTAGGGGCTCCAGCCCTGAATGGTGGGGCCCTCCCAGGAAAAGGACGGGTCGTGGGTATTGAGCCAGGGGAGACCCAATACCAACGGCGTGTTCCGGGAGGGCATAACTAAGAATTGGCGGTGCTCGACGTGATTGCCCGCCACCCTGAGTTTAAGCGGGGCCGTGAGGTGGGTGACTCGGGCTAACAGTCGACCGTCCAGATGGACGATCTCCTTGGGGGGAAGGAGATCGATGAGTTGGCAGCCCAACGAGTCAGCCGGCTGGGGGTCGATGATGCACCCGTCGGCCCCCGAGTCAACTAGAGCCCGCACGGTTTGGGAGCTGGAGGGGCCAATTAGTTCGCTGTCCAGGTCCAACCGCGTAACCGGGGTCGTGGACTTGGCCTCCATAGGTCGCCGCTTGGCCGGGGACTTACAGGGTCCGGAGGTCCTCCGGTGCGACGAACCCCGGGGTTGGTGCGGTCGTTCCCCCCACCGATCAGCAAGGGGTTGGGGGATCCCTCCAGGCGCCGCACGCGCTCGCTGCCGGGTGTGGTCGTCCTAGGCCGGCTCCGGAAATCCTCGGGCCGTAGCTCGCTCTGCTCCTTCTGCCGCTCCCGAAGACGGTGATCCAGGCCGATAACTATCTTGACCAGGTCGTCGAAGGTGGTGCCAGCGCCGCGGGTAGCCAACTCGTCCTTGAGATCGGCGTTCAAGCCGCGACGAAACACCCCCCTCAACGCTCGGTCGCCATAGCCGCTACCAGCGGCCTGATCCGGAAAGCGACGGAGTATTCCGCGGCCGAACGAGCCCCTTGGACGCAGTCGAGGATTCTCCCTTCCGCTTCGACCTCCGTCACCGGATGATGAAACACCCAGCGTAGCTCGGCCACGAAGTCCTGGTACGAGGCGCACAGCTCCGGTCGGGACTCCCGGATGGCCAGCACCCAGGTCTCGGCTTCTCCCGTGAGCAGGCTGGTGATGATGGCTACCTTAGCCTCCTCGCTCACATAGGCGTATGGTTGTTGCTCAAACATGAGCGTGCAGGAACGCCCGGTTTCGCCTGCGTAGCGCGAGGGGTGAGGTAGCTGAAGATCGCGCCTACCCACGGGCGGGGAGGAAGGGGCTGTGAGGGTGGTGATGCATGTCTCCATCTCCTTAAGCCGTTGAGCCAACGAGGAAGTAACATGGCGGACTTCCTCGATCGCTTGGGCCAGCTGGCTCGAACGCTCCGCCTCTTGGACAAGGGCGGCGAGGTACCTGTCTTCGCCGGCGGGATCCATGGGTGGTCGGAGTATTATATCACGTCGCTCGAGGCAAAAAGGCAGGACTCGAGTGACCGGGGGGGGAAGGCGAGTAGGTAGGATCCGAAATACACGGCGAGACAGGTATTGAGGAGCAAGAGTCTTTACTGAGACATGCGATCAAAAAATAACAAACGGGATGGCGAGAGAAGACAAAATAATGGCAGACCTGACGGCAAGGTAATGGCGTGGGTAACTTCCAGAATACTCCGCCGGAGACGGTAGTGTGCGATCAGCAAATATAGTCAGAAGGCACAATCAAAGGAATGACAAACAGCTGTGGGAACCCAGGTGAGTGATGATGGGAGGGGCCGTCTCCAGGGAGCAGCGGAGGAGTTGACAGGAGGGGCGGGGCGCGCCCAGGACGGCGACGAGATGTGACAACATCAGACACATACATGCACTGGAAGCTGTGCAAAAGATTGTTAAAAATAATCACAATAAATTGTTTGAATAAATTAATACAATTTAAAGTATCTAAAATTACAATTTAAGATGTAAATCTGGTCAATGCTTCTGATAGTGAGTTGAGAGCCCCGATGGCCCATAACTGACTGCATAATTCAGATGAAATGCCTCCAAATATATTCTATAAAGATTGAACCACACCAATTCAAACCTTAATGCATCTCATTCCAATTTTGCCACGTCCTCCTCCAACTCTTGCTCTCCGTTACATGAATCACGCCATCATTTACTGGAAGTTGTTTTTCTAAAAAATAATTTCTGTATCTTTTGGTTCAGTTCGTCCAACATGAATTTACTGCTGGATTGACACCAATAAAACTTTGAACTTCTGAAAGATCAAAGGCACACAGTAAACACACCAGTTTAGGGAAGTGTTTTTCTTTCCTTTGTTCCCAAATGTTGTTTAGAAATGCTAATGAAGAACTCTGCAATGGGAATCGGTAGTCTATTGCCAGATAAACACACCAAACTGTCTTTACACACAGTGTGTCGGTGCATGAATAGGTCAGGAACTTTCAGGTGTACAGCAGACAAAGACTGTTTGTGTTGATATGTCTGTATGCACAATAGAAGCATTAGGGGGCTTAGTGTGAATAAATTAACCGCCCCTACTTGCTAACTCCAGACCCATATAATGTAATTTAGGAATTAACTATTTTTTTTCTGATGACATAAGAGAAATCCTTGGTTTCTTACGCGGCATTGAATGTTTATGTATTGCTAAAACTCAATATTCTCTGCATCTTGGAATTTGAGTGAAAACAACAAAACCCCTGGCACTGGAGTGGACACATTTTTGCATGTCTGGCAGTGAATGCGTTAAAAACAAACAAAAAAACCCTAAATGTTTTTTTACATACAAATGACTATTGTTAGAAATACTGAAAAAAAAATGCAAGCCATACAGCGATATGGTGCAGAAGTAATTGACGACATTCGGAAATACCTGAGTGGTTCTCAAATCCAGGGCTGCCCATTTGATACCAGGCCACACAGATTGAATAACTTATATTCTTCTTCTTCTTTTCCTTTCGGGGATTCCCTTCAAGGGGTCGCTACAGCGAATCAGTGTCCTCCATCTTCAGAGGTTTGATTGACATGTTTGTTTTGGCCAGGCTTTTACGTCGGATGCCCTTCCTGACACAACCCTCTGTATTTATCCGAGCTTGGGACCGGCACAAGAAGAAACTTATGTCCCCTTGTGGCAACAGAACAAGAAACTCGCTCAATAAAAGGTTCCCAAACAGCAACAATACCCCCATAAAATTTTACTCAGAAAAAATAAAAGAGAGTACATTTCTTCCCAAACTTGCTGTCAGTACAAATTAGCACCTCATTCTCCCGATATCTAGCGACGTGGCATTTTTCAGCTGTCAACAGAAGATTGCATCAGAATTACCCCAAATTACTGTCCAGTACTTGGTCTTATATCGCTAGTTTGTTCCTAAATATCCATAAAAATAGTTTCTGATGTTTGTATTCTGATGTATACATTCTTTATCGATTACAGGTTGAGTGAACGCTGGCACGTGTGGCTGCCGCTGCCTACCGACAGAAAAACTTGTCCTGTGACTGTAAATTTACATTACTTAAGTTTTATTCATTTTGGAATATAAAAGATGTTCCTTTTTGAATAAATTGCACTTGTCTACAGTACAACACCATCTGATGCATGTCAAGAAGTGCTTCTCTGTCCCATGGTGGCTTTGCACAAGAACAATGGTTATTAACCTGGTCTTCAATCGAACCCTAGGAGTTCGATGACTTGGTTTCATGAATTCAACGGAGCCTCTGCCATGGAGGGTAAACGCTTGAGAGTCTCATTCTCATCTCATCTCATCTCATTTTCCGTACCGCTTATTCCTCATTAGGGTCGCGGGGGTTGCTGGAGCCTATCTCAGCTGTCTTCGGGCACGATGCGGGGGACACCCTGAATTGGTTGCCAGCCAATCGCAGGGCACACAAAGACATACAACAGTCACTCTCACACTCACACCTATGGACAATTTGGAGTGGTCAATCTGCCTGCCATGCATGTTTTTGGAGTGTGGGAGGAAACCGGAGGACCCGGAGAAAACCCACGCGGGTCCGGGGAGAACATGCAAACTCCACACAGGGAAGCCGGACCGGGACGCGAACCGGCGACCTCTGCACTGTGAAGCCGGTGTGCTAACCACTCGACTACCGGGCCGCCCCCGCTTGAGAGTCAACATGTTAATTAGTTATGACATGTCCGCTTGGCCAACACTAACTAGCTGCAGTTGATCACGTGGCATTGCTTGGCCAATCAATGCTGTGGGAAATGTAGTTCGCCTCGTAGTCAATGTGTGACTGTCAAAAATGTGACTAGCACTCCAGTGTGATCCATTTGTTTCTTTTCTTCTTTTTTAAGCATTTTATGGCTGGTGTGACATACTTTGAAGTGATTTATAATCCGGATAATACGATAATTTGAAATATGTACAACAAAGAAGATTAAATACAGTTCAAACATACAGGATTTTACCAACATTAAATAGTCCGACATCTGGTGGCAGTGTATCATGACAGGTAGAGTGATCACATGATTCGCGATGAGTAACAAAGAGTGAGTTGGCTGTCACCAGACAAAATATAGGGACTACTATTATAGATCCACATATGGTGTGGGAGGATATACAGACATAGCCACGGTCTCCTTTGTTGTTTCTTATTTCCTTGTTCTATAAAATAAAAACATTGAGGACATTTGGCCAACCCATGGTGTCCTAGTCAATAACAGCCATTGCGCTAGCCGCCAATTTAGAGTGAAACTACAACACATTTTGAAAACAAGTGTACGTTTTGCAAGTATGAAAGTAATACTACTACTAAGTAAGAAAACTGCACGGATTTGGAGTAGTCATTGCCAACCGTGCGTGTATAAAGAAGCCCCAGGTCGGGGGTCGGCAACCCTCGCCTCTGAAGCCGCGTGTGGCTCCTTAGCATCGCGCTCGTGGCTCTCAGACGCTTTTTCAAAAATGTTTGAAAAAAAAAAAGATGTTGAAGGGAAATACTGTATATATTTTTTTGTTTTAATTTGGTTTCTGTAGGAGGATAAACATGACATAGGCATTCTTAAAAATGTTCAATGCTGTAAAAAGTTAACGAATAAATATTAAGTTTCAAACATTCCTTCCAACGAGGATTTGCATCATACACTGCCATACACTTTTCTATTATCAGGACGGGATTGGAAACCGCAAAAGAATTGGAAGGGCGAGAGAAACATTTGTGTATGATACACCTAAGCTACGAAAGTTAATGCGCAACAAACAGGCATCCCTTGACCTACTCGTTTTAGCGGCCGTTATGGCTGTTGCTCATTAAGGCATGTGTGTATGTGGAAAAAGGGTCGATCGCGGGAGGTTGATTGATCAAAAAGGTTGGCTACAGGGTGCATGCAGCGGAAAAAAATAATCATGAGGCTCATTGTTCATATAAGGGCAACTTAGTTATTTTGATTCTAGACTAAAATAGCTAACAGACACATACGGCATGTGTTTGGATTAATTGGAAGGATTATTTATGGCTGTGACTTGGAGTGAAACCGCGAGACATTTTCAAAACGTGTGGATTGCACGCAAGGAATCAGTAAATGCAAACTGTGCGCCACATTGCCACAGTGATGATCATGTGATTTGTCGCTTTGGCCTTTCGACTTAAGTCCCAACCTAGTTTATATCTGAATTTGTCATTCGCCTTACAGCATGTTAAACATATTCAAATATCCACTGATACAACAGTGTAAGTAGACAACACAATTCCAAGGTTGAAGAAACCGCTTGAAATTGCCTGGACAATGTTTAGGATGGTGGTAGCGGGGTGTACTATGAATAGAGAGTGAAACACGTTGCTGGTACCATAGGCTGGCTGTGGTGAAAATACTAATTCTAAAGTCGGACAGAACTGCCTCTCTAAGCAAGGGGAAACAGAAACAACACTGTTAACAGGATAAACACAGCATGATGGGTGGCACAGTCACTGGCTGTCTGGCTCAGTTCATTTCAGTCATTCGATAAAAGGTCCATTATTTGTAGTAGCTAAAGTCATTAGTTATGCATTACATCACACAATGAGGAATAATGAATGAAGAATAATCAACAGGGTATTTTAATTCCTCAGGATATTGGACATTTCAAATAATGTGTCTTATTTAACTTTTACCTTATATTGAAGCAGCACTTTGTAAAATGCAACTTTTTCTGTGATTTGTGTATTATACAGTAAAATTACTGACATGAACTCTGATCTGTAGTTCTCATAATTACTACTTCACCTATAGATGTAATTGTTCACATTGCCGCTTGAAACATTTTCGGTCATCACAGAGTCCACATTAAATGTAATCATCAGATCGGTTTGGTAGAATTTCAGTCCACGTGACCAGACAAGAACATGATTTTCTAGTACATTGCGTGAGATTACACTATTAATGCTTGCAAATGCTCCAAATTTATCAGTGTGGGATTGTAAAAAAGTTCCTCTGATCATGCACTAGTGCGGGTGTGAGTTTTAATGGCCTGGGTGGTACATGACACGTGGGTGGAAAATATTGCAAAAGCACTCCTACTCTGACTCCGCACATAGGCAGAAGTCCATCTGATATCCATCTTTGTGAAACGTTTCTGAATCAATTGATTGTATAACTATTCAACTCTGGAAAGAATGGAAGATCTGGTTAACACATCTGCCTCACAGTGCTTGCTGGTTGGTTGTCCTGTGTGCCCTGCGATTGGCTGGTAACCAGTTCAGGAATATCCAAGTCCAGTTGTGTACTTTTCTATGTTAGCGGACATAAAATTTAACTCGTGCTGAGTGCTAGTACAAATGTTGATGCGTTATACATGTATATGTCTGATCACTTGCATTACAAGAGACATTTAAAGGACAACCGACGCCTCCGGACAAGTTGTGTCCATAATTTGTAAAATGGCTTCAAATGACTTCTACTGAGCGTATTTTACAAAGATTCCACCGCATATACAGTAAAGTCTCGTTATATCGATATCGGATATATCGATAGTCCCGGTTATATCGATACTATTTCTATGCACGCACGGGGAAAATTACATGCACACAGGGTCGGATATATCGATAGTCCCGGTTATATCGATATTTTTTCGGACTCCCTTGAATATCGATATAACGAGACTTTACTGTAGCTATATTTTACATTTAAAAACGTGCACTGAATATTCACGTACGGCCCGTTAGGCTTTTTAAGTTTTAAGTTTAAGTTTAAGTTTTAAGTTGGTGACGAGTCTGTACGTGACGTCACTAAAGGACCGCCCCTGACCGTAAAAAAGACGCATTGTAGCGGTCCTTCCATCACGTCAATTTATTTTGCTGTATTTGTTTGGTCTGCGGACGTCGTGTTGCACACAAAAGCCGCCAGAAGGCCAGAAGAGGGCGTCCAAGCGGCATATAAGGAATTTATCAGCCTGTGGAATTTATCGCCATTTTGTTCCTCTTTTTTTCTGTAAGAGATTTCCCCCCAATGTTGCCTCAAAATGGCACAAATAAATTCTTTAATCGATTGCAAACATGTATGCTTTCCTCTCCAGAACTATTTGAATCATATTGATTACTGGATGTGTAACAAGAAAGCATATTCTCCAAATCTGAAGCCATTGTTTTGATTCACTAGCAATGCAAGACGTCTTGGCGTGACGTCACGAACTGGGGGCGGGACTTTCTGAAAATGCCCAATTTGCAGCTCAATTTTTTGCAGATTTTGGACACTTTGTCATTTTTATTGGTCACTCTGACGAAGGCAGAAGTCGACGCCGAAACATGTCAGGTATTTGGACACCGACAGTACACTGTCTGTAAGATAGGAATCTGTTTTAAATTACATTTTTATTGGTGTTTTGCATTTGAATAAAAATATCATACCACGTGTTTTGGGTATTTTAGATGCTATAAAACGTTTTTCTGTTGTCAGTTAAAACAAAAAAAGTGACGTCGGTAGTCCTTCAACAGAGAAGTGAAAAACATAAACATGCATGATTGTTTTGAATAGATTCCGCCTTTGCGGTTCAAAGGAATATGATCATAAACAGGAACATAGTCTCAAACAGA
This sequence comes from Hippocampus bargibanti, assembly GCF_051943395.1. NCBI lineage: Eukaryota > Metazoa > Chordata > Actinopteri > Syngnathiformes > Syngnathidae > Hippocampus > Hippocampus bargibanti. The sequence goes on from NC_142740.1 coordinate 10,341,435, forward strand.
AAAAACATTCCATAGATGCACTTGTTTGATTTTTTTTTTCTTCAATTAAAATGAACAAACTTTTTAGCCGACTGTGTCATATGTTGTACTGAAATGCAGACAGGCAGCACAAACAAAGGCAGGATCCAAATAAAGCACCCAGTCCTTTCACCCCACCCCGCCTAAGATTACTAATAAAACAACAACAAAGGCAAACAACAACAAAAGAACACACCCGAGATAGCAGCATTCATAAAACAATAAGCACCAAAACGCTGAATAGTATTAGGGGAGCTAAATTGAATCACGAAAACAACTCAGGAGATGACAAGCAAATCAAGTGATATTATTTTCTTACATGAAAAAGTAGCTTGATCTTATAAATAGCTGAAAATACAAGAGCGCAGACAGTGAAGATTTTGTCACATGTAACTTCAGAATACATATTTCTACTCGTCTCATTGTGGAAGCTACCATGATTAAAATGTTGGTTCTTACTCTTGTAAAATCTTGCTGTCAGTTGTTTGTGGGAATCCAAAATCCATGACTTCATCCATCAGCTCATACACTGTCACGAAGTTGTCACGAATACTCTCCTCCTCCAGCTCCTTGAAGTATTCCTGAAACACCTACACCGACATAAAAGAAGTCTGTTTACTTAAAAAAATGTAAAAGTAATTGTACACGTTTCTATTTCATCATGTCATGCAAAAAATTAAGACATGCATATCTCCTGTTTTGCTATTAACATAACATAATACATAATCCGTATTACACTTCCGGATATCTGAAAAGGGTTAACATAAATGTTACTCAACTTCGATTGCTCTTTGTTGTTATTCACTATCAAAATGGTTTATGTAGTTTTCAAGCATCCAATGTATATGCTTCACAAACATTGAAATTATGACTATAAAATAATAACGACATTTCTCGCAGAATTCGCTCTGGCGTAATCATGGTCTCGTGCTTTCCATTTCATATTGATGAGTGATGTATCCTTGGTAACACAAACATTCTACATATTCTCATGATCCATACTATCCATCCATTCAGCCATTTTTAACCTCATGCGGATCGCGGTCAATCTGGACCCAACTATCTGCGCAGAAGCAAGGGGACACCCTAAAGTGATTGTCAGCCAATCAAGTTCTAATTATCCTTAAAGGACAACCGACACAATTTTTTTGTTTCCTAACTGACATAGGAAAAACATTTTATAGCATCTAAAATACCCAAAACACGCAGGCTGATATCTTTCATCAAATGCAAATCACCAATGAAAATGAGTTAAAATGTCCCAAAACTACTTCAAAATGAAATCGGAGATGGCGAGTTTCAGAAGGTCCCTTGTTCGTGACGTCACGCCAGGACGTCTTGCCTTGCTCTAGAACAGACATGGGCAAACTACGGCCCACGGGCCACATACGGCCCGTTAGGCTTTTTAATCCGGCCCGCCGAATTTGCCCAAATTATCGTAAAAACAGTGTCTGAAACTCATGACAAAAAGTTAGCGGACAACAGGGCAGATAACTGAAAAGTTGCCTGCCCCATTTTTCACAACTTGAAGCACAATGAGTCAACAAATCACATTAAAAAACATTGTCACAAAGTATACAGTTTTTTTTAAATCAAGAATGTAACTACTACAAATGCTACCTTGCTTAATTTACGGTAAATGTGCATGGCTGTAGATTTTGCTGCAGTAGTCGATTGTCATTGTGGTGCACAATGCAACGTTTGCATTGCATCCTATGAGCCACTAAGCCCCTTTCATAAGTCTCACGTACACTTTACAGTCACGGTTTAATGTAAATTTACGTTTTGTAGCGTCACATATGTTGTTAGCTTCTTTTGAATCTTTCTTCTGGGCTGAGGTTCTGTGCATCTATTTGGGAAAATGACATGCAATTGCACGACTTTATAACGCTTGCGAAAGTCCGGAAGAAAGAAGCAGGCTTCTGATTGGCTGCCGTGCCGAGTATGCAAATTTCAACTGCAGGTAGCCTATGTCTGTGTGCTCGGCGACGGTACACGTGTATTGTTTTTTGCGTAGGTATTATTGAGCTTAAATATTTTGTTGTTAATAATATGTTTTGAATGTTGAAAGTGATTCCATTTTTCAATAAATGTTGATTTCTTTAACTTTGCCCCTTCAATGAAAACTTATTAAAAACAGACGCAATCTTGATAAATCACAGTGCATATGTTATTTTAATCTATTTCCATTGCCTCCTCCAAGTATCTACGAAATAGTATGTAAACGCCATATTCCTTGAGACCATTTTTTTTTTGTTTCCCACTGACATCAGAAAAACGTTTTATAGCATCTAAAATACCCAAATCAGGCAGGCTGATGTTTTTAGTTAAATGAAAAACACCAATAAAAATGACTTCAAAATGAATCCGGAAATGGCCAGTTTCAGAAGGTCCCACCCCCTTGTTCGTGACGTCACGCCAAGACGTCTTGCCTTGCTCGAGAATCAAAACAATGGCTTCAGATTCGGAGAAGATGTTTTCTTGTTACTCATCCAGTTATGAATATGATTCAAATAGTTCTGAAGAGGAAAGCATAAATGTTTGCAATTGATTGAAGGAGTCCTCCCATATCAACTCGAGCCGTCAATGACAGCAATGTAGCACCCAGAAAATGCAGAAGATTGCGCCCAAGCTCCGTTAGAAATGGGCTGATTTGTCAGCTGGGAATTTGTGTCAGCGAATATCAAATAGTTGTCTTGGTGCAACACACAACGATTCACCATGGCGTTATTTATGTGTTTTCCTTCTAATTTCGCCATCAACACGGATCAACACGAAGTTTTCAGACCAAACAAAGTACCCAAAATGCATTGTGTGTCGCTTTCACGGTCAGGGGCGGTCCAAACGTGACGTTACATGGGGGTCGTCATCAACTCGAAAACAAGACTTCATGAATATTCAGCGCAAGTCTTAAAACGTAAACTATAGCTATATGCTGTGGAATCTTTGTAAAATACGCTCAGTCAAAGTCATTTGAAGTAATTTTATAAATTATGGACATAACTTGTCCGGAGGCGTCGGTTGTCCTTTACTGCTTTAGGTTTAGTATTTCCGGCCCAAACACTCCCTCCAAATGCTCCTGGCCCGGCCCCTCTGTCAAATTTTAGAACCCAATGCGGCCCGCGAGTCAAAATGTTTGCCCACCCCTGCTCTAGAATCAAAACAATGGCTTCAGATTTGGAGAAGATGCTTTCTTGTTACTCATCCAGTTATGAATATGATTCAAATAGTTCTGAAGAGGAAAGCATAAATGTTTGCAATCGATTAGAGAAGTCTTTCCGTATCAATTTGAGCCGTCAGGACTCCATTGTAGCGTTCCAGAAAATGTACAAGATGGCGCCCAAGCTACGTTGAAAGTGGGCTGATTTGTCTGCTGGGAATTTGTGTCAACTAGTCTCAAATAGTAGTCTTGGTGCAACACACAATGATTCACCATCATATTTTTTATGTTTTCCTTCTAATTTCGCCATCAACACGGATCAACACAAAGTTTTCAGACCAAACAAAGTACCCAAAATGCATTGTGTGTCGCTTTCTCGGTCAGGGGCGGTCCAAACGTGACGTCACGTCAGGAATCGTCACTAACTCGAAAACAAGACTTCCCGAATATTCAGCGTGAGTCTTAAAATGTAAAAAATACAGTAAAGTCTCGTTATATCGATATCGGTTATATCGATAATACCGCCTATTACGATACTATTTTCATTTCCCTTGCACATTTCTAGTCTTTTTATGTATAATTAGTACCGTTTAGTACGATACCCGGTTATTACAATAATCCGGTTATTACGGTGCTCCTTTTCATCCCCGCCGGCCATTTTTGTTGTTTATATCGATATATCCGTCGCGCCATTGGTCAACTTGGTCACGTGTCTTGTTACGTGAGCCGCCATCGGTCGCGCCATTGGTCGACTTGGTCACATGAGCCGCCATCGGTCGCGCTATTGGTCGACTTGGCCGTGTGACTTTGTCACGTGTCACGCCATCGGTCGCGCCATTGGTCAACTTGGTCACGTGTCTTGGTTACGTGTCACGCCATCAGTCGCGCCATTGGTCGACTTGGTCAGGTGACTTGGTTACGTGCCCAGCACCCGTGTAGCAGAGCCATTTTCATTTTCAGACGCTGGCTCGTGTGTAGTAGACGAGATTGAAGTGTTTGTGTTAAAAGGTAAAAATGGGAAGCAGAAGAAGATTGATGACTTTTTTAAATTGTATACATAATACAGTAAGATGTAAGCGTTGCAGTTTCCCTGTTGTGTTATGTACATGCCCACTGTACTGTATATGAATGCAATCGTTTTTTGCAACAATGTTTCTTGTTTTGTCTGCTGAAGCGCGATGATTTTGAATTTTTAACATTCCATACTGTGTATTAAAGGACAGCCGATGTCACTTTTTATTCAAATGCAAATAAAAATGACTTCACGCCAAGACGTCTTGCATTGCTTGTGAATCCAAACAATGGCTTCAGATTCGGATAATATGCTTTCTTGTTACACATCCAGTTATGAATATGTTTCAAATACACTGTAGTTCTGAAGATTAAAGCATACATGTTTACAATCATTAAAGAATTATATGTGCCATTTTGAGGCAACATTGGGGGAACATCTCTCACCCAAAAAAAACGGGGCTAATGGCCAGCTCCGTTTCTTATATGGCGCTTGGCTGCCCTCTTTTGGCGGCTTTTGTTTAATGCAGTTCGGCGCAGGATCGGATATATCGATAGTCCCGGTTATATCGATATTTTTTCGGACTCCCTTGAATATCGATATAACGAGACTTTACTGTAGAAATATGAGGTGGATTCTTTGTAAAATACGCTCCGTATAAGTCATTTGAAGTGATTTTACAAATTATGGACACAACTTGTCTGGAGGCGTTGGCTGTTCCTTAATAAAATCATCATCAAAGATTTACAAGTTAAAAATGTAAGCATATAGTTTTCAGCTATACTGAGAGCAAACCCTGGAAAAACCCTGAACTGGTTTACCCCCAAACGCATGGCACACAAAAACGAACAAACATCCGCACTCACACCTCCTAGAGACAATTTGGAGTGTTCAATCAGCCTGCCATGCATCTTTTTGGAATATGGGAGGAAACCGGAGTACCCATAGAAAACCCATGCAGGCCAGGGGAGAACATGTTAACTCCACACATGAAGGTCGGGATGTGGAATTGAACCTAGTATCTCAACACTGTGAAGTTCACGTGCTAACCACCCTGAACAATATGCAATTTACTAAATTAAAAAACACACATTTGAAGTACCATTTACTGCAGAAACTATATTTTGATAAAGTTGATGTATTCAGGGGAGATTTCTTGAAACATTTATGAATGCATTGCATTTTTTTCTTCTCCAAAGTGGTCATGAAATTCATATCTTAAAGCATTCAAAGAAAGCCCACTCTACTTTAATAATTTATTTTGTTGTAATAATTTATGTATTTTTGTATTTTGTTTTGATGCGAACAAACACAAAGCTACTGGATGGATTGTTATTTATTCGATGGAACATCAACCAAAATATTAGACAGTTGCACTGAAGAGCATGAGTCTAACTGAGATGAGCTCTATGACAAATTGTCGCAAGAGGCCGCATTAACATAAAAGTATGATATTAAGACAAAAAGATACACACCTGGACAATTTTATAAAGGAAGGAATACAGCATAGCAGCATTGGCATTCTTTTTGGTCATGGCCACAACTGGAAAAAAAACTGTTAAGAAAAAGTTGCTCTAGTCGAGAAAAATGCAGAATGGATGCAGAATGTGATGGTGTGGATGGCTGAATGGATTTGACACATAAAGCAAATGAGAACATTGAAGTACACTGGCTCAGTGGTCTGTTTGGGAATATAACTTATATGTACAACCAAAATTCTATTATTCATTCATTCATCTTCCGAAACACTTATTCCGGAGCGTATCTGGAGCCTATCCCAGCTGTCTTTGGGCAGTAAGGCGGGGACACCTGAATCAGTTGCCAACCAATTGCATAGCACATACAAAGAACCATCAACACTCACACTCACATCTATGGTCAATTTGGAATGTTGAGAGGGAACATGCAAACTCCAAACAGGATGGCGGGAGCAAGGATTGAACCCATGACCTCTGCAGGGTGAAGTCTACATGTGAACCACATGACTACCAGGCCACCCCAAAACAATTTTTTTTTAGGAATAATATGGAACACTGATTTGACTGATGAAAAACATGCATCTTGCAGTGCATAACACAGAATTGTGCTGTGATGTTAATTTTTTGCAGTTCCTGAAATACTTACAGGTAACATGAGAGTTACAACCGTCACAATTTACGACCACCCGCACTTATGACCACGACACCCATTTTTTTTTGTACGCCTGGCACCGCAACGCGAAAGCAGCCGGCCGGCAACGCATACTATAATTTTGGCTAGCCAGCATGTCACACACTCACACAGCAATCTACTGCATGACGAAACTCAATACAGTAGTAGCACAGTGCAGATACTGTATCGGCAACATCGCCTGTAGTACTGTACGATGATTTTTTTCGGCGTCCGCCTGAGTCCGAGCGTGTGTGTCGGGCGACCTCTTCTGGCCGTGAGCAGGGTGTGTGATTTTTCAACAGCTGTATTCTTCACGTATTAGATTTTTCGTAAACCCACTATATAAATTCGAAATATAAAATATAGATCGATAATGTGAAATATAAAATGATAAAAACGACACTACAAGGTAAGTATAACATTTATAAATGAACTGTACAGTAAACGGTTTTGTATACATTACAGGTAGTTATACAGTAATAAAAATCAATAATATGAGATATAAAATGATAAAAATGACACTAAAAGTTATAAAATTATTTAATGAACTTTAAACAGTTTGGTATGTAATAGTATTCAATAGAAAATTTTGCTTAAAAACAACAGATTGACATTGTATACTATCCTGTCGTGTAAACATCACGTCAGCCATTTTGAATTGATTTCGTCTTTCGTCAACCGTTTGACTTACGACCGTTTTGTCGGAACCCGGTCGGAACTCGGATGTTACCTGTATATGGTGACACTAAAATGAGGCCCAAATGCTGTATAGAGGCATTTTGAATAGTATCAGCCCACACGCCCCACCCCTCAAAAAAATTGAGACATTGCAAAAACACAAAGCACACTTGGATACAGTAAAGGTTGTTATGTTTGATCCAAAGAAAGTGTGAGGAGCCGTGGGTGATGAGTGGAGTCATCTCAGCCTCTTCCTCCCGCTTAATTAGGAATGGCATGAAGTGGTCAATCTCATTCATATCCATGTTTCCCATGTAGTTACGGCAGATCAAGACCTGGATGCATCACAGGAAAAAAAAATACAGAGGCAAAGGTCACTGTCAGAGAAGCATAATGGTGAAATGAAATATTTATAGCTTCTGGTTGAGGTAACCATAACAAATGTTTACAAATGTAACCAAAACAATTTATGACAATTGTATTGCTCCCACTCTTAGCATTTATTCTGTACTAGACATGACCAATACATCACATGCAATGCTTAATCTATCCGCCATCAATCATACAGTAAGCATCGTCCCCAAACTCAGAAATTAAATTAATATTGTGCTACAAAAGTGTACATTCACTACTGTACAACCAAGCAAATTGATTTATAAGACTACAAAATATTCATATAGTAAAGTCTCGTTATATCGATATCGGATATATCGATAGTCCCGGTTATATCGATACTATTTCTATGCACGCACGGGGAAAATTACATGCAAACAGGGTCGGATATATCGATAGTCCCGGTTATATCAATATTTTTTCGGACTCCCTTGAATATCGATATAACGAGACTTTACTGTATTTAGTCTTTCAAAATCCATCATGTTCGAATAGATGTGTGTTTGTGGCTATCTCACACTAAATCTTATAAAGATGAAGACGTAGCAGGTCTACAAGAGATTTCCAGTAAATTGAGCATTATAGGGTGGATAATCCTATCAATAGTGAGGGGAAAACTGTTGGTTTTGTGTAGGGTGTGTATATCTATATCTACATCTATATCTACATCTATATTGATATCTACATCTATATCGATATCGATATCTACATCTACATCTACAACTACATGGACATTTACATTTACATTTACATTTACATCTACATCTATATCTATATCTATAGAAAGAAAATAGATGGTTTGAAAGGGAAGTAAAAGACGCTATTTTTTATAAAACCCTTCACTAAATCGCCATGGTGGTGTGAGGTTTAATTTGCATCGTGCCTCCCATACACCCCTGAGATCGTTATCACTTAGGCTTAATTATGCTGATGAGGTGTTACCAGTGCAAATGGGGCAATCAGGCAAGTCGTTGACCATGATCAGTCAGGACAATAGATGTAATCAGTGTAGCCTCAGGGAATAGTCCTCTGCTCCCACCAACCTTAGCACAGGGACCTATCATAGCAGAGGTCTGGCACCGCCACACCTGGACAGTCAGGGATATATATATAGGGCCAGAGCTACTAGCAAAATTTTAATTCGCTGACGAAACCTCTTGGATAAGAAGCGAAACGTCCGACACCTTCAAAGAAGTACAGATGACGGATGAAGAAACCTTTTCATCGATGTCTCAAACTTGGGTCTGTAACTGAACAGTGACTTGAAACTTGATCGACAAATTGGTGCTGGCTAAAGTAAAACCTCTCCTCTCCTTTGAGCAGTAATTCATGCCTTTTTCACATATTAATTACTGCAATGCACTTTATTTTGGAGTCAGTAAATCCTCCATGAAGCATCTCCACCTAGTTGGGAATGCTGCTGCTCGCCTCTTAACTGGTACTCGTAAGAGGGAGCACATAATGTAACTCCTACTTTGGCATCCCTTCACTAACTCCTTTTACATGTTAGTTCTTTTCAAGATCATATTACATTTGTATTACATATTACATTGTATTTGTTTTCAAATATTTAAATGGCCTCGCTCCACCTTACCTCTCCAAGCTCATCCACCCCTATACATCTTCCCAGCGCTTCAGGTTTGCTAACCAGCCATTATTAGATGTGCCAAAAAACTAAACGGAGGCTCAGAGGGGATCAAGCCTTTTCCATTGCTGGTCCCACTCTCTGAAATGACCTGCCACTGAACATTCTGCAACCGCCTTGCTGCCCATCTTTACAACCTGCCTCAAAACTCACTTGTACTCTTTGAATTTGACTCAGCATGATTCAGACTTGATCTTAGTCTGACTCCATTGTGCTTTCTACTATCTTTGTGACTACCTTTTTGCTTGTATATGATAGTTGTCCATGGACAGCACTTTGTATGCAGTGTCTCTGTTTGAAAGTGCTCTATAAATACAGTTTAGTTGAGTTGAGTAATTTCAGCATGAGTCTAGCTGTGGACAATGTTGAGAATTTATTGGTTATTTCCTCTGGTGATTTTCTGTTTGGCGCATTATGTTTGCTTTTCTGGGTGTCATTGAAATTATCATTGCTTACGTTTTTCGGGGAGGTCTCTCTCGAGCACAAGGCACAGAGACGAAGAAGGATGTGCCTGTAGTCACTTGAGTGAAAAAAAATGTGAATTATATGTTTTTAAAAAGAACCAACATGACAGCTCTTTTTGTTCCGGAGCTGCAACACTTTTCCAAGACAGGCCAGTCCCCTACATTGTCCTTCGGCATGTTGCTACTTTTGGGGCTGGACTCATGGATTTACTGGCAGAATGATAGATTAAGTGGTGAAATTTACAGACGGAATCAATGATGGAAGAACCGTTCAATAACATTATGGATCTGATCAATTTGAATTATTGCAGTTTGCTGTGACTTAAAAAATGATGGACTGATAATGAGTCACGGTGGCCCAGACCGCTGCAGATGATGGACTGGCAAATTTTAGTAAATCTAAAGACTAGGCACCTATGCCATCATTACATATTAAATTACGTATATTAAAATGTTTCGAGCAGTTCTGGGGGTAAAACACATCTTAAATTACTACCAAGCAAATGTGAATGAATGTCAATTAAAATGTCAAATAAAAATGGGGGTCGGGTGGGGGGTGGGAGGATCAAATACAGTAATCCCTAATCAGGCTTGAGAGTTCACCCGACAATCATAATTAAGTAATGTTATCTTCATCAAGGTATGCTTTTTTTACACAGCCCTTTTGTACCATTTGATCTTGGTGGTTTCCCTCACTAAGTCGTGTATGAATTCTGGCGGTCACAGTCCACCCAACGAAAAATGTCAAATAACATTGGATCCGAGACAAATGAATTTGAAACTCGGAATAGAAGCGTGTATAATGTGCTTTATATGCGTTAATAAAAAACTGCCATTGAGAATGATCAAGCAACAATTGTTTTTGCATAATTTGGAAAGGGACACCGGACAAAGGGTGTATAATATAAAGTTTAAATGAATGTACAAGACCAACTCGTCTGACCATTTTTTTGGTAAAACCAGTTCGACTGGTTCTTTTCTTCTTGACACGTCAGTTTTAAATATAAACCGAAACTTGACATAATTTTGTAATTCATGAAATATGCAGAGCTTAACATTTTTTTTTTTTTTTTTTTTGGTGACATTTTTTGAGCAGGTGTTTAGATCTTCAAAACTTACCTTTCCTTTCAGGTCTAGGATAAATAACGCCGACGCTGACATCTTCGTTGGGCTGTAAAATCCTTCAATGCACGAGCCAGTCCTATGAGTGCCGAAATAGTAGCAAGTGTGTCACTTGTGAGCAAACATTTTTTCTCCCATAATCTTCTTCTTCTCTTCCGGCGTCTACTTCTTTTGATAGCGTTTGCTTTCGCCTTCACTTGCGGCGCTTCCTGACAGAGTGTCAAGCTCTCTGTTGTAATACAGCACTTCCGGTATATTAATGCAAAAGTCCCGTGCTGCAAAAATAGCCCTCGTTTTCAAGCGAACAATCAGACGTGACCCAATTTGGCAGCACATAGATCACCACTAATATAAATGTATGTAATTTTACCCTGAAATGTCACCTCAACGATTGATCAATTTTAAATTGTTAGCAGTCAAATGATCAAGCAAGCAAAGAAAGAAAGAAAGAAAGAAAGAAAGAAAGAAAGAAAGAAAGAAAGAAAGAAAGAAAGAAAGAAAGAAAGAAAGAAAGAAAGAAAGAAAGAAAGAAAGAAAGAAAGAAAGAAAGAAAGAAAGAAAGAAAGAAAGAAAGAAAGAAAGAAAGAAAGAAAGAAAGAAAGAAGCCGGTCAAAGTAAAAATTCGAGAAAGTGGAAATGAATGAAACTTTGTTTGCTCTTTTTTGTGTGCATGATATCAAACTTGACCCCACGTTGCAGATGTCAAATGAGCAACAGGAACAATAACAACAGCAACAACAAAAAATAGTTAAAGGACAACCGACGTCTCCGGACAAGTTGTGTCCATAATTTGTAAAATGGCTTCAAATGACTTCTACTGAGCATATTTTAATAAGATTCCACCGCATATAGCTATATTTTCCGTTTTAAGACTCGCTCTGAATATTCAGGAAGTCTTGTTTTTGAGTTGGTGATGAGTCCGTACGTGACGTCACGAAAGGACCGCCCCCTGACCGAAAAAAGACACATTGTAGGAGTCCTTCCATCACGGCAATGTATTTTGCTGTACATGTTTGGTCTGAGAACCGTGTTGGACCCAAAAGCTGCCAGAAGAGGGCATCCACGCGCCATATAAGGAATTTATCAGCCCGTGGAAACGGAGGTGGCCACTGAAGGTCGCCATTTTGTGCCTCTTTTTTTTGGGGTGAAAGATTACATCTCCCTTTCTTAATTTAAAGGACAACTGACAACTTCAGACAAGTTGTGTCCATAATTTGTAAAATCACTTCAAATGACTTCTACTTAGCGCATTTTACAAAGATTCCACCGCATATAGCTATATTTTACGTTTTAAGAGCCGTGCTGAATATTCAGGAAGTCTTGTTTTCGAATTGATGACGATGCCTGAAGTGACGTCACATTTGGAATGCCCCTGAACGAGAAAGTGAAACAAAATGCATTTTGGGTACTTTGTTTGGTCTGAAAACATCATGTTGATCCGTGTTGATTGTGAAATTAGAAGGAAAACTGTCATGATCTGGTTTGCGACCAACGGGTGGCGCTGTCGGCCCCGCCTGCACCTGCACAGGTGCTGGTCGTCCTGATCAGTGGCGGACTGCCACGTTCGGATTGGCGAACCACGGGCAGCGCTCTCAGCCCTGCCTGCTGCCTCACAGGTGCTGGTCGTTCCCAATCAGTGATTATTCGTGGTCGGGTCATTGTTTTTTGTATGGGTTGTGCATGTTGTATGCAATGTGCATGCATGCTTTGTACGCAATTGTATGCATTGTATGCTGTGCATGTGTGTGTTTAGCCTTGGCGGACTTTTACTATTGGTTTTCTTTTGATACTTTGTATTTTTCTGTCCATATGATTTTTAACATTTTAGATTTTGTTCCTGTTGACTTTATTTTAATACAATTTTTCAAACACAACCTACTGCTCCCTCCCGCCTGCTTTTTGGGATCCACATCTGCCATCACCACCTCGCAAAACGTGACAAAAACAACATAAATGACGCAATGGTGAATCGTTGTGTTTCGTCTTCAATTACGTTAACACGCATAAAGAGTGGGTAAATTTACACAAATTCCCAGCGGACAAATTAGCTATTTCCAATGGAGCTTATGCGCCATCTTGTGCATTTTCTGGGCGCTACATTGAAGTCCAGACGGCTCGAATTGATACAGAAGGACTTCTTTCATCGATTGCAAACATTTATGCTTTCCTCTTCAGAACAATTTGAATCATATTCATAACTGCATAAGCATATTCTATGAATCTGAACTCTCTAAAGCCATTGCTTTGATTCTGGAGCAAGGCAGTGTGTGACCAATGGTAACGTCACAAACAAAGGTGCGGGACTTTCTGAATACCTTCAATTCCGTGCTCATTTTGTGGCAGTTTTGGGACACTAAGTCATTTTTATTGGTGTTTTGCATTTGACTAACAATATCAGCCTGCGTGTTTTGGGTATTATAGATACCATAAAACGTTTTTTCTGATGTCAGTTAGGAAACAAAAAAATGATGTCGGATGTCCTTTAATTATTTACTTGTAATGAATTTAATTATGGCAGTAATTAGCAAATTTAAACTTGAATAAAGTCTTTCCAAATTTTCCAACAATAAATGAAACATTCACATGAAACATTCACATCATCTTTTCACCATATAATCACTTAGAAAAACATGTGAAATGGTTTCAATCAGTCTCTCGGGTGGTTTCACTGTCCTTGATGATTTTCGGATAGCATGTCCTGGAAGTAGAGGTCTTACAATCGTCTCTGTTCCAACAATCTATTTTGTTGACTTGCTATGGCTGGTTCTTTGAGATCTCAGTGGTTTCTTCTTAAAACAGCACCTCCCTCTGTCTGAACGTTGTATGACCTTGGTTGGACCTGACACAGAACAGTCCCGTTCTGTTGAAGGTAGTCGTATGAGAGTCTACGAGAGGCACACATGTCAATTGCCTTATCCCTCCGACCAAGACGGCAGTCCTAATAAAAAACCTCAACTCGATCCAGAAGTTGTATCATTTACTGAACCCGCTTACACAAAGCAACACATCTTCCTTCTCTGAAAACGTTGAATAAACGAAGCATGTTCCTCTGGGTGTGTATTTAAAATTCTATTTTATAGGCCTCACACTCGAATGATAGTTATCGTCATTCTGTTGTAAAAAGAAAAGTGCAATAAACCACTTGGTAATTTCAGAAAGCTTTAAGTACAGTAATAACTACCTTGTTGGTCATTACAGTATGCAAAAACTAAAAAAGTGGACATGAGGGGTCGAGGGGTTCACTTGGACATGGGTTTCAATTGAAGTTGCATGGATTTTGTTCAGCAAATTAGGTCAAACATCACTCGATTTCTAACTAATGGGGAATTCACTTTCATCCAGTTCTTCCTCTGTGTCCTCCATATCATCCATGTTCTCTGCTGCTCTTTCAGCTCGCATTCTTTCACATGTTGGGATGTAGTTGTCCTCAATGAAGCCATCGTCCTCCTCAGCACTCACAGCATGATGACGGTGCATTTCACATTCCCCATGTATGACATAGTCCACCTCCTGACCTAGACACCATCATGAAAATGTTGTTAGTTCTTATATAGACAATGAAGATGGACTGATGTACTGTTCGTGTTGGAGTGCACAGTGTATATGTATGATTGAAGACTTTTTCTGAAAGGCTTTTTATAAGCTCATACGGGGACTAATAATGCCGTGGCCAAAATTGGCGGTTTGTACCATTGGAATGATGATTGTCTTTTTTTCTAGATATTCATTTCTCCTTTACCCACACGAGTGTCACATGTCAGCTGAAGTCTATCTGAGCTGACAGTGTGACTTTCAATGGGAGGTATAGTACAACCTAAACTTGTCCAGCTAATCTTAGCATATTATTTAATGTTGCAGATGGTGACATGGATATTTGTTTGTTTGTTTGTTTGTTGGTTGGTAAATTCTCTCATCTCATTTTCCGTACCGCTTATTCCTCATTAGGGTCGCGGGGGTTGCTGGAGCCTATCTCAGCGGTCTTCGGGCATGAGGCGGGGGACTCCCTGAATTGGTTGCCAGCCAATCGCAGGGCAAAGAAAGACATACAACAGTCACTCTCACACTCACACCTAGGGACAATTTGGAGTGGTCAATCTGCCTGCCATGCATGTTTTTGGAGTGTGGGAGGAAACCGGAGGACCCGGAGAAAACCCACGCGGGTCTGGGGAGAACATGCAAACTCCACCCAGGGAGGCCGGACCGGGACAGGAACCGGCGACCTCTGCACTGTGAAGCCGGTGTGCTAACCACTCGACTACCGGGCCGCCTGGTTGGTAAATTATCACATGGTAATATATATGGTAATATAAATAACTTAAGCCGGTCTGCGTACTTCCACCTACGCAATATCAATCGTCTTCGCCCATCTCTCACTCCTCACAACACTGCTATCTTCGTTCATAGTCTTGTCACCTCCCGGATTGACTATTGCAATTCACTTCTCTTTCATGTCCCTCAGAAACTCCTCAACAAACTTCAACTTGTCCAGAATTCTTCAGCCCGGATCATCACTAGAACCTCATCCTCTCACACATCACCCCATCCTCCAAAGCTCCACTGTATCCTGGTCAAATATAGAATCAACGTTAACATTCTTCTTCATACATTTAAAGCTATCCATAACCTTGCCCCCATACCTATCTGACTTTTTCAAATTTCTATTTCTTCTCGTTCCCTCAGATCCTCTTCCTCCCTCTGCCTCTGTGTGCCCCCTCCCTCCTGCCCGTCTCGATGCTCGAAGCATATATACTATATATATATATATATATATATATATATATATATATATATATATATATATATATATATATATATATATATATATATATATATATATATATATATATATAGCTTATTTTTTTGTTTTTTTTTGTTTCACTAACAAAAGACTAACAATTTTGAAACATGAAGTGAAGTGGGATGAGGACCAACCTGACTGCTGACACTGGCTGAGTGTCTCTGTTTCCCTCAACCGAGTGTGCCTATAACTTCCCAGATAGCGCCGAAAAACTTGACACTTAGCCAAGAGGGCCATCAGAATGAAAAGGGAGACGGCAATGGTCAGGACGGCTACCAAGAACTCCCACCTTTGAGAGATGGTCTTTCTTGTGTCTGAGAAAGAAGAATCACACCCTTTCCATCAATTACAGCAGAAAGAAGGAAACAGTTTTGTTTTCCAATAATCATAAATAAAAATTGCTTTCTACATTTACGAGATTTCCCTTACCGTTTGGTGTCCCTGTGGGTAATGTGCTTATATTTGCCAATGCCTCCATCTGTTTTTTTTTGTTTTTGCTTGAGAAGTGTCCTTTCCTCTGTGACTCAATTTGCAGTTTCTTGAGTAAGACTTGCAGTGTTTTATCTTGGATTATATACGGTTATCCCATGTTTCCTAGTATTTCATTCAGCCAGTTTCCATCATGAAGTCCAGCTGACAGTAGCAGTTATGGATATGTTGCTCTAATTGTCGGTTTTAACAGGTCGTACTTGCTTCCCTGAGATGCTGCATCTTCTCTGTTGACTGGCAATTGTGTTGTAGCCACAGAATTCCACTAGAGGGCACGGTTGAATGTCAGAAGACCCTTCGGTGTCATCGTGGAAAACACAAAAGGAGTAGATGATCCTTATGTTATTATGATTGAGAGAGAAAACATACAGTAAATTGACATAAACCTGTATTATCCTCTTCATTGCTTATATTTACAATGACACTCTGTAAAGAAATCGTTTTTTAATAACTGAATAATTTGTCAGTTTATAAATATTTTATTGTTCAGTCATGCAAAGACAATAATTATTCTAAATATCTCACATGTAACCGTGTCATCATGAAATGGAGTCTATGGATTTCTGGAATCCAGAAATGAAATGATCTTGCTCTGTCAAGGGCTCTCTGAAGAAAAGAACCATGACAGAACTGTGTTGCAAAGAGGAAGGCTCTTGTACTCTGTGACCCTCCTGCTAAAGTCTTTCTGACACTAAATACTGTGAAGAGATTTATTTTTGTGGGATATGGGATTCCAACAACACGGTAGATCAGAATGGTAAGAACTGTGTTGTTAATGTTACAGTCATTTTAATAGTGTCAAAACAGCGTAAAATACACTACCATTCCCTATCCATAGGCTACTCAAAACTGATAGACATTAAAGGACAACCGACCCCTCTGGACAAGTTTTGTCCATATTTTGTAAAATCACTTGAAATGACTTTTACTGAGCATATTATTTATAAAGATTCCACCGCATGTAGCTATATTTTACGTTTGAAGACTCGCGCTGAATATTCAGGAAGTCTTGTTTTCGAGTTGGTGACGATTCCAGACGTGACGTCACTTCTGGAATGCCCTGACCGAGAAAGCGACACACAATGCATTTTGGGTACTTTGTTTTGTCTGAAAACATTGTGTTGATCCGTGTTGATGGCGAAATTAGAAGGAAAACACATACATAATGTGATGGTGAATTGTTGTGTGTTGCACCAAGACTATTATTTGATACTAGTTGACACAAATTCCCAGCAGACAAATCAGCCCATTTCCAACAGAGCTTGGGTGCCATCTTGTGCATTTTCTGGGACGCTACATTGGAGTCCTGACTGCTCGAATTGATCTGGAAGGACTTCTTTAATCAATTGCAAACATTTATGGTTTCCTCTTCAGAACTATTTGAATCATATTCATCACTGGATGATCGATGAAAAGGTTTCTTCAGCCGTCATCTGTACTTCTTTGAAGGTGTCGGACGTTTCGCTTCTTATCCAAGAAACTTCGTCAGTAAACTAAAGTCTTACTGGTAGTTTAGGCTCTAAGTAAGACTTTAGTTTGCTGATGAAATTTCTTGGATAAGAAGCGAAACGTCCGACACCTTCAAAGAAGTACAGATGATGGCTGAAGAAACCTTTTCATCGATGCACCACTCCTGTACGACTGAGAGCTTACACAGACGTATAACTGGATGAGTAACAAGAAAGCATCTTCTCCGAATATGAAGCCATTGTTTTGATTCTCGAGCAAGGCAAGATGTCCTGGCGTGACATCACGAACAAGGGGCCGGGACCTTCTGAAAGGGAAACTTTCTGAGGTCATTTTGAAGTAGTTTTGGGACACTTTAACTCAATTTTATTGGTGTTTTACATTTGACTAAAAATATCGGCCTGCGTGTTTTGGGTATTTTAGATGCTATAAAACGTTTTTTTTATGCCAGTTAGGAAACAAAAAAATGGTGTCTGTTGTCCTTTAAGTGTAAGGTTTAGACCCTGTCAAAGAAGTAACAAACTCTCATTAAAGATGATTGAGGAGCACCTAATAATTTTTAACAAAAGAAAGAAAATTAATCTCAGAATAAGCAGTGCTTCTCCATACTGTATGTCCTAGGTGTCCACTTTGTTACACAGAAAGCTGTCCCAAACCCACATCACTGTTATTCTCTCTTCAAAGTCCAAAAAATAAGTACAGTATTATGGGCATAGTTGTTTGCGAGATTTGGATTTATTGTTCTATTCCAGCAATATGGCTTCATGCCAAAAAAAGAGTACGACAGGCGCAGGGTTTGCTTTAGACAATGGTGATAGAGAAGTACAGAGAAGGTCAGAAGGAATTGCATTGTGTCTTTGTAGATCTGGAGAAAGCGTATGACAGGGTGCCCAGAGAAGAGCTGTGACATTGCACGAGGAAGTCTGGAGTGACGGAAAAGTATGTCAGAGCGGTGCAAGAGATGTATCATGACTGTAAGACAGTTGTAAGGTGTGCTGTCGGTGTGACTGAGGAATTCAAGGTGGAGGTGGGACTCCACCAGGGGTCAGCTCTGAGCCCCTTCTTGTTTGCTATGGTGATGGACAGGCTGACAGACGATGTTAGACAAGAATCTCCTTGTACCATGATGTTTGCAGATGACATTGTGATCTGTAGCGAGAACAGGGAACGGGTGGTGGAGAAACTAGAGATGTGGAGATATGCCCTGGAAAGGAGAGGAATGAAGATCAGTCGCAGCAAGACGGAATACATGTGTGTGAATGAGAGGGATCCAAGTGCAAGAGTGATGCTACAGGGGGAAGAGATAAAGAAGGTGGAGGATTTTAAGTACTTGGGGTCAACTGTCCAGAGCAATGGAGAATGTGGAAAATGGGTGAAGAAGTGTGTCCAGGCAGGCTGGAGCGGCTGGAGAAAAATGTCAGGTGTGATGTGTGATCGAAGGGTTTCAGCTAGGAATAATATATTAGAGCGGTGCAAGACATGTATCATGACTGTAAGACAGTTGTGAGGTGTGCTGGAGGTATGACGGAGGATTTCAAGGTGAAGTTGGGACTCCACCAGGGGTCAGCTCTCAGCCCCTTCTTATTTGCTATGGTGATGGACAGGCTGACAGACGATGTTAGACAAAAATCTCCTTGGACCATGATGTTTGCAGATGACATCGTGATCTGTGGCGAGAACGAGGAACAGGTGGCGGAGAAACTAGAGAGGTGGAGATATGCCCTCGAAAGGAGAGGAATGAAGATCAGTCACAGCAAGTATATAATTTAATTTAAAGCAGATTCTTTACTTACAGACAGTGTATTATAGGTGTTCAAATACCTGACAAGTTTTGGCGTATACTTCCGCCTTCGTCAGAGTGTCACGGATGTTGTTGTGAAGCGCCATTTTCAGCTGGTGTTGCTATGAGGGCGTGACCTACCTGTCAGATCTGACAGGCAAGCCACGACCCCCGCTGTCCGCTCGTCCCTCCAGGATACCCCCCCAATTAGTAGAGAGCATGTAACCTCCCTCATCCCTGTTGATGGTCCTTGGTCCAACTGTCCAGAGCAATGGAGAGTGTGGAAAACAGGTGAAGAAGCGTGTCCAGGCAGTCTGGAGAAACATGTCAGGTGTGATGTGTGATCGAAGGGTTTCAGCTAGGAATAAAGGAAAAGTGTATAAAACGGTGGTGAGACCAGCCATGATGTTTGGACTGGAGACAGTGCCACTGAAGAAAAGACAGGAAGCAAAGCTGGAGGTAGCAGAGCTGAAGATGTTGAGGTTTTCTTTGGGAGTGACCAGATTGGATATGATCAGGAATGAGTACATTAGAGGGACAACTCATATTAGAGGCTTTGGAGAGAAAGTCAGAGAGGCCAGACTGATATGGTTTGGAGGAGAGAGAGTGACTATATCGGGACAAGGATGCTGAGCCTTGAACTGCCAGGCAGGAGAACGGGAGGAAGACCGAAGAGGAGGTTTATGGATGTGGTCCAAGAGGACATGAAGGTAGCTGGTGTGGGAGAGGAGGATGCAGAAAACCGGGTTAGATGGAGGACATTGATTCGCTGTGGCGACCCCTGAAGGGAAAAGGCGAAAGGAAAAGAAGAAGAAGACTAGTGCAGTGTGTTCTACCGGATACAAATTCCTTGTGTGTTCTAAATACCTGGCAACAAAGATGATTCTGATTCTGATCAGATTCTAATTATGAAAATGCATGTGGTTGGATTTAAAGTTGAGCAGAAGATGAGTTTATCAGACCACCTCACCAACTGACATGATTGATGAAGGCGGATTCATTGACGGAAGTGAAGTGACAATAAGTCTCATCTGCCAGAGCGATCCTTGAAAACACCACCCAGTATACTCAGCATTATAACCAAATACAATAATGGTTTAGTGTTAGTTCAGTTTAAGTACCTGCCTGGTTACCTTTAATTTTGCGTCGAGGAGTGCATGATTCAGTATTCTTCAGTGTATAAACAATAAAAGTAGAATGCCAGCATGTCAAATCAACATGATGGCAAAAAGGCAACGTTTGTGATTGTTTAAAGGACAACCGACGTCTCCGGACAAGTTGTGTCCATAATTTGTAAAATGGATTCAAATGACTTCTACTGAGCGTATTGTACAAAGATTCCAGCCCATATAGCTATATTTTACGTTTTAAGACTCGAGCTGAATATTCAGGAAGTCTTGTTTTTTTTTGTTGGTGACGAGTCTGTGCGTGACATCACTGAAGGAGTGCCCCTGACTGAAAAAAAGACACATTGTAGCAGTCCTTTCATCACGTCAATGTATTTTGCTGTACTCGTTTGGTCTGAAAACCTCGTGTTGCACCAAGCCGCCAGAAGAGGGCGACCAAGCTCCATGGAAGGAATTTATCAGCTTGTGGAAACGGGCTGAATAATTCCTCACAGGAGCTTGGACGCCATTTTCTGCCTCTTTTTGGGTGATACATTTCCCCCCAATGTTGCCTCAAAATGGCACGGAATAAATTATTTAATTGATTGCAAACATGTATGCTTTCCTCTTCAGAACTATTTGAATCATATTTATAACTGGATGTGAAACAAGAAAGCATATTATCTGAATCTGAAGCCATTGTTTTTATTCTCCAGCAATGCAAGACATCTTGATGTGACGTCACAAACTGGGGGCGGGACTTTCTGAAAATGCCCAATTCGCAGCTCAATTATTTGCAGATTTTGGACACTTTAAGTCATTTTCATTGGTGTTTTGCATTTGAATAAAAATATCATACTGCGTGTTTTGGGTATTTTAGATGCTATAAAACGTTTTTCTGATGTCAGTTAGGAAAAAAGGGACGTCGGTTGTCCTTTAACAATTTGCTTGATTCAATAGTGTCACAAAATATATATTACTATACATTAAGAAAATTATAGGGAGCAGACTTTGAACATATGCAATGAAAAATCATCACACTAAATAAACCAACCTGGCATAGATTCATCTATGGTAAATAGCTCATGAAACAACAGAAAACAACAATGAGCAATCAAGGCAACACACAAATTTCAGAGGCTTTCAATACCTGATCACCAGTAACTCCACGACGAACTTTGTACATTTTATGTGCCGTATGTAGGGTCACAGCTTTCACATTCACAACGTGTCTATTGTAAAACTGCAACGTAGAGTGCAAAGGTTGAAGGAGGCGTTCACTGCAGCTACTTCCCTGAAGGGTTGTTAATGAACAACTTGGGAACTAAAGTGTGGTCCCTCCCACCTGGTGTTTATGGTCCTTGAATGTAGTGGGCGCTGTTGGGTTGAATGATATTAAGGTTTGTGGACACCTCGTTATACCACTTTCACAAAATAGTAATTCAGTCGATGAAAAAAAAATATTGCACTGCCTCCCCTGCCTTGTGATTGCGTGACCACACGCCCAAGTTGTATGCCACTTATTCCAGAAAGTCAAAATGGTTAATTTCCAGCTTCCTACAAACCAGAACAGTGTAAGTGCTATTGAAATTAAATGGACAGATTCTCTGCCCTCCTTTTTATTATCCCACAAATTGCAACTGCAAGGAATCTTTGGAATCCAACTGAGTTTCGTTCCTTCAGTGTAGACGCAACCCAAATTTGTGATCACAATCTCCCTTGTAGTTCATTCCAAGGGTATTTGTCGGTGTTGAGGTCATACCATCACATCAAATTTATCAAACCTTGGTTTATGCATTGGAACACAAAAGGGCCCTCCCCATCCTTTCCAGTGTGAGGCATTTCAGAGTGTCTAAGATGTACAGTTGAAAACACTGACTTTTTGAGAGGTATGCGCATTCACTTCTGTACATATTGGGTATCGTTTTATAGCATCTGAAATACCCAAAACATGCAGGCTGATATTTTTAGTCAAATAAAACGAGTTAAAGTGTCCCAAAACAACTTCAAAATGACCCCTGAAATGGCGAGTTTCAGAAGGTCCCTCCCCCTTGTTCGTGACGTCACGCCAGGACGTCTTTGTCTTGCTCTAGAATCAAAACAATGGCTTCAGATTCGGAGAAGATTACTCATCCAGTTATGAATATGATTCAAATAGTTCTGAAGAGGAAAGCACAAATGTTTGCAATTGATTAAAGAAGTCCTTTTGTTTCAATTCAAGCCATCAGGACTCCAATGTGGCGTCCCAGAAAATGCACAAGATGGTGCACAAGCTCTGTTGGAAATGGGCTGATTTGTATGCTGGGAATGTGTGTCAACTAGAATCAAATAGTAGTCTTGGTGTAACACACAACGATTCACCATCGCGTTACTTATGTGTATTCTTTCTAATTTCGCCATCAACACGGATCAACATGTCCTCCCTTATCAATTCGAGCCATCAATGACAGCAATGTAGCACCCAAAAAATGCAGAAGATGGCGCCCAAGCTCCGTTGGAAATGGGCTGATTTGTCAGCTGGGAATTTGTGTCAGCGAATACTAAATAGTTGTCTTGGTGCAACACACAACGATTCACCATCGCGTTACTTATGTGTATTCTTTCTAATTTCGCCATCAACACGGATCAACATGTCCTCCCTTATCAATTCGAGCCATCAATGACAGCAATGTAGCACCCAAAAAATGCAGAAGATGGCGCCCAAGCTCCGTTGGAAATGGGCTGATTTGTCAGCTGGGAATTTGTGTCAGCGAATACTAAATACAGTAAAGTCTCGTTATATCGATATCCAAGGGAGTCCGAAAAAATATCGATATAACCGGGACTATCGATATATCCGACCCTGTTTGCATGTAATTTTCTCCGTGCGTGCATAGAAATAGTATCGATATAACCGGGACTATCGATATATCCGATATCGATATAACGAGACTTTACTGTAGTTGTCTTGGTGCAACACACGATTCACCATCGCGTTATTTATGTGTTTTCCTTCTAATTTCGCCATCAACACGGATCTACACGAAGTTTTCAGACCAAACAAAGTACCCAAAATGCATTGTGTGTCACTTTCTCGGTCAGGGGCGTTCCAGACGTGACGTCACGACAGGCATTGTCATCAACTCGAAAACAAGACTTCCTGAATATTCAGCGCGAGTTTTAAAACGTAAAATATAGCTATATGCCCGGGACTCTATGTAAAATATGCTCAGTAGAAGTTTTCATAATCATTTTTAAGTGAGGGAAGAGAAAACATATAAGGTATCCTTTTGTGCAGCTAGACGTTTTGTTGGACAACGTTTTGGGCAGAATAGAGAGTAGGCGGCTCTGAAAAAGGAAAAAATAGGTGACCCTGAAAACAATAGAGCCACTTCCTGAACACTGGTTGATGCTCATTATATCTGCTTCCCTCCCTAAGTCACTCTTCCCTTTTCATTCTGAATGTTCCCGCATACAGTCGCTCATGGAGTCGTGGTACATTTGCCTGACTTGTGTGTGGCAGGCATGGAAGTGGTTCTTGCTCAATGGCGGTGTGCGCCAACTAACCGAAATTCCAACATTTCCAAACCGAAAGAAGATTTCAAAATCTGAATAATTTATTCTGATTCCAAAATCGTTTGCTTTATTGGATAAAGCAAACGTTTGATTTGAAAAAAAAACCCTTTTTTTTTTCTTTTTTTTCTTCTTAAAGACGTTGTCGGCCACCCGGGCGCAGACGTTTTGTAAGTTGTACGCCCGACGTAAAAGTTACACGCCCCGGGCGTCCGGCAGACATTTTTCAGACACTGGTTATACCTTTGCTCACAGGGAAAAGATGAGCACAAAACATTGCTCATTTGCAGGCACTGTCCTCATCAATGTGAGGGCAGTGTGTGTCAATTGTTATACTGTTTTGTTGACTGCAGTGTTCCTACTTGTTAATGGCTCTTTGGTACTTTTTTGGGTACTTTGTATGTTGTTTTTTCCATTTTCTGTTCTTTCCATTGCTGTTTGTACTTGACTCATTTAACATACTATATACACAAGTTGAGTTTTATGTTTTCTTATTTTCTACTTGTGTTTATTCTGAATGTGAATAAAAAATTCAGTAGTTTCTTTCATTTTCATTAGTCAGTTCTCTGATGCTTCTCATAAACTTTGCGTCACCTCATCCAACACAGAGAAAGTCACCTTCTGGTTCAACTCATCATGCTATGCCATCTTGGAATTGGTGGCTCTTTCTAAAACTGTGCTCCCAAAATCTAAACCCGAGTCGTGGTTTAATGACATAACTTGCACAGCTAGGCAGGGGTGTCGTAAAATCGAACGCGAGTAGAAAAAAGACAAATTGCAGATCTCATCAAATCTGGAAAGACTGCTGGTGTAACGAGCAAAGTTGTGAAAGGAAGGGTAAAGAAACGAAAGAAGTAGAAAATGTTAAAGGGAGAAGAAATAAAAAAAGGTGGAGGATTTTAAGTATTTGGGTCCAACTGTGGAGAGCAATGGAGCGTGTGGAAAAGAGGTGAAGAAGCGTGTCCAGGCAGGCTGGAACGGCTGGAGAAAAATGTCAGGTGTGATAGAAGGGTTTCAGCTAGGATGAAAGTAAAAGTGTATCGAACAGTGGTTCAGACCAGCCATGATGGGTGGACTGGAGACAGTGCCACTGATGAAAAGACAGGAAGCAGAGCTGGAGGTAGCAGAGCTGAAGACGTTGAGGTTTTCTTCGGGAGTGACCACGTTGGATAGGATCAGGATTGGGTATATCAGAGGGACAACTCATATTAGAGGCTTTGGAGAGAAAGTCAGAGAGGCCATGACTGAGATGATATGGACATGTGTCCAGAGAAGAGAGACTGACCATATCGGAAGAAGGATGCTGAGCCTTGAACACCCAGGCAGGAGACTGAAAGGAACACATAAGTGGAGGTTTATGAATGTTGTCAAAGAGGACATGAAGGTAGCTGGTGTGAGAGAAGAGGATGCACAAAAACGGGTTAGATGGAGGATACTGATTCACTGTGGCGACCCCTGAAAGGGAAAGCCGAAAAGATAAGAAGTTTAGTTTCCCCAGGAAATTAGGAGTGAAACATCCGACACATTCAAAGAAGTACAGATGACGGCTGAAGAAACCTTTTCATCGAGGGACCATGCCTGTACGATTGAGAGCTTACACAGACCTAACCTATCCAATCTCATCCAGCCATACACACATCATTTTCAGAAACTCTTAATAAACAGCAGATTACAAATCAAAAGTGTGTGGCAGCATTATTCTCAAAACATCATAGTTATTTATCATGTTAGCTTTACTAAAAAAAAAAGTAATTTCCCAGTTTTTAATTTCCTGCAGCCAGCAGCCACACGGTAGAGACCATACTCACTTTCAGGATCTTTTCCAGCAGGCGCTGAGGTTATGTACTATCTGGCTGGATACCTAGCTAGCTATCTCGCGGGTTACCGAGCTGGCTACCTAGCTAGCTAGCTATTTGCTATAGATTAACTATCTAACTAGCTATCTAACTTTCTATGTATTTCTTTTCCGGGTTGAGTGAACGCTGGCGTATGTGGCTGCCGCTGCTTACCCACAGAAAAACTGATCCTTTGACTGTAAAGAGACTGAGAGTTTTGAAAGGCACTCATAAATGAAATGTATTATTATTATTATTATTATTATTATTATTATTATTATTATTATTATTATTATTATTATTATTATTATTTCCATAATTTTGCTACCAATGTATGTTTGCTATTGCTTCTTTCAAATGTTTGGCTGAAGTCTGAAGTTGTGGTCGTCTCTGTAAGGAAAATAGGACAGCTTTGGAAGAATGGAGGAAATGACAACATGTGTCGCACTGTACAGAACAATAGAGAGGCAGACTTGAGGGAGGGCCATAAAACAAACAACTCATGTTAACCATTATATATCACCACTAAAGACCATCTTTATTCATCCAAGTTTCACTCATGTCTTCTTTCAGGTTCGAAAGTGATTTGTATACAATTGAGTGAAAATGTACGAGGTGACAGATTCACATTGTATTTATTTATTTTTTTTTCATTTTGCAAGTCCATATGTGGTCTCCATCAGAAAGTGTGATTACATGAGCAGGGCAATTTCACACATGCTTCAAATCTGAACATTTGTGGAAGGAAATAATTACAAATGTTTCAAATGTTTAAACATGTTTTCAATTCATCACATTGTAAATGATCCTGTTTTAAAAATTGGCAACATATTTACATTGATTAAGAAGAAGATTCCAATAATTACAATAATACACTTAATTTGCAAGCACCTTTCAAAGCACCCAATTATACTTTACAATAAAAAGAACAATGGAACAATTAACACCAGAACAATAAAACCATAAATAAAATTACAATACCTTTCACCACAGCAACTACAATTAAATAAAACCTCATGTTCATGTGCTTCTTTTCACGAAAACTAATTAAAGACACGTCCCTCTTCTTACTGCCAGACGACTGTGGTATAGACTGTAAGCCGTCTGTGTAAGCTCTCAGTCGTACAGGAGTGGTCCATCGATGAGAAGGTTTCTTCAGCCGTCATCTGTACAAAAGTGAAGGTTTCGGACGTTTCGCCTCCTATCCAAGAGGCTTCGTCAGCGAACTAAAGTCTGACTGGTCGTATCGGCCCCATTTATATGTCCCTAATGTCCAGACATGGTGGCGCCGGACACAGCTATGATAGGTCCCTACTCTCAGGTTGGGGGGGCAGAGGACCCCTCCCTGAGGCCCCACTGATTGTTCCTACATTCCTGACTAACGACTGGCCTATTACCCCCACTCCCACCGGTATCACCTCATCAGCATAACGACCCTCATCAGCATTACGAAAGTTGCCTAACCTGTTTTGCCTAAGCAGGCTATTGTATGAACGATCCAAATTGAACCTCACCCCACCAGACCGGTTTAATGAAGGATTTTGTTGTTTTATAAGAAAAAAATTAGGAATGAACAGTTTGCAAGGGAGAATTGGATCAAAAATTTGTCAGACAGAGATCTTTCAGAGACAGAAAAGGCGGTACTTACCAAAGGTTTAAATTTCTCAGTGACTCCTAAAACTATACCTACAATAGATTACATCACAGCTACTGAATCGGCTATTAAAAATAACAAACTTTCGTATGCAGAGGCAGATGATCTACGCATTAAAATATCAGCTCTTCTCAGTAGTGCCAAACTTCCTCCGTCCAACATAACATTAGAAGAGAGAAAGGCGTTAACTACTCTACAAAAAGACAAAAATATTACTATTTTGCCAGAAGACAAGGGAAGATGCACAGTGCTTCTGAACACATTGGATTATGAAGACAAAATAAATAGGTTAATCAGTGATTCTAACACGTATGAGCAACTAAAAAGGGACCCTTCCAATAGATACAAGAAAGAAATGATTGACTGTCTCCAAAAGTTAGAGAAAGGAAAACATATAGACAAACAGATGTATTTTAGATTATAACCGGGAGAGGCCACGCCATGTATCTATGGCCTGCCAAAAATACATAAAGAAGGGTTCCCCCATTGTTTGTAGCATTGACTCCTCTACATACAATGTAGCCAAATATTTAAAAACTACTTTAGCTCCGTTGGTTGGTAACACAGAATATCACGTAGAGAACACCACAGGGTTTGTAGAGAGGATCAAAGACCTCATATTGGAACCTGAGGAAACTTTGGCATCATACGATGTGACTTCTCTCTTTACATCTGTCCCAACCCCAGCAGCAGTCTCAGTGGTGAGGACGAGGCTGCTGGCGGATGTTTCTCTGCATGAATGAACCAAACTTAAACCGGATCACATCTGCCAATTATTAGAAATCTGCCTTAATACTACGTATTTTCAATTTCGGGAAAACATTTATAAACAAATTCATGGTTGTGCTATGGGCTCACCAGTTTCACCCATAGTGGCTAATCTTTACATGGAAGAAATGGAGAAACAGGCCCTCACATCCTTCCCAGGGACAAAACCTAGACACTGGTTTAGATATGTGGACGATACTTTTGTCATAATTAAGAAACAAGAAATTCAATAGAGAAAAGGAGTCAAAACATATCAGGAGAGCACTCACTAACTGTGGATACACTCAGTGGTCATTCAACAAATGTCAGAAAGTAAGAATAGGGAATTAAACCAATAATTCTCAAGATACAAAAAGGAGAGGAGTAGCAGTACCGCACATTGCAGGAGTTTCTGAAAAATTACAAAGAGTCCTTTGGCAACATAAAATTCCTACTTATTTCAATCCGATAAACACATTAAGGCAAAAATTAGTGCATCCAAAAGATAGGCTACCAAATGAAAAACAAAATAATGTAGTTTATTCCATACATTGTAAGAATGAAAATTGTAAAGAGCAGTACATTGGGGAGACTCAACAAATTCTCAAAAAAAAGACTTTATCAACATCGCAGGGATAATATAAGTGGACCTCAATCGGCAGTACATTTGCACCTAAAAGCTAGCAACCACTCATTTGATGACAATGAGGTTAAAATCTTAGCGAAAGAACATAGGTGGTTTGAAAGGGGGGCAAAAGAAGCGATTCTTATAAAACAACAAAATCCTTCATTAAACCGGTCTGGTGGGGTGAGGTTCAATTTGGATCGTTCATACAATAGCCTGCTTAGGCAAAACAGGTTAGGCAACTTTCGTAATGCTGATGAGGGTCGTTATGCTGATGAGGTGATACCGGTGGGAGTGGGGGGTAATAGGCCAGTCGTTAGTCAGGAATGTAGGAACAATCAGTGGGGCCACAGGGAGGGGTCCTCTGCCCCCCCAACCTGAGAGTAGGGACCTATCATAGCTGTGTCCGGCGCCACCATGTCTGGACATTAGGGACATATAAATGGGGCCGATACGACCAGTCAGACTTTAGTTCGCTGACGAAGCCTCTTGGATAGGAGGCGAAACGTCCCAAACCTTCACTTTTGTACAGATGACGGCTGAAGAAATCTTCTCATCTATAGACTGTAAGGATATAGACTGGAGGAAGTGGATCAGATAATGTATCCATGCATGAATGTATCTAAAACGTTTTGTGTACTTCTGCATGGTGGTTTACCTCCTGATTCTGGCCCTGACCTTTTGGTTGGAACTTGCATGTTCTCCCCATGCCTGTGTGGGTGTTCTCTGGGTAATCTGGTTTCCTCTTACTTTCTAAAACATGAGATGTAGACTCATTGGATGCTAAATTGTCCATAGATGTGACCGTGAGTATGAATGGTTGTTCGTCTTTGTATGTCCTGGCTGACTAGGTCAGGGTGTATCATTCCTCCTACCTGAAGACCATGGACATAGGCTGCAGCATGACGTCAACGTCCTGAGGAAAAAGTGGTTTAAAAAAATAAAATAGTTACCTATGCGTAACTGTGTCTATTTTAACATGACAGAAAACAAAAAAGGAAATATTGATTAATTTACAATAAAATATACTTAATTAAATTGTTTGTTCATCTCTCTCAACCTTTGTTTTCACCCCTGTGAAATAATTTTCCACTTCGGTGTTTCCGAGTGACACCCGGAATTTTGTATTTGCATCACTGCTGCACTGATGTATTTTGTTGTGCTTATAGCACAACATATCTTATAGCAGTGTACATTTTGTGGAGCGTTCACAGGTGTAAGGCTGCTTACTAAAGAGATGCATGTTAACTCTGGTGCAGCACGGCAGTTTCTGTGGCGAAGTAACACGAATGTAATAATCCTGAAACAAAACATGCTGATGCGTAAAGTATACTTCCTTCTCCCCGCCTTGTTTGTGACATCGTAAAATAGCAGTTTATATTTCTCCAGATAAATCAATGTTGTGGTCTATCAGATATAATAAATGGGTGAGAGAGAGAGAGAGAGAGAGAGAGAGAGAGAGAGAGAGAGAGAGAGAGAGAGAGAGAGAGAGAGAGAGAGAGAGAGAGAGAGAGAGAGAGAGAGAGAGAGAGAGTCTACTTCTGTAATGTAGTAAGTTAACCCCTGTAGAGTTCACACATCCCACTTTACTGTATATCAGTGCTGCACCGCCAACTAGCATTTACTCCGGAGTAAAACATTAAACCACTTGCTGAGCAGGGTCACATTTGCTCTAGTTTAAGTTGCTTTCAGAGGTGAAACCAGAATAGCCTTGTACATGTGAAGGCTCGATGGGGGCAGCCATACCGGAATAAAAGTAGCTGTGTGAACACCCCTTTTGTTCACTCCACTTCATATGCTGTATCGTGTTCTGTGCTGTGTGTGTGGATATAATCAGTAAAAAGAAACCCAACAACTTAAAGTGAATAAAGATGACAAAATCTGCCAATGATGTTGCCACTGCCAACTACTGCAGTGAATATGCAATTGCATTCTTTTTCATATAAAGAGTGGGGCATGTTCCTTTGGGTCGCAAACGCCCATTACAGTGATACCTCGGTTTACGAACCCCTTGGCTTACGAACTTTTCGGTTTACGAACGTTACATTGATGAAAATGTTTCCTTGGCATATGAACTTTACCTAGGCATACGAACCTTTTTCATACACGGAGCTGCCTCAATGAGTGATGTGTCGTTCACGAACGAGCCCGTTCTTCTAACAACAAAATGGCAGTCGACTGTTTTGTCCTCTATTCCCCGCCCCCAGTCTTTGGTTAAAGCCACGTGATTGGTCAAGAATGCAGCAGTGAGGGGGGGGGGGGTTAAACATTAAAGAGACAGGAAGACGACAGTGAGAGAGTTTCAACTTTGATAGTTCAAAGGCAGAGTGTAGACTTCAAGGTTAGAATATCCATCAATCAGGCTCCACAAACAACGCGCACAAGCCATCTGTACACTTGATGCAAAAAGCTATCAACCCAGCTAAACAAAACACAATTGATGAGGAACTAGATAAAATTATCACAGAGAAAGTACCTACAAGGGATAATCCCTCAAGATGCTGAAAGAAGAAGGTTATGTTCCTCATCAAGTGTTTAATGCTGATGAAACCGGTCACTCCATTCCATCAAGCCATCAACAACCATCACAAATGTAAATAAAACGACTTTATTATAAAGTACAGTTTAGTTCTTTCATTATGATACTATAACACATTAATTATACATAAAATAAGGTATATTTCGTGTAGTTTTGAGGCTTAGAAAATTAGAAAGTAGAAAATTATGTTTTATGGGGACCTTATGGGATATTATTTTTTGGGATACACACTTTTCGCCTTACACACTCTGTCTGGGAACCAATTAAGTTCGTAAGCCAAGGTATCACATTTGAGAACGCAATGTAGTGTCTTCAATTAATCTAACACACACCCTCTTGGAATATGGGTGGAAATTGCAATTCCCATAAAAGACCCAAAAAATCCATAAGTAACAGCCTCGGGTGATAGTAAAACCCTGAAGCAGATTTGCTAACTATTAAACCTCTGTGCCAACAAATACAAAAAGTTCCAGAATGTCAAATAGAATGGCACCCAAACTCGCTTTAGGGTTGAACATGGTAAACCATCAGAGCCATCCCTTTCTTGTCCACAAAGGTTTATTCTTGGGTCCTTCTCCCCCAATGATTTTTGGCAAGCCATATTTTTTTCTTTTTTTCTGACAATGTAAATACAAAAAAAGGAGGAATGAAGTCATGTCAAAACCTTTCTGACTAGTGCATGGATACTCTGTATTACTCATGATAATAAGGACTCGGTGGCCTGCAGAGCTGCACAGTTATGCCTGCAAGGAGGCCACAACAAAATACTATTTCACACAGGAGCTGAGTACCACCACCCTGAACATCGATAAATGTCATTACCGCCACAGGCCTTTCCTGCATGGAGGTTGACTCTTGCCCCTGCGTTGCATCCACTTCCTTAACACACATATCAGCCTGGAGCAGCAGTCCCTCTTCCTGAGTCTGGTTTAAGTTCCCTGGACACTGCAAACAAGCCACAAACCACTCATCTCTCTCTCTCTCTCTCTCTCTCTCTCTCTCTCTCTCTCTCTCTCTCTCTCTCTCTCTCTCTCTCTCTCTCTCTCTCTCTCTCTCTCTCTCTCTCTCTCTCTCTCTCTCTGTCTGTCTGTCTGTCTGTCTGTCTGTCTGTCTCTCTCTCTCTCTCTCTCTCTCTCTCTCTCTCTCTCTCTCTCTCTCTCTCTCTCTCTCTCTCTCTCTCTCTCTCTCTCTCTCTCTCTATATATATATATATATATATATATATATATATATATATATATATATATATATATATATATATATATATATATATCGCTCAATCTCCCACTCTCTCTCTCTCTCTCTCTCTCTCTCTCTCTCTCTCTCTCTCTCTCTCTCTCTCTCTCTCTCTCTCTCTCTCTCTCTCTCTCTCTCTCTCTCTCTCTCTCTCTCTCTCTCTCTCTCTCTCTCTCTCTCTCTCTCTCTCTTCTCTCTCTCTCTCTCTCTCTCTCTCTCTCTCTCTCTCTCTCTCTCTCTCTCTCTCTCTCTCTCTCCTCTCTCGCTCTCTCTCACTCAAACTCGCTCAATCTCTCTCTCTCTCTCTCTCTCTCTCTCTCTCTCTCTCTCTCTCTCTCTCTCTCTCTCTCTCTCTCTCTCTCTCTCTCTCTCTCTCTCTCTCTCTCTCTCTCTCTCTCTCCCCCCTCTCTCTTTCTTACCACCGTACACACTGTCAGAGATATGACAGTCAGACACTGTGGACAAAGACTATGGACAAGAAAGATTGTCCGTACTGCCTGCAGGGGACGCAACCATTCATGACAGACGTCTGAATTATGCAGCCCTCTGCCAAGATATTTATTTCGAGTAAATGCAAATGTTAGTGATACATTAGTAAAACATAGATTTCTTGCAACACCGCTGGAACGTTCTGAGCCCCAACAGTTGCGAGCAATAAAATATTGTGTTTTCCATGAACGGATACATTTGTCACCTAGCTAATGACCTCTTCCTGTGAAGGAGTTTGAAGTCCTAAATTACTTCTGTGATAAGGAGTTTCCCAAGTCCTAAAATCTGTGCCAGCCAGATCTCCTAGATGAAGCTGACTTGCTGTGTCTGTTGACCTGATTGACCCCAGGTTGTCTGTGCTTCAATTGTGTCATCAGTCTCACATGTTGACTAAGCATATAACAGCATGAAACTTTTAAATATGATAACTTCTTATTCTGTCTAATCTCTATCACACACACATGATTTTCTTTTTTCAGGATACTGTATGGATTTCAGCAAATGCACCCAGTCTTTATATTTCTCTTGAGACATTTCAGTTGTATTTGATGCACATAACAATGTCTAAATTCAGTTTCATACACATCATTTGTTTTTCCCACACTCATCCCCAGTTCTTTTGCCTGCCTTTCCTGACAGTCTGCTGACTGTCTGAAAATGTGTTATTCGCATGATCCCCATGGAGGGGTCCGCACTGTTATCATTGTCTGCTTTGGAGTCTTTCCTCAACACCAGTAATGAACTGTGTCTGCATACATGACAGCAACCTGTGAAGTTGGAAGAGGTGTAAAATTAACATCCGTCAACATCATGTCATAGTGGATGGTTTGTTTGGTGTCAGAACAAAAGGGCAGCCTACTTTGCATCTGCTGATGGACCTGAATCAGGGTGATCAGGGTGATTCAGAT
Organism: Hippocampus bargibanti; assembly: GCF_051943395.1. Classification (NCBI taxonomy): domain Eukaryota; kingdom Metazoa; phylum Chordata; class Actinopteri; order Syngnathiformes; family Syngnathidae; genus Hippocampus; species Hippocampus bargibanti. The sequence continues at coordinate 10,375,303 of NC_142740.1, forward strand.
TCAGATTCCAGAATCCATATTCACGCATGGCGACACACTGTCAGATTGAGGTTGAAGAACTTCCCTGGGGAATGGAAAATTGGAGAATTTGCTTTAAAAAATGCATAAAGCACATGCAAAGAATTCAGATATATCAACACAAACCATAACGAAACAGTAATGTGCAAAGTGCTGCCGCATTTCCGCATTTTACAGTGGAAAACAAAACAACGTGATTGTAAATGTCACAGTGTCACTATGATCGACACTTTGTTTGATCTGTATTTGCAGAACCACCTGTGGCTAAAGCCAACAGTAATCCACATAATGTATATGTTTATAATTGCATGATTGCAGGGGTTTGGTGTAATGGAAGGCAAATCTGCCATTTTCCCGAGGAAGGATCATTGGCGGAGGAAATACATCATTCAAAGATTACATTGTTACAGTGTAATACATATTGCACCCTTTACCCCACTCCGTGTCACAAAGCTAAGGTAATAAAAAATGAGTACCTCTCAGTATGACTTTGAAATGCAAGCGTAACAATAGACTCTTACTTAAAGTCAATCAAACAAGGTTATTATTTTTACTCCACTTAAAAAGAAAATAATTGCTGCAAATCAGAGTTTCTCAAAGCCTGATAGAAGTAATGTCTTGATCAGGGATGGGCAAACTACAGCGCGCGGGCCATATACGGCCCGTTAGGGTTTTTAATCCGGCCCGCCGAACTTGTCTAAATTATAGTAAAAACAGTGCCTGAAACTCGTAACAAAAAGTTTAAAAGTATTACGTTTTTTAGATTAATTAAGGCTGTACCTAGCATAAATGTTACCTTGCTTAATTTACGGTAAATGTCCAAGGCTGCAGATTGCGCTGCAGTAGTCATTTGTCACCATGGTGCACAATGCAATGTTTGCATTGGTGTTACAAGCCACTAAGCCCCTTTTATAACTCTCACGTACACTTTACAGTCACGGTTTGATATAAATTTACGTTTTTTAGCGTCACACATGATGTTAGCTTCTTTTGAATCTTTCTACTGGGCTGAGGTTCTGTGCATCTATTTTGGAAAATGATATGCAAATGCACAACCTTATAACGCTTGCGAATGTCCGGAAGAAAGAAGCAGACTTCTGATTGGCTGCCGTGCTGAGTATGCAAATTTCAACTGCAGGTAGCCTATGTCTGTGTGCTTGGCGACGGTACACGACACGTGTACTGTTTGCGCGTGAAGGCGAGGGCGTCCGTGGCGAGTTTGTAGAGCGCGCGGTCAGGACAATCCATCCATGATTTAGCGGAGTTTAAGGTATTATTGAGCTTGAATATTTCGTTGTGGAATATGTCTTGAATGTTTAAAGTGATTCAATTTTTCAATAAGTGTTGATTTCTTAACTTTGCACCTTCGATTGAAACGTATTAAAAACAGACGCAATCTTGATAAATCACAGTGCATATGTTATTTTAATCTATTTCCGTTTCCTCCTCCCAGTATCTGCGAAATAGTCTGTAAATGCCATATCTTGCATATTCCTTGAGACAAATTTATTAATTAATCAGGGATATGTTTCACATTTCAAAGACAGTTAATAAATTGGGTTGTAGTGTTCTTACTGTGCTATGAGGTTTGTACACACTACGTTTAAAGGACAACCGGCACCGTTTTTTTTTTTCCTGTCTGACATCAGAAAAACGTTTTATAGCATCTAAAATACCCAAAACACGCAGGCTGATATTTTTAGTCAAATGAAAAACACCAATAAAAATGACTTCAAAATGAAATGGCCAGTTTCAGAAGGTCACACCCCCTTGTTTGTGACGTCACGCCAAGATGTCTTGCCTTGCTCGAGAATCAAAACAATGGCTTCAGATTCGGAGAAGATGTTTTCTTGTTACTCATCCAGTTATGAATATGATTCAAATAGTTCTGAAGAGGAAAGCATAAATGTTTGCAATTGATTCAAGGAGTCCTCCCATGTCAATTCGAGCCGTCAATGACAGCAATGTAGCACCCAGAAAATGCAGAAGATGGCGCCCAAGTTCCGTTAGAAATGGGCTGATTTGTCTGCTGGGAATTTGTGTCAACTCGTATCAAATAGTAGTCTTGGTGCAACACACAACGATTCTCCATCCCATTATGTGTTTTCCTTCTAATTTTGTTTTAATTCTAAGTTTTCAGACCAAACAAAGTACCGCAATGCATTGTGTGTCGCTTTCTCGGTCAGGGGCGGTCCAAACGTGACGTCACATGAGGATCGTCATCAACTCGAAAACAAGACTTCATGAATATTCAGTGCGAGTCTTTAAACGTAAACTATAGCTATATGCTGTGGAATCTTTGTAAAATATGCCCAGTCGAAGTCATTTGAAGTGATTTTATAAATTATGGACATAACTTATTCGGAGGCGTCGGTTGTCCTTTAGTTCTTTAGGTTTAGTATTTCCGGCCCAAACACTCCCTCCAAATGCTCCTGGCCCAGCCCATCTGTCAAATTTTAGAACCCATTGCGGCCCGCGAGTCAAAAAGTTTGCCCACTCCTGGTCTAGATGTATGTGGACTTAATATATTTATCTGACACAAATCTTGGTATAAAATTCAGACTTTTAAGATATTTTCTCCCCTCCCGCTTTTTATGTTCAAAACCTAAACCAGGCTGCTGATTTATTTAAAGGGAAATGTTCCTCCAATATTGTGTCTGAGTCTTAACTTTTGATGTGAAAAATGCTTTCAAAACAAGGGACTTGTAAAGGATCAGTGGCTGTTTGTCTTTTGGGGAAATCTGATTAGAGTACATGTTTGAATGCATTAATAAATGCATAGGCGGAGACCAAAAAACATCAGGCGATCCATTCAGACTGTTGTGAGTGACAACCTTGCCTTGAGGTGCTTCAGGCCCTTCAGGATCAGTGCGTGTGGAGCCATGCCAGTACACCATACAATGAAGGGAAGTGGATATTTTAATCCAAACTTTCACAGGGACCTTGTGCCTTGGTTGTCAGTCTCCCTCCAAGGCACTTAAACCTGCAACCAAATCCATTATTTCTCCTCCTTCAGCCATTGTGGGTTGACAAAACCTCTATTAAATGAACACAAGAATATATTTGTTTATGCAGCTCACTACAGATGAAGTGTGCTAGCTAGGGTCGGTATGCTCTTGTTACTAGTGGCTAGTGATGAGAGCAGTTTTCACAAATTATGATTGGATAGCCATTAGCCGTTTACCAGCGCCACTGGGTAGGCCTTTGCATCTCCAACTCAAAATCTTATTGGTTAAAGCAGGGGCCGGGAACCGATGGCTCGCAAGCCATATATAGTTCTTTTTATGATTGCATCTGGCTCGCAGATGAAACTAAATATGTATTCTTGCTTTTCGCTGCTCATTTTTCGCTGTTAGGGCTGCAGTTGGCTGAATGGCTGCAGTTGGCTGAAAGTGCAATTTTGATTGAATGATACTAACCTAGCGGTTGGCTGAATGCGCGATTTTAATTGGATGATACTGACCTAGTTGCCGTTGATGCTGAAACAGGTAAACGCCCCCTTTTGAATAAACCCGACATAAAAAAAAAAGGTGACAAATATTGTATATTTCAGGTTGAATGGACCGAAGGATTCACCTTTGTGAAGAAAACAAGTTCTCCTGTGATTCTAATATGATATGAAACAATACCATCGATGAAACAGTCCAATGTCAGTGGCACTTTGACAAGCCCCATGCTACTTTAGCATCAATATACTTCTGCAAGAGACAGCAGAAAGCAAGCGTGCAAGCTAATGAGCAGTATGCAGGCAAGCTAACAGTAACTTCGCGGATGGACCCGGCGAATTGACTGTCCTTTAAATACGAAAATACACACGCAGCACAAATGGGAAACTTCCCCAAACCTCTCCAGCTTGGTGTGTCCCCTACGATCTGCCAGTGGATCGGACGGACACAACAGGTCAGACTGGGAAAAATATCATCCTCAACACAAACAACGAGCACTGGAGCCTCGCAGTGATGCGTCCTCTCTCCATTGCTCTTATCTCTCTACACGAACGACTGCACCTCAACGCACGCAGCTGTCAAATTCATAAAGTTCGCAGACGACACAGGCCTAGACGTCATAGGTCTCATCAAAGACGGCGACGAGTCTGCGTACCGACAAGAAGTGGAGCAGCTGGAGCTGTGGTGCAGCCGTCAGAACCTAGAGCTGAACACGCTCAAGACAGTAGAGGTAATCGTGGACTTGAGGAAACATCCATCACCACAGCTGCCCCTCACACTATCCAACTGCCTCGTGTCAACCGTTGAGACCTTCAAGTTCCTGGGAATCACAGTCGCCAAGGACATGAAGTGGGAGGTCAACACAACTCTATCCTGAGAAAGGCCCAACTGTCACGTTTTTGTGAGGTGGTGATGGCGGGTGCGGATCCCAAAAAGCAGGCAGAAGTGAGCAGGAGGTTGTTTGACAAATTGTATTAAAATAAAGTCAGCAGGAACAAAATGTAAAACATCAAAATCATCTGAATGGAAAAAATACGAAGTAGCAAAAGAAGACCAAAAGTAAAAGTCAGCCAAGGTTAAACAAACACATACACAATGCATGCAGCAAACAAGCAGCAAACAAGCAGCAAACAATGAACCGACACCGGATGGTCGTGCCGGGTGTCCTTTTAAGTGTCAGTGATTATAACGACCAGCACCTGCGAGGCTGTCGGCAGGGCTGACGTTGCTACCCGTTGGTCACCAATCTGATCGGGACGACCAGCACCTGTGCAGGTGCAGGCGGGGCTGACAGCGCCCCCCGTTGGTTGCCAACCAGATCATGACACCAACTGAGAATGTACTTCCTGAGGCTGCTAAAGAAGCATGGCCTGCAACAGGAGGTGCTGCAACATTTCTACACGGCTGTCATCGAATCCATCCTGTGTTCTTCCATCATTCCACCGTTTGGTTTGGGGCTGCCACAAAAATGGACAAAATCCGACTTCAACCGACATGTAGGACAGCGGAAAAAATCATTGGCACCGCCCTACCCACTCTCGAGGACTTGCACACTGCAAGAATCCAAACTAGGGCGTGGAAAATTCTACTGGATCCTGCGCACCCTGCCCACCACCTTTTCCACCTACTCCCCTCAGGCAGGTGCTACCGATCCATGCGCAACAAATCCAGCAGACATTTAAACAGCTTCTTCCCTCAAGCCATTAACTCTTCGAACAGTAGCCCAAATGGAACTGTATAGTGCCTCTTTGCAATGTTCTGATGATGATACTAGTGCAGCGTGTTCTACCGGAAAAAAATTCTGCATATGAGCATATGACTCGATGCCACACACATGGATCACTGAATGCTTGGAGTTGTATAAGGTCAACAGGAGCCTGAGAGCCTTCGTTGCAAACTCGATGAGGATGTGGAAAACCACACTTGAAGCCAATGGCAAGCCACTAACGCAAGTGTCCATCAAATGTGGCATATATCAAGGTGATGCACTCTCCCCACTGCTGTTCTGCATAGGACTGAACCCCCTCAGCCAGATAATCACCAAGACAGGCTATGGATACCGCCTCAGAAATGGAGCTACGATCAGTCACCTCCTCTACATGGATGACATAAAGCTGTATGCGAAGAGCGAAAGGGACATTGACTCCCTGATCCACACAACCAGGATCTACAGCAGTGACATCGGAATGTCATTCGGGCTGGAGAAATGTAGTCGGATCGTGACTAAGAGGGGCAAGTTAGTCCACACTGAAAGGGTCTCACTCCCTGAAGGAACAATAGCAGACATTGAAAACAGCTACAAGTACCTCGGTATACCACAGGCCAATGGCAACCTCGAACAAGCAACAAGGAAAGCGGCTACGACCGAATACCTCCAGCGGGTGAGGCAAGTCCTCAGAAGCCAGCTCAATGGCAAGAACAAGACCCGGGCAATAAACAGCTATGCCTTGCCAGTAATCAGATACCCTGCAGGAATAATAAGGTGGCCAAAGGAAGAGATTCAGACCACGGATGTTAAGACCCGAAAACTTCTCACCATGCACGGAGGGTTCCATCCCAAGTCCAGCACCCTGAGACTGTACACAAGCCGTAAGGAAGGAGGCCGGGGACTAGTGAGTGTGAGAGCCACTGTCCAGGATGAAACATCCAAGCTCCATGAATACATCAAAGAGAAGGCTCCAACGGATGATGTACTCAGAGAATGTCTTAGACAATGGGGAACAGAGGATGAGGTGATGGAAGAGGGACAATCATGGGAGGAAAAGCCCCTACACGGGATGTACCACCGAACCATAGCAGAAGTGGCTGATCTCAATAAGTCCTATCAGTGGCTAGCGAGGGCTGGCCTAAAGGACAGCACAGAGGCACTCATCCTGGCTGCCCAAGAGCAGGCCCTGAAAACCAGAGCCATAGAGGCAGGGATATACCACACCAGACAAGACCCAAGGTGTAGGTTGTGCAAAGAGGCACCTGAGACAATCCAACACATAACTGCAGGGTGTAAGATGCTGGCAGGGAAAGCCTACATGGAGCACCATAACCAGGTGGCTGGCATAGTCTACCGAAACATCTTTGCGGGGTATGGCCTGGAAACCCCAAGGTCAAAATGGGAAACACCTCCCAAGGTAGTAGAGAATGACCGAGCAAAGATCCTGTGGGACTTCCACATACAGACTGACAAGATGGTAATGGCCAACCAATCAGATATCGTGGTCATAGATAAAGGGGAAAAGAAAGCCGTTGTCGTGGATGTAGCGGTCCCGAGTGATGGAAACATCAGAAAGAAGGAACATGAGAAAATGGAGAAATACCAAGGGCTCAGAGAGGAGCTGGAGAGAGCCTGGAAGGTAAAGGTGACAGTCGTGCCTGTGGTGGTCGGAGCACTCGGGGCAGTGACCCCCACACTCGACGAGTGGTTGCAACAGATCCCGGGAACAACATCGAATATCTCGGTCCAGAAAAGCGCAGTGCTGGGAACAGCACGGATACTGCGCAGAACCCTCAAGCTTCCTGGCCTCTGGTAGAGGACCCGAGCTAAAAAATGGGGGACAGACACCACCCATGGTGGGTGAGACGCGGATTTATATATATATATATGTGTATGTATAATAGATATTTCTCTATTTATCTATTTATCGCGCTCTCTCTTTGTCTGTCTCTCTCTACTCTCGCTGACCCTAGTTGCACTTAAACAAAAAAAAAAAACTACAGTGAGACCTCAACTTACGAACTTAATTGGTTCCCAGACAGAGTGTGTAAGGCGAAAAGTGTGCATCTCAAAAACAATTCCCCATAGGAAACCATTAAAATGGGAATAATCCGTTCCCGGGTTTCCATAAAATATACTTTTCAACTAAATAAGCCTAAAAACTACACACAACATACCTCATTCTATGTATAAAAAAATGTGCTATTGTATTGTAATGAAAGAAATACACTGCATTGTATCATGAAGTCACTTTATTTACATTTGTGATGGTCATTTATGGCTTGATGGAATGGCATTGGAGGTCAAAGGGAATTGCTGTTTGGAAAGAGAGGCGCATTACATGAGGACTGTAATTAAAGAAATAAACTGTGCTGTAAAAGAAAGTTTTATTTACCTTTTTGATGGTCGTTGATGGCTTATGGAAGGAGAGTCACCTTCCATATCGACTGTTGGTAACTTAACCTGTGGTGCTGTTCGGTCATGTGCTTCCACCGAAGATCACTCCGCCAGCTGTGGTGGGTGTGTATTATGAAAATCGTGCTTATTATAAGGTTTAATTTTCATAAATTTGAGGTTTGTAAGACGAAAAGTTTGTAAGATAAGGTGTTTGTAAGTTGAGGTCTCACTGTATATGAATGATGGTGCGGTTCAAACAAAAGGTTCTATCCTCTTAGTTGTCTATCAAATTCAGATGTAAACATCTAGGGAAGGACTGAAATGTCCTTGCATTTGGCTAGTTACCAATATAGGGTTGACCGAGCCTCTTGCACAGTGACAACTGAGAGGCACCAGCTTGCCTGCAGCCTTTGTGAGGGTAAGTGCTTCAGAGAACGGATGACTGGATGGAAAAGGCTGAAACGCTGATCAATTGTCTCGTGTTTACCATATAGTGTCACACAGAAAGTATACAGCAAAAATAAATTACTCGTTGTCTGCTACAAAAAGAAACTGCACACCCTTCGAGCAATTGAAACTCTTCAATTTTTGGCATATTTAAATATAAATGCTTCATACATATGGACATAACTAGGGTATGAACATACATCTGCTTTGCAATGGTTCTGAACAAACAACAACATAGTTGCTTTGAGTGCATTGTAGTTTGTTGTAAAAATCTGCTGTACTGACTCACACTGTATCTTAATCGCCCAAAATTCATGTTTCACAAGTGGAAACTGAGTCTCATGGTAGTCATGAAACCAGAGGTTGAAGCATCTGTGCTGACAAAGCTATTTCTTTCTTCCCTTTTGTCTTCCTATACCCTCCCTCCACCAGCATGCAAGAATATCACATTACATCTTATGCTCTTCTGAACATTTTAACTGTGATCACTTGGCTTAGAAAATACTTTTTGGGCATTTAATCGATAAATTACACTACATATTTGCACTTTGCAGCTTTTCCAAACATGTACAGTATATATTCAAGATTTATATATATATATATATATATATATATATATATATATATATATATATATATATATATATATATATATATATATACAGTGATACCTCGGTTCTCGACCATATTACGTTCCAGAACCCTGTTAAAAAAGCGATTTGTTCGAACACGAAACCATTTTTAATAATGTAATAATGTAATAATAATGTAAATCGTTTTAATCCGTTCAAACACCCTGAATGTTTACATTTTTAGTACAGTATTTTATACATTATTTTTTGCATGAAATTGCACATTAAAATTCTGACCAACATATAAAAAGCAATGTTTATCTCAGAAAATGTTAAGCAAAATGGCAAAGACACAAATAACATAAACATAAATGTAACTCAGGCTACTTGTACGTTCGGAAAGAAAAGAATTATGAATAGGATTTTTTACCTTTGTGGCGGTCAGCAGAAGGCGCAGGTGGATGGAGGAAGGAAATTTATTGTTTGGAAGGAGAGTCCCCTTTCATAAAAACTTCGGGGAGCTCTTCTGTCTGAGGGGTGCTCAAACGTTCAAATCTCTTTGCTACGGATAACTCGGCTCCATTATATTCGTTTCTCTGAAAATATCTATCAAATGACACTTGCTCTCACTCCCATAGCCACATCACTAGATTTCACAGCCTCCTTATTCTTTAATATCGTACTGATCGTAGATTTCGCCATGCTGTATTCCCTACCAGGGGTGCTCAATACGTCGATCGTGATCGACCAATCAATCTCCATGGTACTATTGGTAGATCGCAAGACAAGGTGATCTGACATTGTCAGGAACAGACGCTTAACAAATCAAATGGAGTTCTTAAAAAAAAACTCGACGTCAGCCAATCAGCCACCTCTTTATTTGATTGATACACCGCAGAACCAATCAAATGACATCTCATTGAGAGACTCACTGCGAGCTCAAACAACCCCCCTTCGTTGCAAAGTGAAAAAGAATGTCGTTAGTTACATCCTAATTTTTCGCTCGGTTTTTCCTCTTAAACGTAAAATAGAGTATAAAAAGTGAAAGAGCTGGACCAAATAAGAAGAAAAAACGTATCACTTTCATACGGAATGAGAGGATGACTTTTTTTCACGATGACATTTTCAAGTGCGGTTGTCTCGTCTGCTAGTTATCAGAGTGAACTCAGGTAATGGCAAACAATTGACATAATTATGTTGTGTTGTGCAACATATGCGGATATACATCAACATAAATTGCAATAATATTCACTATATTTCTCAATAAATATAATGAGAAGATCATTTTGACTTGGTCATTTCAAAAGTAGCTCCCTTGCTGAAAAAAGTGTGAGCACCCCTGCCCGAGCCAGATCAGACACTCGCACACCTCCTTCATAATTGCTATTATTTCTTTCTTAAATGCAATAGTTGTACGCACTACTTTACTTTTTTCACTTGTAGCAGCACTTACTTTCTTTGGAGGCATGATTAGGGCCTAAAACTCTTCGTACACCTATATTAAACGCGAGAGCAAAACGCAGCACGTCCGCAAGCGACAACAGTTGGTCACGAAGAGAGCGATACACCCGTACGCCGCTCAGCATCCCACCCTCGCGTACGCACTCACGCGTCGTACCAGCGTTCGAAATCCGATTGTTGTTCGAAGTACGGAGCAAGAATTTCTCAAATATTTTGTTCGGACTCCGATTTGTTTGAACTGTGAGTCGTTCGAAAACCGAGGTTCCACTCTATCTATCTATCTATCTATCTATCTATCTATCTATCTATCTATCTATCTATCTATCTATCTATCTATCTATCTATCTATCTATCTATCTATCTATCTATCTATCTATCTGTCTGTCTGTCTGTCTGTCTGTCTGTCTGTCTATCTATCTATCTATCTATCTATCTATCTATCTATCTATCTATCTATCTATCTATCTATCTATCTATCTATCTATCTATCTATCTATCTATCTATCTATCTATCTGTATGTATGTATGTATGTATATATATATATATATATATATAGTACTGCGATTGGCTGGCAACCAATTCAGGATGTCCCCCGCCTCGTGCCCGAAGACAGCTGAGATAGGCTCCAGCAACCCCCGCGACCCTAATGAGGAGTAAGCGGTACGGAAAATGAGATGAGATGAGATGAGATATATATAGTAATGTGTAATGTCATGAGAGGTTTTATAAACGAGAGTTTTAATAAAGGGTTTCAGGGGGAATTCACAAGCAACAAAGGCAAGAATTGTCTCTCTTCCAATGCTTAAATCATCATAAAGACAGAGTTCTTTTGCATGTGTTTCTAGCCTCACCCCTCTTGATTTCCTTCTCAGGTAGCCTAGCCACTGTTCGGTTCTAAGCAACCAATATATATATATATATATATATATATATATATATGGGCGGCCCGGTAGTCGAGTGGTTAGCACACCGGCTGCACAGTGCAGAGGTCGCCGGTTCGCGTCCCGGTCCGGCCTCCCTGTGTGGAGTTTGCATGTTCTCCCCGGACCCGCGTGGGTTTTCTCCGGGTCCTTCGGTTTCCTCCCACACTCCAAAAACATGCATGGCAGGCAGATTGACCACTCCAAATTGTCCCTAGGTGTGAGTGTGAGAGTGACTATTGTATGTCTTTGTGTGCCCTGCGATTGGCTAGCAACCAATTCAGGGTGTCCCCCGCCTCGTGCCCGAAGACAGCTGAGATAGGCTCCAGCAACCCCCGTGACCCTAATGAGGAATAAGCGGTACGGAAAATGAGATGAGATATATATATATATATATATATATATATATATATATATATATATATATATATATATATATATATATATATATATATATATATATATATATATTATGGGAGCACACCAAAATAAACTCGAGTAAGAGTGAAATACAAAGAGTACATATTTGTGTACCAGACAGTTGGCTTATTCCAGCTTCATGCATGGGTGGAACATCAACATTTAATTACAGGGGTCTAAAACATAAGTCCTGTAAGCCTGCTGTCCTGCATGTTTTCTAACACCCTTTCTCAGACCCGCTGGTGCAACACACCTGATTCGAATGATCAGATTATCTGCAGATTATCTGATAGAAGATCTACAGAATCCTGACATCGAACCTGTGCAATTGAATCACTTGTGTTGCTACAAGGAGGCTTGGAAACCCTCCAGGATGGGAGTTTGAGACCTGTGAATTAATATGTGGAGGGCTTGATTACATTTAAAGTCCCTGGAATGTGAAAATAAATGTGTTTTATAATGTTTCCACACACCAAAAACAGTGGTAATGTCCTGCCAAATTGAAATCGTTAAAAGAACAAAAACAAATATGAAGTAACGACTCTATGAAATTTAGTGTATATCAAGTAAGTACTGCATTTTACAACAATGTTTCTGTTGTAATGTTCCAAAAGTCAAAACGGGGTACCGCGATCCAATGTGTGACCAGACTCAAACAAGGAACCCTGCTAATAAAAGAAAAAAAGATTCCAAATTCATTGAGTACATTTTACTACAATTGAGGAAACTTACTCTCAAAAAAGTCATTTGTTCCTGGTCGAAACAGAGTCAAATTTAAAGAGAGAAAAATATTCTGAGTAAAATTGTCACAAAGTAGTGTCCTCTGAAATGTTCAATGCAACTCAATTTGAGGGAAATATTTGATTATTTAATAAGTAATTTGCCAATATTATTGTGTAGATGTAAATGTGTGCATAAACGTGTTTGTGTGTACCTTTCAGTGATTCTCTCTGGAATGACGAACCACTGAACAATCGGCAAGCCCCCTCACTGCCCATCTTTAAAACCCGCCTCAGAACTTACTTGTACTATTGGGCATTTGACTCAGCATGATTCAGACTTCATCTTAATTTTACTCCCAGGCGCTTTCCACTATCTTTGTGACTGCTTTACTGCATGTATATGATAGTTGTCGATGGACAGATAGTTGTCATGTATGCAACTTGTCAGTTTGAAAGTACTCTATAAATACAGTTGAGTTGAGTTTTAACACTTAATTAATCAAGTTGCACAAACTCATACAATGTGATGCAATCCAACCGCCATCATCCTGCAAGTGGATTATTTTACACATTGTTGCAGGCTCTACCGTACCCCTAAGTATTTCATCGAGGCTGAAGAAACAAACCTAAGTGAACTTCTGAAATTGAAAACAGGAAGCCTCAAACAATGAGTAGAGTCAACTCATAGTTGATTGTCTGAACCTGAAAGGAAACGTAAAGAAAACACCAAATCAGTCTCACACGTTTTGCACTAAATGAGAAAAGGCGTGTGAGTTGGTATTTCAAAGTTAGCCTTTTAAATAATCACAGACAAAATAACAATAGACACAACAATCATATTGTTCATTATTTCCTGAGAGTTTGGGCAGGGGGACGATCGACTGTAAAGCTGCAGGGACTGGAACAGCCTCATCTAAGTGAAAGAACAAAAGTGTTGCATTTGACAAAACGTGATGCCAGCTGCACCATGTCCTAAGGCTTGTTTTCAGTATACAGTGAGACCTCAACTTACAAACACTTCAACTTACAAACTTTTTGTTTTACAAACATCAAATTTATGAAAATTAAACCTTATAATAAGCACTATTTTCATAATACACACCCACCACGGCTGGCGGAGTGATCTTCGGCGGAAGCACATGACCGAACAGCACCAGAGGTTAAGTTACCAACAGTCCTTATGGAATCGTTGTACTAAATTCATCCTGTCTACTTGATAACTAATGTTAAGCAGATTCCTTACTTACAGACAGTGTATTGTCGGTGTTCAAATACCTGACATGTTTCGGCGACTACTACCGCCTTCGTCAGAGTGTCACGGATGTTGCTGTGACGCGCCATTTTCAGCTGGTGTTGCTATGAGGGCGTGACCTACCTGTCAGAACTGACAGGCAAGCCACGCCCCCCGCTGTCCGCTCGTCCCTCCAGGATGCTGCTCCAGGTAGTAGAGAGCATGTAAGCTCCCTCATCCCTGTTGATGGTCCTTGGTCCTCGCTTTCGGATTTCAATGGCCTCCCTGATCCAGCGCTGATGTTTTTTGTCTTCGGTGCGGATGACTCTGGCCTTCTCCCAGTCCATGATGTGGTTCTCTCTTTTGCAGTGGTCCGTGATGAAAAAGATGCGGCAGTTATAAGATGCAACGTCAGCCAATTGAAAAACACAGATTATTTTCAAAGAATTAAATTATGTTCAGGGCAATTCTCTTGGGGAATTTGTGCAATAGAACAACAACATCCAAGACCTTTAATATTCCACGCAAGCATAGTGTCATAGTTCAATGACTGGACACATTATTATTATACTATTTCTACTTCTATACTATTACTATTTCATATACATATTAAAAAAATCCTTGTCTCACCCACCATGGGTGGTGTCTGTCCCCCATTTCAGCGCAGGTCCTCTACCAGAGGCCAGGAAGCTTGAGGGTTCTGCGCAGTATCCGTGCTGTTCCCAGCACTGTGCTCTTCTGGACCGAGATGTCCAATGTTGTTCCCGGGATCTGTTGCAACCACTCGTCGAGTTTGGGGGTCACAGCCCCGAGTGCTCCGACCACCACAGGCACGACTGTCACCTTTACCTTCCAGGCTCTCTCCAGCTCCTCTCTGAGCCCTTGGTATTTCTCGATTTTCTCATGTTCCTTCTTTCTGATGTTTCCATCACTCGGGACCGCTACATCCACGACAACGGCTATCCTTTGCCCTTTCTCTATGACCACGATATCTGGTTGGTTGGCCATTATCATCTTGTCAGTCTGTATCTGGAAGTCCCACAGGATCTTTGCCCGGTCATTCTCCACCACCTTGGGAGGTGTTTCCCATTTTGACCTTGGGGTTTCCAGTTCATACTCCGCACAGATGTTTCGGTAGAGTATGCCAGTCACCTGGTTATGGCGCTCCATGTAGGCTTTGCCTGCCAGCATATTACACCCTGCAGTTATGTGTTGGATTGTCTCAGGTGCCTCTTTGCACAACCTACACCTTGGGTCTTGTCTGGTGTGGTATATCCCTGCCTCGATGGCTCTGGTGTTCAGGGCCTGCTCTTGGGCAGGCCCGGTTGAGTGCCTCTGTGCTGTCCTTTAGGCCAGCCCTCTCTGGCCACTGATAGGACTTCTTGAGATCAGCCACTTCTGCTATGGTTCGGTGGTACATCCCGTGTAGGGGCTTTTCCTCCCATGATTGTCCCTCATCCAGCACCTCATCCTCTGTTCCCCATTGTCTGAGACATTCTCTGAGTACATCATCCGTTGGAGCCTTCTCTTTGATGTATTCATGGAGCTTGGATGTTTCATCCTGGACAGTGGATCTCACACTCACTAGTCCCCGGCCTCCTTCCTTACGGCTTGTGTACAGTCTCAGGGTGCTGGACTTGGGATGGACCCTCCGTACATTGTGAGGAGTTTTCGGGTCTTAACATCCGTGGTCTGGATCTCTTCCTTTGGCCACCTTATTATTCCTGCAGGGTATCTGATCACTGGCAGGGCATAGCTGTTTATTGCCCGGGTCTTGTTCTTGCCATTGAGCTGGCTTCTGAGAACTTGCCTCACCCGCTGGAGGTATTCGGTCGTAGCCGCTTTCCTTGTTGCTAGTTCGAGGTTGCCATTGGCCTGTGGTATACCTAGGTACTTGTAGCTGTTTTCAATGTCTGCTATTGTTCCTTCAGGGAGTGAGATCCCTTCAGTGTGGACTACCTTGCCCCTCTTAGTCACCATCCGACTACATATCTCCAGCCCAAATGACATTCCGATATCACTGCAGTAGATCCTGGTTGTGTGGATCAGGGAGTCTATGTCCCTTTCGCTCTTAGCATACAGCTTTATGTCATCCATGTAGAGGAGGTAACTGATCGTAGCTCCATTTCTGAGGCGGTATCCATAGCCTGTCTTGGCGATTATCTGGCTGAGGGGGTTCAGTCCTATGCAGAACAGCAGCGGGGAGAGTGCATCACCTTGGTATATGCCACATTTGATGGACACTTGCGTTAGTGGCTTGCCATTGGCTTCAAGTGTGGTTTTCCACATCCTCATCGAGTTTGCAACGAAGGCTCTCAGGGTCCTGTTGACCTTATACAACTCCAAGCATTCAGTGATCCATGTGTGTGGCATCGAGTCATATGCTTTCTTGTAATCAATCCAGGCTGTGCACAGGTTGGTATGTCGGGACCTGCAGCCTTGTGCGGCTCTTCTGTCAACCAGCAGCTGATGTTTAGCACCTCTTGGCTGATAGTTGGAAGGAACTGCACCCTTTGAGGAATCCTTCATGATCAGGATTGTTCGCCCTTCGGTTAGCCATCCTGGGTGAGTCCCATCATTCAGCAACTGGTTAATTTGTGCTGCTAGGCGCTCGTGGTTTCTTTAGCCAGGAGGTGTGGACCAGTTCCGTCCAGTTTTTCATACTTGAGATTCTTTCTTGTATATCTGCCGCTGTGATGCTAACTGGGTTCTTTTCAGGGAGTTGCTGTGCTCCTCTTTCAGAGTCACCAGCCATTGTACACTGCTGTTATGTGCGACCTCCTTCTCCCATATGCCTTTCCAGTATCTTTCAGTTTCCAGCCTTGGAGGGTCTGCTCTGCTGTTAGAACCCTGCCACTGAGCGTACACTTTCGCAGGTTATGTTGCGAACAGCCTGTTTATTCTCTTTCGTGTACCTCTTTAGGCGACTGGACAAGGCCTGGAGCCTTTGTTTGGCAGTTTCGAGTGCTTCAGGTATGGTTATCTGCATGTACCTCTTGGGTATTGGCCTTTTATTCACACCTCTCTGGGTCTCCGTCAATTGACTCACATCTTTCCGAGCCGCCTTGATCTTAGCCTCCAACCGTCTTTTCCATGGTGGGTAATGGTTATCGTGGCTCTCATGGTTGCTCTTGTAGCCAAGCATCTCTAGGATCACTGATGCTGAGGCGTATATTAGCTCATTGGTTTCCGTGATCGTTCCGGTCGGGATCGTTCTCAGTGCTGCATTCACAGTTTCCATGAGACTTTCAGGTGGTACTTCACAGAGCCGTTGTAATCGGTTTCTTAGTTGCCCAGTTTTCATTCTTGCCATGACCTTATCTGTCAGGTCAGTTGCTGCCTCGCTCAGCATTTTATTCATTGGGGCTGGCTTCCCAATTTCATCATTCATTGGGGCTTGCCTCCCAATCTCTGGTTGAACCTCTTCCTCTGATGTGGCAGCCTGGGGCCCTTCACCTCGGAATTTGTGTTGTACCTCATCAATCTCAAGTTGTGATAGCAATTGCCGTTTGTGGATATTGGGACACTGAGCTACTAGTTGTTTCGTGGTCAACCGTGACTGTGGGTTTCGAAGTAACCATTCAGCCCCCATTCTCCGCATGTAACCCCTCTGACTAGGGTTGCTAGAGTAGTAGCATTCCAACAGAGCCATGTTATCACATCTCGTCCATCTCCGCTTTGTTCCAGTAGCCCATTTTTTATCAGGGTGCTCTGGTTCCCCAGCACCTGACGCAGACCTTGTTTGGCCGGGCGACGTCTGAGCCGGCATGTCATTCCATTTACATTCTTCGGGCACGAGGCGGGGGACACCCTGAATTGGTTGCCAGCCAATCGCAGGGCACACAAAGACGTACAACAGTCACTCTCACACTCACACCTAGGGACAATTTGAAAAAATCATTACATTACATTTGTCTCTCATCATTGTATGAGGTAGGCATTAGCGTGAAGGGACTTGCCCAAGGACCCACACTGGATGATGTTTTTGTGCTCATTTTTCTCTGCCCCAAGTGGGATTCGAATCCTCGTCTCCCATATGCCAAACTGATGCCTTATCAACTGAGCTATCCAGATATATCTATCTATCTATCTATCTATCTATCTATCTATCTATCTATCTATCTATCTATCTATCTATCTATCTATCTATCTATCTATCTATCTATCTATCTATCTATCTATCTATCTATCTATCTATCTATCTATCTATCTATCTATCTATCTATCTATCTATCTATCTATCTATCTATCTATCTATTTATCTATCTATCGATCTATCTATCTATCTATCTATCTATCTATCTATCTATCTATCTATCTATCTATCTATCTATATATATCAAGTGCCTTTCAAACTTGTCTAGGACACTTTACAGTCACAGACAAGCATAAATACAATAATAAATCAAATACAATTACAAATAGAATCAAGATATGGAACTACACAAAAAAATGCAATTTTAAATGGGTGGGTTTTGAGAGGGAATTTGAAGGTGGGTAGAGAATCCATATGACATTTCAAGCAAGTATTGCATGCAGTTTGCGGTACTGTGAGTTGTGCTGTCATATTTATCTGATTTTTCACCTGAAAATAAAATATTAAAATGTGCATTGGAATTGATTAAATTTGTTGACATCATGAAATGATGAAAGGCGCTAGACGCAACCTTTAAACTCATATATCCACGAATCAGGATTAGGAGATGTGGAGCGCCAGCGGCAGTTCACTGTCTGTGACGCTTTTCCTTCCTTTCCCACCCAGTGAAAACGGAGTCACACTGCCAGTTGAATCTCTGCTTTGCTTGCAATCTCGATAGGACTGGCGTTATTTTTGATTTTTCACAACTTTTTTTTCAAAATATTATTTGATTTCGGATCATTTCGACCGAGGTATGCGTAAAAGGCGCATCGTTTGCCTCGACGCATGGCCCCTGCTTTTGACGATCACGACTGACAACACCTCCAAGTCTACTAACAGTCACTTCTGGTGGACTATTGACAAACAGCCATCTGTTGTCTGCGAAGAATCCAAACAGTATGAAGATCGTTTGCCTGTGGTTGTTTTGCATCTTGGATCTGTCAGGTTAGAATGCCAACGAACGATGAGGCATCATTTAACTGTGTGTTGTATATTTGTAACCATAGATGTATGGCGAATGATTTTTGGGGTAATTCGAATCCACGCCCTGACGTTTTGACTTTAAAGCTACTCGTGTTGTTTCAATCGCGCGACATCATGTAACATTTGAACCCACTTCCATGTTTCCTGACATTGTTCTCTGTGTCTGCGGTTCAAGGAATGTTGGATAAACTGATATGGCTTCAGGACTTGTTTGATTAGTAGTCATTGCCGAATGTTTGGGAGTAATATGCTCAAAAATTCGTCTACAAAGTCCTGCACAGTAATTCTACATGAATGAAATATGGTAAACCAACATATTTCATTAATTTCAAGAAGGGGGGAATTGAATGAATGCTGGCTCATGCGCTGCCACTGCTCACCCACAGAAAAACCTATCCTGTGACTCTAAAGTGACCTTGATATTATTATTATTATTATTATTATTATTATTATTATTATTATTATTATTATTATTATTATTATTATATATGAGTTTACAACAGTTAAATACGCTGTACACTACAGTGACAATTCTGAACATTCGGATGAAACTTTGACAGTGTCAATCCAACCCACAATACTTTGCAAATCCATCCATTTTCCGTCCCGCTTATTCCTCATTAGGGTCGCGGGAGTGCTGGAGCATATCTCAGCATTCTTCGGGCACGAGGCGGGGGACACCCTGAATTGGTTGCCAGCCAGTCGCAGGGCACACAAAGACGTACAACAGTCACTCTGACACTCACACCTAGAGACAATTTGGAGTGGTCAATCTGCCTGCCATGCATGTTTTTGGAGTGTGGGAGGAAACCGGAGAACCCAGAGAAAACGCATGCAGGCCCGGGGAGAACAAACTCCACACAGGGAGACTGGAGCTGGAGCGAACAGGCGACCTCTGCACTGTGAAGCCGGCGTGCTAACTACTCGACTACCGGGCCGCCCATATTTAATATATGTACAGGTACCAAATAATGTACAAGTGGTCTTTTTCTTGTGGCATATATGGCTCGGAAAAAATCATTTGGGCCCTTTTTATCTGTACTTAATTGAAACCTCCACATCAATTGTGCATGATCAAAATGTGGTCAAGTAAGGTATATCCTTTTCACATTTCCCGGGAAAGGAGCAGAATGTAACATCAGTTTACCACTTATTAACCACCTGCACCTGGAATTTAAAGGGCAACCGACGTCACTTTTTTGTTTTTTAACTGACATCAGAAAAATGTTTTATAGCATCTAAAATACACAAAACACGCAGTATGATATTTTTATTCAAATGCAAAACACCAATAAAAATGATTTAACGTGTCCAAAATCTGCAAAAAAATGAGCTGCGAATTGGGCATTTTCAGAAAGTCCCTGCCCCAGTTCGTGACGTCACGCCAAGACGTCTTGCATTGCTGGAGAATAAAAACAATGGCTTCAAATTCGGATAATATGCTTTCTTGTTACACATCCAGTTATAAATATGATTCAAATAGTTCTGAAGAGGAAAGCATACATGTTTGCAATCGATTAAAGAATTTATTCCTTGTCATTTTGAGGCAAACGGGTGGGGGGAATGTCTCACCCAAAAAGAGGCAATAAAATGGCCACAGAGCTGTGAGGAATGAATCAGCCCGTTTCCACAGGCTGATATCCATGGAGCTTGACTCCCTCTGCTGGTGGCTTTTGGATGTAACAAAGGGATTAAAAAAAACAGTACAGCAAAATACATTGACGTGATGGAAAGACGCTACAATGCGTCTTTTTTTACGGTCAGGAGGCGGTCCTTTTCTGACGTCACGTGAGGACTCGTCACCAACTCAAAAACAAGACTTCCTGAATGTTCAGAGCGAGTCTTAAAATGTAAAATATAGCTATATGTGGTGGAATCTTATTAAAATACGCCCAGTAGAAGTCATTTGAAGCCATTTTACAAATTATGGACACAACTTGTCCGGAGACGTCGGTTGTGCTTTAAGTACTTTTTTCCAAGTGTAGAAAGGTAGGGACATATAGGTACTTTGTAAATTCTGTAAAAACAAATAAATAGAGGTAGCTCGGTAGTTGCATCCCAACTTCACAGTGAACATCGTTGTACTAAGTTCATCCTGTCCACTTGATATCTAATTTTAAGCAGATTCTTTACTTACAGACAGTGTAGGTGTTCAAATAGCTGACATGTTTCGGCGACTACTTCCGCCTTCGTCCAATTCACAGTGAACAGATTGTGAGTTCAAATCCCGCTCCGTCATCCCTGTGTGGAGTTTGCATGTTCTCCTGGGCCTGCATTGGTTTTCTCTGTGTTCTCTGGTTTCCTCCCACATTCCAAAAACATGCATGGCAGGCTTATTTAAGACTCTAAATCAGGGATCGGGAACCTTTTTCACGAAGAGAGACATAAAAGTAAAATATTTAGAAATGTTTTTCAGTGAGAGCCACACGCACGTGTGCGCGCGCACACACACGCACGCAAATACGCACGCACGCGTGGCCACTATTCAACAAAATGTCAGAATGCATTATTTAAAATAACTGTGATAGTACTCACCATTAACATGAATGGTTTTCCGTTCTTCATGATTGATACAAATCCAGCCAAATGATCGGCTTCAATAGCTGGCACGCTTGCTTTCTGGTGTCTCTCACAGAAGTATATTGATGCTAACGTTAGAATGGGGCTTGTCAAAGTGCCACTGACATTCAACTGTTTCATCGATGGTATTGTTTTCTTGCAAATTAGAATCAGAAACTTTTCTCTCCGTAAATGCGAATCCTTTGGTCCATTCCAACCTGAAGTGTACGATATTGGTCATTTTTTTACTCATCGGGCTTATTTCAAAGGGGTGTTTACCTAACTCACCGGTGGACACAAATTCTTAGCCGCCCTTGCCCATGAGGCGGGCCAGCTGGCTCAAGCGATCGCGGAGGTCCGCCAAACCGTGTCCACGCTGGCTCAACGCTTACAGGAGGTTGAGACACGCCTCGCCAGCCTTACGGCCCCTTCCTCCCCTCCCATGAGTAGGTGGGAGCCACATTTACCTCACGGTATGCAGGCCAACCCGGGCGCTGCGCTAAGTTTCTGATGCAGTGCTCGCTTGTGTTCGATCAACAACCCTCCGCCTACGTTAGCGATGAGGCTAAGGTAGCCTTCACCTGGGTGCTGGCCGTCCGGGAGTCCCGACCTGTACTTTGTGTTTCGTATCCGGACTTTCCACCACCCGGTCACAGAAGTCGAGGCAGAGGGACTCCTACACGACTGCGTCCAAGGTTCCCGTTCGGCCGCAGAATACTCGATCGTCTTCCGCATCCATGCTGCTGGCAGTGGCTACAACGATCGAGCGTTGAGGGGAGTATTTTGTCGTGGATTGAGCGTCGCTCTAAAAGACGAGTTGGCCACCCGCGACGCTGGCACCACCCTCAGCTAGATGATCGACATCGTCATCAGCCTGGACCATTGCCTTCAGGAGAGGCAGCGGGACCAAGGCAACCAGCGGCCCAACGAACCCGGAAGCAAGCTGCAGACGACCACACCCGGAGGCAACGGGCGGTCGCGGTGCCTGGAGGGGTCCCCCGAACCCATGCAGATGGGAGGTGGGAGCGATCGAACCAACCCCGGGGTTCGTCGCACTCAAGGCCCCCAGCCGAAGACCTCCAGCTCCTGTAAGTCTCCGTCAAAATGGCGACCGCGGCGACCTCTGGCGGCGGTTAGGACGGCACCCGTTACACGGTTGGAGTGGGACGGCGAATTAATTGGCCCTTCCAACTCCCAGACTATACGGGCGCTAGTGGATTCGGGGGCAGACGGGTGCTTCATCGATCCCCAACTGGCCGAATCATTGGGCTGCGACTTAGAGAATCTCCAGACTCCCAAGGAGATTATTGACCTCGATGGTCGACTACTTGCCAAGGTTACCCGTATCACCGCACCGCTTAAACTCAGGTTTTCGGGTAACCATGTTGAACACCGCCGATTCCTTGTTATGCCCTTCTGCAACGTGCCACTCGTACTGGGCCTCCCTTGGCTCAGCATCCATGACCCTTCTATCTCTTGGGATGGTCCCACCATACAGGGTTGGAGCCCCTACTGCTATGCCAATTGCCTACGGTCGGCTACGGCAGGGCGAGATCCCTTCCGCGGTGGCACGCCCAAAGAGATCTGTCTTGAGAGCGTGCCACGTTGTTACCATCACCTGCGAGAGGCGTTCAGCAAGGACAACGCGCAATCCCTGCCGACCCACCGACCGTATGACTGTGCGATTGAACTGCAGCCAGGGGCCCCATTACCGGACTCCAGACTCTACCATATCTCACACCCGGAACAAGAAGCCCTGAGCACATACATTGACTCTTCCCTTGCGGCGGGTCTTATCCGACCCTCGCGTTCCCCGCTCGGCGCAGGGTTCTTCTTTATCAAAAAGAAAGATAGATCCCTGCGCCCGTGTGTCGACTATCGGTGTCTGAACAACATCACCATTCACAACAAATACCCTCTCCCCCTCATGGACTCAGCCTTTGCGCCTCTTCAATCGGCGACCATTTTGACCAAATTGGATTTACGAAGTGCATATAATCTGGTTCGCATCAGAGAGGGGGACGAGTGGAAAACCGCATTCAAAACGGCCTCAGGGCATTTTGAATACCTGGTGATGCCGTTCGGACTCACCAACGCTCCCGCCATCTTCCAGAACCTCATCAACAATGTGCTCAGGGACTTTCTCAATGTTTTTGTGTTTGTCTACTTAGACGACATCCTCATTTTTTCCAAATCTACAGAAGAACGCTGTCAGCATGTCCGACGGGTCCTGGCGCCGCTCCTGCAAAACTGGCTCTACGTGAAGGCAGAGAAGTGCAAGTTCCACGTCCGCTCTCTGTCTTTTCTCGGGCTCGTTGTGGAGCAGGGGCAACTCCGGGCCGATCCCGCCAAAACCAAAGCGGTGGTAGAGTGGCCAACCCCGAAGACGCGCAAACAACTCCAGCGATTTTTGGGGTTTGCCAATTTCTACCTGTGGGGACCAGCACTCTGGCCCCAACACCCCCCCCCCCCGGATGGTAGACGGCGGTCCTGTCCACACCGTGCGGGAGATACTGGACTCTAGGCGCATGGGCAGTACCTGGTCGATTGGGAGGGCTATGGGCCCGAAGAACGTCAGTGGGTTCCCCGTTCCTGGATCCTTGACCCACCTCTCACCCGGGCATTCCATTTGGCTCACCCCTCCAAACCGGGTGGGCCACCAGGACGCGTCCATTGAGGGGGGGGCACTGTCACATCCCCGTCGACGCCAGGAGCGTGGCCCTCCCCTCCTGTCTCTTCCTCCTCTGCTCCTGGAGCGGGCCCCTCTCCTCCCCTCTCCGGACTCACGCACCTGTTCCCCATTTCCTTAATTGTGCCTTCTGGCTACAAAAGCCACTCTTACCGTTCGGTCAGTGCCGGTGTATTCCAGGAAGTTCCCCGTCACCCAGCCGGACGCAGGTCTGTTTTTTCGTTGCTCTCCTACCTTGCCTGATTTTCTGTTTTTGCCACATGTGTCTCAGTAAAGACTCTTTTTGAATCACTGCCTCCACCGTGTATTTTGGATCCGACCTTTACTACCTCCCGTCGTCCTTCGAGTCCTGTCACCACTCCTCAAGCGGACGTGACAAAAGCGAAAATTTGTATTTTGTTTTATCGGCGAGCCAGATGCAATCATCAAGAGAGCCATATATTGCTCGCGAGCCATAGGTTTGTCTCTCTGTGCCCTGCAATTGGCTGGCAACCAATTCAGGGTGGACGGACGGACGGACGGACGGACGGCCAGACAGACAGACAGACAGACAGACAGACAGACAGAAAGAAGATAGATAGATAGATAGATAGATAGATAGATAGATAGATAGATAGATAGATAGATAGATAGATAGATAGATAGATAGATAGATAGATAGATAGATAGATAGATAGATAGATAGATAGATAGATAGATAGATAGATGAGGCAGTTGGAAGGGAAGACACCGATCTAGTTGCCACCCAATCGCAAGGCACACAGAAAGTAACAACCATCCACATTCACACTCACACCTAGGGACAATGTGGAATGTTTAATCAGCCTAATTCCAAACACAAAAATAATAATAAAATAGAAATAAAAAACAAAGTATACAGTGAATGAGCCAATATACTCTACACCTGAACATATTTATTACATAGCCAACACATGTTTTTGGAATGTGGAAGAAAGTCACGAATGCCAGAGGCCCACAAGCAAAGAGATATGCAAATTCCTCGGGGAAAAATTCAAACACTCATCTTCAGAACCTTGAGGTACACAATTTAACCCCTCGGTCATTGTCTTGCCCTTGTCTTATTTCAATCTAAATTTGGTCGAATTTGAAAAGTGATTTGTTACTTTTGGCAGATGAGTGGATCGCTTTGACAACATGCTCATGTCTTACAGATGCTGTAATTGACTTGACAATGATATCCACAGTAGAGGTCATCCAAGTGAATCACTTCTCCATCTCATGTATTAACGGAGAGCGCACCCCTGCCCAAGTGGAACTGGACATCAAGCGAGACAATAAAATCCTCATATTTCCAAAGATGCCAAACTTCACATTGCATAAGACGAGGAACAAAAAAGTTGTGGCTCGAGAGTTCAGAGATTTGGATAATGTGGGTATATTTTACTGTGAATCATCTCAGGAAGTTCCACCACTTGAGACAGTCACAATGATCAACAACTTTGGAAGAGGTGTGCTACCACTTTATCTTATCTTGTCATGATTGCCTTTTAATATCAGTCTTTATTCGGGCAAATAATAATCAATAATATTTTTTTTATTCACAGCAAACTTTGTCCCAACTCAATTGACAATGACTGTGAATAAAGGGGAAACAGTTCACCTCAGCATGGTACTGCTGAGCTCCCAAAAGAGGGATGTGACATGGAAATACAACGGCAAGCCATCTATTTTTTTATACATTCACCAAAAAAACAAACAAACAAACACAAAAAAATACATCCTATTGCAGAATACATTTAAGCCTCCAGTCTATGTCAATAACAATGTACTTTGTGTAGGAAATTACTATTACATGACTCATTGGAACGACATGGTCAACCGCACTGCAGTGTTGACAGTGGAGAATGCAGCTTCGGCCAATCAAGGCATCTATAGTGCCAGTTATGTCGGGGACAGTCCTCTTCAGGGGGCCTGGATGAGACTCATTGTCAGAGGTTTGTTAGCCCCGACCGTGTGTCAGCCGAAACAGACACATTTTCTCTGTAATGAATTTTAATATATCGAGCAATAGATGTAGCAATACAGTGAGACCTCGGTTCACGTACCCCTTGGCTTACGAACTTTTTGGTTTACGAACGTTACATTTATGAAAATTTTACCTTGGCAGATGAACTATTTTTCGGGATACACATGGAGCTGCCACAATGAGTGTTGTGTCGTTCACGAACGAGCCCGTTCTCCTAACAAGAAAATGGCGGCCAACGTGTTTGTCCTCTATTCCCCGCCCCCAGTCTTCGGTTAAAGCCACGTGATTGGTCAAGAACGCAGCAGTGAGGGATCAGATTACAGACAGAGAGAGAGTGAGGCCGTTCTCCAAAAAAACAAAATGGTGTGTTAAACATTAAAGAGACAGGCAGACAGGGAGCCAGTGAAAAAACACTGAAAGGGATATGACAGAGCTTGAAACAAAAAAACAAAAGTGTGAGAGTGTGAGAGTAGTGAGAAAATGGATAGAAAACAGTTAAAATATCCCAGATATTTTAACTGTTTAAATATAGGAACCATTTTCTCACTATTCTCACACTCTCACATTTTTGTTCAGGCTCCACAAATAACCCGCACAAGTCATCTGTACAATTGATGCAAAAAGCTATCAACCCAGCTAAACAATCACAATTGATGAAAAACGAGATATAATTATCACAGAGAAAGCACCGACAAGGAATCATTCCTCAAGATGGTGGAAGAAGAAGGCTACATTCCTCATCAGGTGTTTAATGCTGAGGAAACCGGACACTCCATTACATCAAGCCATTAACGACCATCACAAAGGTAAATAAAATGACTTTATTGTACAGTTTATTTATTTAATCATAATACTACAGCACATTTATTATACATAAAATAAGGTATATTTTGTGTAGTTTTAAGACTTAGAAAATTAGAAAGTAGAAAATTATGTTTTATGGGCACCTGGGAACACATTATTCTCATTTTAATGGTTTCCTATGGGAAATTAATTTTCAGGATACTCACTTTTCGCCTTACACACTCTGTCTGGGAACCAATTAAGTTCGTAAGCCATGGTCCCACTGTACTTGTTAATGGCAGATATATGCTCATGCAGCGACATGGAGCAAGGTCACAAGATACCAGCTCAAATGCTCAACAAATCAATCAAATGTAGCCTCACTGTAAATTGGGCAACTGTAAATCATCCATGTTGTCCATTTGAGGGCATGCATACTTAAAGGACAACAAACACAATTTTTTTGTTTCCTAACTGACATCAGAAAAACGTTTTATAGAATCTAAAATACCCAAAACACACATGCTGATAGTTTTAGTCAAATGAAAAACACCAATAAAAATGACTTAAAGTGTCCCAAAACTACTTCAAAATGACCTTAGAAAGTTTCAGTTTCAGAAGGTTCCGCCTCCTTATTTGTGACGTCACCCCAAGACGTCTTGACTTGCTCGAGAATCAAAACAATGCCTACAGATTCGGAGAAGATGCTTTCTTGTTACTCATCCAGTTATGAATTTGATTGCAATAGTTCTGAAGAGGAAAGCATAAATGTTTGCAATTGATGAAAGAAGTCCTTCCGTGTCATTTTGAGGCATCTGGACTGCAATGTAGCGTCCGAGAAAATGCATAATATAGCGCCGAAGCTCCGTTGGAAATGGGCTGATTTGTCTGCTGGGAATTCGTGTCAACTAGTATCCAATAGTAGTCTTGGTGCAACACACAATGATTCACCATCGCGTTATGTATTATCTTATAATTTCGCCATCAACACGGATCAACACGAAGTTTTCAGACCAAACAAAGTACTCAAAATGCATTGTGTGTCGCTTTCTCGGTCACGGGCGTTCCAAACGTGACGTCACGTGGGGATCGTCACCAACTCAAAAACAAGACTTCCTGAATATTCATTCCGACTTTTAAAACGTAAAATATAGCTATATGCCGTTGAATCTTTGTAAAATACGCTCAGTAGAAGTCATTTGAAGTGATTTTAAAATTTATGGACACAACCACCTTTCGGGTTCTTACTCAAGTGGACAGCTGATCATCTATCCAACCATTTTCCAGACCGTGTTATCCTCATGAGGGTCGTGGGGGGTGCTGGAGCATATACAGCTGATCATGTCATCAGGTCACAGAGAAGAAAGGGTTAATTCAATATTTGATTTTATATATATATATATATATATATATATATATATATCCAAGTCTCGTTATATCGATATCGGTTATATCGATAGTACTGCTTATTACGATACTATTTCTATGAACTCAAGGAGAAAATTACATGCCCGCAGGATCGGATATATCGATAGTCCGGTTATATCAATATTTTTTCCGACTCCCGAGAATATCGATATAACGATATATGTGTATATATATATATATATATACATACTTACGTACCTACCAACCTACCTACCTACATACATACATACATACATACATATATATATATATATACAGTAAAGTCTCGTTATATCGATATTCAAGGGAGTCCGAAAAAATATCGATATAACCGGGACTATCGATATATCCGACCCTGTTTGCATGTAATTTTCTCTGTGCATGCATAGAAATAGTATCGATATAACCGGGACTATCGATATATCCGATATCGATATAACGAGACTTTACATATATATATATATATATATATATATATATATATATATGTGTGTGTGTGTGTATGTATGTGTACATATATATAGATGTATGTATGTATGTATGTATGTATGTATGTATGTAGGTAGGTAGGTAGGTACGTAGGTAGGTAGGTAGGTAGATCGGTCGTTCGTTCGATCGATTGATCGATTGATACACACATTCATTTATTTACTTTTTTGTTTGTTTGTTTATTATTTTTTTGTAGATTGTCCAAATAAGAAATGGGGTCCTTACTGTGACAAAGATTGTCCAGAATGCCTCAACGGTGGCGTCTGTCATGATGTGGATGGAGACTGTATCTGCCCTCCTGGATTCATGGGAACTCGCTGTGAGACAGGTTTGACATTTGAGCAATATAATTTAACATATTTTTTTAGAATGTCCTTTTCATATTCCCAATTAAAAAAGTTATACATTATATGAAGTAGCTTAATTCATTCACAAGTTGAGGATCCCTGCCAAATTGACAATTCTAACTAGCAAATGCAGAATTTTTATGTTTAATCTGGCAACTAGATCGGTGTGTCCCCTTCCAACTGCCTCATCTATCTATCTATCTATCTATCTATCTATCTATCTATCTATCTATCTATCTATCTATCTATCTATCTATCTATCTATCTATCTATCTATCTATCTATCTATCTATCTATCTATCTATCTCTCTCTCCCCATCCATCCATCCATCTATCTATCTATCTATCTATCTATCTATCTATCTATCTATCTATCTATCTATCTATCTATCTATCTATCTATCTATCTATCTATCTATCTATCTATCTATCTAGTATAACAGGTGAAAGAGTAATTAAGACCCTCATTTCAAAGAGGATTTTGTTGTTTTGATGGCTCGAATGATCCACTTTGAAGAGCTTTGTCAAAGTCAAAGTCAGCTTTATTGTCAAATATGCCTATATGCATGACATACAGCACAGATGAAATTACTGTCCTCTCGGACCCAGCGTGCAAGGCACTTATAATGACTTCAACAAACATAATAAACATGAAAACGGCAATTTGCCGGGAGCGGGGAGCCGCTGCGTGTTTGCGCGGCACCATCTTGGGGGAAAAAAAATAATAATAATAATATGACAACACAAAGACACACCGAGTCATTCATTCTTCAGGACTTGCTTATACACGTGACTTTTGAAAGATAATGATGGCATGGCTCCTTAACCCTTTTCTTGTGACTGCCTTCAACTCATCTCGAAGATCACTCAGAAACTCCAACACTGCATTGCTGAATAGACAACTGATTAGTTTGGTATTTCAAACATATTCACATGAGCATCGATCTGTTCTCCTGCCTGGTTCTCATTTTAACTGTGACTCCTCATCATTCACCATTCACCATTGCGCGCAAATGTGTAATTTGCATCTACCTTTCAGACATTTCAGGGACAGCAGTTACAGCAGTGGACAGCCTATCATGTTATCAGGTTACAGGTTATCATGATTGGTCCATGAAAGGATTAAAAATGCAAAAGCAGTCATCACAGTTCATCACAGCCTGCTGAATTAAGTTGCGCATGCTGCAGTTACTCCTCTCCAAGAACATGCATTATGAACCACAATTTTGGCAGATGTAATTCTCGTACCACCTGAATAGTAGATAAGCTTCTCCTTCTGTTTGCATAAGGAAACTAGTTTGTACCATTTTTGAAGGCCAAAATCTTTAGTAAATTAGGGCCTACATGCTGCCTGAAAACTTCTGACCAAGACTGCAAGAGTCAAAATGCACCACAAATACATTGAAATTCACCTCCTTGTAGTTGGGGGAATAAAAACATTTTGATGCTTCTCTTGATCGTTTGTAGCCTGCAGAGAAGGAATGTTTGGCCGAAATTGCCAAGAGTCCTGCAGCTCAGAGCGCGACTGCAAGGGCCTGCGATTCTGCCTACCCGACCCTTATGGTTGTTCTTGTGGTAGTGGCTGGTATGGGAACCGATGCGAGAAGGGTAAGCATGATCTACAGTAATTTTGTCAACATTCAAGTGGACATACTTTAATAATGCACTGCATGTGTTTCAGTATTGTATGTATTTATGTGTACATGCTTGTGATTTTGTCAGCCTGCCATAATGACATGTATGGACCCAACTGTAGGCTGAGCTGTCAATGTCAGAATGGAGGAATGTGCAATCGCTATAGTGGGTGTCAGTGTCCCACAGGATGGAGGGGACAAAACTGTGAAAAATCTGGTAAGTTTTTATCTGGGTCTCATGGGGCTGTTTATATTTACCAGGCTTGTTACAGTTAAAGGACAACCCACACCATTTTTTTTGTTTTTCTAACATTTCTAGTTCTGTGGAAAATAGGTCAGTGACAATGAGGACAGAGCTGGAGCCAATATGATTATAGCGGTTATGCCCTTGCCGTGCCCTTGTCTTTGTTGGTGCAGTTGGGTTTTGTCCTTTTTTCTGTGGCAGAACCATGATGGAAGAGCACATGATTGATTCGATGACTGCCATGTACAACTGTTTTAGCACCTCCAGTGGCAGGCTGATCCTCATGAGCATTGGAAAGAAGTACATTCTCTGCAGGGCTTTTTTCAGGATGGAGTTGGTGTTGTCTCGCAGTACATTTCATGTCCTGGGAAACTGTGACTCCCAGGAACTTGAAAGTCTCGTTGGTCGACACGGGGCCGTTAGATTAGATTAGATTAGATTAGATTAGATTAGATTACTTTTATTGGTTTCGCAATGGGGAAATCCACAATTAACAGCATCAAAGTTATGAAAGGAAGAGGAAAGGAAAAGAAGAAGTAGAAGAACAAAATATAGGAGCTGCTGTAAAAGCAGCCACTTGCGGCGCCATCTTGAAGTCAAAATGATGGTAGACTGTTTCAAGCAGTCACACAGCTCCAGGGATCTGTTGAAGTTTTGTGTGAAAACTGGAGCCAATTGGTCAGCACAGACTTCCAGGGAGAAGGGTGACACATTGTCGTCTTCACAGATTTCTTAATCTTCTGGTGCTCGAATGCTTGTCTCTCATCAGGTTCCTGGATCTGTAGGGCAGAGAATGGGGGTGACAGCATCGATACAGTAGTTTCTGGTAGAGGTGGACAGGTGTGGGAAATCGGGTTATCTTTTTCGAATCGGCAAAAAAATGTGTTTAGCTGATCACGCAGACCCTTATTGTTCACTGCTTTCAGGGATATTGACCGACAGTTTGTGATTGGTTTCACGTCCTTCCACACCACTGTTTTTGAAGCCTCTCCGCATATGTTCTTTTTGCTATTAATTAGCGAGCATCGACTCCCCAATGCTCAGCAACTCTTTCCTCGTGTAAGTTGTGTATTGTCGGCAAAAACTAAAAAAAATGACAAAAACAGGGATAATACTAGGGTGTGCGGAATTGACGCTGCCACCGTGTTGGCGCCATCGTAATTGTCATCACCATGTCATGTATGTATGTATGTATGTATGTATGTATGTATGTATGTATGTATGTATGTATGTATGTATGTATGTATGTATGTATGTATGTATGTATGTATGTATGTATGTATGTATGTATGTATGTATGTATGTATGTATGTATGTATGTATGTATGTATGTATGTATGTATGTATGTGTGTGTGTATGTGTGTGCGTGCGTCTGTCTATCTATCGATCTATCTATCTATCTATCTATCTATCTATCTATCTATCTATCTATCTATCTATCTATCTATCTATCTATCTATCTATCTATCTATCTATCTATCTATCTATCTATCTATCTATCTGCCTGCCTGCCTGCCTGTCTGTCTGTCTGTCTGTCTGTCTGTGTCTGTCTGTGTGTCTGTCTGTCTGCGTGTGTTTGTTTGTTTGTGTGTGTGTGTGTGTGTGTGTGTGTTTGTTTGTTTATTTGTGTGTTTATTTGTGTATTTGTTTTTCTGTGTATTTATTATTTATTTATTTATTTATTTATTTGTTTGTATGCATGTTTGTTTGTTTTTTTGTTTGTTTGTTTGTTTTATGAAACAATCTCTCCCACCAGACAGGGCCCCAGAGATTCTTGACCTGGATAGTAATTTGGAGTGGAATCTGAATTCCAACCCAAAGATCTATTGTTCAGCTACAGGAAATCCACTGCCCAGTCATAACAGCATTGAGCTCCGAAAGTTGGACAGCACTGTGCTCAAGGTAAGAAGAACAATTATGCCCCGGAAAATTCACAGCCAGCATGAAATTCACAGCAAAAGGAGAACAAAATTGTATTACAATTTCAAGAGAATCAGAGTTGTACCTTAAACTTCGAACCGCAGAAATATAGCTCAAGTGTCCTGCTCAAAATGACAGGTGCTGTTGTGAGTTACTGTTCATTGCAAGATGTCCGCATATCTCTTGAGACATCTGTACTGCAGCAATAGACAAGCTCAAAGAAAAGTGTCAACAATCAATCCCATACAAAACAATGTGCTGCATAACAAGTCATTATGTTGTTCATTCTTATTACCATACCAGACATAGTCTTTTCAAACTGCAGAAAAGTTCAGTTAGAATTACTCATCAATCTCAATATACTTAACCAACAAATCAACTAAACACGATGAAATCGTAAGATCTGTTTGAAAATAGCACAATTAATGTGCAAAGTACACAATAAACTGCTCTCCAACACTACTCAGAATCTATCCAAAATGTAGTGATACAAGACTTGACACAAGAATTATGAATCAAGAACACACATAAAGCAAAAGTGTGTTTCTGTATGAAGTGGTAATTTGTGGAATTATTTAGGAACTGACTTGAAAAGCTGTGCATCGCTTGCTCAGGTGCAAAAGTAAAGTACAAATGCAAACGATTTAAGTGTGACTGCTTATGTACTGCAAGTATATACTGTATGTTGGAGGTATGTTCAGTATGTACAAGTGTAAATGCTATTGCATACTGGAATAGGTCTGTCGTGTGAAAAAATGTTTGTCCATTTCCTGATTTATTTTTTTGTATTTCTGTCACACTTAAATGTTTCAGATCAAGGAAATTTAATTATTACTCAAAGATAACAGAAGTAAACACAACATGCTTTTTCAAATAATGTCTTATTATAAGTCTATCGTTAAAGGGAAAAGAACATTCAGACCTACATGGTTTTATGTGGAAAGTGTTTGCCCCTGTAAACCTAATAAGTGGTTGGCCCACCCTTAGCGCAAACAACTGCAGTCAAATGTTTGCAATTACTTGTACTTGTACTGAGTCTTTTATAGGGCTGTGGTGGAATTTTGGCCTACTCATCTTTGCAGAACGGTTGTAATTGGAGGGTTTTCGAGCAAGAACCACCTTTTTAATGTCATGCCACAACATATCAACAGGATTCAGATCCTGACTGACATCCCACTCCAAGTCTTCCTTTTGTTTTTCTCCAGCCTTTCAAAGATGGACTTGCTGGTCTTTTTGGAGTATATTGTCCTACTGCATCACCCAAATTCTCAATTTGGATTAGATTTTGCTTTTTCCAGCCCCCCAAGCACCCCCCCCCCACACACACACACACAACAGAACTAAACAAAAAAG
Source organism: Hippocampus bargibanti (assembly GCF_051943395.1). NCBI lineage: Eukaryota > Metazoa > Chordata > Actinopteri > Syngnathiformes > Syngnathidae > Hippocampus > Hippocampus bargibanti. The sequence continues at coordinate 10,409,181 of NC_142740.1, forward strand.
GGGGAGAATTTAACAGAAGAGAATTAAACATTAAAACAGTATGGTTTCAACCTTAAAAGTTCAACGTAAAACTGGGCATTTTTAAAACAGAATGAGTTTCACTGCATTTTTTAAAAATAATATTTTATGTGTCTTTGTTATTTGTGCTTCTTTATTGACAGGCATCTCACACTGTCATGGATTCAAATAAAAGTATCGCCATGTTTGAGATTCCACGTCTGAGTGCTGAACATGGAGGATTATGGGAGTGCAGGGTGTCAACCAAAGGAGGGCAGGACTCCCGTAAATTCAATCTTACCATTAAAGGTTGGTCTTAAGGAATTTCAATTATTAATATCAGGAGAAGGGTATTTATTTGCTATCTTTTAGCTAGCTACCTAGCTGGCTATCTATTTGCTATCCATTAACTATCTATTAGCACATGTAGCTATGTAGCTGGCTATTTATTAGCTATATGGCTATCTAGCTAGTTAGCTAACTGTCTAGCTGGCTATCTACAGTATTTGCTATCTATTGGCTATCTGTCTGGCTAGCTAGCTATGTATCTGGCTGTTTATTAGCTATATGGATATCAAGCTAATTAGCTAAATGTACAGCTGGCTAGCTTTCTATCTATCTATTTGAGTTACTTCCGGGTTGAGTGAACGCTGGCGCGTGTGGCTGCCGCTTCTCACCCGCTGAAAACCGATCCTGTGACTGTAACGTGACCTTGAGAGTTTTGAAAGCCGCTTAGAAATGAAATATATTATTATTATTATTATTATTATTATTATTATTATTATTATTATTATTATTATTATTATTATTATTATTATTATTATTATTATTATTATTATGACACCGTTTTTTTCTAATTCTTGTACAGAACCACCGGTGCCCACCACTGCTCCCATACTGCTGGAAAAGAGGAGCAAGCAGCTACTTGTAATGCCAATGGACTGCCACAAAGGAGACGGGCCCATTGTCTCCACCACCCTCCTCTACAAGCCTGTTGGGAATGAAGATTCTTGGTCCTCCATCATCGGTAAATAGAGTATAATTATAACTCACCCTGTGAGTGCAATAGTCCTTCACCTAGCAAATTGTTAAATATAGTGTCATAACTTTGAACCTCCAGTGTACAGTGACAAAGAGCCAATCACACTGATGAACTTGGAGCCATCAACACGCTACCGTGTGCAAGTCCAGCTGACTCGCCCCGGTGCGGGAGGAGAAGGGGTACCGGGACCAGAGGCTATCATGGAGACAGATTGTCCTGGTAAAACAAACAGACTGTGACAGACATGTGTTTGATTTGACTTGAAATATCAAATATGAGTATATTATGCCTGGCTACATCTAAAATCTAAAACTGAGACATGTTTTTATATGCAATGTAAACGTCCTTCAGAGATGCTATGCAAAAGATCCAGAATAATATTGATTCCCAAAATGTTTTAAATGAATGTGTCTGTTCTGATGAAAAAGAAATGTTTGATCAATTCTCATAATATATATGAAGGAATATAGTGTAGTGTCTGCTTCATAACAACTTGGACAAGACTTTTATCATTTTCGTATAGGCCACTGTGCATTTGAGACATTAAAGGACAACCGACACCTCCGGACAAGTTGTGTCCATAATTTGTAAAATCACTTCAAATGACTTCTACTGAGCGCATTTTACAAAGATTCCACCACATAAGAAGAAGAATCATGAAGCACTGGACGTGATGTTATTCTGTCCATTTGTGCCAATGGATGGTCCTCACATGAGATTAGCCTTGATGTTGAGAGTGGTGTGGGAGCTATGCCTCAGGGATGGGAGGTTGTGAATTTGGGACACATTGTCAGTAGTGTGCCAAAGAATCATTGGGTGTTTTGGCCTTTTAATCACTAGACACCCTCATCGATGGTGGCCAGCGACAGGTTGATCACGCCCGCGCTTGTGTCTCATGCCCAATCAGATGTTGAGAAGCTGGTGGGGGGGAGGGGTGTTGTGTCTTAGGTTGCTGTTCTATGAGCCCAACAAGGGTCCTTCCTCTTCATCCAGATCCACTGCAGAGCCTGCCCGTGGATACCCAGGTCTTTTAGCAGCCTGATGGTGGAGGAAGCCACAAACCCTCTGCATCCAACTTCAATTGGATATACCTTGGCTTTCCATCCCCGCTGTTGCGCATCCACTGCGAGTTCTGTGTAGCGCAGCTTCTTGCGCTCATAGGCCTCTTCAACAGAGTTTTCCCATGGGACTGTGAGTTCTGCGATCTAGACAGCCTTGAGTTAAGGGGACCAGAGCACCAAGTCTGGTCTGAGGGTGGTGGCTGCAATCTCCGCTGGGAAAAGCAATTGCTGGCCAATGTCAACCCACATCTCAACTTCTGGTTTGGCAGTAGGATGGTTGGGCGTTTTCTGTCCCTCTCGGATAAAAGTCAATGGTGCTGCGCTGGACGTCGTGGCTCTCATTGGCAAGGAGTTGATGATATTCCTCTTGCTCTCAAGGACAACTGCCAAACTCTTCAGGACCTGGTTGTGCCTCCAGGTGTAGCGACCTTGTGTGAGGCTGGTCTTACAACCGGTCAGGATGTGTTTGAGAGTTCCTGGAGTTTGACAGAGGTCACAGGTTGGATCCTCGCCATACCATTGGTGGAGGTTTTTTGGAAATGGGAGCACATCATTGATAGCTCTGATGATGAACTGATGTTGCTTGCCTCCATTTCCCAGAGATCCCTCCAGCTGAGCTTTCTCTTCTCCAGGCCTTCCCACCTCATCCATTGTCCCTGCTTGGCAAGAGAGACAGCCTGTACAGTTATTTCAGCTTCCTCTTGGCGGCGCACCTCTGACATCGCCATTTTCCTTCTTTCCGATGTTGAAGCCTTCCGCCAAGAAGGTTTGTTTGTAAGGCCAAACCCCCCTCTTCCTAGCTGAACGTGTCCCACGATATCACTGTGCCTTAGGGCTGCTGTGGCCTGCTGCACTGCAATGGATGGTGTCCATTTCCGTAACTTGGCTGATCTTCCGGTCTCTAGAGTCTGAGAGGGTCATCTGAAGTCTCACTTTAGCGCACTTGTACTCTTCAGTGAGGCTTGTGATTGGAAGCTCAAGGACCCCTTTGCCATAAAGGCCGATGTTGGACAGACAGCATGGAACACCAAGCCAGCGTTTCACATATCTAGTGATGGCTCGCTCCATCTTCTCCACAGTTGAGAGTGGGACCTCTTAGACTGTGAGTGGCCACATTACCCGAGGGAGAAGGCCAAACTGCAGACACCAGAGTTTATGCTTTCCTGGCAGCTGAGTCTTGTTGAGGTTTTCCAGACTATTGGTGATGTCCTACTTTAGTTGCTGCACTTGGTCTTTGTCTCTGAGGCTTGCATTGTACCACCTGCGCGGTTCCTCAGACACCATTGGTATTGGGTCATCACCAATGCAGAACTTCACATTTTTTAGCTGTCCCTTGACGATTGAGATGCTGCGTGACTTGTTCGGCTTGATTTTCATCCGGGCCCATTTGATGTTTTCCTGCAGTTTTCCAAGTAGCCGCCTGGTGCAAGCTGCGGTAGTGGTCAAGGATACGTGGGAAGTGGATCCCATTCCTTGTTCATTACCCCCCAGCACCCACCTTGAGGCCCTGATGATGACCTCCATGGCCATTGTGAAGGCCAGGGGTGAAATCGTACAACCTGCCATGATGCCGACTTCTACATGTTGCCATGATGTTGTGAAGTCAGGTGTTGTGAAGCAGAGTTGCAGGTCTTCGAAGTAGGGTTTTACCAAGGCAGTAATGGGTAATGGAACATGGAAGAAGTTGAAGGATTCTCAGAGAAGGTTATGGGGAACTGAGCCTAATGCATTGGCCAGGTCGTGGAAGATGACATGAAGATCTCTTTTGTCTTTCTTTGCCGCTTGGATTTGGTGCCAGATCATACTAGTGTGCTCCAAGCAACCAGAGAACCCAGGGATGCCAGCCTTTTGTACAGATGCATCGACGTACTTGTTATTCTCCAGGTAGGTGGAAAGTCTCCGTGCTAAATAAAGAAGATTTTCCCCTCAACGTTGAGAAGGCTAATTGGCCGGAATTGACTTATGTCTGCCGCATTCTTCTCCTTAGGAATTAGTACGCCTCCGCCATGCCTTTGGTATCATCCCTTTCTGCCACACAATCCTCATGAGTCTCCAAAGATAACGCAGAATCTCTGGTGCGTTCTTGTAGAGCTTATATGGAACTCCATTTGGCCCCGGGGCTGATTCTGATCTTGCACGCCGTACTGTATTGTCCACTTCCTTCCATTTTGGAGGGCCAGTCTCGAGGTTGAATTCTGGTGGTTCAATAGGGGGGATGTCATGTGGGATAGCTAGTTTTTCCTGCCTTTTTGTGTCCTGGTGGACCTTTTCCAGATGCTCTTCAAGTTCCTGCTTGGTGGTTTTCAGGATTCCGCTTTTGTCCTTCGCGAAGAGGTCTTTGACAAACTTGAAGGGGTTTTTATAGAACCGTGTTCTTGTGTGTTCCTTGTTCTTGCGATGTTTTCTCAAGTTTTCTGTCCTTCGTAAGGTTGCGACCGGCATTTGATGTCCCTTTGGAGCAGCATGAGACCTTCTTTCTCTGCATCAGATGCCTTCTTCCACTGTTTTCGCAGGTCCCTTCTTTTTCTGACCAGTCTGCCTATCTCTTGCTGCCTCCTGGATTTGGTTGGTGGTGGTCTTGCATTGGCGGTTTTCCGGATGTACACTCCAAAGCGCTCCTCCCCGTAGTGATAGATGATGTCACCAATATTTTCCAGCTTTTTCTCTGATGTGCCCACTTGTTGCTCCAAGATGTTGGTCAGATCGTTATTGACGGTTTCCCACTCTCTTTTCTCGATTTTGGCTTTTGGCCACTTCACACTTGGTCTGTGCCCTTTGATCTTGTCCTCCTTGGGAGGTCTCTGTGGTTAGGTGGGCTCTTCCATCTTTCGTTCTGTAAGTGCATTACCATCGTCCTTGACAGGGGTGTAGACGCTTTGCGAACTTTGGTTGTCGTCCCGTCGCTGTGCTTCACTCGACTTATTTGACGTCTGACTTCGTAAGAAATATTGGTCAATGCGAGGCCCTTGTCTCTGCTTTACCAAGCACTGTCTCTTCCCTTGGTGGATCTTTAACCCGATAGCTGATGTTACTTTTGCCATGTTCTTGCTCGTAGTCAGGTTCGTTCCTGGGTCGGTAACCGTGTTGTCAGTCGTTGAGCCATCTTACGCCCCCGCTCTCACAGGCTCTAGGGGTATCTTTCTCTGTATTCTTTCTAGCTATATTTTACGTTTAAGACTTGCGCTGCATATTCAGGAAGTCTTGTTTTCGAATTGATGACGACGCCTGACGTCACGTCACGTCAGGAACGCCCCTGACCGAGAAAGCAACACACAATGAAATTTGGGTACTTTGGTTGGTCTGAAAACATCGTGTTGATCCGTGTTGATGGCGAAATTAGAAGGAAAAACACATAAATAACGCAATGGTGAATCGTTGTGACGACCAATTGCGGTAACACCATGTAGAACACAAATTCCCAGCAGACAAATCAGCCCATTTCCAACGGAGCTTGTGCACCATCTTGTGCATATTCTGGGACGCTACTTTGGAGTCCAGACGACTCGAATTAATACGGAAGGACTTCTTTAATCGATTGCAAACATTTATGCTTTCCTCTTCAGAACTACTTGAATCATATTCATAACTGGATGAGTAACAAGAATGCATCTTCTCCGAATCTGAATTCCCTGAGCCCATTGTTTTGATTCTTGAGCAAGGCAAGACGTCCTGGCGTGACGTCACAAACTGGTGGCGGGACCTTCTGAAAATCCCCATTTCCGATGTCATTATGTGGCAGTTTTTGAAAACTAAGTAACTTGAATTTGTGTTTTGAATTTGACTAAAAATATCAGCCTGCGTGTTTTGGGTATCTTAGATGCTACAAAACCTTTTTCTGATGTCAGTTAGGAAACGAAAAAATGGTATCGGTTGTCCAAGCTCCATTTAAGGAATTTATCAGCCTGTGGAAATGGAGGTCGCCAGAGGAGGTCGCCATTTTGTGCCTCTTTTTCGGTGAGACATTTCCCCTCAATGTTGCCTCATAATGACACAGAATAAATTATTTAATCGATTGCAAACAGGTATGCTTTCCTCTTCTATTTGAATCATATTCATAACTGGATGTGTAACAAGAAAGCATATTCTCAGAATCTGAAGCCATTGTTTTGATTCTCCAGCAATGCAAGACGTCTTGGCGTGACGTCACGAAGTGGGGGAGGGACTTTCTGGAAATGCCCAATTCGCAGCTCAATTTTTTGCAGATTTTGGACACTTGAAGTCATTTTTGTTGCTGTTTTGCATTTGAATAAAAATATCATACTGCGTATGATTTGGGTATTTTAGATGCTATAAATCGTTTTTCTGATGTCAGTTAAGAAACAAAAAAGTGACGTTGGTTGTCCTTTAAGTGCACATGGTAAGTAATAACTCATGTATGAAGCAATGCCACCAAATTGCATCTGAGCTCTTCAGGAGGTTCCTTAGATGTCATGACATGATTTTGACTCTGGCGTTCTGTGGGCTATTGATTCTGAGATAATTATCTCTCCCCTTGAGAATACGGCCACTAATTTCATAACAAAATGATGTGAGTCAGAGTACAACGGAATGCACTGTAGCTCAGATTCACAGATCAAATTTTCAGAAAGAATGGAAGTTTAGTAGATGAAATGGACAAGGCTGTTGCGGGCCCCCGTAGTTCATCCTGTGTTCTCTGTCACTGCAGAGCCCACAATTCAACCAGAGATTGACATCAGCTTGGTGGAAGGTCGCAATATCACTGTGCGATGGCGTCTGCCCAGCAACAGTGGCATTAATATCGACACAGCCAGTCGTTTTTTAGTGCAGCTCTTCGGCCCGCCACCGCAAGGCGAGAAACTTCTGGAGGAAACAACCCTGTTAAATGTCCACTCCAAAAAGTTCCACAACATGGAGTATCAACAAGACTACACAGTGGTGGTGCGCCTCATCAACTGTGGCAGCCAGGGGCCTCCTTCCAAACCGTATCACATCCGTATCAACAGCCAGGGTAACTAGCAATTCAAATTAGGTTGCAAAGGAGCAAAACTGCAATAAAATCCTCTTTTTTAAGGAGGACTCTCCCAATTAAATGGGGAGGGAAGAGTTTCTTAGATTAATGAAGCATGGCAGATGCTCACTGGTTGTATGTGGAGTCTCACTACCTACTCATCTTGTGAGGAGGGCCCTGAGATATTCACATGGAAGCAGTATACTGCATGTAATAATAGTCCACAACTGTGAATGGTCCTAACAAGGGTCATGTGTCCTTGTCACAGGCCCATCTCCCCCACGGAACGTCCAGGCTCTATCCCTTTCTTTGTCAGCCATCCAGTTGAGGTGGCAGCCCCCCGAGGATGTAAATGGAGGCGTCATGAAATATGTCATTGAGTACCAGCCAGTCAGCCAGGGGAGCCTACACCTTTGGGTGGACACAGATGATGGCAACAAGACCACGAAAGATGTTACAGCGCTCAACAGCAGCACAGTCTATCAGTTCAGAGTGAGGGCTTTTTCCAAGGTGCCAGGAGAGTGGAGCAAGTTTGTTCAAGCAATTACACAAGGAGATGGTAAGTTGCTAAAAATCAATCCATGATTAACTTCTTTCTCAATAGTACACCCTTGTGCAAATCAATTGCACAACCCCGTGATATTGACAGTTTGCTGGTTGAAATCATTCTGAAGCTTGTGAAAAGTTCAGAACAATGTTTGCCACGATAGGGGTGGAGTCTGTCTGATATACTTACCCAACCACATTCCCTAATTACTTCTCTCATCTCATCTCATTTTCCGTACCGCTTATTCCTCATTAGGGTCGCGGGGGTTGCTGGAGCCTATCTCAGCTGTCTTCGGGCACGAGGCGGGGGACACCCTGAATTGGTTGCCAGCCAATCGCAGGGCACACAAAGACATACAACAGTCAGTCTCACACTCACACCTAGGGACAATTTGGAGTGGTCAATCTGCCCGCCATGCATGTTTTTGGAGTGTGGGAGGAAACCGGAGGACCCGGAGAAAACCCACGCTGGTCCGGGGAGAACATGCAAACTCCACACAGGGAGGCCGGACCGGGACGCGAACCGGCGACCTCTGCACTGTGAAGCCGGTGTGCTAACCACTCGACTACCGGGCCGCTCCCTAATTACTTGTTTATAAAATTATAATTAATGGATTACAATGTAATTACAATCTAATCCCCTTTCCGTTGGGTATAAAAAGAAGGGGTTTTTCATATAAATCAGTTCTTCAACGGGATGTATACAACACCGTGGATTTCTTTGCACAGAAGGACATTATTGTGATGGATTGGCCTGGCAATTCACCGTACTTGAACCCGATTGAGAATTTATGTTCAATAATCAAGATTCGTCTGCGTGAGAAAGATTGCACAACAAAAAAAGCCCTAATTCAGGGACCATTCCATCATCAACAACTGTCAAAATCTGGTTGATTCCATTCCAAAACGCATCGCTGAGGTGATAAAGAACAAGGGAGGACACACTTCTTACTACAATGTACATTTGAATCGTTTGAGTTATCAAAAAATGAAAACATACCATTTTATGCCAAAATAAGAGTGTGGTAATTAATTTGCACAAGGGTGTATATTAGCAAAAGGTTTGGCTCTTTCAAAAAGAAGTCAGTAAATCTACTCCGGGGCTCAGTATCATAATGCATTTTTGTGCTTTATTCTTAACTTGTGCTTAGCTGCCAAGCTAAAATCTCTGATAAATAGCTTGACTGCATTTATGGCCTGTTTTATGTTATCCAAATATGAGACAGGACCACCCACACAAGTTACCAAAAAGATCTACTCAGGATCATATGACAAAGTCCATTTATCTCATCTGCCTGAAAGTCATCTGCTCCTTATTTTTTCTCTCTCTTTCTCTCTCTGTCAATGTTCTCTTCCCAAAAAAAGGCATGGAAAGTCTAACACCGACCACACACGGTGTGGCTTGGAAACCAGCAGGGGACAACTACCAGCTGTTGGTGGCAGTAGTGGGCTCAGTGACGGTCACATGTGTAACCATCCTGCTGGCGCTGCTTGCGCTTTTCTTCATCCGCAAAACTCTACTCAACCGTCGTCGCACATTCACCTACCAGTCTGGATCTGTAAGGAATTTATCATTTATGCATTTTGTTATGCATTTCAAAAAGTTAAGGTGTTTCCGAGCTTCTTTTTCGAATACTCCCATTTCATTCACACCACATTGATATGTTTGTATTATTGCTGAGATGAACACTGCTGACATCAACAGGGTGAGGAAACAATTCTGCAGTTTAATTCTGGAACTTTGACCCTAACCCGAAGGCCTAAACCCATCCCCGAACCCCTGACTTATCCGATCTTGGAATGGGAAGACATTAAATTTGAGGATGTCATCGGTGAGGGCAACTTTGGACAGGTGTGGTTGAACAATTGATATTTTATTCTCCGCATTTCCTTGTGCTACCATATCATGTGAGTTAACAATAATTTTACAATTAGGTGATCAAAGCCATGATCAAGAAAGATGGCAACAAGATGAGCGCTGCCATAAAGATGCTGAAAGGTAAACCAATGCAATATTTGCTGTATTTATGTATGTACAGTGATACCTCGGCTTACAAACGCCTTGGCTAACGAAATTTTCGGCTTACGAACGCTAAATTCACGAGAATTTAATCTTGGCATCCAAACTGTTTTTCGGGATATACACGGAGCGCAACAAAGAGTGATGTGTCGTTTGTGAACAAGCCCGTTTTCCAAACAAGGAAATGGCAGCGGACTTTTTTTTGGTCCTCTATTCCCCGGCCCCAGTCTTACGTTAAAGCCGCACGTGATTGGTCAAGAACGCAGCAGTGACGGAGGGTTACAGAAACACAGAGCTGCAAATTAAAATCGATAGCCAGACGACAGAGAGAGAGTGACCCCCCCAACCCCCATTTCTCCAGAAAAGGAAATGGTAGCCGACTTTTCTTTGTACTCTATTCCCTGCATCCAGTCTTCGGTTAAAGCCGCACGTGATTGGTCAAAAACGCAGCAGTGGGGGGGTTACAGAAACACAGAGCTGCAAATAAAAATAGACAGGCAGACGACAGAGAGTGAGAAAATGGATAGAAAACACAGTAAAAATTGGACTCGTTTCAACTTCATTGATAGTTCAAACGCAGAGTGCAGACTGCAAGGTTAAAATATCCCATCAATCAGGCTCCACAAATAACCCGCTTTAAGCCATCTGTACACTTAATGCAAAAAGCATCAACTAGCTAAAATTATTGCAGAGAAAGCACGGCAACTTCACTCAGATATCGTCAAGAGGAAACCTGGAAGTTTGTCATCCATTAATGATTTCAAGGCTAGCCACGGATGGTTTGAGAACTTTAAGCGCCATACAGGGATTCATAGTGAGTGGTGAGGCAGCCAGTTCTGACGATAAAGCTGACAAAGCTGACAAGGAATCATTCCTCAAGATGGTGGAAGAAGGCTACATTCCTCATCAAGTGTTTAATGCTGATGAAACCGGCCACTCCATTCCATCGAGCCATCAACAACCATCACAAAGGTAAATAAAATGACTTTATTATATAGTACAGTTTATGTCTTTAATTACAATACCATAGCAAATGTATTATACATAAAATAAGGTGTAGTATGTGTAGTTTTAAGGCTTAGAAAATTAAAAAGCAGAAAATTATGTTTTATGGGGGCCTGGGAATGGATTATTCTCATTTTAATAGCTTCCTACGGGAAATTAATGTTTGGGATACACACTTTTTGCCTTCCACACTCTGTCTGGGAACCAATTAAGTTTATAAGCCAAGGTATCACTGTATATTATTATGTATTAGGCTGTATTTAAGATGCAGATGGGAAGCTCCATTTTTTGTGCCATTTATTGAAAAACAATCTTTCTGTTTTTCAACTCCTTGCAGAGTTTGCCTCAGAAAATGACCACCGAGATTTTGCTGGGGAATTGGAAGTGTTGTGTAAACTAGGCCAGCATCCCAACATCATCAACTTGATTGGAGCGTGTGAGAACAGAGGTTAGGCCCTTGGTCTGTTATTTATTTATTTATTTGTTTATGTATTTAATGTCCTGTAAAATCAATACTGGCAATCTTTACTTTGTAGCGTACAGTAGACAGAACTTTGTTTAATGTTTAATCACACTTAATCACAACGTAATATGATCTACTGTTGATTAACTCTATTCCTTTTGTTGTTTCTCACCATGTGGTGACAAATGATCGTCTGTGTAAGCTCTCAGTCGTACAGGAGTGGTCCATCGATGAGAAGGTTTCTTCAGCCGTCATCTGTACAAAAGTGAAGGTTTCGGACGTTGAGTGAAGGTTTCAGTTCGCTGACGAAGCCTCTTGGATAGGAGGCGAAACGTCCGAAACCTTCACTTTTGTACAGATGACGGCTGAAGAAACCTTCTCATCGGTGACAAATGATGGAAACTTTTCTATCCACTGAAGGTATTTTTGATGATAATGACGGCTATTAAAATAGTCAGTTAAATTGTTTTTTTTTCCATTCATTCATGTGCTGGACTGCTTTATGCTCGCTAGGTTCCCCACCTGTCTTTGGGCAATGCGTGGGGGATACCCTGAACCGCTCGCCAACCAATTGCAATGCGCACAGAAACAAATAACCATTTTAAATATTTAGAGTTCAATCAGCCTGCCATAAATGTTTTTTGGAATGTGGGATGACACCGGAGGACCTGGAGAAATCCCATACAAGCATGGGGAGAACATGCAAACTCCACACAGGGAGGCCTGAGCTGGAGTTGAACACGGTGCCTCTGCACTGTGAAGTCACCATGGTAACAACTTGACCACCAGGCTGCCCCAGAGACAGTGAAATATCATTAAAACATTCACCACGATGGACCAATTCAAAACAACCCCTGAGTTCTTGGCTCATTCCATCATCCTTCTGTTTATCTTATTGTCTTATGTTTGCTTAAAATATTTCTGACTGATGTGAGTATTCAGTATGTGTTTCATTGCTATGACTTTCACATAGTGTGCTTTGATTCTGGCAATGTTTGAACAAGTTGTAAATTGCATTAAGCATGTTTATAAAACACAGAATAGTCTACATTTTTACGCAAATTGCAGAGCCAAATCAGCCCTCAAATGTAAATATGTACTCTAACATGTAATTGTCAAATTAACCCCTCAAACATACTGTATGGGCCTTGCTGTTAAACACCGCAGAAGAAAATAACTTTAATAGATGTCTATTCAAATTGAAAGATTTTGTTTTGGCATAAAATACACTGCAAGATTGAATGCAAATTATTCACAAGAAGCCTCTCCCAACAAACTGGTTGAGGAAATGTCAAGCCGAGAATCGTCAACACTCAATCACAGAATACGTACAGGCAAACTAGGATTCACATCATCATTCAGATTTATGGGGCCTTAATTATTTCCCGATGTACGTATAAGGCACACCGGATGACGAGGCACACCAATGAATGGTTTATTTTCAAATATTTTCCTTATATAAGGCGCACCATCAATGAATGACATGTTAAAAAAATTCCTTATACTGTATAAGGCACACCACATTATAAAGCGCTACAGTAGATGGTGGGGTTATGTTTTATATATCCCAGCATGGACCGCACACTACTTCTTCTACAGGAGGAAATGGAGGCGGAGGCTGCTGACTGTAGTGGCTGCTGACTTTTGTGGCTCAATATTACTTCACATATAAGGCGCACCGTCGTATAAGCAGCAGGGTCTTCTTTTTTAAGAAGATTTTGGGTGTGCCTTATGCACTGGAAAATATGGTAACCTACCATCAGAATCAGAAAATCAGAATCAGGAAACCTTTAATCATCAATGGGGAAATTTCCAGTCCACAGCAGCAATTTGAAAGGGCATGGGATAGGGGGGGTTAAAAGGATAGAAAAACAAGATATTCTAAGCAGAGTAAAAATGTCAGCAGACTGAGATGTATCCTGTAAATGTGCAAAACCGTATCAAGAAAGGTATATTGATGTATGTAGCTGTATTGCATCAACCCATATTTACAGTACAAGTGTCCAGTTTGTTTGTTTGTTTGTTTGTTTGTTTCAATTGTGATTATTGAGAATTGAGAAGCCTGACAGCAGTCGGTAGGAATGAACTTGCAGCGCGGGTGTAACAGTCTCTGGCTGAAGGAGCTACCCAGTGCTGTCAGACTGGGCAGGAGTGGGTGGGAGGGGCTGTCCATCATAGCTTGCATGGTTTTGCACTGTGAGATCAGGCATGAGTGCCCAAAGAAAACTCCCACTAGCATAGGGAGAACATGCAAAACACCATACAAAAACAACCAAGCCATGGTATGTGTGCAGACTCATAAAACATTTATCTGCTTTTCATTGCCTCTTGCCCTGAAATACACCATACAACTAGAACATCTATGGAAAATCCTCATGACCTTGAAGAGCTCTACAAGATAGTGTCATCTCTTAAAGGATAACCGAGGCCTCTGGACAAGTTGTGTGCTTAATTTGTAAAATCACTTCAAATAACTTCTACTGAGGTGCGTGATGATGGGAGGGGCCGTCTCCCGGGAGCAGCGGAGGAGGTGACAGGAGGGGCGGGGCGCGCCCAGGACGGCGACGAGATGTGACAGTGCCCCCCCCTCAACGGACGCCTCTTGGCGGCCCACCAGGTTTGGAGGGGTGAGCCGCATGGAACGCCCGGATGAGAGATGGGTCGAGGATCCAGGCACGTGGGACCCACTGTCGTTCCTCCGGTCCATAGCCCTCCCAGTCGACCAGGTACTGCACTCCTCTGCCCATGCGCCTGGAGTCCATTATCTCCCGCACGGTGTAGACCGGTCCGTCGGCCAACATCCGGGGGGGAGGTGGGGGGGTGGGCGTGGGGGCTAAGGAGCAGGTTTCCACTGGCTTGAGGAGGGAAACATGGAAAACGGGGTGGATCCTCATGGTGGGTGGCAGCCGGAGCCTCACCGAGACCGGGCTGAGGATGGCCTCGATGGGGAAGGGACCCGTGAAGCGTGGGCCCAGCTTGGCTGAAGACCCTGCCAGCCGAAGGTCCCTCGTCGACAGCCACACCTCCTGCCCGACCTGGTAGTTGGGTGCCTGTCTCCGGTGACGGTCCGCCACCCGCTGGTTCCGGGATGCGGTGCGTGTCAGGGCGTCCCTGGTTTCCTTCCAGACTCGGTGGGCCCGTCTGAGGTGATGTTCAATAGACGGGACCTCCACCTGGCCCTCCTGAGTGGGAAACAAGGGCGGCTGATAGCCACAGGCGGACATAAATGGGGACCGACCTGTGGCTGCGGAGACCAGGGAGTTGTGGGCGTACTCCACCCAGGGTAGGTGCAGGGCCCACGACGCCGGGTTGTGGAGGCACACGCACCGGAGGGCCGCCTCCAGGTCCTGGTTCTTCCTCTCCGTCTGTCCGTTGGTCTGGGGATGGTATCCAGACGACAGGCTCGCCGACGCCCCTAGGGACCGACAGAAACGTTTCCATACCTTGGACACGAACTGCGGTCCCCGGTCCGACACGATGTCCGTCGGAATCCCGTGGAGACGGACGACGTGGTTAACCAGGAGTTGAGCCGTCTCGATGGCGGACGGCAACCTGGTTAACGGGACGAAGTGGGCCGACTTGGAGAATCGGTCCACAACGGTAAGGACGACCGTCTTGCCACGGGAGGGGGGGAGGCCTGTCACGAAGTCAACGGAGATGTGGGACCAGGGTCTGGACGGTACCGGTAGCGGCCGGAGGAGTCCTGCCGGGGGCTGATGGGAGGCTTTCCCACAGGCACAGGTCGGGCAGGCCTTCACGAAGAGGGTGATGTCCCTCCGGAACCCCGGCCACCAGAACCGTTGGGCGATGAGTTGGATCGTCCTGTTGACCCCCGGGTGACAAGCTATCTTGGAGGTGTGCCCCCAGACGAGCACCTCCGTGCGAAGAGGGGGGGGGACGAACAGGCGATCCTTAGGACAGCCCCTGGGGATGGGGGTCGTCCCCTGGGCTTGCTGTACTTTTCTCTCAACCTCCCACCTCAGGGCACCCAGGATGCGTTGGGCCGGCAGGATGTTGGTGGTGGTCTCCTCCCTTTCTGCCGGCTCATGGATGCGGGATAGGGCATCGGGCTTGGTGTTCTGTGACCCTGGGCAGTAGGTGAGAGAAAAGTTAAACCGGGTGAGGAAGAGTGACCATCGGGCCTGTCTTGAGTTTAGTCTCTTGGCCGACCGGATGGCCGCCAGGTTTTTATGGTCCGTGAAGACGGTGAAGGGGTGTTTCGCTCCCTCAAGCCAGTGTCTCCATTCCTGAAGGGCCAGGACGACCGCCAGCAGTTCCCGGTTGCCGACGTCATAGTTGGCCTCGGCGGGGCTGAGCCGGCGGGAGAAGAAGGCGCATGGGCGTAGCTTCTGGTCCATGGGAGAGCGCTGGGATAGGACGGCCCCTACTCCGGATTCGGATGCGTCAACCTCGACCGTGAACGGGAGATCCGGGTCGGGATGACGCAGAACTGGGGGGTTAGTGAAGGCAAGACGGAGGTGGTTGAATGCCCCCTCTGCGTCGGGCGTCCACCTGAAGGGGATCTTAGAGGACGTGAGGTTAGTGAGGGGGAGTGCCTTCTGACTATACCCGCGGATGAAGCGGCGGTAGAAGTTGGCAAACCCCAAAAACCGCTGAAGCTGTTTGCGCGTCTTCGGGATCGGCCATTCCACCACCGCTTTAGTCTTAGTAGGGTCGGCCCTGAGCTGCCCCCGCTCCACGACAAACCCTAGGAAGGACAGAGAGCGGACATGGAACTCGCACTTCTCTGCCTTCACGTAGAGCCGGTTTTGCAGGAGCCGCGCCAGGACCCGTCGGACGTGTTGCCGGTGCTCCTCTGCAGAACGAGAGAAAATAAGAATGTCATCCAGATAAACGAAAACAAAAACATTGAGGAAGTCCCTGAGCACATCGTTGATCAGATTTTGGAATACGGCGGGAGCGTTCGTGAGTCCGAACGGCATCACCAGATATTCAAAATGTCCTAATGGTGTTTTAAATGCAGTTTTCCATTCGTCCCCCTCCCGGATGCGGACCAAGTGGTACGCACTGCGGAGGTCTAATTTAGAAAAAATGGTTGCGGACTGAAGGGGCGTGAAGGCTGAGTCCATGAGGGGGAGGGGGTATTTGTTACGGATGGTGATGTCGTTCAGACTCCGATAATCGACACATGGACGCAGGGTTCCGTCCTTCTTGTCAATAAAGAAGAACCCTGCGCCCAGCGGAGACCGAGACGGCCTAATGAGTCCCGCCGCGAGGGAGGAGTCTATGTAAGTGCTCAGGGCTTCCCGTTCCGGTTGTGAGATGTGGAAAAGTCTGGAGTCCGGTAATGGAGCCCCTGGCTGCAAGTCAATAGCACAGTCATACGGTCGGTGGGGCGGCAGGGATTGGGCGTTGTCCTTGCTGAACACCTCCCGCAGGTCGTGGTAGCAGTGTGGCACGCCCTTGAGGCAGATGGCCTCCGGCGGTCCACCGCGGGAGGCGTCTCGCCCTGCCGTAGCCGACCGTAGGCAGTTGGCGTAGCAGTAGGGGCTCCAGCCCTGAATGGTGGGGCCCTCCCAGGAGATTGACGGGTCGTGGGTATTGAGCCAGGGGAGACCCAATACCAACGGCGCATTCCGGGAGGGCATAACTAAAAATTGGCGGTGCTCGACGTGGTTCCCCGCCACCCGGAGTTTGAGCGGGGCCGTGAGGTGGGTGACTCGGGCCAACAGTCTGCCGTCCAGGTCGACCATCTCCTTAGGGGGGTGGAGATTGATCAGCTGGCAGCCCAACGAGTCCGCCAGCTGGGGGTCAATGATGCACCCGTCGGCCCCAGAGTCCACTAGGGCCCGCACGGTTTGGGAGTTGGACGGGCCGATTAATTCGCTGTCCAGCTCCAACCGCGTAACGGGGGTAGTGGATTTGACCTCCAGAGGTCGCTGTGGTCGCCGTCTTGCCGGGGACTTGCGTGGACCTGAGGTCTTCGCCTGGGGCCCTTGGGTGCGACGAGCCCCGGGGGTGGTGTGGTCGTTCCCCCCCCCTACGATCATGGGTTCGGGGGATTCCTCCAGGCGCCGCACACGCTCGCTGCCGGGTGTGGGAGATCTGGACCGGCTGCGTGGCTGTCTGGGCCGTCGGCCGCGCTGCTCCCTCTGTCGCTCCCGAAGGCGGTGATCCAGGCCGATGACGATGGCGACCAGGTCGTCGAAGGTGGTGCCCGCGTCGCGGGTAGCCAACTCGTCCTTGAGGTCGGTGTTCAATCCGCGACGAAACACCCCCCTCAACGCTCGGTCGCCGTAGCCGCTGCCAGCGGCCCGGATGCGGAAGTCGACGGAGTATTCCGCGGCTGAACGGGCCCCTTGGACGCAGTCCAGTAATCTCCCCTCCGCTTCGGACTCCGTCACCGGGTGATGGAAAACCCGGCGTAACTCGGCGACGAAGTCCGGATACGAGGTGCGCAGCTCCGGTCGGGATTCTCGGATGGCCAGCACCCACGTCTCGGCTTCTCCCGTGAGCAGGCTGGTGATGAAGGCTACCTTTGCCTCATCGCTAACGCAGGCGTATGGATGTTGCTCAAACACGAGCGTGCACTGCATTAAAAACTGAGCGCAACGCCCGGTCTCGCCTGCGTAGCGGGAGGGAAGGGGAAATTGAGGAGCGTGCCTACTCACGGGCGGGGAAGACTTGATCGTGAGAGCGGAAATGCGTGCCTCAGCCGCCTCGAAGCGTTGAGCCAGCCTGGTGGTAATTTGGCTGATTTCCGCGATGGCTCGGGCCAGCTGGCTTGAATGCTCCGCTTGCTCGGTGAGGGCGGCGAGATATCTGTCTTCGCCGGCGGGATCCATGGTTGGTCGGAGTATTATGTCACGTCACTTGAGGCTCGAGGGCTGGGCTCGAGTGACGAAAGGAAAGCGGGGGGTGTGGATCCGAAATACACGGCGAGACAGATACTCGTATACAAAAGTCTTTACTGAGGCACGCATAAAAAAGGACAGCAGGATGAGGTGAGTGAGGGAGATCGGTCTACTGAGCATATTTTACAAACATTCCACGGCATATAGCTGTTTTACTCGCGCTGAATATTCCGGAAGTATTGTTTTCGAGTTGATGACGATGCCTGACGTGACGTCACGTCTGGAACGCCCCTGACCGAGAAAGCGACACACAATGCATTTTGGGTGCTTTGTTTGGTCTGAAAACTTCATGTTGATCCGTGTTGATGACAAAATTAGAAGGAAAACACATAAATAACGTGATGGTGAATCGTGTGTTGCACTAAGACTACTATTTGATACTAGTTGACACAAATTCCCAGCAGACAAATCAGCCCACTTCCAACGGTGCTTGGGCGCCATCTTGTGCATTTTCTGGGACGCTACATTGGAGTCCTGACGGCTCGAATTGATACGGGAGGACTCCTTTAACCGATTGCAAACATTTATGCTTTCCTCTTCAGAACTATTTGAATCATGATCATAACTGGATAAGTAACAAGAAAGCATCTTCTCCGAATCTGAAGCCATTGTTTTGATTCTAGAGCAAGGCAAGACGTCCTGGCGTGACGTCATGAACAAGGGGGCGGGACCTTCTGAAGCTCGGCATCTCCGAGGTCGTTATGAAGTAGTTTTGGGACACTTTAACTCATTTTTATTGGTGTTTTGCAATTGACAAAAATTATTAGCCTGTGTGTTTTAGGTATTTTAGATGCTATAAATCGTTTTTCTGATGTCAGTTGGGAAACAAAAAAAATGATGTCGGTTGTCCTTTAAGAGAATATGGCGAGCTCTTGGAGGCTTTTATGAAAAATGTCATTTGCCTTTTTCTTTCACACATTGGTTGTGGGTAAATTTGTTTGCTTGTCTGGGCTGTCTCTGTGTTATTTTACTGAAGTAAATGTTTTGACCTGTCTTAGGTTACCTGTACATCGCCATAGAATATGCTCCCTATGGCAATCTTCTTGACTTCTTGAGAAAGAGTCGTGTTTTAGAGACTAACCCTGCCTTTGCCAAAGAGCATGGCACAGCCTCGACACTGACTTCCCAACAGCTACTGCAGTTTGCTGTTGATGTGGCGACTGGGATGCACTACCTCAGTGACAAGCAGGTAAGATTGGCTGTACCTGTATTTTTATAGATGGCAGATGTGTGCTTGGCTTAAAAACTGGCGAAGCTTAGTCGTTCATTGTGTTGGAGGACTTGGCAGACCACGCTGTGCCGTGCTCTTATGTGATGGCCATTTCTGTGGACCAAAGTCATTTTCTTTTACATGCACCTGAAATTTTGGTGACAGGAAATGGACAATCCAACCTAAAAGCTGTCACATTCTGAATGTGGCACTGGTGGTGGAATTCGATTTGGTGGAGTTGGTAGAAGCGCAAGCAGATTAGGCTCCTCGTTGGTATGTGTGGTGGATGTTGTCGTAGAACATTCATTAGTACAATCATTACCTGTTTTTATTTTTTATTAAAACACCTCTCCGAGGAAGACTTGCTATAAAATAACACATTTTAAAACATGTCTGTGTAAACTCTCAGACGTACAGGAGTGGTTCATCAATGAAAAGGTTTCTTCAGCCCCTTTCAAACCATCTATTTTCTTTCGCTAAGATTTTAGCTTCATTGTTGTCAAATGAGTGGTTGCTAGCTTTTAGGTGCATATGTACTGCAGATTGAGAATTTGTTTAGTGTCCCCAATGTATTGCTCTTTACAATCTTTTGAAAAAAGCAGTAAGGCAATTGTTATTTAACTACGAAACGGGAGCGCGCAGCCAGAGAATGCTTTGCGCTCAGCCGAGTCAGCGGACACGAACGAAAGTACGTTCGCCGCCGTCTCACTTCCGCTCCGCACTCTTAAAGTGCAGCCTTCTTAAACACGTGCTGTTGTTGCTGTGGCACATCCCGGCTGTCAAAATGACGGACGACCTTAAATTTTCCGTCAACTCTTAAAAAAATTCTGCAATGAAAAAAAAAAATAGTTGGTTAATGTACCCTCCACAGAAATGTAAAATACGTCAATGTTTATAGTCTTGTTTTACTTTGATTTGGTTAAAAAGGCTTTCATTTGTTATGATAAATCCTCCCAAGTCCTCACAAATGACGTGAAATTTCAGGTTTGCTTCGGGCTCAGGCCTGCAAATGAAGTTAATTGGTCGGGCTTTAATACCCGCGGGACATTTTGGGCCCAATCTTACCTCTTGTTCACACCCACATCGGCTTCCCTTCTAACTGCGCCATTCCACATAAATACCCAAAGCATGAACACTTCACCATGCGCATAGATAATACTTATTTTTCACTAGGTAAGCACGAGGCCAGTCAATAGGCTTCTGAGTGTGTGGAAGTTCATCACAACGAATGCATGAACTATTACAAAGTTATCAGGGTCATTTCAGAATAGGATATGTGTGCTTCTCATAAAAAAACACAAATGTTCAGATTAATTATGTACTCATAATCAATACATTCTGATGATAGTCTTCCCTGTAAAAAAAACTTCTCCCTTCTTCTCCTGTGCTTCGTCAAAATCAGTTCATTCACAGAGATTTGGCCGCCAGAAATGTTCTTGTAGGCGACAACCTTGTGGCAAAGATAGCAGACTTTGGTCTCTCCCGTGGTGAGGAGGTTTATGTTAAGAAGACTATGGTAAGTATTGCCTGAATTAAACTTGGCTTTTCAATTGATTAAGTTTTCTGAGTGAGATAATGGGTAGTTTTATCAGCAAGGCGTAGTCATGTGTCTGTAACACATGCAGAGATAATGGAGCTAGATCAACTTTAAAGGACTACCGACACCAGTTTTTGTTTCCTAACTGATATCAGAAAAACGTTTTATAGCATCTAAAATACCCAAAACACACAGGCTGATATTTATAGTCAAATGCAAAACACCAATAAAAATGGCTTAAAGTGTCCCAAAACTGCCATAAGATGAGCTAGAAACTGGGGAGATTCAGAAAGTCCTGCCCCCTTGTTCGTGACGTCACGCCAGGATACTCCTTCACAAACTGCCTAGCTCCAGAATCAAAACAATGGCTTCAGAGAGGTCAGAATCGGAGAAGATGCTTTCTTGTTACTCATCCAGTTATGAATATGATTCAAATACAGTAAAGTCTCGTTATATCGATATTCAAGGGAGTCTGAAAAAATATCGATATAACCGGGACTATCGATATATCCGACCCTGCTCGCATGTAATTTTCTCCGTGCGTGCATAGAAATAGTATCGATATAACCGGGACTATCGATATATCCGATATCGATATAACGAGACTTTACTGTAGTTCTGAAGAGAAAGCATAACTGTTTGCAATCGATTAGAGAAGTCCTTCCGTATCAATTTGAGCAGTCTGGACTCAAATGTAGCGTCCCAGAAAATGCACAGGATGGCGCACAAGCTCCGTTGCATATGGACTGATTTGTCTGCTGGGAATTTGTGTCAACTTAACACCTTCTTTATGCGTTTTACTGCAATTTGTCGTCTTGGTGCAACACACAACGATTCACCATTGCGTTATTGATGTAGTTTTCCTTCTAATTTCGCGATCAACACCGTGTTTTCAGACAAAAAAAAGTGCCCAAAATGCATTGGGTGTTGCTTTGTCGGTCAGGGGCGCTCCAAATGTGACGTCACGTCAGGCATCGTCATCAATTCGAAAACAAGACTTCCTGAATATTCAGCGCGAGTCTTAAAACGTAAAATATAGCTATATGTGGTGGAGTCTTTGTAAAATGCACTCAGTAGAAGTCATTTGAAGTGATTTTACAAATTTGGGACGCAACTTGAAAAAAGCCTTTCCGGTTGTCCTTTAAAGTTATGAGAACATGTATATCGAGATTAGTGGCTATGTACTGGATTTTTGAAATGTTTTAGGTCATTATTCTAGCATTTATTAATCATCATCATGATATTGTGTTGCTCCCAGGGTAGGTTGCCTGTTCGCTGGATGGCCATTGAATCTCTGAACTACAGTGTGTATACAACCAAAAGTGACGTGTGAGTAACAAGAGCAGCTTCCAACAAGTAAAAAAAAAAAAACAAAACCAAAGAAAACATAGTAAGTGAGCAGTGTCAACCTGGGTAATTAATATTTTCTTCAGTGCCTTCATTGAAATGGAAATCATTGGCTGATCAAAGCAAAACAATTCCTGAAAATGTATATGGAGGCAAAAAAAGAAAAAAATCCCTCTTGTGAGCTTTTAACAGAAAACGTCTGTCAACAACTGAACGACAAATCATCCCCCTGCCACTGCAGAGATGATAGTGCTGTGTGTGGCGTTTGATAAGAACAACACGGAAGTCTTGGGTACAACTTAGAAGATGTTGGGATGTCAACTTGAAACTATTTATATGCACTTATACAAACAAGTGAAACGATTGGAGAAGGGAAGTCACAGGGATTTGTAAACTGCAGTATTTGAATGTACAAACCATAGGAAAAAAAACCTAACACAAATATCTATATGAAGGTGTAATAAGGTACTGTAGACACCATATAAAATATGATCACAATGCTAATCCAAACAAATTTTGCCCTGTGAAAGGAAGTGGAGTAATTTTCAGGTGTGTTCATGTTGCATTTTTCATGCAAGAATTTGTAACTATAAACAGCAGCACCTTTTTTTTCTATCTTCACTGTGTTTCGATCTTTGTTGTCAGGTGGTCTTTTGGGATTCTCCTTTGGGAAATTGTAAGCCTTGGCAAGTATAAACACAGTCTCCTTTGAATCATCATAATATAATCAAAATAATAGTCTATTTAAACTTGTCATATTATCTATGGATTTGAAGCAATGTAATGATAGACATTCTGCATGTCTGTCAGGTGGTACGCCATACTGTGGTATGACATGTGCTGAGCTTTATGAAAAACTGCCACAAGGCTACAGGATGGAGAAGCCCAAGAATTGTGATGATGAAGTGTAAGTTGCATTTTTCCCCCTCTCATTGGTCTGTTAACCAGACCATATGAGTCAACTTGATCCGTCCCTCTCCAGGTATGAGCTGATGAAACAGTGCTGGAGGGATCGGCCATATGAAAGACCCCCTTTCGCTCAAGTCTCGGTGCAGCTCAACAGAATGCAAGAGGCCAGGAAGGTAAGGACAAAGCCCACTCTTATTTGTAGTTATTGTATTTGCAACACCTTTAAAGGACAACCGACACCTTCGAGTTGATGACGATTCCTGAAGTGACGTCACATGAGGAATGCCCCTGACCGACAAAGCAACACACAATGCATTTTGGCCATTTTTTTTTCGTCTGAAAACACTGTGTTGATCGCGAAATCAGAAGGAAAGCTACATAAATAACACGATGGTGAATCGTTGTGCACCAAGACTACCAATTGCGGTAAAGGTGTTAAGTTGACTCAAATTCCCAGCAGACAAATCAGCCCATTTCCAACGGAGCTTGTGCGCCATCTTGTGCATTTTGTGGGACGCTACATTGGAGTCCACTTGCACTATTTGAATCATATTCTAAACTGGATGAGTAACAAGAAAGCATCTTCTCCGAATCTGAACTCTCTGAAGCTATTGTTTTGATTCTGGAGCAAGGCAGTTCGTGTCCAATAGTGACGTCACCAACAAGGGGGCGGGACTTTCTGAATCTGCCCAGTTCCGAGTTCATTTTGTGGCAGTTTTGGGACACTTTAAGTCATTTTTATTGGTGTTTTGTATTTGACTAAAAATATTAGCCTGCTTGTTTTGGGTATTTTAGATCTATAAAACGTTTTTCTGATGTCAGTTAGGAAACAAAAAAAAATGCGTCGTTGTCCTTTAAACCAGATAAAGGCTGTTATTAATGCTATAAAATGAAACAAAAAAATAGGAGCTACCACTGAGTTGTCTATCATATACAGGTAACATCCGACTTATGACCGGGTTCCGCTCCGACCAAACGGTCGTAAGTCAAAATGGTCGTAAGTCAAAATCCATTCAAAATATTGAATAGAGACAAATGATCTGCCGCGGGGGTGGGTCGGCGTGGGTCTGGGTCACCGGTGTTCTACCGGTTGCCCTCTCCCCGACCTTACCCCGTTGTCCGCGCCGACACGCAGCCCGACCCCGCGGCCATCTGCAACGCTGACGCGCCCGACCCGCTATCTCGACCCGAAGCAGAACGAACTGTCTCAAAGAGGCAACAGTGGTGGCGACGGCCGTGGGCCCGACATGGCGTTCTCGTCTCGGCGATCCCGCGCGCCTGAGCGCCGACGCCCGACCCGCCTCGGCTCTAGTCCTGGCCGGGCTGTTGCAGGTGTCAGTGAGCTCTCCATCCTCCGGTGCCATCAAGCGGTTGATTCCTGTGCGAGATTGAGATGCTGGCTGACTGGCCAAAATTGGCATACGCGTTGCCGGGCTGCTTGTGTTGCGGTGCTAAGGGTTGAATTAAAAGTAAAAATATAGGGTCCGGCAGTCGTGATCGTAAGTACGGGTGGTTGTAAGTCGCCGGTCATAAGTCGGATGATATCGGTACAAGTTTTGATAAAACATTTCCTTTCTCCAGGCCTATGTGAACATGGCACTTTTTGAGAATTTCACATACGCTGGAATCGACGCTACTGCGGAGGAAGCCTGACTACCAGCCCCCTCAGGCCCTGACATGCCACATCACCTCAAGAAGAAGCCCAAGAGATTACCACGTTACTGTCACCTTCCCGCAGAACACCGCAGAGAGAGAAGGACCAGGCGTTCTTTCAAAACCACCCAGTTATAGGTGGAGGACTGTGAAAGGACACAGTGGGAAGATACCTGAGTCATTATCAGGTGTGGAGTGTGGACTCAGATGGAGACAGTCACTTTCAGAAGAGTCAACTCATTGGGCTTCTTGTTGCTATAGATGGTACTCTTTTGACCGGATGTCAAAAGGTTCATGGAGATATGTGGCTTGCTGTTCGACCACAGGGTCTGTGGGGTACTCTTCCTGGACATTATTTGCTCTCCATTCTCCCAAAACAATGGACATGGAGTGAAGCCTAATCATTGAAATTCTCAGACTGTTGGAAACACATACAATGCAGCACTTAATACCAGCCTGTTTAAATCCAGTCTGTGGATTATTACCACCATATGAACTACTGTACAGTCAGATGTATAGCCTGTGTGTGTGTGTGTGTGTGTGTGTGTGTGTGTGTGTGTGTGTGTGTGTGTGTGTGTGTGTGTGTGTGTGTGTGTGTGTGTGTGTGTGCGTGCGTGTGTGCGTGTGCGTGTGTGAGTTTGTGTGTGTGTATACAGAGAAATAGAGAGTCAACGTTTTGTTATCAAAGCCTCCAATAGCATGAATGTAATTCTTCTTTTCCTTTTGGCTTTTCCCTTCAAGGGGTCGCCACAGCAAATCAGTGTCCTCCATCTTGAGAGGTTTGATCCGCATGTTTGTTTTGGCCAAGCTTTTATGTCGGATGCCCTTCCTGACACAACCCTCTGTATTTCATCTCATCTCATCTCATTTTCCGTACCGCTTATTCCTCATTAGGGTCGCGGGGGTTGCTGGAGCCTATCCTAGCTGTCTTCGGGCACGAGGCGGGGGACACCCTGAATTGGTTGCCAGCCAATCACAGGGCACACAAAGGCATACAACAGTCACTCTCACACTCACACCTAGGGACAATTTGGAGTGGTCAATCTGCCTGCCATGCATGTTTTTGGAGTGTGGGAGGAAACCGGAGGACCCGGAGAAAACCCACGCGGGTCCGGGGAGAACATGCAAACTCCACACAGGGAGGCCAGACCGGGACGCGAACCGGCGACCTCTGCACTGTGAAGCCGGTGTGCTAACCACTCGACTACCGGGCCGCCCCCCCTCTGTATTTATCCGATGTAATTAATCAACACAAATGCACTAATGGTTGTTTGAATATTTAGAGTTACAACAATGTGGGTATTTTTAAACATTTTGTTTCCTGTTTGTTCCTGTTTGTTTTAAATCTAATGGTTACCTACAAACTGCATTACTGGTCACTTTTTGGGATACACTGCATACTATCAAGAATACTTTTTTTGTTTTTTGAGTGTGTGTGCGTGCGTGCGTGCGTGTGCGTGCGTGTGTGTGCGTGTGTGTGCGTGTGCGTATGTCTGTGTGTGTGTTTGTCATTTTCTTTGTTCAATGCAACATAGCTTTTTTTCTATTACAATGGAAGGGCTTTGTTTTCCCTGTTTGTTTTTTTTACATTGTATATACAACAGTTAAATTCAGTAGTATATGCATTTAGCTGTTAGTCCACTAATAGGTCAAATGGCTTATGATAAAGGTTTCTACTTTCTACTTCAATCATTTGTTTGACTAAAATGACATCACAGTTATGGAGATAAAAATAAATAAATTGTCTGATTTGGTCATGGGTAACGCTTTTTTTTTTTTTTTACTCCTCTCGATGGTATTGTTAGTTTAAAGAAAGGATTATGTAATGACAATCCAGGACGGTGTTGAACAGAGTGCCATCTCGATGAGTAATAATAAGAAAAAGAAGGAGAAGAAGAAGAACTACTTCATGAATCCCCATGAAGCTTCATTTTCCAATCATGAATAATGGATAACTGATACATAACTGTACAGTACATATGAATGTACCGGTACAGATAACTGATACATAACTGTACAGTACATATAAATGTACCGGTACAGTTTTTTTTTTTTATATATATAAATGAATGATTGAATCTTTTACTTGCATGTCTGCCTTCAGTATCAGATTGTTCTTCAAAGTGTGACCTAAAATGTTCAATTTAACTTGTACATCAAGTGTACTCTCTTGTAATGCCTGCCATTTAACCATGTGTGCGAGAATGTCTTTGGGTGAGAATGTACAGTACAAAATGTGTTTAATTCACGCTCACTGAATAAATCTTTTGATATGTAAACGATAACTCCTCTTACTTGTTTTATTAAGCTTTTGCTACTGTCATTTATTGTCTTTGCATAATTTACCAGAACAAAACACAAAACGGTTTGTTGAAACCAATGTGTTATTGTTATTTAACCTGAAATATGCAAGTTTTAATGCGTCAGATTTTAAAATACAGTACAGCATGAACAGTATTGCTGTTCCGATAACTTTAACAGCTATGTCAGTTCAGGAATCAGGCTTTAACTTATTGTGGTGGAGGGGTTTGTGTGTCCCAATGATTCTAGGAGTTAAGCTGTTTGGGGCTTTATGCCCCTGGTTGCAGATTGACTGTTAAAGTTATTTTGAAGACGGACTTTGCAAGAAAAGATGGATATCTCTATTAGCTATATGGCTGTCTAGCTAGCTAGCTATCTACTACTTGCTATCTATTTGCTATGTATTGGCTATCTGGCTAACTGGCTGGCTATCTCGCTAGCTAGCTATATAGCTATCTAGCTGGATAGCTATCTACCCTGCTATCAATTAGCTATCTACTAGCTAGCTAGTTCTCTTGTATCTTTTAGAGTGACATCCGGATTGCGTGAACGCTGGCGCGTGTGGCTCACTCACAAGAAACTGATACTGTGACTGTAAAGTGACATTGAGAATTTTGAAAGGCACTTATAAATGAAATGTATTGTTATTACTATTATTATCAAGAAAGGCCGGGCAATAAAAAAAGTCACAGCTGTGTATTGATTCAGACGTAGCACTGGTGAAGGCCTAGCTAAAAAATGCACGGCTCACCTCTGGTTGACGGGTCCTGACTGTCGTTTGTGCATATGCATCCAAAAGCAGCTCAGCATACCTTTTTTGAAGTCCTAACATCTGGTGTGTCAAACCCATTCTCATCGTGGGCCACATTTGAGTTACCATTTCCCTTCGAGGGCCATTACAACTGAAATCATGTCATGAAGTCAATAATATTTTTTTGAATATTGAACATTTTTATGACCGTTGAAGTCACTGTGAGTCACTGTGTCAGATTTGTTTTGCTTTCGTTGGCCACATAAAATGATATGGTGGGCCAGACCTGGCCTTGACTTTCACACCTGTGGCTGAGAGGATATGCTGGACACTCCCTTGTTCTGCTGAGGGACTTCAATGCTCACGTGGACAATGATGCTGATCAGAACTCAAGTGGGCTTTTGTTTTTTGACTTCTGCGCTTGTCACTGATTGTCCATAACAAACACCCCGTTCAAACATAAAGGTGTCTGTATGTGCACTTGGCACCAGGACACAGGGATCACACTCCTCAGCCTCCCTGGTAAGGTCTATTCTGGGGTGCTGGAGGGTCTGTAAGGAAGTTGAGCCTCAGATTGAGTAGAAGCAACAAGGCTTTAGTCTCAGCTGTGGAACAGGTGACCAGCTCTACACCCTTAGCAGGGTCCTTGAGAGTATGTGGGATATACTGTATGGACTGTATATGATGGGTTTATACTGTATATAATAATAATAATAATAATAATAATAATAATAATAATAATAATAATAATAATAATAATAATAATAATAATAATAATACATTTCATTTATAAGCGCCTTTCAAAATTCTGAGGGACACTACAGTCACAGGATGTTTTTTCTGTGGGTGAGACACACACAAACATTCACACACACACACGCGCACACACACACACACACACACACACACACACCACAGAAAGAAAATATACTGTCGATCGTTTTTTTTTCATTTTTTGAAAAACTATATTTAAAAAAAAAATGCTTTTTTTCAAAGCCACATTTTCCTTTATTCTTTTGCATCTGTGAATACTTGAAAAGTGACATGCAATCCCCATGTATCATTCCCAAACTCAAGTCGTTTTAATATTTATGGAATTATTTGCCACATTTTGTACTCACTATATGTAAGCCTCATTTTGTTGAGGGTCCAAACAGTTATCTCTGCGGCTGCCTGAAACTGATGTGTCATTGGGTTTCCTTTCTCCAAAAACAAACAACAATGTCGGAAGTGTCTGTCAAACATAACCTTCCTGATGACGTTGGCAAGGACTTTGTCAAAGACTACTACTCAACGATAAGAAGAAAAAAAGCATTTGTGAGCCAATCCCTGAAAGTACTAAAAAAAACTCAATACACACAGTGTCAATACAGGACAGTGTGTACAAAGACCCAGTCCAAATAGAATTAGATTTGATTTTAGCAAAGCAGGATATGTATTTCCATTGTGCAACAAGCAGTGATGGAAAACAACATAATGATTACAGTTCCTTAAAGGACAACCGACACCATTTTTTGTTTCCTAACTGACATCAGAAAAACGTTTTATAGCATCTAAAATACCCAAAACACACAGGCTGATATTTTTAGTGAAATGCAAAACCAATAAAACACCAATAAAAATGACGTAAAGTGTCCCAAAACTACTTCAAAATGACCTCGGAAATGCTGTGGTTCAGACATCACGCCAGGACGTCCTGCCTTGCTCTAGAATCAAAACAATGGCTTCATATTTGGAGAAGATGCTTTCTTGTGACTCATTCAATTATGAATATGATTCAAATAGTTCTGAAGAGGAAAGCATAAATGTTTGCAATCGATTAAAGAAGTCCTCCCGTATCAATTCGAGCCGTCAGGACTCCAATGTAACGTCCCAGTAAGGCTGATTTGTGTGCTGGGAATTTGTGTCAACTAGTATGAAATAGTAGTCTTAGATTTCACAGCAGCAAAGTGATGAAAGGAATGAAAGTAGAAAAACAAAATACATGAGCTGCTGGAAAGGCAACCACTCTCGCGGCGCCATCTTGAAGTCAAAAGAACAAAAAATAAATAAATAACAAATAATATGACAGCACAAACACAATATGACAACACAAAGACACAGAGAGACATTCATTCTTCAGGACTTGCTGTACCCTCTTTGTGATGACATGAAGCAGTTCTAGATGAAAGAGGAGAGGATCAAAGCGTCTTTCCACCAGTGGATCAGGGACATCATGGTGGAATGTGCACGTCAACTACAAGCTAAATGTTGAAAGCAAACACGCAGCTGTAGCATCCATTGACGAAGAGATTGTCTCACATCTCCTGTTCCACATAAATCGGCTTCAATTCCAAGCCGCAACAGTTCCACATACGCATCCGCGCTCTGCGCTGACGCTCCTTTCTTCTTATCCCGGGTTCCTCAAGCCATGCATCCATCCAGCCGCAGACTGTCCAAAAGCACTGACCTTTCCGCCAAACAAAGCGGGGCTGTGAAGATGCTGCCCATTACAGGCGCAAAAAAGCACAGGAGTTGGGGTTATCTTAAAAGAGGAGTTTGTTAGGAATGTCTTAGAAGTAAAAAGAGTATCAGATAGAATGATGAGTCTGAAGCTGGAAATTGAAGGTGTGATGTTCAATGTTGTTTGTGGGTATGCCCCACAAGTAAGGTGTGAGCTGGCGGAGAAGGAGAAATTTTGGTTGGACTTTGATGAAGTCATACAGAACATCCAGAGAAGTGAGAGGGTTGTAATTGGTGGAGACTTCAATGGACATGTTGGCTCAGGAAACAAAGATGATGAGGAGGTGATGGGTAGGTTTTGACTCCAGATGAGGAACGCTGAAGGACAGATGGTGGTTGACTTGGCTAAGAGAATGCAAATGGGTATTGTGAATACTTTCTTTCAGAAGAGACAGGAACATAGGGTGACCTATAAGAGTGGAGGCAGAAGTACACAGGTAGACTACATTTTGTGTCAATGGCGCCATCTAAAGGAAATCAGTGACTGCAAAGTAGTGGTTGGTGAGAGTGTAGCCAGACAGCATAGGTTGGTGGTGTGTAGGATGACGCTGGCAGTGAGGAAGATGAAGAAACCAAAGGCTGAAGTGAGGACAAAATGGTGGAAGTTGAAAAAGGAAGAGTGTTGCATGACATTTAGGAAGGAGGTAAGACAAGCACTGGGTGGGCAAGATGTCCTTCCAGATGACTGGCAAACTACAGCGAACATAATCAGAGACACAGGTCGGAAAGTACTTGATGTATGGAGTGGAAGAAAGGTAGATAAGGAGACTTGGTGGTGGAGTGGGGAGGTGCAAGAGTGTATACAGAGAAAGAGGTTAGCAGAGAAGAAGTGGGACACTGAGAGGACGGACGAGAGTAGACAGCAGTACAAGGAGATGCAGCGCACGGTTAAAGTAAAGGTGGCAAAGGCCCAACAAGAGGCCTATGATGACTTGTATGCTCGGCTGGACAGCAAGGAAGGTGAGACTGATCTTTACAGGCTGGCGAGACAGAGAGACAAAGATGGTAAGGACCTGCAGCAGGTTCGGGTGATTAAGGATAGAGATGGCAATGTATTAACAGGTGCCAGTAGTGTGATGGCAAGATGGAAAGAGTACTTTGAAGAATTGATGAATGAGGAAAATGAGAAGGAACAAAGAGTAGAAGACATGACTGTTGTGGACAAAGACGTAGCAAGCATTAGCAAGGATGAAGTGAGGAGGGCGCTGAAGAGGATGAAGGGGGGAAAGGCACTCGGGCCTGATGATTTACCAATCAAGGTATGGAAGTGTCTTGGAGAGGTGGCGGTGGTGTTCCTGACTGGGTTATTCAACAAGATCTTAGATGGTGAACAGATGCCTGAAGAATGGAGACGAAGTGTACTCGTGCCCATTTTTAAGAACAAAGGAGATGTGCAGAGTTGTACTAATTACAGAGGAATAAAGTTGATGAGCCATACAATGAAACTCTGGGAAAGAGTAGTTGAAGCTAGACTAAGAGCAAAAGTGAACATTTGTGAGCAGCAGTATGGCTTCATGCCAAAAAAGAGTACGACAGATGCAGTGTTTGCTTTAAGAATGATGATAGAGAAGTACAGAGAAGGTCAGAAGGAATTGCATTGTGTCTTTGTAGATCTGGAGAAAGCGTATGACCGGGTGCCCAGAGAAGAGCTGTGGCATTGCATGAGGAAGTCTGGAGTGACAGAAAAGTATGTCAGAGCAGTGCAAGACATGTATCATGACTGTAAAACAGTTGTGAGGTGCGCTGTCGGTGTGACTGAGGAATTCAAGGTGGAGGTGGCGTGATCTGTAGCGAGAACAGGGAACAGGTGGCGGAGAAAGTAGAGCTGTGGAGATATGCCCTGGAAAGGAGAGGAATGAAGATCAGTCGCAGCAAGACGAAATATATGTGTGTGAATGAGAGGGATCCAAGTGCAAGAGTGATGCTACAGGGAGAAGAGATAAAGAAGGTGGAGGATTTTAAGTACTTGGGGTCAACTGTCCAGAGCAATGGAGAGTGTGGAAAAGAGGTGAAGAAGCGTGTCCAGGCAGGCTGGAGCGGCTGGAGAAAAATGTCAGGTGTGATGTGTGATAGAAGGGTTTCAGCTAGGATGAAAGGAAAAGTGTATAAAACCGTGGTCAGACCAGCCATGATGTTTGGACTGGAGACGGTGCCACTGAAGAAAAGACAGGAAGCAGAGCTGGAGGTAGCAGAGCTGAAGATGTTGAGGTTTTCTTTGGGAGTGACCAGGTTGGATAGGATCAGGAATGAGTACATTAGAGGGACAACTCATATTAGAGGCTTTGGAGAGAAAGTCAGAGAGGCCAGACTGAGATGGTTTGGACATGTCCAGAGGGGAGAGAGTGACTATATCGGGAAAAGGATTCTGAGTCTTGACCTGCCAGGCAGGAGACCGAGAGGAAGACCGAAGAGGAGGTTTATGGATGTGGTCAAAGAGGACATGAAGGTAGCTGGTGTGAGACAAGAGGATGCACAAAACCGGCATAGATAGAGGACATTGATTCGCTGTGGCGACCCCTGAGGGGAAAAGCCGAAAAGAAAAGAACACATTTTGTTTCTGCTGACGGTTATTTTAATACAATTTGTCAAACAACCTCCTGCTCCCTCCTGCCTGCTTTTGGGATCCGCACCCGCCATCACCACCTCGCAAACCGTGACAGAATGAACCGACCAACCATCGATTCCCGCAGGTACAACAGACCCGTCTCATTTCCCCCCTGTGCCTGGCAATGCTACGTCCACGTTAGCCCACGCCTCGTCGAGTTTGAATTGCGTCAGTCGACGAGCCGTAATGTCCACGTCAACGTCCGTCAGACCTCCTTCCAGGTGGCCGTCCAGGGTGACACTGGGTGTCTGTCAGTGCACGCCCACGTCCAGCCACGCTGTCGTCGTGCATGACGAATTGAGTCGCATCCACGACGAGCCGTGCAACGTCCGCGTCAACGTCAGTCCGAGACCCCACTCACCGCTGGATCCCGGAGCGGCTCGGGACTGGTCTCGTTTCCCCGGTGCCGGGCAGTTCACGCCCACGTCGGCGTCCGGCCGAGACCTGGTCCCATACAGCCGTCCGGGGTGCCAGTCTGCGCCTGGCAGTTCGACGTCCGCATTGAGCCATGCGTCGTCGCGTGAACGTGCGAGAGGGATCGCACTCACGCCCATGACGATCCGTGCCACGTCTTCGTCCACCCCAGGTCGAGTCCCGTTCCCATCAGGCCGCCGCCCGTCATATGCTAGAGAGGCAGTGATTGTCGTCTCCACCATTGTTCCCTGGCGAGTGGACCTTTTGGGACACTGTTGGGACTTCTGGAAGCAGCCCCTTGAAGGGGGGGGTACTGTCATGATCTGGTTGGCGACCAGCGGGTGGCGCTGTCGGCCCCGCCTGCACCTGCACAGGTGCTGGTCGTCCCGATCAGTGGCGGACTGCCACGTTCGGATTGGCGACCAACGGGTAGCGACGTCAGCCCTGCCTGCAGCCTCGCAGGTGCTGGTCGTTTTAATCAGTGACACTTAAAAGGACTCACGGCACGACCATCCGGTGTCGGTTCATTGTATGTTGCATGCCTTGTGTATGCTGTGCATGTGTTTGTTTAACCTTGGCGGACTTTTACTTTTGGTCTTCTTTTGATACGTTTCATTTTTTCTGTTCGGATGATTTTGATGTTTTACATTTTGTTCCTGCTGACGGTTATTTTAATACAATTTGTCAAACAACCTCCTGCTCCCTCCTGCCTGATCCACACCCGCCATCACCACCTCGCAAACCGTGACAAAAACAAGACTTCCTGAATATTCAGCGCGAGTCTTAAAACGTAAAACGTAGCTATATGCGGCGGAATCTTGTTAAAATACGCTCAGTATAAGTCATTTGAAGCCATTTTACAAATTATGGACACAACTTGTCCGGAGACGTTGGTTGTCCTTTAAACAATCGCAAATGTTGCCTTTTTGCCATCATGTTGATTTGACATGCTGGCATTCTACTTTTATTGTTTACACACTGAAGAATACTGAATCATGCACTCCTCGACGCAAAATTAAAGGTAACCAGGCAGGTACTTAAACTGAACTAACACTAAACCATTATTGTATTTGGTTATAATGCTGAGTATACTGGGTGGTGTTTTCAAGGATCGCTCTGGCAGAACTATTCCGTCAATGAATCCGCCGTCATTAAAAATGTCAGTTTGTGAGGTGGTCTTATAAACTCATCTTCAGCTCAATTTTAAATCCAACCACATGCATTTTCATAATTAGAATCTGATCAGAATCAGAATAATCTTTGTTGCCAGGTATGTAGAACACACAATGAATTTGTTTCCGGTAGAACACCCTGCACTAGTCTTCTTCTTCTTTTCCTTTCGGCTTTTCCCTACAGGTGTCGCGACAGCGAATCAATGTCCTCCATCTAACCCGGTTTTCTGCATCCTCTTCTCTCACATCTCCTGTCCCACGTAAATGCGCTTCGATTCCAAGCCGCGACAGTTCCACATATACATCGGCACTCTGCACTGATGCTCCTTTCTTCTCATTGCAAGCTCCTGCCATGCACCCATCCAGCCGCAGACTGTCCAACAACACCGACCTTTCCGCTGAACAACGCGGGGCTATGAAAATGTTGCCCATGATAGGCGCAAAAAAAGCACAATCGCCCCAAGGCTGTCCAGCGATGACAGTCAAATGGCACCGACATTCCATTCATTTAAAAATTTGGACTGATCTAACATATTATTTGGCCCACGAAGGTAGACCAAGGATGTCAAGTTCCATGATGATTGCTTAAAGGACAACCGACACCATTTTTTTTGTTTCCTAACTGACACCAGAAAAACGTTTTACAGCATCAAAAATACCCCAAACTGATATTTTTAGTCAAAATGCAAAACACAAATAAATGACTTT
Organism: Hippocampus bargibanti; assembly: GCF_051943395.1. Taxonomy (NCBI): domain Eukaryota; kingdom Metazoa; phylum Chordata; class Actinopteri; order Syngnathiformes; family Syngnathidae; genus Hippocampus; species Hippocampus bargibanti. The sequence goes on from NC_142740.1 coordinate 10,444,268, forward strand.
AAGTGTCCCAAAACTGCCACAAAATGACCATGGAACTGGGGATTTTCAGAAAGTCCCGCCCCAGTTCCTGACATCACGCCAGGGCGTCTTGCCTTGCTCCAGTATCAAAACAATGGCCTCACGGAGTTCAGATTCGGAGAAGATGCTTTCTTGTTACTCATCCAGTTATGAATATGATTCAAATACAGTAAAGTCTCGTTATATCGATATCGGTTATATCGATAGTACTGCTTATTACGATACTATTTCTATGAACGCAAGGAGAAAATTTACATGCCGCAGGATCGGATATATCGATAGTCCGGTTATATCGATATTTTTTCCGACTCCTGAGAATATTGATATAACGAGACTTTACTGTAGTTCTGAAGAGGAAAGCATAAATGGTTGCAATCGATTAAAGAAGTCCTTCCGGATCAATTCGAGCCGTCTGGACTCCAATGTAGCGTCACACAAAATGCACAAGATGGCGCCCAAGCTCCATTGGAAATGGGCATGGAAATGGAATTTGTGTCAACTAGTATCAAATAGTAGTCTTTGTGCAACACATGATTCACCATCGCGTTATTTATGTTTTCTCCTTATAATTTCGCTACCAACACAGGTCAAGATGAAGTTTTCAAAGTCAAATTCAAAGTCAAAGTCAGCTTTATTGTCAAATATGCTAATATGCATGACATACAGCACATATGAAATTAATGTCCTCTCGGACCCAGCGTGCAAGGCACTTATATGGCTAAAAAAGACATACAATTGCCAACAGACAATACTTGTAATTTCTGACTGTAAAGTGAGGTAGTGTCGCATGTAAAGTGAGGTAGTGACATATGTAAAGTGAGGTAGTGACATATGTAAAGTGAGGTAGTGACATATGTAAACTGAGGTCGTGACATATATAAAGTGACATAATGTAGTAATGCAAAAACAAACAAGAAAGGGTTGAAGCGGCTGAAGTGAGGTCTTGCAGGGAAAATGAAAAAGAACAAAAAATAAAGTTCAGACCAAACAACGTACCCAAAATGCATTGTTTGACACTTTTTCGGTCAGTGGCGTTCCTGACGTGACGTCACTTCAGGCATCGTCATCAACTCGAAAACAAGACTTGAATATTCAGCGCAAGTCTTAAAACGTAAAATATAGGGGGGGTACTGTCATGATCTGGTTGGCGACCAACGGGGGGCGCTGTCGGCCCCGCCTGCACCTGCACAGGTGCTGGTCGTCCCGATCAGATTGGCGACCAGCGGGTAGCGACGTCAGCCCTGCCGGCAGCCTCGCAGGTGCTGGTCGTTATAATCAATGACATTTAAAAGGACACCTGGCACGATCATCCGGTGCCGATTCATTGTTTGTTTGCTGCTTGGTTGCAGCATGCATTGTGTACGTGTTTGTTTAACCTTGGCGGACTTTTACTTTTGGTCTTCTTTTGCTACTTTGTATTTTTTCCATTCAGATCATTTTGATGTTTTACATTTTGTTCCTGCTGACTTTATTTTAATACAATTTGTCAAACAACCTCCTGCTCCCTCCTGCCTGCTTTTTGGGATCCGAACCCGCCATCACCACCTCGCAAACCGTGACTAGCAGCTTAAGCTACACTGCATCAGTATGACCTGCTACAGTATAAACTTCCACACTGCTTCACTTCAGATACACAAGTGTGCGCAGACACACACACACACACACACACACACACACACACACACACACACACACACACACACACACACACACACGCACACGCACACACACATACAAACACACACACGCAAACACACACATAAAACACACTCACACACACACAGAAACACACACACACACACACACAGAAACACACACACACACACACACACACACACACACACACACACACACACACACACACACACATGGGAACACATTTCTTTCTCCACCCGCATTCAGTCAAAACACCCATGACATGACAACAAACACAGACAAGCTTGTGCTCGTTTTCCTGGAGGGTGGCAGACTATTCAAACGACCTCCCTTCATCATGAAATTGACCAACATAAGGAAAATCCTCTTTGGCATGTTGATGCACTTGCTTTGTGTGCTTTGGATATCTAGCAAGTATGTCATTGCCAGTCATCTTTCACAAAATGGTAAGACTTAATTTCAATTATGTCAAATATTTTGTGAACATCTCTTTATATTTAAAATGTTTGAGGCAGATGTTTTCCTCCTGAGAGAAGAAGATGACCCGAAATGTTTCACTAGGACAGAAGAGGATTTCACCTGCTTCTTTGAGACCCAAGACAATGGGACTTACAATTTGCTTTACAACATTGGCGAGTATGTTGCAAAAACAGATCCATTTTTTTTAGTTGATTCCCTGTTGGGTTGTCATTGTAAAGAAAACAACTGCTTGAAATGGAGTGGTATCCTCATACTAATGAATGTGTAGTACAAATGGGCATTTCTTCAATAACAGTTATAGTCAATGGAATTCGTTAATTGTTAATTCCTGATCACAATGTCATCTAGAGGCTTTATTTGCTTAAGCATAAGCATTCCACATTTACATTATATTTTATGTACAAAATTACAGTGGCTGTTTTATTTGACATGCCTACTAAATGATACAAAATGCAAGTAATTAACAACAATGATGTATGTCATAACAATCAAGGTCCGGAGAGAGAAGATGTGAATTGTTGACCGAGAGAACAAAAGCAGGAGCATGGCTCCACGTCTGCTCATTTCCTGATTTGGATGTTGTCACCTATGTGGATATACACCTCCAAGTGGTGGAGTGCAACAGCAATACAATAATCTACAGTCGCAACGTCAGTGTGGAAGACCACAGTAAGACCAGTATTTCCCTCAATTGAGCAGTTTAGAAATCTGCACTTTAAATGATCAAGTCATTTAATGTTGTTCATTCTAGGACTGTCCGTGTGTCATGATCACAGTTTCAGGAAAAAACAAAACTAAACACATTATTGTGGTGTGTCTAGTAGTGGAACATGGTCTGCATTTAAAAAAAATGTAAACTCATCGGAATTCTGATCAATTCCATTTTACCTGACTCTCATTGGTCTTTAGTTCTCCTGGATCCCCCCTTCAATGTGTCTTTACACCATAATGGGAAACCTGGGCAGATGCTGGTTTCGTGTCTCACTAATGTGCCAAAATACCGGGAGGATAAACTTCAGTATAGGATTCAATATATCTCCAATGGGATTGGAGAGAGGAGCAAAGAGGTACTGACAAGTCTCTTCAAAATTCAACATTTCATCTGAATCAAGTGTGAAATCAAACAAGTGAATCTGTTGTCTGTTGTCTGTTGTATTGTATAATAATAATAATAATAATAATAATAATAATAATAATAATAATAATAATAATAATAATAATAATAATAATAATAATAGGCGGCCCGGTAGTCGAGTGGTTAGCACACGGGCTTCACAGTCCAGAGGTCGCCGGTTCACGTCCCTCACTCCCTGTGTGGAGTTTGCATGTTCTCCCCAGGCCCGCGTGGGTTTTCTCCGGGTCCTCCGGTTTCCTCCCACACTCCAAAAACATGCATGGCAGGCAGATTGACCACTCCAAATTGCCCCTAGGTGTGAGTGTGAGAGTGACTGTTGTACATCTTTGTGTGCCCTGCGATTGGCTGGCAACCAATTCAGGGTGTCCCCCGCCTCGTGCCCGAAGACAGCTGGGATAGGCTCCAGTACCCCCCGCGACCCTAAGAGAGAGAGAGAGAGAGAGAGAGAGAGAGAGAGAGAGAGAGAGAGAGAGAGAGAGAGAGAGAGAGAGAGAGAGAGAGAGGAAGAGATAGATGGATAGATGGATAGATGGATAGATGGATGGATAGATGGATGGATAGATAGATAGATAGATGGATAGATGGATGGATGGATGGATGGATAGATGGATAGATGGATAGATAGATGGATAGATAGATAGATAGATAGATAGATAGATAGATAGATAGATAGATAGATAGATAGATAGATAGATAGATAGATAGATAGATAGATAGATAGATAGATAGATAGATAGATAGATAGATAGATAGATAGATAGATATTTCTAGACAGAAACATGGTCATTTCAAACTTAAAGGTAAGCATTGTTAGTCAGAATATCTTTCATAAATCACTTTGAGCCAGAATCGAATCTTACATACTTATCTTACACCTCTGCCCTGTGAGGCGAACCTGCAAGCTAACAAGTGAACCACATTCTTGAGTATTGTGACTAAATAACATGCTTGAAAAGGTACATTTTCTACAACTGCTGAATCTAAAAAAAATTACAAAAAAACAAGTAAACGATAAAACGCGTGCCCACAAAAAAAAAGTTTTTTTCTTTTCTAAATTGTTTGCTTCCACTTGTTCCTACAGAGAATTTATAAGTTGGAAGACTTTGTGGTGTCTTTCGTCCCAGGGGAAGAGGTTCAGGTCCAGGTTGCGGTCAAGTGTGCCAATATAGAGAGCGGCGGACACTGGAGCCATTGGTCAGACCCTGTGAGGGATGTTGTCCCACAAAGCGCAGGTGTGTTGAAGCGTAGGGTCTGAATGCAATCCTATGAAAGCAAGTGATTGAAAGTGATGAGTTATATATTCTATTTTCACATGGCCATTATTTTACCCACCCAGAATAAGATTAGTCAATTTATAACATTTTCTGAGGTAGTCCCATTTGGATTTGTGAAGGAATGAAATATAGTTTAAAGGACAACCGACACCATTTTTTTTGTTTCCTTATTGACATCAGAAAAACTTTTATAGCATCTTAAATACCCAAAACACACACGCTGATATTTTTAGTCAAATGCAAAACACCAATAAAAATGACTTCAAGTGTCCCAAAACTGCTTCAAAATGACCTCGGAAATGGCGAGTTTCAGAAGGTCCCGCCCCCTTGTTCATGACATCACACCAAGATACTCCAGACACAAAACAATGGCTTCAGAGAGTCCAGATTCAGAGAAGATGTTTTCTTGTTACTCATCCAGTTATGAATATGATTCCAATAGTTCTGAAGAGGAAAGCATAAATGTTTGCAATCGATTAAAGAAGTCCTTCCATATCAATCGGAGCCGTCTGTACTTCAATGTAGCTCCCAGAAAATGCACAAGATGGTGCACAGGCTCCGTTGGAAATGTGCTGATTTGTCTGCTGAGAATGTGCGTCCACTTTTATGGTGTTACTGCAATTGGTAGTGTTGGTGCGACACACAACAATTCACCGTTGCGTTATTTATGTGATTTTCCCTCTAATTGTGCCATCAACATGGATCAACACGATGTTTTCAGACCAAACAAAGTACCCAAAATGCATTGTGTGTCGCTTTCTCGGTCAGGGGCGTTCCTGACGTGACATCACGTCAGGCATCGTCATCACCTCGAAAACAAGACTTTCTGAATATGCAGAGCGACTCTTAAAACGTAAAATATAGTGATCAGCGCTGGAATCATTTGAAGTGATTTTACAAATTATGGACATGACCTGTCCAGCGGTGTCGGTTGTCCTTTAAAGTTAAAACGATACACAGATAATGACTCTTGGCGCTGATAACAATTAGCATTCATAATCACCTCACTCACATCACTTCTTTCCCTTTCGGCTTTTCACTTCAGGGGTCGCCACAACGAATCAGTGTCCTCCATCTAACCTCCGGTTTTGCATCCTCTTCTCTCACATCAGCAACTTCATGTCCTCTTTGACAACATCCATAAACCTCCTCTCAGTCTCCTGCCTGGCAGTTCAAGGCTCAGCATCCTTCTCCCGATATAGCCACTCTCTCTCCTCTGGACTTAATTAATAATCACCCAAAGGGACAGTCATGGGGAGAACATGAAAACACCACACAGGATAATAATAATAATAATAATAATAATAATAATAATAATAATAATAATAATAATAATAATAATACATTTTATTTTATGCACCTTTCAAAGCTCTCAAGGACACTTTACAGTCACAGACAAGCATAGGTACTATAATAAATAAAATACAATCACAAATACAATACAATAAATAAAATATGATTATAAATAGAAACAAGAGATAGAGCTACACAGCAAATGTAATTTTAAATAGGTGTGTTTTGAGATGGGATTTGAAGGTGGGAAAAGAATCAATGTTACGAATGTTGGGAGGAAGTGAGTTCCAGAATTTGGGGGCAGAGCAGCTGAAAGCGCTGTCCCCCATCGTGCTGAGACGGGCAGGTGGGGGTACACAGAGGTGGAGGGAGGAAGAGGATCTGAGAGAACAAGAGGGAATAGAAATTTGAAGAAGGTCAGATAGTATTTTGCTTTTCTACTTTCATTCCTTTCATAACTTTGCTGCTGTGAAATGTAAATGTCTCCACTGCAAGACTAATAAAGGCAAATCCAATCCAATCCAATAGGTATGGGGGGGGGCAAAGTTATGAATAGCTTTAAATGTATAAAGAAGAATTTTAAAGTTGATTCTATATTTGAACGGGAGCCAGTGGAGTTCTTGGAGGAGGGGGGTGATGTGGCGAAAGGATGAGCTTGAGGTTCTGGTCAAGAATTCTGATAGTCTGGAATCGGAACCTGCACCTCTCATTGTGAAGCTGATGTGTTACTTTAACTTCAGTAAATTTTGCCCTTCCAACCATCCATCCATTTCCCAGACCGCTTTATCCTCATTAGGGTTGCGAGGGGTGCTGGAGCCTATTCCAACCGTCTTCGGGCACGAGGCAGGGGACATCTTGAATCGGTTGCCAGCCGATCGCAGGGAACATAGAGACACACAACCATCCGCACTCAGACTTACACCTCAGGGCAATTTGGAGTGTTCAATTGTGACAGAGCACTTTCCCCCAAAATGTCTGCGCATGTGCCTCGACATTAATAAGAGCAAGATTGGCTGTCTTGTCTTGGTATTCCAAAACTTGTATTGAATGTTTTTGAGAAAACAATCTCTGTGAGCAGTTTTGATAAAAACAGACCTGAACGTTTTAGCCGTGCTCATTTCAAGCGGGAAACATTAATGTGACTGCAATACCGACACAATGAAAGGTTCTACAATGCTTTAATTGTGTGATGCAATCATTCAAAAGTCAGTCACTTCTCTGTACAGATGACATTTCACTCATGTGCGACACCTCAGATCTTCAAACCATCACTTGTCAGTGGAACAGCAGCAGATCCGGCCAATCAAGTGTTTGCAAACTCTTCAATAAGATGCAAAGCAGGTAGAAATCAAATTCCTCTCATCAAAATTTAGTCAAAATGTGCATAACTGCTTTTATATCACTTTTCGTCCGCAGGGCTGAAGTGACCATTAATGTTGGTTATGTTTCCCTGATATTTGACATGACATTAAATGTGTTTCAGAGAGACTTTGCGCTGGACAGATTGGATAGAATGTCTGCCTGACAGGAACTTGACTGACCAGTGCAGTTTTCAGGGAGACAAGTCCAAAAAAGTCCAAGTCAAACTAAGCAGTGCTGGATTCCCACTCAGCAGGACCTTTTATGCCAATGAGTTCACCTTGAGAAACATCAGTGAGTAAATTTAAATTACAATTTCTTGACATAAATGATTCTTTTTTGGTGACTGTATGTACCACTGAGATTGCAATGTCAAATAATTGTTTCCAGTAATGCAATTGTTTCGAATATGGAGCCAATGCAAAACCTTTGCACTGTTTATTTTCACTTTAGTTGGTAGTCGAGTGGATAGCATGTTGACTTCATAGTGCAGTTCAATACCTCGCTACAGCCTCGCTGTGTGGAGTTTGTATGTTCTCCCCGGGCCTGCGTGGCTTTTCTCCGAGTCTCCCATATTCCAAAAACATGCATGGCAGGCTGATTGAACACTCTAAATTGTCCCTAGGTGTGAATGTGTGTAGAGATGGTTGTTCGTCTCTGTCTGCCGGGCGATTGTCTGGCAACCGGTTTAAGGTGTGTCCTGCCTATTGCTCAAAGACAGTTGGGATAGTCTCAAGCATCCCCCGCGACCCGAGTGAGGAAAAGCGGTTCCGTCGAATAAATGAATTTTCACTTTTTTCAAATGTAATTTAAACTATAGTTTGCTATTAACTCACAAGACTTTACAATTTCGTGTTTATTATGTTTGTTAAGTAATTATAAGTGCCTTTCACGCAGGGTCCGAGAGGTCATTTCATCTGTGCTGTATGTCATTCATATTAGCATACAGGTATTTGACAATAAAGCTGACTTTTACTTAGTCTTTGAATTTTGGACTGAGGTAAATATTTCACATTTATAACAGTGTGTCATTGACTCACAATTATTAACCCTTTTACTCAAACTATAACTTGATAAACTGTAGTAACTGTAGTAACCGCTGTGACTTAAAAGATTAATAAAAGTATTCATAATTGGGCCAACTTGTCTTTAAAGGACAACCGACACCCTCGGACAAGCTGTGTCCATAATTTGTAAAATCACTTCAAATGACTTCTACTGACCGCATTTTATAAAGATTCCACCACATATAGCTATATATTACATTTTAAGACTCGCGCTGAATATTCAGGAAGTCTTGTTTTCGAGTTGATGACGATCCCCTAAGTGAGGTCAAGGAGGTAACGTCCGTGAAAGCGACACACAATGCATTTTGGGTACTTTTTTCATCTGAAAACACCGTGTTGATCGCGAAATTCCAAGGAAAACTACATAAATAACGCGATGGTGAATCATTGTGTGTCGCAGCCAATTGCAGTAACACGCAAAAAGAAGGCTATCGTCTCCCTCTGTAATGAGGCCGACAATAGCTGAGTCGTCAGAGAACTTCTGAAGGTGGCAGGTTGGGGTGTTGTAGTTGAAGTCCGAGGTGTAGAGGGTGAAGAGGAATGGAGCCAGGACTGTTCCCTGCGGCGCTCCGGTGCTGCAGAGAAGCCTGTCCGACTCACAGTTCTTTACCCTCACGTACTGTGGCCTGTTTGTGAGGTAGTCTGTAATCCAGGATGTGAGGTGATGGTCGACTCCGGCATGCTGCAGCTTGTCCCCCAGTAGACTGGGCTGGATGGTGTTGAAGGCACTGGAGAAATCGAAGAATGTGATCCTCACCGTGCTCCCAGCATTCTCCAGGTGCAGCAACGCCGTATGGAGGAGGTAGATGATGGCATCCTCCACACCGATGCTGGGCTGGTAGGCAAACTGCAGCGGGTCCAGCGATGAGCTTGCCAGCGGTCGCAGGTGGGCGAGGACGAGTCTCTCCAGCGTCTTCATCAGGTGAGACGTCAGCGCCACCGGTCTGTAGCTGTTGAGCTCTTTGGGGTTGGCAATCTTGGGCACTGGGACCAGGCATGACGTTTTCCACAGCTGTGGAACTCTGCCCAGCTTCAGGCTCAGGTTGAACAAGTGCTGGACAATGTCACACAGCTGGTCGGAGCAGGTCTTGAGGAGTCGGGAACTGATGTCATCCGGACCTGCTGCCTTCCTCACCTTCATCCTCCTCAGTTGGTTCCTCACCTGCGCAGTTGTGACAGACAGGCAGGAACCAGGAGGCAGAGTGGCGGCTGAGGGTGTGGCAACGGTTGGGAGGGCAGATGTTGGTTGTGGAAAGCTGGTCGTGAGAGGGGGCAGGGAGGGTAAGGCCACAGTGAGAGTTGGTGCAGGTGCAGCTACAGGTGAAGTTGACGGTGGGCCGGGGGCGGCTGGCGTCTTGTCAAACCGATTGAAAAAGCGGTTGATTTCATCTGCCCAGTCCTTGTCTTTTTCGTTCAATGTCACTGGGCTTTTGTGGCCTGAGATGTTTTTCAGGCCCTTCCAGACACCAGCGACATTGCTGGCTTGCAGCTGCTCCTCCATTTTCATCCTGTAGGCCTTCTTCCCCTCTCTGATCTTCCTCCTCAGTTGGATCTGCACGGCCTTCAGTTCCTCTCTGTTGCCCGACACAAAAGCCCTTTTCTTCTCCTTCAGGAGGACTTTTATGTCGGGATTAATCCATGGTTTGTTGTTGGCAAAACACCGCACAGTCCTGGTGGGTACGGTGTTTTGTTCACAAAAGTTAATGTAGTCTGTGATGGTGTTGGTGAGTGAGTCAATGTCTTCCCCATGAATCTCAGTAAAGAGCTCCCACCTGGTTGAATCAAAACAGTCCCGCAGAGCTTCTTCAGCTTCTGTGGACCATCTTTTGATCGTGCGGGTCACGGCTGGTTGCCTCTGGACAAGGGGTTTGTACACAGGCTGGAGATAAACCATATTGTGGTCTGCTCTTCCAAGAGGGGGGAGGGGGGAGGGTTTGTATGCATCCTTGGCGTTTGAATAAAATAGGTCCAATATGTTATTGTCTCTGGTGGCACAAGTTACATACTGTGTGAATGTTGGGAGGGAGAATTTCAGGGAAATGTGATTGAAGTCCCCTGAGATGATAAACAAGGCGTTGGGGGACTGGGTTTGCAGCTTGTTTACAACAGATATGAGGGCATCGGAGGCAGCGCCGCCATTTGCCGTAGGGGGAATGTACGTCGTCACGGCTATGACGTGTGAGAATTCCCGTGGCAGGTAATGCGGCCGAAGGCTAACGGCTAGCAGCTCGATGTCCCGAGTGCAAAGTTTTTCCTTCACCGTGATGTGCCCAGGATTGCACCATTTGTCATTCACAAATACAGCAATCCCCCCTCCTTTCTGCTTACCGCTGCCTTCATTTCTGTCCGCTCGTACGAGTTGGAAGCCCTCCAACTCTGCGTGGGCGTCCGGAGTGATTGCCGAAAGCCATGTCTCCGTGACGAGTAGAGGCAGCCACACAGGGGGGCGCCATGTAAGTTTACAGACATTCCAGGCGGACAAATCAGCCCATTTCCAAAGGAGCTTGTGCGCCATCTTGTGCATTTTCTGGGTGCGACATTGGAGTCCAGACGGCTCCAATTGATACAGAAAGACTTCTTTAATCGATTGCAAACATTTATGCTTTCCTCTTTAGAACTATTTGAATGATATTCATAACTCTTTGAGTAACAAGAAAGAATCTTCTCCGAATCTGAACTCTCAGAAACCATTGTTTTGATTCTGGAGCAAGGCAATGTGTGAACAGTAGTGTCGTCACAAACAAGGGTGCGGGACTTTCTGAATCTGCCCAGTTCCGAGCTTATTTTGTGGAAGTTTTGGGACACTTTAAAGTCATTTTTATTGGTGTTTTGCATTTGACTAAAAATATCAGCCTGCGTTTTTTGGGTATTTTAGATGCTATAAAATGTTTTTCTGATGTCATTTAGGAAACAAAAAAATTGTGTCGGTTGTCCTTTAAGTGTACATAGTAGTGATGACTTTTTATAGAATTGTGTGTCACTTTTCATTTTAGTTAAAACAAAGCCACCAGCTCATCTGAGAGGAATACTGGAGAAACAAAAGTTGTGCTTGAAATGGGAAGCTCCTCTTATGTCACTGTCATCCAATCTGCAGTATGAAGTTGGCTGCCAAATCAGAGAAAGCAAAGCATGGCTGGTAGGATGTGATATTTTGCTTGTCATTGCCACCCAATGAAAATAAGAAGGCCAGTGCAAAGGTGTTGCATGTTCTCCTCATGCCTTTGTGGGTTTTCTACAGGTACTCTGGTTTTCTCTGAAAACTTGCATGGCAGGCTTATGTGATTGTGAGAGCTGATGATTCTTTGTCTGTATATGTGCCTTGCAATTGGGGGAGTCCCCCGCCTACAGCCTGAAGACAGCTGTGATAGGCTCCAGCACACTTTATGACCCTTGTGGGTATAACTGGATCAAAAATGGATCATAGATTGATGTTTGAGTGACATCAAACAAAACTAGTAAGACACGGGTTTAAAACAAGTTCAGAAATCAGCTAATTACAATTACATAACAATAATGAGTCCAGTAAAGTGCATTTTTACAAAGACTGTGTTGATGAATACATTTACCACAGAATATTGATGTCATATCAATAAATGTTTCTTCAGTTGATTTCGCCCAAAGGCTCGGCTCCTGGTACATGTCTGGAGGTGCCCCCAAATATCCAGTATAGAGTGAAGATTAGAACAAAACCGAATGGATTATTTTATTCTGGTCACTGGAGTGAATGGTCAAACATTCTCACTGGGAAAACTCCTGCAGACATAGGTAAGCTCCCTCTGCCACTGCATGACCAGTGCCCGATTAATTTTGTCATTTGTATTAGTCTGCAGTGATATCTGAGATTAAAAAAATCTCAAATTTGGATAGCGAAATCAGAATATGATGTGCCTTTTACAGACAGTTTACTCATGACTTGCATCCCTGCCATACTACTTGTTGCTGTTGTCATCCTCATCTCTTTGGGTTTCACATACTTCCGGTAAGACTTCACAATTTACTATCAAGTATGAATTACTCTGTTATATTCAGTCCTTATCTTTCGTAAATATAATCATATCATATATTTATATGTGCATTTAAAGGTGCTTATAAATGAAATGTATTATTATTATTATTATTATATGTCGTTCATAGCAAGATCAAGCAATGTTTTTGGCCGGCAGTGCCGAACCTTGACAAGGTCCTTCAAGGCTTTCTGACTGAAATCAACATGCAGAAATGGGTAATTTGAGCATTTATGTGTCAGTGACGTGCAGTCAGGGGAGGTAGGTGAGGCTGCGCCTCACCTGTCATCATGGAAATATCAAATGACAAAATAAATTAAACAGTTGTATTTATTTAGTGATTTGTACTTTAACGTTCTTTTCCATGTAACTTCACCATTTTTGGAATTTTTTTTTTTTTTTTCAAAATCGCTGAAGTTTCACATTTACCGTTCAAATACTAAGTGGAGACAAGCGGTGAGGCAACACCCCGGTGTGCCTCACCATGGATTGCGCAATCACTATGCTAACTGTGCTGGCTTGCTCTGTCGTGAGACCGCATTGCTGTCCCTCTGCATAAAGTGTTCAAAAGCTTTTAGTATATGAACTAAATTTCTACAGTTTAGCGGGTGTATATAATGTACAGTAACTGTACATTATAAACACTGTACTACAGTGTTTATTTTATTTTATTTTTATCAAAACTGTGTGCATCGGTGAGGCACACAGAACTCCTGCTTCATGACAGCTTCTCAGCTTTTTGGCCAAGAAGGACCTCATTGAAACTATTCCTGAAGCGACAAAGTTGCTCCAGGTCGTGCTCACTGTTCCAGCTACTACAACATCAGTGGAACGGTCATTCTCAGCACAAAAGACTGAAAACATGTATACAGTCGGAACAGGCCTGATCAAGGACGACTTTCTTCACTGGCAGTGATCTCCATTGAGACAGAGACTTGGACTTCATTTATAAGTAAAGGTAACATGATAATAAAGTTTTTTAATTTTCAATTTTATTTTTTTCTAAGCTACCGTTTGTACACAGTATATAAAGAATGCTGAAAAGACATTTTAAACAAAACACGTTAACTGTTGCCAATCAAATGGTGAATAAGCTACTCTGTGGAGTTCATATGTTTGTAAATCTGACTGTGATGACGTCAGTGCCTCACCAGCCATGAACCTCACCGCACGTCACTGTTATGTGTGTATGTTGTTTGAAAACACTACTTTGTAGCACTGTATGCTTTGGGAAATTCACAATATTTTTATACTCGTACCACAGGACCCTCCAATTCCTGCAAAGCAATGCTTTGAAGAAGTGACTTCTTCTATTGTAGAAGTTATGTCCCAGGATAAGGTCTCAGGGTTGGGTAAGGCATACCAGGAATCAATGCAGTGTCTGTCGTCGGAGCAAGGCCATCACACCGAAGACCAGGAAGAAGGGAACCCTAGAACGGAAATGAAATTGTATCCAGACTATGTGACTCTGAACAGAGAGAGTCTCATCATTTGTTCAACAGGAAACAAATATGTCTATGAGCAGCTTGGGGAGATGAGAGGCCAAGGGGTTGAGGGAGGGCTTCTTCCAAATAAATGTCATTGTTTCTGTGTCTCAGATTGTTTGGACACCAACATCCTAAACCTTTCCTACGTGCCTCTTTCCATGCCTGCAGTCAGAGCCCATGACAATGACAATGGAAAAAAGGGACCAGGAAACCTCTATACTAATCTGGCGTGCAGTTAATTGTATCCTCTTTACAGTATATTGCCGCTGTACCTGGTCCATTAAACAGGACGGGCAGTATATGAGCTCACTGTAATACAGTTCCTCGAATAAGTATTCAGGTGTTTCACTTTTTCAGGCCCACCCAGTCTCTGACTAGTAATCTGGCGGACTTTCCTTGAAGTTCACAAATCCTAACAAATCAGCTTTCACTTACAATCTGAAATGAAGAGATAAAACATAATTAGTGATAATAAATTATATACATGCATTAAAGGACAACCGACGTCTCCGTACAAGTTGTGTACATAATTTGTAAAAGGGCTTCAAATGACTTCTACTGGGCGTATTTTAATAAGATTCCACCGCATATAGCTATATTTTACCTTTTAAGACTCGCGCTGAATATTCAGGAAGTCTTGTTTTTGAGTTGGTGACGAGTCCGCACGTGACGTCACTAAAGGACCGCCCTTGACCGTAAAAAAGACGCATTGTAGCGGTCCTTCCATCACGTCAATGTATTTTGCTGGACTTGTTTGGTCTGGGGACCTCGTGTTGCACCCAAAAGCCGCCAGAAGGCCACAAGAGGGCGTCCAAGTGCCATATAAGAAATTTATCAGCCTGTGGAAACAGAGGTGGCCACAGGAGGTCGTCATTTTGTGCCTCTTTTTTTGGGTGAGATATTTTCCCCCAATGTTGCCTCAAAATGACATAAAAATACATTTTGTATTTATATTGTATATATACTTTGTGTTGATCCGTGTTGATGGTGAAATTAGAAGGAAAACACATAAATAACGCGATAGTGAATCGTTGTGTGTTGCACCAAGACTACTATTTGATACGAGCTGACACAAATTCCCAGCAGACAAATTCGCCCATTTCCAACGGAGCTTGGGCGCCATCTTGTACATTTTCTGGGACAGTACATTTCAGTCCAGATGCCTCAAAATGACACGGAATAACTTATTTGATCGATTGCAAATATTTATGCTTTCCTCTTCAGAACTATTTCAATCATATTCATAACTGGATGAGTAACGAGAAAGCATCCTCTCCGAATCTGAAGCCATTGTTTTGATTCTCGAGCAGGGCAACGTCACGAACAAGGGGGCGGGACCTTCTGAAACTCGCCATTTCCGGTTTCATTTTGAAGTAGTTTTTGGACACTTTAAGTCACTATTATTGGTGTTTTGCATTTGACTAAAAATATCATACTGCGTGTTTTGGGTATTTTAGATGCTATAAAACGTTTTTCTGGTGTCAGTTAAAAAACAGTGTCAGTTAAAAAACAAAAAAAAGTGACGTCGGTTGTCCTTTAAGAGTAACATTTTTGAGATAAAGTTATGTATTATATGATCGATGAGAAGATTTCTTCAGCCGTCATCTGTACAAAAGTGAAGGTTTCGGACGTTTCGCCTCCTATCCAAGAGGCTTCGTCAGCGAACTAAAGTCTGACTGGTCGTATCGGCCCCATTTATATGTCCCTAATGTCCAGACATGGTGGCGCCGGACACAGCTATGATAGGTCCCTACTCTCAGGTTGGGGGGGCAGAGGACCCCTCCCTGAGGCCCCACTGATTGTTCCTACATTCCTGACTAACGACTGGCCTATTACCCCCACTCCCACCGGTATCACCTCATCAGCATAACGACCCTCATCAGCATTACGAAAGTTGCCTAACCTGTTTTGCCTAAGCAGGCTATTGTATGAACGATCCAAATTGAACCTCACCCCACCAGACCGGTTTAATGAAGGATTTTGTTGTTTTATAAGAATCGCTTCTTTTACCCCCCTTTCAAACCATCTATGTTCTTTCGCTAAGATTTTAACCTCATTGTCGTCAAATGAGTGGTTGCTAGCTTTTAGGTGCAGATGTACTGCCGATTGAGGTCCACTTGTATTATCCCTGTGATGTTGATAAAGTCTTTTTTTGAGAATTTGTTGAGTCTCCCCAATGTACTGCTCTTTACAATTTTCATTCTTACAATGTATGGAATAAACTACATTACTTTGTTTTTCATTTGGTAGCCTATCTTTTGGATGCACTAATTTTTGCCTTAACGTGTTTATCGGTTTGAAATAAGTAGGAATTTTATGTTGCCAAAGGACTCTTTGTAATTTTTCAGAAATAAAAGAGGACAGAGCGCTAAAAACAGAACTCTTTAGGAAGGCTACGCACACTGACCAATACTTACTTTTTGACTCTAACCACCCTTTACAACACAAACTAAGAGTTATCAGAACCCTCCAGCATAGGGCTAAACTAATACCAACTAGCACTGAAGGTAGAGAAAAGGAGTCAAAACATATCAGGAGAGCACTCACTAACTGTGGGTACCCTCAGTGGTCATTCAACAAATGTCAGAAAGAAAGAATAGGGAATGAAACCAATAATTCTCAAGATACAAAAAGGAGAGGAGTAGCAGTCCCGTACATTGCAGGAGTTTCTGAAAAATTACAAAGAGTCCTTTGGCAACATAAAATTCCTACTTAGGCAACTTTCGTAATGCTGATGAGGGTCGTTATGCTGATGAGGTGATACCGGTGGGAGTGGGGGTAATAGGCCAGTCGTTAGTCAGGAATGTAGGAACAATCAGTGGGGCCTCAGGGAGTGGTCATCTGCTCCTCCCAACCTGAGAGTAGGGACCTATCATAGCTGTGTCCGGCGCCACCATGTCTGGACATTAGGGATATATAAATGGGGCCGATACGACCAGTCAGACTTTAGTTCGCTGACGAAGCCTCTTGGATAGGAGGCGAAACGTCCGAAACCTTCACTTTTGTACAGATGACGGCTGAAGAAACCTTCTCATCGATGGACCACTCCTGTACGACTGAGAGCTTACACAGATGTATTATATGATGTCATCCTTTCCAAGTATATATATATATATATATATATATATATATATATATATATATATATATATATATATATATATATATATATATATATATATATATATATATATATATATATTTGTGCATTAAAATTTATTAAAATTAACCCAGGTCTTCATGTGTTGACTACCATATGCAAAAACATTTTATTAGCTTTCATTTAGTACCACTTTCAATGCTACAGCATCAAACTCTGGAAAGCTACAATGACAATAAGAACATAATATCCCAAATTTTGCAGGGTTTTTGAAAAACGTCAACAATAAAATTACACGTCTCTTGAGGCAGGCATAGCCAAGGTCCAAGATCACAATAACTGGTACGTATATGTGCCTAATATAGACCTTGGAGAATGGGAATAATATCAGTTTCCATATGTTTGAAGAAAAAGGTCAATTTTGAAGAGGTCTAGTGTGAGAGTGACTGTTGTATGTCTTTGTGTGCCCTGCGATTGGCTGGCAACCAATTCAGGGTGTCCTCTGCCAACTGCCCGAAGATGGCTGGGATAGGCTCCAGCGCCCTCCGCAACCCTCATGAGGAATAAGCGGTACAGAAAATGGATGGATGGATGGATGGATGGATGGATGGATGGATGGATGGATGGTCCTAATGTTGACAACATTCTCGTTTCATTCACAATGGAGAGTAGAGGGATAAGATGTGTTTTCCTGACAGTAATGTGTGCACATCTATTTTTCGTCATGCACTGTGTTACTGTATATTTATTACAGACCATGACTGTCAATATGAGGTAATATTGTATTATATGTATATGTCTTTCATGTATCCATATACAGTATTGTGCTTGGGAGTCCTACTGTAGTATTGACTAATATGAGATAGTACACAAAATAAATGTAAGCATTTTTAAGTCTAAACCTTTTATAGGCTCTTCATGACCATGTATAATTTAGTTTAATGTTTGTATTTCTGAATGTTGGATTTTTTTTGGTAAATATTGTACATTAAAGAACAACCGACACCATTTTTTTGTTTCCTAAAAGACATCAGAAAAA
Organism: Hippocampus bargibanti; assembly: GCF_051943395.1. Taxonomy (NCBI): domain Eukaryota; kingdom Metazoa; phylum Chordata; class Actinopteri; order Syngnathiformes; family Syngnathidae; genus Hippocampus; species Hippocampus bargibanti. Next base: position 10,462,180 of record NC_142740.1, read on the forward strand.
CATTTTATAGCGTCTAAAATACCCAAAACACACAGGCTGATATTTTTAGTCAAATGCAAAACACCAATAATAGTGACTTAAAGTGTCCAAAAACTACTTCAAAATGAAACCGGAAATGGCGAGTTTCAGAAGGTCCCGCCCCCTTGTTCGTGACGTTGCCTTGCTCGAGAATCAAAACAATGGCTTCAGATTCGGAGAGGATGCTTTCTCGTTACTCATCCAGTTATGAATATGATTGAAATATTTCTGAAGAGGAAAGCATAAATGTTTGCAATCGATAAAATAAGTTATTCCGTGTCATTTTGAGGCATCTGGACTGAAATGTAGCGTCCCAGAAAATGTACAAGATGGCGCCCAAGCTCCGTTGGAAATGGGCTGATTTGTCTGCTGGGAATTTGTCTCAGCTCGTATCAAATAGTAGTCTTGGTGCAACACACAACGATTTACTATTGCGTTATTTATGTGTTTTCCTTCTAATTTCACCATCAACACGGATCAACACAAAGTTTTCAGCCCAAACAAAGTGCCCAAAATGCATAGTGTGTCGCTTTCTTGGTCAGTGACAATACCTACCGTGACGTCACGGTCGGTATCGTCACCAACTCAAAAACAAGACTTCCTCAATATTCAGCGCGAGTCTTAAAAAGTAAAATCTAGCTATATGCGGTGGAATCTTTGTAAAATACACTCAGTAGAAGTCATTTGAAGTGATTTTACAAATTATGGACATAACTTTTTCGGAGGCATCGGTTGTCCTTTAAAGATAATAAAGACAATGTTGAGGAAAGCATATTGGCTTGGTCCTCAGCAAGTATTCTGGTTTCTTGTATGTCAGAGATGCTCGGTCAGACACTGTGAACAAAGGCTCGAACACAGGAGGATTGTCTTTTACTGCCGGCTGGGGACGCAGCCATTCGTGACTCATGCCCCAACTTTAGCAGCCCTCTGCCAAGCTATTTATTGAGAGTATATGCAAATTTCTGTGATACATTAGTAAAACTTTTGTTCGTATCAAAGTGCACAAGAAACCATTAAGTATTGTACTGTAGTCACACATGTTCAACCAACTTGCTAGATAACAGCATGAAACTTTGAAATATGATGACTTCTATTCTGTGTATTCTCTATCATCATGTTACCCTCATGCAAAGGGAATTGACCGGAACTAGTTGAGAACATTGCCCAATGCGAATGGAACACTGAATCGCTATAGTGGTGACTGGTTCTTATGTGCATCTTGGCTCCGGGCTCTTCGTTATTCTGATTGTTTGTTGGTCTGAGGAGGAAGTAACTCCAGGATTGGATTGGATTGGATTTCCCTTAATTAGTCTCACAGTGGAGAAATTTACATTTCACAGCAGCAAAGTGATGAAAGGAATGAAAGTAGAAAAACAAAATACATGAGCTGCTGGAAAGGCAGCCACTCTCGCGGCACCGTCTTGAAGTCAAAAGAACAAAAAAAAAAAAAAACTAAATAACAAATAATATGACAGCACGAAGGCAATATGACAAAACAAAGACATAGAGAGTCATTCATTCTTCAGGACTTGCTGTACCCTCTTTGTGATGAAGCAGTTCTAGATAAAAGAGGAGAGGATCAAAGCGCCTTTCCACCAGTGGATCAGGGACATCATGGTGGAACATGCACGTCAACTACAAGCTAAATGTTGAAAGCAAACAGGCAGCTGTAGCATCCATTGACGAAAAGAGATTGTCTCACATCTCCTGTCCCACATTAATCTGCTTCAATTCCAAGCCGCAACAGTTCCACATACGCATCGGCGCTCTACGCTGACGCTCCTTTCTTCTTATCGCGGGCTCCTCAAGCCATGCATCCATCCAGCCGCAGACTGTCCAACAGCACCGACCTTTCCGCTGAACAAAGCGGGGCTGTGAAGATGCTACCCATTACAAAAACACAATGGCCACAGAGCTGTCCAGCGATGGCAGTCGAATGGCACCAACATTCCTCCCATTCAAAAACAGTACTGGCATATTTGTTGCGTCACACGAGTGTATGATTTTGAAGTGCGCCTTTCAACACTTTCATGTCTTTCAATTTCTTGATCTCCTTGATGTGCGTATCACCCTGACGCATAGCACACGCTTGTAAATTGTATAAAAGGAGCTGTCGCAGGACAGAGAGATTGGGCGAACCACGGGGCAGAATCAGCTCAGACTCACGCCCGGCTCACGCCGGGCGTCGGACGGACATCACGGCACGACTTGCTCAACTCCACGCCACGATCAAGCTCTCCGCGTCACCTGCCTGGGAGATCTGACAACGAACCTACTTACAAATAAAGAGAACCATCAAACTCTTTATTGGCGAGCCAGCCAGGAGCATTTTTTCCCTCCTCCTCAGACCAATCAACTCTCCAAATGGAAATATCCAGATTTCCCAGCCGCCCGTGAACCCGGCATCTTCACAGCAAGACCCCTCAAGCCGAGCTCCCGATGGGCCGCCACCACCCGTGGGCGCCCCGACCCCACCGTGAAACCTGCCACACCCTGATGGCCGACATCGTCCAATTCGCCTGGCGACTCTGCAACTAGCTGCATCGTATATGTCCACGATCGCACATCGTCGGACATCGCTTATGTCCACGATCGGACATCGTCGGACATCGCTTATGTCCACGATCGGACTTCGGGAAGACGCTTCATGGCCGACACGGCCGCCGACGTCAGCGTTCTTCCTCAGCGTCCTGCAGACCGCCATGACAGCGCGATCAACGCCACCGTCGCCGATGACCCGCCTGTCCGTGCCCGGCAGCATGGCCAAACCCACGCACCTTCGTCCTCACAATCCTTCATCGATTGTCCAACAACTCACGGTGAGAAGACCTTCCGGCATCGACTCGACGGCCGCGTGGGAAGTTTCCATCGATCGACTCAAACTGGCAGTCGTAGAGCACTCTTTGCCGTGCTCCCGTACAACGACTTCAGGGACCACGAAACCTCCTCGGCAACCTCCCCACCGACGCCTGCCATGCCCGGTGACCGTCATCTTGCCTGGCCTCACCATGTCGCAGAATTACTTTTGTTTTTATTTCTTTTTCCTTCATCGTTTTCACCGACTTCGGATCCAGGAGGGGAGCCCTGTTGCGTCACACGAGTGTATGATTTTGAAGTGCGCCTTTCAACACTTTCATGTCTTTCAATTTCTTGATCTCCTTGATGTGCGTATCACCCTGACGCATAGCACACGCTTGTAAATTGTATAAAAGGAGCTGTCGCAGGACAGAGAGATTGGGCGAACCACGGGGCAGAATCAGCTCAGACTCACGCCCGGCTCACGCCGGGCGTCGGACGGACATCACGGCACGACTTGCTCAACTCCACGCCACGATCAAGCTCTGCGCGTCACCTGCCTGGGAGATCTGACAACGAACCTACTTACAAATAAAGAGAACCATCAAACTCTTTATATTCATGCTGCCGAAAAGGCGCAACCGCTCAACACAGTCTCCTCCTTGATGAATGTCGTGGTCAAAAATGCTGAAAAACAATTTGTATCCAATCCACACGACGCACAACAACACAAAGTGACAAAAGAAAACACAAAACAAGACAAAAACAACAAAAAAAAGCAAGGCTAATGAGAGCACTTGCTGACGGCTGCGTACTCGGGTGCCATCTTGGACTTCAATAAAGAATAAAATAATATAAATAAAAAAAATAAAATAAAAAAATATATAATCATCATCATAATCATAATAATACATTTTATTTCAAGCGCCTTTCAAAGCTCTCAAGGACACTTTACAGTCACAGACAAGCATACGTACAATAATAAATAAAATACAATTATAAATAGAAACAAGAGACAGAGCTACACAGAAAATGCCATTTTAAATAGGTGGGTTTTGAGATGGGATTTGAAGGTGGGAAGAGAAGGATGATAGGTATGGGGGGGCAAGGAAATGGCCTGGTTATTCCAACTTTATTCCATTTATAAATATGGTTGGAGCATAAAAGACCCTATTTTGTGTTGTTTTGTCCAGTGCAAGTCGAGCGCAAAATGTGCAACTGTGATATTTTCTTTTCTTTTGGCTGTTCCTTAAATGAGCACAGTTAGAAATTGGCACTCGTGTCATTGGAGGCGTGCACCTTTTCTCTTCCTTTCATAACGTTGCTGCTGTGAAATAGTAATATCTCCTATCTGATATAAATACAGGTTATATATATATATATATATATATAGGTTTTTCGATGAGAAGGTTTCTTCAGCCGTCATCTGTACAAAAGTGAAGGTTTCGGACGTTTCGCCTCCTATCCAAGAGGCTTCGTCAGCGAACGAAAGTCTGACTGGTCGTATCGGCCCCATTTATATATCCCTAATGTCCAGACCTGGTGGCGCCGGACACAGCTATGATAGGTCCCTACTCTCAGGTTGGGGGGGGCGCGGGACCCCCCCCTGTGGCCCCACTGATTGTTCCTACATTCCTGACTAACGATTGGCCTATTACACCCACTCCCCCCGGTATCACCTCATCAGCATAACGACCCTCATCAGCATTGCGAAAGTTGCCTAACCTGTTTTGCCTGAGCAGGCTATTGTATGAACGATCCAAATTGAACCTCACACCACCAGACCGGTTTAATGAAGGATTTTGTTGTTTTATAAGAATCGCCTCTTTTACCCCCCTTTCAAACCATCTATGTTCTTTCGCTAAGATTTTAACCTCATTGTCGTCAAATGAGTGGTTGCTAGCTTTTAGGTGCAAATGTACTGCCGATTGAGGCCCACTAGTATTATCCCTGCGATGTTGATAAAGTCTTTTTTTGAGAATTTGTTGAGTCTCCCCAATGTACTGCTCTTTACAATTTTCATTCTTAAGAATGAAAATTGTAAAGAGCAGTACATTCTTAAGAATGAAAATTGTAAAGAGCAGTACATTGGGGAGACTCAACAAATTCTCAAAAAAAGACTTTATCAACATCGCAGGGATAATACTAGTGGGCCTCAATCGGCAGTACATTTGCACCTAAAAGCTAGCAACCACTCATTTGACGACAATGAGGTTAAAATCTTAGCGAAAGAACATAGATGGTTTGAAAGGGGGGTAAAAGAGGCGATTCTTATAAAACAACAAAATCCTTCATTAAACCGGTCTGGTGGTGTGAGGTTCAATTTGGATCGTTCATACAATAGCCTGCTCAGGCAAAACAGGTTAGGCAACTTTCGCAATGCTGATGAGGGTCGTTATGCTGATGAGGTGATACCGGGGGGAGTGGGTGTAATAGGCCAATCGTTAGTCAGGAATGTAGGAACAATCAGTGGGGCCACAGGGGGGGGTCCCGCGCCCCCCCCAACCTGAGAGTAGGGACCTATCATAGCTGTGTCCGGCGCCACCAGGTCTGGACATTAGGGATATATAAATGGGGCCGATACGACCAGTCAGACTTTAGTTCGCTGACGAAGCCTCTTGGATAGGAGGCGAAACGTCCGAAACCTTCACTTTTGTACAGATGACGGCTGAAGAAACCTTCTCATCGATGGACCACTCCTGTACGACTGAGAGCTTACACAGACATATATAGGTTTTGTTGTTCTTTTGACTTCAAGACGGCGCCGCGAGAGCGGCTGCCTTTCCAGCAGCTCATGTATTTCTTTTTTTTTTTTTTTTTCACTTTCACTTTGCTGCTGTGCTGTGAAATGTAAATTTCTCCACTGTGAGACTAATAAAGGCCAATCCAATCCAATCATCATCATCATCATCAACCACGATACTTGTGCTTGAAAGGGTTAAACTGTTTTATTATGCCTAAACTGATTTAGTTGATGTAAGGATATATTTGGGCCATCTTCAAACTACCACCAAACTGATCCATTATTCTGGAGAACATTGCTGGCATCTGAACATTCTCCATGGTGTCTCCAAACGTATGTCATGTTTGTTGCTTGTGCTTTGCATGAACTTTTACTCCTCTGTTGAGCGCAACTTCAAAAATGAATGGCAAATTCCCATGCACATTACATGGCTTGCTGCAGTTCATTTTTCAGAGCTTTGGCATTGTTCTTTCGATGTCTTCTTCCTCCCTCATTGTCTTTCTATGCCAGTGTTCGAGCTGCCGAAGTCAACCAGTTCATTTGCACATTCAACAAACCCTTCATTCGTGAATCATAGAAATATTCAAGATATTCAAGACATTAAAAAAAACAAATTTATTAAAAATTTAAAAATGTATAAATCATTTGTATTAGTATCAAGTAAAATTTTGGCCAATGATGGCAGGCATGTCATAACTACTTGCCAGCTTAAGTCCGGTGTGCCTTAACCTCCATGGTGGAGGCTCTGTCGAACTCGAACCCCTGAGACGGATTCATCAAACTTTAGTCTAAGTGTATATTTGTGAAACCATTTTACTTTTGCGGCTGCGTCTGTCATTTTATTGCCGCTAGAGGGAGTACGCTGATTGCAAAACAACGATTGCCTTTGGTGAACAACACAACTCACCATTTTTGTGTCAATTTAATATGAAAATAAACTTTGCTCTTTGAATTTTTTTGTGAGTGTGCCAATTCCGAGCCTGCCCATTATATTTATATGGTGTCCTTTCACTGTGAAAGTTCAGTTCAAAAATGGATGAAATGTTGAAATGTCCAGCCGTCTTTCTTTTGTTACCAGTTTTTAGAGTTTTTCTGTAACATACAATTTATGCTGAAATTATCTTGGTATTAATCATAAAAACGTCTGCATTATGCCTGCAGTAAAATAGTTCTTGACTGTTACATTACATTACATTCTAGTGTTTTCCTTTTCATACCACAAGATGGGAGCAGTATGCTTTTCATGAATAGATTTCTCTCCGCGACGACCCACGAACCATATTGTCCTTATTTTAGTCAAAACAAATCAAAGCACATGTAACCTTCGGTCTATGACAGTAGCAGCAGTAACATTATCATCAGTAGCAACAAAGTTGAATGCTCAATATGACTTTATTATGTAAATTAGTTAGATGGGATGCTCGTTTCAATTACAAAAATACAAGTACCATGTCAGTCATAACTTTCAATGAAACCAAAACATTTGAATTGAACAGAGATAATCACAACCATGAACCATTAGATTAGTGCAGTGGGAAAAAAACCTACATGCCCAAAGTCAACAGATTAAGTGGTTATTTCAGTCCGTAGACCAGTGGTAACAAGGAGGAACAACAAAAAAGACAGAGAGGAAAATGATGTAATGATCAAACCCTTTCATTGGAATCAATGGCGAAAGGGTATTACAGTGAGGAATACAGAATGTCAATTTGAGACAAAATAATTAGAGAGAATCATAAAAGTAGATCACCCACTGTGCTAACACTAAGACTCACAGTAACCATGGGTGTTTTATGTCAACGATGCATATAACAGGAATACAAAACTGTAGCAATTGCCACACTTAACAGTGGTTGCACGATTGTGTGATACAATGGGAATGAAGTTAACAAAACCCATCTAGTCGTCATGAGCAAGGGGTATGTAGAATAAATGAAGATGGAGCAAGTATAAGAGTTATGATTACTGGTGTCGCAAGCTTTTCCTCTGAACAGAACAAACCAAATTCTTTCCATGCTTCATCACTGCCTGCCTGCCCATACGCAAGCATCACCTCCTGATGTCATTTCCTCAGCTCTCACTCAGTCGCGTTGAAAATCAGCAGTCTAAACAGCGTTGTCTTTCAACAAACAGCGTCAAATACATGTTGCAAACTATGTATATAATAGGCTTCCTGATTTATGAGCGTAGAGTTACATTTTCTAAGTTGTCATTATAAACCTGATTCTAACACAAATGGAAAAAAAGAATGATTAAATAAGAGTTGGTGGACCGTTAATTGAGTAGTTAGCAACACTGTGTATTGCTTTTCTACTTTCATTTCTTTCATAACTTTGCTGCTGTGAAATGTAAATTTCTCCACTGCGAGGCTAATAAAGGCAAATCCAAATCCAAATCCAAATCATGCTCTGGCTTTCATGTGTGGTGTTTGTGTTTTCTCCCGCTGCCCGCGTGGCTTTTCTAAAGGTCCACCGGTTTCCTGCCACGTTCCAAAAACATGCGTGGCAGGCTGATTAAACACTCCAAATTGTCTTATGGTGCGAGTGTGAGCATGGGTGTTTTTTCGTCCCTGCAATTTTCTGGCAACTGGTTCAGGGTGTCCTCTGTTTAATGCGCGAAGACGGCTGGGATAGGCTCCAGCACCCCATGAAACCATAGTGACGATAACGCGGCTAGGAAAATTAATTAATGCCTCATTGAATGCCTGAATGAATGAATGAATGAATGAATGAATGAATGAAATAGAGTTGACTTTTCAATAGTGGAATACAAATATATTTATTGTGTTTACTACACCTCTGTTCATTCATCAATGAATTGAAAGGAATTGTCACCCGCCTAGTGCCCGAAGATGGCTGGGATAGGCTCCAGCACCCCCTGCACCCTTAATGAGGTATAAGCGGTGTGGAAAAAGGATGGATGGATGGATGAAAGAAAAACAACTTTTGTCAGCACAAAATTTTATTCGCTCCCAAGATTATGATTTTCCCCTCAATAAAAATCTACTTGTCCAGTGATCATAAATATTTCATCAAGTCTTGGAATCTGTTGTGATACGACAGAGCCTGTGTTCAGTGGTTGTACTTCTTATTGATGAGCACAGAACAGCAAGTTAGAGCTCCATCCACTTTCACTTTCTCACTGTTGGACACAGGGATCAGCATGTGGTCCTTCAACTTGTCATACACCTGTGGAAAGAAAGGATGACTGTTTATTAAGAAGCCCAAAATGGCGCCCGTGTAGACAGCCATCGTCAAGTGCTTTCATGAGCCTTGCTTTTTTTGTTGTTTTTGTGTTGTCTTTGTGTTTTCTTTTGTTACTTTAGGTTGTTGTGTGTCGTGTGGATGTGGATTGTTTTTTAACATTGGCCACGGCATTCATCAAGGAGGACACTGTGCAGAGCAGTTGCACTTTTTTGGCAGCATGAATGTGCCAGCACGGTTTTTAATTGGGAGGAATGTAAGTGCCATATGATAGTCATCGCTGTAATGGGAAGCATTTTCACAGCGTCACCTTGTTCAGCGGAAACGTCGGTGTGGTGTTGGACAGTCTGCGGCTGGATGAATGCATGGCTTGAGGAGACCGCGATGAGAAGAAAGGAGCGTCAGTGCGGAGCACTGATGCATATGTGGAACTGCCACGGCTTGGAATTGAAGCAAATTTACATGGGACAGAAGATTTGAGACAATCTCTTTTCGTCAATGGATGTTATAGCTTCGTGTTTGCTTCACAATTTAGCAGACCTGCACTTACCACCATGATGTCCCTAATCTACTGGTATAAGGAGGCTTTGATCCTCTCCTTTTTCTTCTATAACTGCTTCATGCAACAAAGAGGGTGCAGAAAGTGCTTAAAAATGAATGACTCTGTCTTTTGTATTGTGTCACATTATTTGTGATTTTGTTTATTTTTGTTTTTGACTTCAAAATGGCACAGCGAGAGTGGTTGCCTTTACAGGAGGTATTTATTTTTTTGCTGCTGTGAAATGTTAATTTTTCCACTTTGAGACAAATAAAGGCTCATCTAATCTAATCTAATCAAATGTAAACCGATCTAATCTAATCTAATCTAATCTAATCTAATCTAATCTAATCTATTATATTTGCTGTTTAAAATTTTTCTAGTCTGTCCTCTTTAATTGACTTTATTTTTAGCACTGATTAGTAAACTATTTACATAAGAACTGCTTTTGGTGACAGATTGACAAACAAAATAATTATCTGTGGCAGTCCGAAATGAAAATAATTATTCCACAGCCTACACAGATTGGGTTAATGCTGAACACTAAAGCATGTTTTTCAGTTGACAGGCATAAAACTTGTCGTGGAATGTAGCAAATGAAACCTGAATTAAAAATGTGTGTGTGTGTGTCGGGACTCTAGCCTCCGCCCTACCGAATGAAGGCCATGCCACCCTCTCACCACCCTCGGTAAAACTGTCTAGAACTGTATTATGCGTAAAGTGATGCAGATGGGAAGGATGTTGTTCTGAAACAATTGCCGCACACATCACCAGTGTAAGTGGCTGGTAAATTGTTATTGCTACGCACCAAAATTAATTTTAAACCGTGCATTGGCAGGGTGCTTAATTTAGAAACTGATCAAAACTACACTCCGTGTGTCGTAAACTTCGGTCAGGGATATGGCACCGTGAACCTTTGCTTGATGTGGTAATAAATTCATTGATTATTATTATTTTCATATATCTGCTATAAATTAGATGAAAGAATAAGGTGTCGGCTGAGCTCTGAAAAGGCTGATTATTTTAGTCACGTAAATGAATCCACTGCTGTTTATGGCACCTCTGAGGTTGCAGCGTGTCTTGATTTGATTCTTTTAATCAGAGTACTGGCTATTTCTGCAGCTAAAATGTATTTTTCGGGTTGAGGAGAATGTGGTCAAACAGTCGGGGCTCTTATTTCTCACAGAGGACGTTTGTCTGTTTTGTTAGTTATCTGCAAAGCGCTCCAAAGCTGCCAGTTCTTGCACCAATAAATGCTTGAGCTGCCAGTCCCCATGAACTCCCGCTTTTGTTAATGCGTAGATTTTATGCAACTTGAGCCAACCAAAAATAGATCATTGACTGAACAGGTCATTTGTGGAGAGAAACAAAGCAGAAGAAATTGTCTTGCACTGGGATATTGTTACATTTTATTCGAGCAATTGCGGCTCAACTCTATAACAAGACATGCAACGGCATTCAACAAAAGCTGGTATTTGACTGCTACGGGTGTCCACCACTATTATTATTTTCCAACTTTTTCCACAGCAGATCAAAACCAGATTATTCTCGGTCTGAACTTTGCAAGACTAAATCATGGTTGAATTATTCACTTATTATTATGCCAGATGGTCTGTCGGGGCGATACCAAAATTGAAAAAAATGCGATAGAAAAATGGATTTTATTGTCGGTTTATCCTCTGGGACAAAAACTGACTTTGCCACGTGTCTTCATCCAAAAGCACACATTTTTTTGAATTCTTCCTTCTAAAAATAGCTTGCAGGGTTGGGGTGCTAACCACTGAGTACATTTTGAGGACGACATCCTGTACATGCAGCCTGCAGACGACTGGATTACATTTCATGAGATTCTTCTTATTGTATATTTCTCAAGTGTTTTGAGGGACACGACCCCCCCCCCCCCAAAAAAAAAAAAAAAAAAAAAAAAAACACACCTACACACCAAATGAGCCAATGCAAAACAAAACAGCGATATGCAACACAGAATGTTTCTCTTAAATTAGCCCATGCGCAAAGTCATGACAAGTATTGTATCGTGTATGGCTGAAATTGCAGAGATGAAGTCCATCAATCCAACACTTATTATCCATGCGGCCCGGGCTGCATGTTGTCCTCTGGAAGTAGGTTAAAGTAATTTCAGTACTCAATGATGAAGACAAAACCATATGCCGTAAAGGCTGTCTGAGTCGCTTCCAAAATAGACGTGCAAAATGGATCCCGTCGATGAGCACAGTTACTTAAAGGACAGCAAATGACGTCGGCTTGAAAGGTAGACGAACATTATTCGTCACACTTATAATGAGGATCTATCTGCGATGATCTGGGCACCAGTAACAATGAGCACATCGTTTTGAGATGCCAGAGATTGGCTAATTCATTTTACTCCAGAGTAATTGTGCATTGTATTTCCTACTCATCTAAAATTAAAAAGAAGTCCAAGATGGCGCCCGAGTAGGGCGCCGTTGTGGCGTCACACGTGTGTATGATTTTGAAGTGCGCCTTTCAACCCTTTCATGTCTTTCAATTCCTTGATCTCCTTGATGTGCGTCTCACCCTGACGCATAGCACACACTTGAAAATGGTATAAAAGGAGCTGTCGCAGGACAGAGAGATTGTGCGAACCACGGGGCAGAATCATCTCGGACTCACAGACTCAAAGAGACTTGCAAAGACCCGCACAGGCACGCCCGGCTCACGGACGGACATCACGGCATGACTTGCTCGACTCCACGCCACGATCAAGAGACACAGCTCGCAGAGACCTGCTTAGCATCGCACGGAGTCTCACAGCACGACTTGCTCGACTCCACGCCGCAATCAAGCTCTGCGCGTCACCTGCCTGGGAGATCTGACAACGAACCTACTTACAAATAAAGAGAAACTCAAACTCTTTATTGGCGAGCCAGCCAGGAGGATCTTTTTCCCTCCTCCTCCCCGGCATCTTCACAGAGAGACCCCTCGAGCCGAGCTCCCGATGGGCCGCCACCACCCGTGGGCGCCCCGACCGACTCCACCGTGAAACCTGCCGCACCCTGATGGCCGACACCGTCCAATTCGCCTGCCGACTCTGCAACTAGCTGCATCGTTTATGTCCACGATCGGACATCGTATATTTCCACGATCGGACATCGTGGGACATCGCTTATGTCCACGATCGGACTTCGGGAAGACGCTTCATGGCCGACACGGCCGCCGACGTCAGCGTGCTTCCTCAGCGTCCTCCAGAGCGCCAGGGCAGCGCGATCAACGCCACCGTCGCCGATGACCGGCCTGTCCGTGCCCGGCAGTATGACCAACCCCACGCTCCTTCGTCCTCACAATCCCTCATCGATCGACTCAAACTGGCAGTCGCAGAGCACTCTTTGCCGTGCTCCCGTACAACGACTTCAGGCACCACGAAACTTCCTCAGCAACCACCCCACCGACACCTGCCATGCCCGGTGACCGTCATCTTGCCTGGCCTCACCATGTCGCAGAATGACTTTTGTTTATATTTCTTTTTCCTTCATCGCTTTCACCGACTTCACATCCAGGAGGGGAGCCCTGTGGCGTCACACGTGTGTATGATTTTGAAGTGCGCCTTGCAACCCTTTCATGTCTTTCAATTCCTTGATCTCCTTGATGTGCGTCTCACCCTGACGCATAGCACACGCTTGAAAATGGTATAAAAGGAGCTGTCGCGGGACAGAGAGATTGGGCAAACCACGGGGCAGAATCATCTCAGACTCATCTCGGACTCACAGCCTCAAAGAGACACAGCTCGCAGAGACCTGCTCAGCATCGCACGGAGTCTCACAGCACGACTTGCTCGACTCCACGCCGCAATCAAGCTCTGCGCGTCACCTGCCTGGGAGATTTGACAACGAAACTACTTACAAATAAAGAGAACCATCAAACTCTTTACCGGCAGCAAGTGCTCTCATGAGCCTTGCTTTTTTTGGTTGTTTTTGTCTTGTTTTGTGTTTTCTTTTGTCACCTTGTGTTGTTGGGCGTCGTGTGGAATGGATACGGATTGTTTTTCAGCATTTTTGACCACGACATTCATCAATGAGGAGACTGCGCTGAGCTGTTGTGCCTTTTCGGCAGCATGAATATGCCAGTACTGTTTTTGAATGGGAAGAATGTCTGTGCCATTCGACTCTCATCGCTGGACACCACAGGGGCCATTGTGCTTTTTTGCGCCTGTAATGGGCTGCAGTGGGCCTCAATCGGCAGTACATATGCACCTAAAACCTAGCAACCACTCATTTGACTACAAAGAGGTTAAAATCTTAGTGAAAGAACATAGATGGTTTGAAAGGGGAGTAAAAGAAGCGATTTTCATAAAAAACTAAATCCTTCATTAAACCGGTTTGGTGGAGTGAGGTTCAATTTGGATCGTTCATACAATAGCCTGCTTAGGCAACATGGGATTAGTAATACTGATGAGGTGATACCGGTCGAAGTGGGGCAATCAGGCCAGTCGTTAGTCAGAACGATAGGAACTATCAGTGGAGCAGCTGGACGGAGTAGTCCTCTGCTCCCCCCAACCTGAGAGCAAGGACCTGTCATAGCAGAGTCCTGCACCGCCATGTCTCTACAGTAGGGATATATATAGGGCCTAAACTACCAGTAAGACTTTAGTTTGCTGATGATGTTTCTTGGATAAGAAACGAAACGTCCGACACCTTCAAAGAAGTACAGATGACGGCTGAACAAACCTTTTCACCTCTTTGAGACTTTTTTTCCTTCGGCGTCCGCCGAAGTCTGAGCGTGTGTGTTGGGCGACCTCTTCTGGCTTCTCCGTTAGCAGCGAGAGCCATTTTTCAAAAGTGCGTATGTGTGGGAAGCCATATTTGGGTCAGCAGACTGACACAGTAATAAAAATCGATAACACGAAACATGAAATGATAAAAATGACACGAAAAGTCATTCAGATTTATAATTAACTGGAAGCAGTTTGGTATATAATAGTATTCAATAGAAAACGTTAAATGCATAAAGACAACAGATTGACATTGTATCCTATTCTGTAGTATAAACATCGCAGCTGCCATTTTGAATGGATCTCGACTTACGACCGTTTTGTTGGAACGTAACCCGGTCGTAACTCGGATGTTACCTGTATTACCTTGACGGTTTCTGGATATTCGTCTTCTGTGCAATGCAGAAGCACCTGTCCTTTATCGGGCAGGTTCATGTAGATGCAGTTTGCAGCCAAGTCATCGGGCACCGTCAGTTTATCGTAACGATGATCGCTCATTTGTTGCATTATCTACAAACAGACACACACAAAACATGCACATGAAACAAACAGATCACGGCCAATAGGAGTCCACCCAAATTGCAAGGATCCAGACAGACATTTGAGTGAGAATCAACAAACTAAGTCGGCGTCACTGCAAAATCACTCAAAGGTTCGTGGGCGAAGAGGAGGGTAGCTAATGGAGAACACAGGAGCATGCATTCTTCTTCAGCAGATGTCATATTATTTATGTAATCTAATGGGGCTGAAGATGGGATGGGATGGGAAGCACAGTGGAAAGGCCAAGATGACACACATGTTGCCAAGAGGAAGTGGAGGTGGAAAGTGGCCGCTGTGTGAGGGTGTTATGACCAGCGGAGAAACAGGTGTCGCTTATAAGCACAACATATGAGGACAGATCCCACAAAGAAAAAAAGTGTGTGTGTGTGTGTGTGTGTGTGTGTGTGTGTGTGTGTGTGTGTGTGTGTGTGTGCATGCACGTGTGTGTATATCAACAGTCACAAAATGAATCAAACATTAAAAAACAAAACCCAAAAAAATGTTACGACGATGATTTGTCTTCAGAAGTTCTTAGGGTTAAAGCATAAAAGTTTGAGTCATGTCTGGGTTTGCCTTTCTGGATTTCGACCCACAGACACAAATGCGTGCCTGTAAACAGCTTGTGTTTCAGAATAGGTCAAAGATGTTTTCATGAAATATCCCACTGCTTGTGTTTTCAGTCAGAGTATGAAACATGATCAACTTCAGGTTGTTTTAATTAGACGGACATAGGAGGAGAGTATAGGTTTCTTGTTATCTTATTATTTTGTTACTATTGTGTTTGCCATCTAAATAAAACAATAATAGAAGGAAATGTGTTTATCAACATCGCAGGGGTAATCCTAGTGGGCCTCAATCGGCAGTACATATGCACCTAAAAGCTCGCATTTGATGACAATGAGGTTAAAATCTTAGCGAAAGAACATACAGTAAAGTCTCGTTATATCGATATCGGATATATCGATAGTCCCGGTTATATCGATACTATTTCTATGCACGCACGGAGAAAATTACATGCAAACAGGGTCGGATATATCGATAGTCCCGGTTATATCGATATTTTTTCGGACTCCCTTGAATATCGATATAACGAGACTTTACTGTAGATGTAAACTGAAACAAACTTGGGATAAAACTGAACTAAGAATTAATCAATCTTCAATGTTCATCTCCAAGATTGAGCAACTATTCAGACACCCTTGAACATTTGTTTTGGTTTCATGATAAAAGTACCGTTTTAGGGAGGGTGAGTGTGCTGCAGGAAATGAAAATAAGTGCATGTTATACAGTAAAGTCTCGTTATATCGATATCGGATATATCGATAGTCCCAGTTATATCGATAGTATTTCTATGCACGCCCGGAGAAAATTACATGCAAACAGGGTAGGATATATCGATAGTCCCGGTTATATCGATATTTTTTCGGACTCCCTTGAATATCGATATAACGAGACTTTACTGTATGTCAATGCTGCTGAGACATTTGTTTATAACTGCTATCCCATAGTTGACCAGCAGATGGCTGTGCTTTATTTTTTCTTGACATTATGTTGGGTTGTTGTCACTTCCAGTACAGGTGTTACTTTCCGCACTTTATTGTTATTTAAGTTTCATTTTACTGAGAAGAGGGTGAGAATGGACATGCTTTATCGCTGTCCTATTTAGTAAGGAAAAAGATAAAAAGGACGAAGATCAAAAACCTCCATTTCGGACAGAAAACGGGCAATGTGGTTTGCACGATTTTATTGCATACATTTTATTTCATTGATGTAAAGTCCAAATGTTTATGTGTAAATAATAGCTATATTTTTTTACTTGTTTGTAGTTCTACAGTGGTGGTGTCGGTGATTCATCATGAAGTGAAATCACATGAAAGAATTAACCATCAGTACAAAGAACCGGAGTCTTCTGTTTCGAATGGAAGTACATTCTATCCTCTGTTGTGCGAGAAACCTAGGAGTGCATGTGGGCATGTGTTTGAACAGACAGATTCCAAAATCTCTAGGGGGGACGGGTGGTTGCAGCAGCGCTAAATGAAAACAATCATGTGCGTGACCGCCGAACTCGCCTCTCACACACAATGGGATTAGGAGAGGTAGATGGGAGGAGAAATGTTGAGTTCGCCAAAAATCACAGTTATTACTGCATCACATCTTTTGTTTAGCATTTACCTTTTGGTATCAAAACAAACACTATATATGAAAATACAGATTTAGATGAAAAAATGTGCAGGCAGTGTCTTTGTCAGGAAGACAAAGATGGCTATTTGAAGATGTAACACCTAACACTTTACCAATTGATATTCTGAATGTACAATGATACCTCCCCGTACAAACGCTTTAGCTACCGAACTTTTCGCCTTACGAATGTTACATTTGCAAGAATATAATCTTGGCATTCAAACTATTGTTCGGGAAACACACGAAGCGCCACAATGAGTGATGTGTCATTCGCGAACGCTCCTAACAAGGTGTTGAAAATGGCAGCCGACTTTTTTTCCTATGTTCCCCGCCCCTAGTCTTCGGTTAAAGCCACACGTGATTGGTTAAGATCAGTGGTAGAGGAGGGAGTGGACACACGAGGCAGGATACATGCAGCAGTGAGTGGGGGAGGGGTTAGAGTGCTCACAGCCTGCTGATGCACGCTGTGAGCACGCTGTGAGCACACGACACAGGAAAGGCAGATGACAGAGCTTGAAACAAAAAAAAAAAAACAAGTGAAAAAAAATCAAAAGTGAAAGGTGAGAAAATTGATAGACAACAGTGAAATTTGGACTCGTTTCAACCCGCAGAAGCCATCTGTACAATTTGAAAAGAAAAGTCAAACAAGGGAACCAGCTATTAATGAAGTTTCTAGTGTGTCTGCCTGCATCTGTTGATGTTGCAATATCAGAACTTCCAAGATGTACAACCCAGAGCTCCTTGAGACACTGTGCAAAAAGCTATCCATTCCATCAAGCCTTCAACGACCATCACAAAGGTAAATAAAATGACTATTATACAGGACAGTTTATTTCTTTAATTACAATACAATAGCACAATTGTTCTACAAAAAATAAGGTATATTTTGTGTATTTTAAGGCTATATATAATATAAATTAATTAATTATATATATATATATATATATATATATATATATATATATATATATATATATATATATATATATATATATATATATATATATATGGAACGGATTATTCTCATTTTAATGGTTTCCTATGGGAAATTAATGTTTGAAAGACACACTTTTCGCCTTACCCACACTTTCTGGGAACCAATAAAGTTCGTAAGCCAAGGCATCACTGTAGATATATGGTTAACTTTATAATATTACAATTTCTCACAAAAATGTACTTATATCCTGCATATTTTGATTACTTAAATTCTGATACTACCTTCCAGTTTCTAACAAACGCTTGGAGCAGTATTAAACCATTTGATTTGTGTTTTATATCAAAGATGCACTGTATGCAAAATGTAAAAATGCATGGAGCTGGCTACTGAAGGAAATAGATACATTTATTAAGCTATATTAAACATTGCTCAAGATAAAACAGTACAATAGTAAGTTTGATCAGTATAAATATCGCTTTGCTTGTAATCGGTAGGTAACAGAACAAAGTGGTGGTGTTTGGTTGGAGACATGTTTCAGGTGCCAGACGATCTAAGGGGACCCGGCTGGCAGAAACAAAGGAAGTGTGAAATGACAACATGGTCAAATGGTGGACAACACAGATGAAAGGAACTGACCAAACACTAACTCGGCAGGTTGCAACTTTTGATCTACCTTCCACCAACGCCTGGAAGTCTGAGAACTACCTGGGAGCAGACACGTGAACCAGATTCCTGAAGGACCAAATGGGAACTTGATTTCTTTATGTGGGCCAAATTTGAATATGCATGTGGTACACCTTTAAATCTGGGCTCCGCAGTCTCAGTCATCGTCTTTTGTCTCTCTCTTACCGATTTGGGGCGCACAAATATTTTCTGTGTTAGGGAGCTGACACCCAGAATTCTGTATTAGATCAAATTGTTAGAATTAAATTGTCTGTGAGTAACTTGCCGGCTTCTTTGGTAATCTCTCTCACAACGAACATGTCAATTGTTAGGTTACAACGTTGCGCAATAAGGTAAATATTTCATTCCGTTCGTAATATTCACAATTTTAAAGATAACCGTTAAATGCTAACATTAGCCTGTAATATTTTAACCTAACACTACTTGGCAGAAAGCTTGACGGTGAACTGAGCAAGAAGTCATCACAAAAGTTGGCTGGGTGCAATGCAATTCATTGAAAAAGAAAAAGAACTGTCAAAAAATGCATGAGTCACATCTTTCATTTGGATTGTTTTTTTCATTGATGCTAAAGATGTTTTTAAGAAATTCATTTGACTTGCAAACTGGTTTATTCTGTGTATATAATACCATTGCAATCCTTCACTAAATCGCCATGGTGGTTTGAGGTTTAATTTAAAGCATGTGTCTAACAGACTTCTTAAATCGTTACCACGTAGGCTTAGACATGCTGATGAGATGATACCAGCGCTAATGGAGCAATCAGAGCCAGGCATTGAATTATAGGGCGAGAGTTACCCACTCAATTTTAGTTCCCTGTCGAAGCACTTCGGGTGAGGAGCGAAACGTCTGATACCTTCAAAGAAGTACAGATGACGGCTGAAGAAACCTTTTCATCAATGAATCAATGAATCAATGAAATAACTAATTGACTATTGATGTGATATATGATTTTTGATAGTTGACGACTCATATGGATAACTTTTTCAGTTTGAAATGATCAGAGTTTCAGTTTCTCAACAGTAAATATTCTCCAATTTCTCTTGTCCTCCATGAAAACAAGCCCATTACCTTTGTCCGCAATCAAAATCCAAATGTTTGCTTTTATTTAGGAAACAGTAATCCACATTTCAGTATATTTTTAATTTCTGATGTTATGGACTGAACCAGTAATTTTTACCAATTTGACATGATGTTTTTGAAGGAAGGCATGCAAATTATAGTCGAAGTTGAAGTTCCAACTAACAATAATTGCAGTGAAAAAGTTTCTCACAAAAAAAAACCCTGAGCAAAGATTATGGGGTCACCAGTCTCAGATGTTCATTCAGTGATTGAAATTGCATCTCCGGTTTCCTCCCCCATTCCAAAAACATGCATGGCAGGCAGATTGAAGACTCCAAATTGTCCCGAGGTGTGAGTGTGGGAGTGACTGTTGTTTGTCCTTGTGTGCCCTGCGATTGGCTGGCAACCAATTCAGGGTGTCCCCCGCCTCGTGCCTGAAGACAGCTGGGATTGGCTCCAGCACCCCCCGCGACCCTAATGAGGAATACAGAAAATGGATGGATGGATGGATGGATGGATGGATGGATGGATGGATGGATGGATGGATGGATGGTTGTCATGGGAAAAATATGCATGAGAAGTCTCTGCAGCATGTGACACTCCACCGCATTAGACAAACATGCATTTGTGAGGGCATGCAAATGCTGTATTTACCAAGTGAAATTAGACAATCAAACAATGATACGTCGGCTTTACATTTTAATTCGACATTGAGATGTTTTTGTTTTCAAGGGAGTTAAATATGGGAATAACGCTTGTCTCCGGCTAATGCCATCTACTACCACAGCTGTGTTATTCCAGTGAGTAATATGTGTAAACATATTTCGGGGGAACCCCAAACATCACACTATGGTGACCTCATGAATTAGACAGGGTGCCTGGCAGTAAGATGAAATAAGAGGGTGTAGTAACCGCGAATGGTATTTCAGGGAATGACTTCATGGGAGAAGCTCGTGGTGAAAAGGGAACTGATGGATGATGAAATCCATCAGGCTAATTTCCGCATTCTCATTCATGGGAGAGCAAAACACATATGATAAATATTTACATGAGTGTAAAACAACACAGCACATGAGGTGACATACTTTCTGCATACTACAAATCAAAAGGTTAAAACAGTCAGTTCCATGATGAATATCAAGATTAAATAAGAAACCCCATTCAAAGGTCAAAGGAACCCTAACTCCCTCAAAGTCTAAAAGACTCTTCCGATTCGTTATATAAGTGTACAGGATCCTTTAAAAAGACATGCAAAATAGAAACAGACTCCTGGATTTAGGATTATGTAAAAATCACAAGAAAGTTTTTGTCACTGATCAAAGCTGGTAACTGATCAAACCCAATAGAATCTTGCTTTGTTTATTCAAGAATGTTAAATAAATACATCTCTTTCTCAGTATATTTCTGCATGTGTACACTTCAACAAACCAAGGATGCATAGTCAAGCTAATTGGTTGTCAACTTTTGTCACACAGGGACCAACATATCCTACTGCAATTAACAATAATACATTTCTTTTATAAGCACCTTTCAAAACTCTCAAGGTCACTTTACAGTCACAGGAAATGTTTTTGTAATTAGTTGCAACCAACTTTAATAGATGTTAGCAGCAAGGAAGAAAACCCATTGCACGATTGCAGTGCCATCAAAATTTTTTGATGATGATACTAGTGCAGCGTGTTCTACCGGAAACAAATTCCTTGTGTGTTCTACATCCCTGGCAATAAAGATGATTCTGATTCTTTGCCAAGACCCAATTAAGAAACTGATGATTGGCATTACAACGGCAAATACAAAATGAGGTCTACAATGATAGAATGGTATATGTTGGTACACATGGACCTTGAGTAACCCCTGCAAATCTTTAATAGCTTTCCGCAAACCCATACAGAATGACTCAGCATTTCAGAAATAAAACCTCAACTTTGGGTTTTGATGGACACTACCCTTTTTTTAAAAACCGACAACATCATGCATTTTAATATGGATCATAATTGTGGTAATTGGAAAGTCATATAAATTTTCTTTGATATAAAAACATTTGAACATTTGAACCACCGCTCTAGTGCCCTAGAGTAGACTCTAGGGCAGGGGTGTCAAACTCATTTCGCATCGCGGGCCACATGCGGCCTAGGGAGATGTCAAGTGGGCAGGACCATTATATCATATTCTGCTAAAAATAGCAAAAATATCAGGTATTTCCTTTGTTTTGGTGTAAAGAAGCACAAGAACATTAGGAAAATATTGACATTTGAAGAACTATCCTTTTACAAAACATTTCATGAAACACCTCATATTTCCTTAGACAAATGTGCAATTTACTTTTAGCATTCACAAATATGCATTGCAACTGATCCCACTGATTGTACAAAGGCACACAACTTTAATTGGTACTGAAAAATATAGAAATGCACTTTAAGAGTAAATGAGACTTTTAAAGAATGGGAATTTTTACACCACTTACCCATACGCATATAAAATCTAAATGTAATCCCTGCGTACACCTTACAAACTAAGGAGAGTGATTTTAAATAATGTAATGAAGAAAGTGTTCAACTGTCCTTTAAATCTGTAAACTTCATACATGAAACATACATACACATACAATACATACTGAACATTTATGGAGTTGTATGAACAGTAGAATTCCATCACAGAACTTTTGTTTTGAAGCTGCTGACTAACATTAAAGTGTGGTATGGCAGGCTGTGGGTAATGTTGCTGTCGCTGAGAAGTTTGTCAAACTGACGATGGTTCAGACTTCTGGACCAGATGAAATTTACAGTGCGAACAACCACCTCCATGGCGTGGTCCATTTTCAGCGAATTGCAACACAATGCCTCCTGGTGCAAAATACAGTGAAATGTCCAGAAACGATCTCCTCCATTAAGGGCTTGTACTTTGTCTTTGAACTTTGTCGCGACACCTCCTTTCTTTCCGACCATGGATGACACGCCGTCTGTAGCCAGGCTGACAGCGCGGGACCAGTCCACTCCAACTCAACGGCAGAGCCGAAAATGTCCTCAGTAACAGTCAATGTCTCATCAACTCCTCGAATAAATATGGCCAGTTGGGCCACGTCTGTGATGTCAGTGCTCTCGTCAATTGCCACGGAAAATGCAATAAATCCTCTCTGCTATAGAATTCCTCGTCAGGCTAATATTGGCAAACGCTTGTCGCTTCTCAGAACATACAAGTTCAGCCGACTTCATCATGCATCGTTGAACAAAGTCACCGTCGAAATACGGCTTCGATGCTAATGCTATTTCGCTAGCAATTAGGTAGCTGGCTTTTACCGCTGCTTCACTGACTTCTCGGCTCCGGATGAAAGTTGACTGCTGTTTCCTCAGACCCGCCAGCAATTCGTTAATCTTTTCTCTTCTCAGTTGTCCTTGCAACCCGTCATATTTTTTTCGCTGTGATGAGTCTCGTAGTGCCGCCGAATATTATATTCCTTCAATACCGAAACTTGATGCAAACACACCAAGCACAAAGGTTTTCCGTGCATCTCTGGAAATAAATAGGACGTGGTCCATTTTTCTTTGAAAATTCTACACTCCTTATCTACTTTTCTCCATTTGGATAACGACATTTTGGCTAACGAGGGTGTAGCGGAGAGGTCGAGACCAAGATATTAACAACGTCGTAACAAGCAGGAGATGGCGCATTGACAACGTCTGCTGTTTTCAGTCTGTCTCAGTGATGTGGCGTGTCTTCTACTGTGATGGAAAGAGTGCGTTCCATGAATTGTAGCGAATTAAAAATATTAATTCCATGTCTTCTATGCATTTTTCCACTTTCAAATTATCCTGCGGGCCTGATCGAACCTCCTTGGGGGCCGGTTCCGGCCCGCGGGCCGTATGTTTGACACCCCTGCTCTAGGGCCTAGAGTCTAGGCCAGGGGTCGGGAACCTATGGCTCGCGAGCCATATATGGCTCTTTTGATGATTACATATGGCTCGCCGATAAATATTACATATTATAATACATATTGTCGTTTTTTTCGTCGTTCATTTCCCGTTGGGGCTGCAGTTGGCGTAAAGCGCCATGTTGATTGGATGATAGTGGCCGTCATGTTGAAACAGGTAAACGCCCCTTTAAATGAGCCCAACTTGTGCACTTCAGCCTGAATGCACCGGAGCATTAGAGGAGAGAAAATGTTCTGATTCTAATTTGCAATGAAACAATACCATCGATGAAACAGTCGAATGTCAGTGACATTTTAACAAGCCCCAAGTTAACGTTAGCATCGACATACTTCTGCGAGAAGTAGATTGCAGATAGCAAGTGTGGAAGCTTATGAGCCGTGTGCAGGCTACCTAGCAGTAACTTCGCCTCTGGACCGGCAAATTGAATTTCATTCCGATCGTTTTCCTGGATTTTTACCAAACACGAGGAACGGAAAACCATCCATGTAAACGGTGAGTACTATCACAAAGTTATTTTAAATAATACATTCTGATATGATGTTGAAAAGTGGGCGCGCGTGCGTTTGTATGTGCGCGCACGCGCGCGTGTGGCTCTCGCTGAAAAACATTTCTAAATATTTTACTTTTATGGCTCTCTTAGTCAAAAAGGTTCCCGACCCCTGGTCTAGGCCATTAAATATGGTCCAGGTTAAGTAGCCATTGTGATGAGTGTTTTTCTTTTAATTCAGCAGGGAGAGATCTCACACAAGATGGCAACCATTCATGGGAGATGCAATCTTAGGTGGAGCGGACTGATTCAATCCTCTTTGGGGCGAAGTTGTTCACCATTTGATGGATTGAGTTGAACAAAGATCTGAAGTTCCCACGCGCTTTGAAGTTTTGATGACTTATCAGAGCAGCTATTTTGACATACAGGTGGACTCTTTGTAACACTTGTAAGGCTTGAGAGACTTCATGAATAAATCGGGTGTTGAAGGTCGCATTCATCCTTCACGGACTTGAAATATGAGAACCAGTACACTATAAATCAGGGGTGCTCATTACGTCGATCGCGATCTACTGGTCGATCGCGGAGGTAGTACTGGTCGATCGCAGTGTGACAGTAAAAAAAAACATTTGTCAGCCTATCAAACGTCCCGTCACTTGATTGACATACAGGGCAACCATTCAGATGACAAATGAATTTTTACCTTTAGGTTGCCGTGCATGCGTAAACAACGGCGCTAAACGCAGCAAAATTTACAAGCTCGTCAGCGAATTACCTCCGATTTTAAGCATCATGCTCATGGGGGCAATGACAGAGGGACCTGGAAGGGCGTGATTGGGAGGAATGCCCCCCCCCCCCCCCCCCCCCCCCCCGATCAGAACAGGAGTGGTGTCTTGTTATTGGACTTCTGTGCTCAACACGGATTGTCTATAAGAAACACTTTATTCAAACATAAGGGTATCCATATGTGCACGTGGCACCAGGACACCCTTGGTCGCAGTTCGATGATTGACTTTACAGTTGTATCATCGGATTTGCGGCCTCATGTTTTGGACACTCGAGTGAAGAGAGGGGCGGAGCGGTCAACTGATCACCACCTGGTGGTGAGTAGGGTCCGTTGGTGGGGGAAGATGCCAGTCCGACCTGGAAGACCCAAACGTGTTGTGAGGGTTTGTTGGGAACGTCTGGCAGAATCCCCTGTCAGAAGGAGTTTCAACTCCCACCTCCGGCAGAACTATACACATGTCCCGGGGGAGGTGGGGGACATTGAGTCTGAATGGACCATGTTCCATACCTCCCTTGCTGAGGCGGCAAATCAGAGTTGCGGCCGTAAGGTGGTTGGTGCCTGTCGTGGCGGCAATCCCCGTTCTCGCTGGTGGACACCAGTAGTAAGGGATGCCGTAAAGCTGAAGAAGGAGTTCTACCGGGCTTATATAGCCTGTGGGACTCCTGAGACAGCTGACACGTATCGACTAGCCAAGCGGAATGCGGCCTCGGTGGTCGCCGAGGCAAAGACACGGGCATGGGAAGAGTTCGGTGAGGCCATGGAAGCCGACTTCCAGACCGCTTCGAGGAAATTCTGGTCCACCATCCGGCGTCTCAGGAGGGGAAAGCAGTGCACCACTAACACTGTGTACAGTGAGAGTGGGGCGCTGCTGACTTCGACTCGAGACGTCGTGAACCGGTGGGCAGAGTACTTCGAAGACCTCCTCAACTCCACCAACACGCCTTCCTTGGAGGAAGCAGTGTCTGGGGACTCCGAGGTGGGCCCTCCGATCCTTGTGACTGAAGTCACCGAGGTGGTTAAGAAGCTCCTCGGTGGCAAGGCCCCGGGGGTGGATGAGATCCGACCGGAGTTCCTAAAGGCTCTGGATGTTGTGGGGCTGTCCTGGCTGACACGCCTCTGCAACACTGCATGGTCATCGGGGAGAGTGCCTCTGGATTGGCAGACCGGGGTGGTGGTCCCCCTTTATAAACAGGGGGACCGGAGGGTGTGTTCCAACTACAGATGGATCACACTCCTCAGCCTCCCTGGAAAGGTCTATTCAGGGGTCCTAGAGGGGCGGGTCCGTCGGAAAGTCGAGCCTCAGATTGAGGAGGAACAGTGTGGTTTTCGTCCCGGCCGCGGAACAGTGGACCAGCTCTACACCCTTAGCAGGGTCCTCGAGAGTGCATGGGAATTCGTCCAACCACTCTACATGTGTTTTGTGGACTTGGAGAAAGCGTTTGACCGTGTCCCTCATGGAGTTCTGTGGAAGGTACTTCGGGAGTATGGGGTACAGGAGCGGCTGATACGGGCCGTTCGGTCCCTATATGACTGATGTCAGAGTCTGGTTCGCATTGCCAGCAGTAAGTCAGAATCGTTTCCAGTGAGGGTTGGCCTCCGCCAAGGCTGCCCTTTGTCACTGATTCTGTTCATAACCTTTATGGACAGCATTTCTCGGCGCAGCCGAAGCGTTGAAGGTTTCCGTTTTGGTGGCCTCAGTATAGCATCTCTGATTTTTGCAGATGATGTTGTACTGTTGGGGCCTTCAAGTGGAGCTCTCCAACTCTCGCTTGAGCGTTTCACAGCCGAATGTGAAGCGGCTGGGATGAGAATTAGCACCTCCAAATCTGAGACATAGGTTCTCAGTCGGAAAAGGGTGGAATGCCCTCTCCAGGTCGGGGAGGAGATTTTGCCTCAAGTGGAGGAGTTTAAGTATCTGGGTGTCTTGTTCACGAGTGAGGGTGTAAGGGAGCGAGAGGTCAACAGGCGGATCGGTGCGGCGTCTGCCGTGATGCGGACTTTGTACCGATCTGTCGTGGTGAAGAAGGAGCTGAGCCAAAAAGCAAAGCTCTCAATCTACCGGTCGATCTACGTCCCAACCCTCATCTATGGTCACGAGCTATGGGTTGTGTCCGAAAGAACGAGATCCCGGATGCAAGCGGTCGAAATGAGCTTTCTCCGTCGGGTGTCCGGGCTCTCCCTTAGAGATAAGGTGAGAAGCTTGGTCATCCGGGAGGGGCTCAAAGTCGAGCCGCTTCTCCTCCACATCGAGAGGAGCCAGATGAGGTGGCTCGGGCATCTGATTAGGATGCCCCCGGGACGCTTCCCTCGTGAGGTGTTCCGGGCATGCCCCACTGGCAGGAGACCCCGGGGACGACCCAGAACACGCTGGAGAGACTATGTCTCCCAGCTGGCATGGGAACGCCTCGGGATCCGCCAGGACGAGCTAGAAGAAGTGGCTGGGGAGAGGGAAGTCTGGGCTTCCCCACTGCCCAAGTAGCCAAGGTAAACCGAGGTATCACTGTATTTGACGACATATCGTAACTGACCACATTCATTGCCTAGAATTACAGTGGCATTTAGAATGCTTGGCAAATGTTGAATGGGGATGTCCTGTCAGTCAAGAGGAAAAGAACACATCCCAACATAGTTGAGTCAAGAGGCTATCAATGAGTAAAAAAAGCAAGCGTTTCCTGTGTCAGTTTAAAAAAATAGACAATGATTCCACTGGTCCCATGACGATGACACTTGGCAAAATCATCAATATGAGATGACGCTATTTCCATAAACACATTACGCACATACACAAATTCCATACTTTGAAGGCTTTCTGAGCTGGTTCACTGGAGCCAATGATAATGAGGCCCGGTCCTCCCATGCTGCAGAAACTCTTCAGGTGGAGCCCATGTGTCACAGGGACAGTAGACACAGCATAATCCTGCAAGAAATTATGAAAGTAGAAATGTAATTTTTATTTCTGTTATTTTTGTCAAGCATCATTCAATAATATTTTCCCCAAATGTAAAAATAAAATTTGCAAAAAATGTAAGGACACAAGCAAGAATGAAAAAAACAGTTATTTTGTTTGTTCTAATAATGACTATTGGTAACAACAAAACAATTCCCTGTGGAAATTCTGTTTATTCTTCTTATAAATGTCAAGTTTGTTAAGGAACATGCTTTTTTGGGGATGCACAGCAGATTTGAAGTACACTCCTGCTTATATTTTGCTATCTTCGTTGAAAGAGTGACATAACTCCACACACATAGATCAGGCGGACATTAAAGTATCCCATTAAAAAAATCCTTAAAGGACAACCGACGCCTCCAGACCAGTTGTGTCTATAATTTGTAAAATCACTTCAAATGACTTCTACTGAGCGTATTTTACAAAGATTTCACCGCATATAGCTATATTTTACGTTTTAAGACTCGCACTGAATATTCAGGAAGTCTTGTTTTTGAGTCGGTGACGATGCCTACCGTGAGGTCACGTCTGGAACGTCCCTGACCGAGAAAGTGACACACAATAAATTTTGGGTACTTTGTTTGGTCAGAAAACTTTGTGTTGATCCGTGTTGATGGCGAAATTAGAAGGACAACACGTACATTACGCGATGGTGAATCGTTGTGTGTTGCACCAAGACTACTATTTGATACTAGCAGACACAAATTTCCAGCAGACAGATCAGCAACGGAGCTTGGGCGCCATCTTGTGCATTTTCTGGGACGCTACATTGGAGTCCAGACGCCTCAAAATGACACTGAAGGACTTCTTTAATCAATTGCAAACATTTATGTTTTCCTCTTCAGAACTATTTGAATCATATTCATAACTGGATGAGTAACAAGAAAACATCTTCTCCGAATCTGAAGCCATTGTTTTGATTCTCGAGCAGGGCAAGATGTCTTGCCGTGACGTCACGAACAAGGCGGCGGGACCTTCTGAAATGGAAACTTTCTGAGTTAATTTTGAACTAGTTTTGTGACTTTTTAAGTCATTTTTATTGGTGTTTTTCATTTAACTAAAAATATCAGCATGCGTGTTTTGGGTATTTTAGATGCTATAAAACGTTTTTCTGATGTCAGTTAGGAAACAAAAAATGGTGTGGGTTGTCCTTTAATGAACACTTGGCAATTGGAGATTTTGCACGTTGTTGGTAAAGCAGATGACAAATAAATAAATGGATTCAGCTATAGTTACCTCCAGTGCCTTGAAGCCTTTTCCCATCCAATCAAATACTATCATAGAAAAGCTCTGCTGACCTTGGTAATTCTGCTCAGGAATGAGCACCAAAAGACTAGGCTTGGTTGACAAGAAAAAAAACCATATCTTTTATGTATAGAAAAATATTCTGATTTTTTTCCCCCCAAAACTATGGTTATAATTCAAAACATGTATTCTATACTTGCAGATCTATGGTATCATCTGCTCACTATTTTTTCCCTTCAGTTTCACTGATTTACTGGCCGAAAGGAATGTTTCCCTCCTCTCAAGACTCAGGTGCCTGTCAGATATGCTGTAAAACGGAATCCTTTAATGTGAAAACCTGTAGATTTATCGAGAAGTATAAGCCTGAGTATTGCCGTTAATTGATGTGTGTTATGTAACGTTTCAATGAACCTCAATGTACAGTGAAAATCAAAGTTCAAAATGTTCAAAAAGTTTAAAATCTGCGGATTGAAAATAATAAAAAGAAAATAAAGTTGCAGAAAAAAATCAATTTCAAAAGATTTCAATTAATTTGGCTTTGGTGGGTATTTTTGTGTATGAAGAGAGGAAATGTCAAGAGTACCTTGATTTGGGCATATGTAATATACCCCTTTCATATGACCAAATGAAGGTACCCTTGACATTAATATGTAGTATATTTCTTCTATTGTCCTGAATGATTATGGGGTCTACGGTTGGCCTGATTGCCCCATTTACTCTGATATCACCTGCTCAGCATAACTAAACCTATGTGGTCTAAGAAGTCTGTTGTAAGAATGATCCAAATTAAACCTCACCCCACCAGGGTTGATAGGCTGCCAAATGAAAAACAAAATAATGTAGTTTATTCGATAAAATGTAAAAATGAAGATTGTAAAGACCAATACGTTGGGGAGACTAAACACATTCTCAAAAAAAGACTATCAACATCGCAGGGATTATACTACTGGGCCTCAATATGCAGTACATATGCACCTGAAAGCCAGCAACCTTTCATTTGACGACAATGAGTTTGAAATATTAGCGAAAGAAAATAGATGGTTCGAAAGGGGAGTAAAAGAAGCTATTTTCATAAAACAGCAAAACCCTCAACTAAATCGCCATGGTGGGGTTTAATTTGGATCGTTCTTACAACAGACTTCTTTGTCTTTTTATATATATATATATATATATATATATATATATATATATATATATATATATATATATATATATATATATATATATATATATATATATATATATATATATATATATATATATATATATATCTTCTTATAAATGTCAAGTTTGTTAAGGAACAAGCTTTTTTTGGGATGCACAGCAGATTTGAAGTACACTCCTGCTTGTATTTTGCTATCTTCGTTGAAAGAGTGACATAACTCCACACACATTTTACATTTTATATATATATATATATATATATATATATATATATATATATATATATATATATATATATATATATATATATATATATATATATATATATATATATATATATATATATATAGTGACAAAACTACCAGGAAATTTTACTTCGCTGAAGAATCCTCTTGGATGAGAAGCGAAACGTCCGACACCTTCAATGAAGTACAGATGACGGCTGAAGACACCTTATCATCGATGGACCACTCCTGTACCACTGAGAGCTTACACAGACTTAATCAAAATCATCATGGAATAGAAGAGGTAGGGCTCTCTTACCGGTTTATTAGAAATTCCATAATCACACCATTTATTTATTTATTTATTTATTTATTTATTTATTTATTTAAGAGGTCATTTAGATATACTGTGACAGGAAGATAAAGCATCTTAAAGGACTGGAGTTCTGTTTGTGATGTAATGTAAGGAAAGAGATGCCCATTTCACAGTAAGATCAGAGCATTGTCATCAAATGGTGAGTATAGTTTTTGCTTTTTTGAATGTTGCTGTGCCGATTACCATTTTGTGTTTGGGAGCCTTTTACTGAGCGAGTTGCTTGTTCTGTAGCCACAAAGGGACATATGTCTTCTTGTGCCGGTCCCAAGCCCGGATAAATACAGAGGGTTGTGTCAGGAAGGGCATCCGACGTAAAAGCTTGGCCAAAACAAACATGCGGATCAAACCTCTAAAGATGGAGGACACTGATTTGCTGTGGCGACCCCTTGAAGGGAAAAGCCGAAAGGAAAAGAAGAAGATTTGTTTATTTTTGACAAGGTCCTGTACCTCAGTGTTCCCCCACCTCCGGGCCGTGGACCGGTCCGTGAGTTATTTGGTACTGGGCCACAGATTAATACATAACTTTCATCACTTCTGTTTTCTTCATTTCAAAACCAGTTTCATTCATTTTGGAATCTGAATCTTATTTTGAAAAATTACCAAATTGTCATTCTTCAATATGTCACTCTTAATGCAGCTCAATG
Organism: Hippocampus bargibanti; assembly: GCF_051943395.1. Taxonomy (NCBI): domain Eukaryota; kingdom Metazoa; phylum Chordata; class Actinopteri; order Syngnathiformes; family Syngnathidae; genus Hippocampus; species Hippocampus bargibanti. The sequence continues at coordinate 10,493,426 of NC_142740.1, forward strand.
GTTGCTTCTCTTGACAGGTTACATCTAAAATGAAACCCAAGAGCTGCATAATATGCGCGATGTTGAGTCGTAGTTTTCATGCGCTTTGTATTCGCAGTAGTATAGCTTTGAAAGTATGTTTAAATGTTACCACACTGAATCTAAGAAGCGTTTTGTGTGGCCAAATAGGACGTTCCTCGATTCATGATTCCTGTTTTTTAATCAGTTTAGATAATACTACGGTTTTCATGCAAGTCATATCATATTATTATGTTGTATTTATCTGTCATACCTTAAACCGGACTTTAAAGGACAACCGACACCCTCAGACAAGTTGTGTCCATAATTTGTAAACTCACTTCAAATGACTTCTACTGAGCGTATTTTGCAAAGATTCCACCGTATATAGCTATATTTTACGTTTTAAGACTCGCACTGAATATTCAGGAAGTCTTGTTTTTGAGTTGGTGACGATTCCTGACATCACGTCACGAAGGGAACGCCCCTGACCGAGAAAGCGACACACAATGCATTTTGCGGTACTTTGTTTGGTCTGAAAACTTCGTATTGTTCCGTGTTGATGGCAAAATTAGAAGGAAAACACATAAATCATGCGATGGTGAATTGTTGTGTTGCACCAAGACAACTATTTGATATTCGCTCACACAACTTCCCAGCAGACAAATCAGCCCATTTCCAACGGAGCTTGGGCGCCATCTTCTGCATTATCTGGGTGGTACACATCAGTCCTGATGCCTCAAAATGACCCGGAAGAACAGTAACAAGAAAGCATCTTCTCCAAATCTGAAGCCATTGTTTTTATTCTTGAGCAAGGCAAGACGTCTTGGCGTGACGTCATGAACTGGGGCCGGGACTTTCTGAAAATGCCCAATTCGCAGCTAAATTTTTTTGCAGTTTTAGCACACTTTAAGTCATTTTTATTGGTGTTTGACAAAAAATATCAGCCTGCATATTTTGGGTATTTTAGATGCTATATATTTTTTTTTTGCTGTATATATTTTTCTGATGTCAGTTAGGACACAAAAACATTGTGTCGGTTGTCCGTTAAGGTGTGACTGAATACACTGGATATCTCCAACCCTGAATACTGTATATTGTCAGAGGGAGAAAAAGGTAGGGGGCGCTGCTAGAACTGGTGAAAACTACATTCTAAAGCCATCAAAATGGATGCCATTAAAAGTCCAACGTTGATGTTGAATTGATGTTTTGGAAAATTACTTGAACTGCACTTTTTTTTAATTCAGGGAAAGATTAGCTGGCAAATAATTTCCACTTTATATTTTTTTGCCCCAACACATGAATAAAAATGCTATTTTCTGTAATACCGTACAATAGCTATCTGGCTGGCTGGCTAGCTATCTAGCTGGCTAGCTATTAGCTATATATTGGCTTGCTAGCTAGCTTTCTATCTATTTGTCTTACTATCTTACTAACTCAAATAGGAACAGAATCAGAATCAGGAAACAAAGGTTTTCTGATTCTGATTCTGATTTTGATTCTGATCCTATTTGAGTTACTTCCGGGTTTAGTGAATGGTGGCGTGTGTGGCTGCTGCTGCTCACCCACAGAAAAACTTGTGACCTGTGACTGTCAAGTGATCTTGAGAGTTTTGAAAGGCACTTATATATTATTATGTCATCTCCTCTCATCTCATCTCATTTTTCGTACCGCTTATTCCTCATTAGGGTCGCGGTGGTTAGCACACCGGCTTCACAGTGCAGAGGTCGCCGGTTCGCGTCCCGGTCCGGCCTCCCTGTGTGGAGTTTGCATGTTCTCCCCGGACCCGCGTGGGTTTTCTCCGGGTCCTCCGGTTTCCTCCCACACTCCAAAAACATGCATGGCAGGCAGATTGACCACTCCAAATTGTCCCTAGGTGTGAGTGTGAGAGCAACTGTTGTATGTCTTTGTGTGCCCTGCGATTGGCTGGCAACCAATTCTGGGTGTCACCCGCCTCGTGACAGCTGAGATAGGCTTCAGTGCCCCCCGTGACCCTAATGAGGAATATGTGGTACGGAAAATGGATGGATGGATGAACATGATGGTAACTTCTCATAACATCCCTGATGTGAGTAACCTATTTATAAACATAGAGGAGTATTTACAAAGAGTATTAACAAAGGTAAAAACAGGACACCAGATGGAGCATGAAAAGCAAAATGAGGAGTGGTATTGACACATGGTGACAAGTCTGACTCCAATGTTTATGTTGCCCTGTGTCTGATGGAATGCACTAAATTGTTCACATTAAAAAGGGGATGGAAGCACAGTTCCAGTGTTGTGTTTCAACACATGTCGGTCAAATCTGACTACAGTCATTGCCAATTTACTCTAATGCTGAATTTCACTTGTGACCGTGACATCATTTGTTGGAGTTTTTGTTGGAGTTTTCAATAGCAACATTTTCACCTTGCTATTCCTCCTCCTTCTATATCAGACCCGATGTGAAATCCAGTCTTTTATTTTCTAATCCTCTTATCCTCATAAGGGCCGCGTGTGTTTTGGAGCCTATCCCAGCGGTCTTTAGGAAGTTGGCGGGGTGTACTTTGAACTGAGTGCCAGCCAATAACAGACCATCAACATTAGAGTCGTATAAGTAAAAATTCACCCTGGCATTGTTTTGAATGTGCATCTGTTCAGAGTGGCTAAGTGTGCAACTCTCTCCATAAATTCTGAATGAAGTACAGTGATACCTTGGCTTACGAACTTAATTGGTTCCCAGAAAGCGTGTGTAAGGCGAAAAGTGTGTTTTCCAAACATAAATTTCCAATAGAAAACCATTAAAATGAGAATAATCTGTTCCCCGGTCCCCATAAAATAATTTTCAACTAAATACGCCTTACAACTACACACAATATACCATATTTTATGTATAATAAATGTGTTATGGTATTGTAATTAAAGAAATAAACTGTACTGTATGATAAAGTCATTTTATTTACCTTTGAGATGGTCATTGATGGATTGAGGAATGGATAGCTTTTTCCATAAAGTCTCTCAAGGAGCTCTGGGTTGTACATCTTAGAAGTTGTGATATTGCAACAGCAACAGATGCAGGCAGACACACGATAAATGTCATTAATAGCTGGTTCCCTTGCTTGTCTTTTCTTTTCAAATTGTACAGATGGCTTGTGCAGGTTATTTGTGGAGCCAGATTGATGGGGAATTTTAACCAGTCTAACTAATAAAGTTGAAACAAGTCCAAATTTCACTGTGTTTTCTATCCATGTTCTCACCTTTTCACTTTTATTTTTTGTTTCAAGCTCTGTTGTCTCCCTTTCGTGTGTGTGTGTGTGTGTGTGTGTGTTTATGCACCCCCCCGCCCCCCTCCTAACCCCCCTCCCCGCACATTGCTGCGTGTGTCCTGCTGCGTGTGCCCCTTCCCTCCTCTACCACGGATCTTGACCAATCACGTGCGGCCTTAACCGAAGATTGGGGGCAGGGAATAGAGGAAAACAAAAGCCGGCTGCCATTTTCAGCTCCTTGTTAAGAGCTCCAAGAACCGGCTTGTTCGCGAACGACACATCACTCATCGTGGCACTCCGTGTGTTTCCCGAAAAATAGTTCGTATGCCGAGATTATATTCTCACGAATTTAACGCTCGTAAGGCGAAAGGTTCGTTAGCTAAAGCGTTTCTAAGCCGAGGTATCACTGTATATGTTCTTGTATCAACAGTATATTTTTCAACAGTTTCCACCTGGGCAATTAAAAAAGTCAACCTCTACTTCATGGAAATTCGCCCATCTCAGAGAGGATTGAACTGAATGTCCCGGTAAAATTGAGGGAATACCGTTTTACACTTTCTTAACATGTGATCTTTGGTTGAACAGGTCGGTTCAACCAATAATTTGCTGAATTCCGTGCACCATGTTGTCTCACCTTAAAGGCATCAGCGAGGATCTCTGCTCCTCTTTGATTGGTCCGTTTAGAGAGTCCAACAAAAAACTCTCGACCTGTCGAGATGAAAAGTGAAATATCAATAAGGCTCAAGAAAAAGTCATTTGTCACTTTTCAACACCTGTCAGTCAGTTAATTCTGCAGCACTTGAGCTCCTGTATTTTGTTTTTCTACTTCTTTCTTTCCTTTTCTCTTCCTTTCATATCTTTTCTGCTGTGAAATGTAAATTTCTCCACTGCGAGATGAATTAAGCTACATCCAATCCAATATATGTTGACTCTGGGTCCGCTGGTTCGGGCTTCACGGTGTTAAATGATGAGCAATCACTTGTTTGAATATAAAAATCAGCAGGAACCAAGGTGGTGAACAAAACGCACACTCACACACAAGTGGAGACACACGCACACAGGCACAAATGAATTCGAGTGAGAAAAATTCAAATAGCAATGTAATAGAGTTGATGGAAAGGTATCTAGGGCCCGATGAAGAATATGATTGCATCAGAGATCAAGGATGTTTCATTTACCTGTGAAAAGGACATCACCTCCATCCAATGTGGCATTCTCATCGATCATTTCCACTATGTTCATATTCAGATCCTTCAAGGCACCTTTCATGGCCTCTATCTGGATACATAAGGACAAAAAACAAAATCATCAACAACGCATATCAGAAATCAACTGAAACAGAAACTGAAAAATGCTCCACAAAAACTTATGTTATCTTCAGGGTAAATGGTATGTGGCTGTGTTAGCAAGCAACAAACAAGCTGACGAAAATACTTCTGAAAAGTCCTTTCTGTATTACTTTGCGGCACGGCATGTCGGTTCCTGTGAGAGCAGATGGTATGAAATATTTTTTGGGGTGATGACATCATTATAATGAGCCATGAAATTATGTCATTTTTTAAAATATGTTTTACAGATTATCTAGTGTTTATTCCAAATAAAACCACATTGGCTTGAATCTAGAAACACATTATCATGCCCTCACGTTATGAGTCATCCTTATTAATCTTTCTCTTTGGTATTTGTTGGAAAACGGATGACAAGAAAAGATTGATATTAGGATATATTATGAAATGCGTTCCTGAGATGGAAAAAGAGAAATGTCATTGTTTAGCTGTGTGTTCTCTACATGAACTCAAACCTTGAGGCGAGCAGGTCTTTTTTTGTCTGCTCCATGGCTGATCTGCTGCTTTGACCGCCCAATCTGATTTTACTATCCTAATTTGGGGGGTCCTTCATGAGTTGTTTCCAAGGCCAGGCATGTTAGTGTGCACATCAGTGTTTCCACAAGCCCTATCTCATTATGACCTAAGACTGTTCATTGTGCTTCTTGGCCAAGCCAATGTTCTGCTTCGGGAAGGCTGCAGCAGTATTTCATACAGGTAGACTGCCATGCACTTTCCAAATAACAATACACAAGTGAATATACACGTGTTTCCATGTAATAGCAAGTCATACATTTTCATAAGGGGAGGCATATCAGCAGTTGATCTCAGAAAATAATGATTTCTTGGTTTAAACATATTTGAAAAGGACACCCCCATTTCCCTGGTCTGCCCACCATTACCAGAAACTACCGTATCTCTGCCCTCTGCCCTACGAACTGGACGTTAGACGGCTCTTCAAGCAGCAGAAGATCAAGAAAGCTGCAGGACCTGACAGAGTGTCCTCCTGCCTGAGAGTCTGCGCTGACCAGCTGGCTCCGGTCTTCACACAAATCTTCAACAGATCCCTGGAGCAGTGTGAAGTCCCATCCTGCTTCAAACAGTCTATCGTCCCAGTTCCAAAGAAACCAGCACCCTCGGGATTAAACGACTATAGACCTGTCGCTCTGACGTCTGTGGTCATGAAGTCCTTTGAACGCCTCGTGCTGAACCACCTAAAGAACATCACCGGACCTCTGCTAGATCCTCTTCTGTTTGCCTACCGGGCAAACAGGTCAACATCGGACTGCACCACATCCTCGACCACCTTGACAACACAGGAACCTACGCAAGGATCCTGTTTGTGGACTACAGCTCTGCGTTCAATACCATCATCCCAGAACTCCTCATCCCCAAACTTCTCCAGCTTGGTGTGTCCCCCACGATCTGCCAGTGGACCCTCAGCTTCCTGACAGGACGGACACAACAGGTCAGACTGGGAAATATATCATCCACAACACGAACCACGAGCACTGGAGCCCCGCAGGGATGCGTCCTCTCTCCATTGCTCTTCTCTCTCTACACGAACGACTGCACCTCAACGCACCCAGCTGTCAAATTCATAAAGTTCGCAGACGACACCACGGTCATTGGTCTCATCAAACACGGCGACGAGTCTGCGTACCGACAACAAGTGGAGCAGCTGGAGCTCTGGTGCAGCCGTCACAACCTGGAGCTGAACACGCTCAAGACAGGTGAGATGATCGTGGACTTCAGGAAACATCCATCACCACAGCTACCCCTCACACTATCCAACTGCCTGATGTCAACTGTTGAGACCTTCAAGTTCCTGGGAATCACAGTCTCCCAGGGAGGTCAACACCAACTCTATCCTGAAAAAGGCCCAACAGAGAATGTACTTCCTGAGGCTGCTAAAGAAGCATGGCCTGCCACAGGAGGTGCTGCAACATTTCTACACGGCTGTCATCGAATCCATCCTGTGTTCTTCCATCACCGTTTGATTCGGGGCCACCACAAAAATGGACAAAATCCGACTTCAACGGACAGTTAGGACGGCGGAAAAAATCATTGGCACCGCCCTACCCACTCTCGAGGACTTGCACACTGCAAGAATCCAAACTAGGGCGCGGAAAATCCTACCGGGTCCTCCGCACCCTGCCCACCACCTTTTCCAGCTACTCCCCTCAGGCAGGCGCTACCGATCCATGCGCACCAAATCCAGCTTAAACAGCTTCTTCCCCCAAGCCATTAACTCTTTGAACTCTTTCAACAGTAGCCAAAATGGAACTGTATAGTGCCACTTAGCATTTTTTTTTTTTTTTGACGACGATACTAGTGCAGCGTGTTCTACCGGAAACAAATTCCTTGTGTGTTCTACATACTTGGCAATAAAGATGATTCTGATTCTGATTCTGATTCAGTTCATTTGTAGATGATGCATATTTCCCTTGGCCTGTAGTGGCACGAGTCATTGAAATCAATGGGTGTATTATTCGTATTGTAGGAAAGTACACACACCAAAATACCAGCCTGACTACAGAGAGGGTTCCTCTAGTTAAGCTGCCAGGCATTTCCCCTGACATCATTTGATGTGATAAGAGACAAAGGATTTTAGCCCCATGTTTACCTGACCACACTGTGAAACCAGAATTGTATCGCCATTATTTTCTGAATGTAGTCAAGGGCATTTGTCTCTCCACACAGGACCAGAAATCGAATTAGACATTTAGTGTCGAAAGAAAGAATTTGCCTTCCATCTATGATGTATTTTTAAAGAATACACTATTTATCATGAGTGATACCAAAGTATGACTGTCGTTCAGGTGCGGCAATAATAATAATAATAATAATAATAATAATAATACATTATATTTTAAGCGCCTTTCAAAGCTCTCAAGGACACTTTACAGTCACAGACAAGCATAGGTACTATAATAAATAAAATACAATCACAAAATAGAATACAATAAATAAAATACAATAGAAACAATAGAAGGTGCTACAGAGAAAATGCAATTTTAAATAGGTGTGTTTTGAGATGGGATTTGAAGGTCGGAAGAAAACCGATGTTACGAATGTTGGGAGTAATTGAGTTCCAGAGTTTGGGGGCAGAGCATCTTAAAGCTCTTGAGACGGGCAGGGGGTGAGGAGGTGAGGGCACACAGAGGTGGAGGGAGGAAGAGGTTCTGAGGGAACGAAGGGGAATAGAAATTTGAAGAAGGTCAGATAGGTATTGGGGGGCAAGGTAATACCATGACCGCTAACTACATTTAAATCCAGTCTTCTATTTTTTAGATCACTTAGCCTCATTGCGCTGATAAAACACATTTCCCATGTCTGAATCTGGAGGTTTCCAAATCGAGAAACTGTTTCGCATTCACACTGAAACGTTTAGCTTTTTCAGCAAGCACAGTTAATTTGCCACAGTTTTTTTGACATGTTTAGCACTGCTTCTTTAATATGTCTGTGTAAGCTCTCAGTCGCCAGCAAAATTTTAGTTCTCTGACAAAACTTCTCGGATGAGGAGCGAAACATCAAAGAAGGACAGATGTTGTCTGAAGAAACCTTTTCATCAATGCTTATTTCATACTTCCAAGGAGAAATCCCTTTTTGATACTTTCAATACTCCATTCTCAGATGTGTACTGTTTATTCCCTCTTCTTTTTTCTCTACTCCATTCAATTGACACATAAAGCTGTGATCTTCAATATGAGAAACATCCTCCCTGGGTGCCAACTCATTTTGCAGGCCACTCCCTGTCCCATTCGGTCTCATTTTTTCCTTCTTAGAGTTTTGCTAGGCAACACAAGGCAAGCCTGCACCCTGCTTTGAATGAGAAAGGCCCTTTAGGGCTTTTAAAATTCATTAACGTCTTTTCCAACAAGTTGGTTTGCAGCCACATTCCTGATGTTCTATCTCAATAGAAGGGAGAAAGAGACAACGGAACCAGCCTTTTCTTTGGGCTTTTTATGGAACCTTTCTATACTTTATTGCAGTGGGGGTCCGTGCATTTCACACCTAGGCCTTCAGTGAAGTCCTGCTTCGTCCGACTTGAACAAATATCCCTTGTAATACCATAATTTATGACACAATGGCTGGCGATATCATTTACAAAAGCACACGCACGCAGTACTGGGCGTGGCATCACCTTAATCGTCTACAACACAGGCTATTTTCCGGAGCAATTACACATCAATAAATCTGCATCAGCAATTAGAACTTGTCACTATATGTGATACTGCAAACACTTAAAAATAAAAGGACATTTAAAATCATTTGTCCACAAAGTTTTATGAAGTCCACCTTCTTTAACAAGATTTTACGCTAAATTACAAAATGTCAGTTTAATATAAGAAAAACAAGACGTTCACAAAACTAACTATTTGTTGAAAATAAAAGTGAACAAATCTTTTTCATTTGTTCTTGAGAATAGGCTTACCTACATGCGACAGCGAGTTGTCCTCTCCTTCAGCCATTGTGGGTTAAAAAAGCGAGTAGATATACATGGTTTTTCTGCTAAAGTTTCCGGGTCTGATCTATTGTCAGCTTGGTTGATTTGCATAGGGCTGAGGTAAAGTGAGTATCCAATCACAGGACGCGTACGTCATGTTCAACGCGAGGCCCTCTAGCTGGCCTTACTGTGCCAACTCGTGATCTGATTGGCTGTCGCAACTGTATATCAACTACATGTGCCCGTTCATGTAAAGCGCACAGCCCTCACTGTTGATTCTGAAGGCGTCGGTCAGATTTCATACAGCCTGGCGACACAAACTAGCTGAATTCTAATTGGATTAAAAACTCTGACCTAAAACTACAATACTGAAAGGAGCATAACCAAATGGATATAATATAACATCAAGAAAACAATATGTAGAATAATTATATATATATTTAGAAAAAAATACTTTTTTAATGAAATTGACTTTTATTATAATTATGATAATGATAATGATGTCTGATTATGTTAGGCCAGCAGAGAAGGCCTTGCTGGCCCTGACGGCCCACCACTGCTTTATTGTTCTTCTGGTAACTTAGGATTTCATTCATTATTCCGATTTTGTACAAATTTGTACAGATGACGGCTGAAGAAACCTTCTCATCGATTATTCCGATTTATCCTCACAAGGTTTACATTGGGTGCTGTAGCCTATCTCACAATTTAAGCCGGTTGCCGGCCAATCGTGGGGTACATAGAGACAAACAAGCATGCACATTAACAATCACACTCAGTCTTTGTGGAATGAATATATATGTTCCACACATTAACTGAGAACATTTCAGTGATATAATGGGCTAGATTTTTTGTTTAGAAATGTGATTTGGATTTAAATATGCTCTATAAATTGGAATCACTTTATAATTGCATCTGTCTACTCAAAATCATGTAAGGAACAGGCTGAAAGTACTTGTTTTGTCAGGGTTAAGACAAAACACGGGGCTTCTTATACAGCAAACTAAATCTGCGATGCCAACTTCTCAATGAGTAGCACGTAAAAGCAGACTCTCCATTGCATGCCCTTGGCGAACTCAAAACAATCCTTGGTGTGTGTAGTAGGAAGATACCTGTGGTGAACAAATCATCACACCCTTCCATCACGCAACACTCCCACCTTGGTTCACATCATTACATAAATGTTGAGAAGTAGGTCGAAATTAAGTCAAATCCAGTTAACAGTTGCAGGACCGGAGACCCTTGCACCACATCAACCACAAGGAGTTGGCAGCCGGCTTTACTCAAAGACACTCTACACTACACTCTGACGAAGGCGGAAGTAGACGCTGAAACATGTCAGGTATTTGAACACCGACAATACAATGTCTTTAAGATGAGAATCTGTTTTAAATTAGATATCAAGTAGACAGGATGAACTTAATGCAACTTTTACTCAAAGCCATTTACGCCAAACACACAGTACTCTCCGACTACGGTGATACCTCAGCTTATGAACTTAATTGGTTCCCACAAAGTGTATGTAAGGCGAAAAGTTTGTCTGCCGAACATTTATTTCCCATAAGAAACCATTAAAAAATGGAATAATCCGTTCTCAGGTCCCCATACAACATAATTTTCTACTAAATAAGACTTAAAACTACAGAAAATATAACTTATTTTATGTATAATCAATGTAGTATTCTATTGGAATTTCTATTGGAAGAAATAAACCTTACTATATAATAAAGTTGTTTTATTTACCATTGATGTAGTTGCCTCTTGATTATATCCGAGTGAAGTTGCTGTGCTTTCTCTGCGATAATACCCTCACTCACTGTCCCCCCTGCTAGCTGCTTTTCATTAATCCAAATCAGCAGAACTCTCTCTCTCTCAAACTCTTCTATTGCCTGAGACCGTTGCTTAGACAGCACAGAAACACCCTTAGCCACACGTAGCAATAGTCGACTTAGCAGACTGGTACTGGGACGCTGAGTCACACGAATGCACGCCCTGTTCGTGTTTTTCGATGATCTCCTTCTTCTGCTCGACCGTAATTTTCTTTACGTGGCGCTGTGTGCTTTGGTTCATCCGCCGAAAACTAGTTTATATGCCAAGATTATCGGCTCGCAAATTTAATGTTCGTAAGGCCAAAGGTTCGTTAGCTAAAACGTTCGTAAAACGAGGTATTACTGTACTTTCATTTAGAACTCATGGGACACAAAGTCTGCAAAGAGCAATTTTCAAGAGTGTCCCTTGGACACATCTCAAAGAAGTATCTGCGAGAAAGTAGCATTGGCAACAATTGAAAGCTTTATACTAGATTTTTTTTTGATAATTGCAAATTCCGGATTACAAAATTACTATGGACAGGAAATAATGAAAGAGTGTTTAAATTGACAAAACTCACTAAAATTACTAAATATACTAAAATTGTGTATATTTAGGACAGGGCAGATCCAAGCAGGGTTGCGTGAAACAAGTTACTTTCCCGTCTTCTTGATTTTACAAGAGACTTACTTATTTCATCACTGGATTTGAACAGTAAGTCAAAGTCAAAATAAAGTCAAAGTCAGCTTTATTGTCAAATATGCGAATATGCTTGACATATAGCACAGATGAAATTACTGGCCTTTCGGACCCAGCGTGAAAGGCACTTATAATGACTGTGAATAAACACGAAAACGCCAATTTAACGGGATAGAGAGGAGCCGCTGCGTGTTCACGCGCAGCCATCTTGGGAAAAAAAACAAAAGTAACTAATATTGAAGTTTTTTCATTAAGGATTCAGCAGCGATCATGCTTTTGGTCTTTCAGTTTCCTTCAAAACAATGACTTCATTTTTGAGCACATCCATTTTGCTCTAAAAATGAGGGGAAATATATGCAGTATGAACATGCTGGCAGACATCTCTGTTCACTACAGACTTTTCAACCGCTTTAATTTAAGAAAAGTTAAGAAAAAAGCGTTGCGTTACTGTCACATGCTTGAGGGCACATTTGCCAGGGACAGTTTTTGGGAGCACATGTGGTCGTGTTAGAGGACTAAATGAATGGAAAATGGAAGGCCTGACAACTGTCACAAGAATTTATTTTCCTCATCACCGGTCAGGCGTTCCGAGCGCTGTGGTTAACCAATGCTTATGACCCTTACGGAATGAATACTTGGCACCCTTCTCACATGTCGCAGAGATAATTCAAATGAGACTATGGGAAGGAATTCCCATTGTGTTTGTATCAGATCTGCCAATTGAGGCCTTTCCAAACCAAAGCAAAAATACCCAACCCTCCCACCTATCAAAGTTGTTTCCACATTCGTGAGCTCCAGTGTGTGCGGAGAAGAAAATGTCTCATTAAACATACCAATAAAGGATGGTTTGAAAAGATGTGTCTTGAAGCAGGACCTACCATATGCAGAAACGAACGGGTTTCTTTGTTTGCGTTCAGTGAAACTTCAGGAAGGTTTCAATAACGGAAGGAAAAAAATTGATCAACAGCGAGAAAATAAAAACTGATCAAGATTCATCTCTCGTTGAAGGCTTCCGTTTTGATTATATTCTTCGGGCACAAGGGTTCCCTTTATTGAGTATTGTCGTTTGTTGAAAGAGGAACTTTACAGGTTGTCAAGAAACAAAACAAAGTACATGTACAGTGTTACCTTGACTTACGAACTTAATCGGTTCCCAGAAAGTGTGTGTAAGGAAAAAAGTGTGTATTCCAGACATCAATTTCCCATAGGAAACCATTATAGTGAGAATAATCCGTACCCAGGTCTCCATAAAATAAAATTTTCAACTAAATAAGCCTTAAAACTACACACAATATACTTTATTCTATGTATAATAAATGTGCTGTTGTATTGTAATTAGATAAATAAACTGTACTGTATGATAAATTCGTTTTATTTACCTTTGTGATGGTCGTTGATGGCTTGATGGAATGGATAGCTTTTTGCATAAGTGTCTCAAGGAGCTCTGGGTTGTACATCTTAGAAGTTGTGATATTGCAACAGCAACAGATGCAGGCAGATACAATAGAAACTTCATTAATAGCTGGTTCCCTTGCTTGTATGTTCTCTTCAAATTGTACAGATGGCTTGTGCGGGTTATTTGTGGAGCCTGATTGATGGGATATTTTAATCTTGTAGTCTACACTCTGCCTTTGAACTATCAACAAAGTTGAAACGAGTCCAAATTTCCAAGTTTTCTATTCATTTTCTCACCATTTCACTTTTGTATATTGTTTTTTTTTCACTTTTTTTGTTTCAAGCTCTGTCGTCTCCCTTTTGTGTGTGTGTGTTTCTGTTTTTGTACCCACCCCCCTCCACCCCCCAGCCCCCGTTCACTGCTGCACGTGTCCTCTCCCTCCTCTACCATGGATCTTGACCAATCACATGCGGCTTTAACCGAAGATAACCGGATAAGAGGGGAAAAAAGCCAGCTGCCATCTTAGGAGCTCCAAGAACCGGCTCGTTCGCGAACGACACATCTCTCAATGTGGCACGTGTGTTTCCTGAAAAGTAGTTTGTATGTCAAGATTATAGTCTCGCGAATTTAACGTTTGTAAGGCAAAAAGTGTGTTAGCTAAAGTGTTAGTAAGCCGAAGTATCACTGCAGTGTGCTGAGTGAGAGGATGCTGATCTCTCTGGATATGAGAGGCACTGCAATGGTGTTACTTTCGAAATGCAACACTTATCTGTCCATTTTGGGTCCGGCTTGTTGCAATATCACTTCAGACTCTCACCACATTTTTATACTTTGGAGCATGATGCAGCAAAATTCCAGAAAATATATTGATGCCTTTCCATAGCTGCATTATTATTGGCTCAAATGTACCCAATGTCAATTCTCTTTGTTTTATTCAGAATACTAGAAAGAGTGAGCTCCACTGAAAATAAAACATCATACCACATGGTTAAAAGAATGTGTTGGATGGGTCCTAAAGTGGAAAAAAGAAAAGAACATGCATGAGGGTTTGCCCCGGCAAAGGCTGGACTAATTGCCTATTATGAGGGATTTCCCACAACAGTCCGGTAATATGCGCTGCAAGGAAGGGTATGAAGTGGAAAACCAAGAAAATGATTGTGTGTTTTAATCTTGAAAGGGGAAAAACAATGGGCCAAAATATTTCCCAAATATTGGCAATGGTGGGCTTTTCCGGAGAGTTGTTTTCCATCGCTGCATGAAGCCTGGACAGATCTGGTCATTTGCCTGAACAAAAAAAGATATACAGTGATACCTCGGTTTATGAACCCGTTGGCTTATGGACTTTTCGGTTTACGAACGTTAAATTTATGAAAATTTTACCTTGGCATACAAACAATTTTTCGGGATACACACGGAGCTGCCACAATGAGTGATGTGTTGTTCGCGAACGAGCCCGTTCTCCGAAAAGGAAATGGCAGCTGGCTTGTTTTAGTCCGCTATTCCCCGCCCCCAGTCATTGGTTAAAGCCATGTGATTGGTCAAGAACGCAACAGTGAGGGGAGGTGGTTTAAACATTAAAGAGACAGGCAGACGACAGAGAGAGAGTGACAAAATGGATAGAAAACAGTGAAATGTGGACTTGTTTCAACTTTGATAGTTCAAAGGCAAAGTGTAGACTGCAAAGTTAAAATTCCCATCAATCAGGGTCCACAAATAACCCACACTAGCCATCAGTTAAATTTGAAATGAAAAGACAAGCAAGGGAACCAGCTATTAATGATGTTTCTAGTGTGTCTGCTTGCATCTGTTGCTATTGCAATATGACAACTTCCAAGATGTACAACCCAGAGCTCCTTGAGACACTTATGCAAAAAGCTATCCATTTCATCATGCCATCAACGACGATCACAAAGCTAAATAAAACGACAGTTTATTTCTTAAATTATAATACCATAACACATTTATCTTTTGGAATGCGAGAGGAAACCAGAGGACCGGGAGAACATGCAAACTCCACACAGGGAAGCTAGAGCGGGATTTGAACTCACAACCTATGCACTGTGAAGTCGACGTGCTAACCACTTGACTATCAGGCCGCCCATAAATTAATTAAAAAGTAATTAATTAATTAATCAAATTAATAAACAGCAATACATTTTAGACAATTGTGACTGAGCGCCTAAACAGTAATGTAATTGTAGCAGATTGGTGTATATGCTGTGTCCATGCAAACATGTTTTTCATTTATTTGGTTTGTCTTTCTCCACAGACATAAGTAAATGTAAAGAAGACCCACCAACACAGAACAGTTTTCCACATAAAATTTTGGGAAAACATACATGAATAATGACAGAAAAGCAATCTTGGTTTATTTTGCATTGAGTTTAGGATGTCAAAAGCACTGAATCTGGACATCGGACGGTTGGCCAAACATCTCAAAAATCGCTGAATACAGTTGCTGTAATAGTAGGGTCAGTTTAAAACTGTTCCACAAGATTTGCACCTATATGAATCTTTTATCAGCACTTAATTCAGTAGTACTGTAATTATTCTATGATATTTCACCGCCACTGTAATGTTATGCCTTGCAAAGGTTTAAAAGTTTCATGAAAATAAAATGTCAGACAATATTTTGAATTTTTCTCAAGGTTGAATGTACTTCCATCTACGCAATATCAATCGTCTTCGCCCGTCTCTCACTCCTCACACCACTACTATCCTTGTTGATAGTCTTGTCACCTCCCGGATTGACTATTGCAATTCACTTCTCTTTGGTATCCCTCAGAAACGTCTCCACAAACTTAAACCAGCCCAGATAATCACCAGAAACTCATCCTTTCACCACATCACCCGCGTCCTCCAAGAGCTCCACTGGCTCCCGGTCAAATAGAGAATCAACTTTAAAATTGTTCTTTATACATTTAAAGCTATCCATAACCTTGCCCCCCCATACCTATCTGACCTTCTTCAAATTTCTATTCCCTCTTGTTCCCTCAGAACCTCTTCCTCCCTCCGCCTCTGTGTGCCCCCATGCCCGTCTCAGCACGATAGGTGACGGAGCCTTCAGCTGCTCTGCCCTCCAATTTTGGAACTCACTTCCTCCCAACATTCGTAACATCGATTCACTCCCCACCTTCAAGTCCCATCTCAAAACCCACCTTTTTAAAATTGCATTTTCAGTGTAGCTCTCTCTCTCTTGTTTCTATTTATAATTGTATTTTATTTATTGCATTCTATTTGTGATTGTATTTTATTTATTATAGTATCTATGCTTGTCTGTGACTGTAAAGTGTCCTTGAGAGCTATGAAAGGCGCTTAAAATGTAATGTAATGTATTATTATTATTATTATTATTATTATTATTATTATTATTATTATTATTATTATTATTATTATTATTATTATTATTATTAACAAAACCCATGGCCCCAGCTAGGCCCTCTCAGTGAAATTGACCTAGAACCGCCACTGGCGTCGCTGGAGCTAAGGAGGATGAGGTTTCTTGCTCAAGGACCCAACAGCCAGAGATTTGACCCTTTCAGGGACAGCGGTTACTACAGTGGAAGCATATCGTGTTTATCAGGTTACAGAGTGCATCAAAGGGTTAAACTGTCAACATTCTTGGGTAATGCTATACCCCGGGTCACAGCCGTATGTGATGAAACATGATGAATTCATCACTAATGCACTCTAAAAAGTAACCCTAAGTTGAGACAGATATTAATAACAATCACTGCCTTCTTAGAATTCTGATTTAATTTAAAGTCAAAACCATTGATTTTCCTTAACCTCAGGATAACTTTGCCAGTAGTTAGTTCCTTCCAACTCAGTCTTCTAAGCTCCAAATTTAACCCATATGTGCATCCATGATGGCCTCCCTCTATCGTGCACTGCAGTGGACTGGGATCACAAGGCCACAGAACACGCCTGAGCTTCCACTCAATAACATTACCACTGGTGCCGTGAAATGAGACAGACTGAAATGGAAACAACCCACTTTCCAGACACTTGTGGGAATAGAAAACATCTCAGCCTGATCCCTATAAAAGAGAGAAGAAATAAAGACTACCAATCGTGGTATCCCACCCACTCAGTTTGTCTGGACATCGGAACATCTGGCCTTTCGAAAAAAAAAAAAAAAAAAAAAAAAAAAAAAAAAACCCAACAACTGAGTGGCTTCTTTACCGGTAATCATAACAATGCATTCTGAATTATAAAATGAAATGATTGTATCAGTTGTGCGTTTTCCTTTTAATTCCATCACACTGTCCCTGGTTATTTCTAATCAAGGTAATCAAGCAGGTTTTTACTGTTCTACATAATTGCAAAAAAAAAATACACTTGCTTGGAGTTATTGTACGATCAAACAGTTGACTGACAGAGTGAAAGCAAAGGCTTTGTAAAGAACGTTGATGTAATTAAACACACTTGTGTATCTGACAAGCGTATGGATGCTTTTGGATAATAATAATAACAATAATAATAATAATAATAATAATAATAATAATAATAATAATAATAATAATAATAATAATAATAATAATAATGAAATGGCAGCATCTTCACAGCCCAGCTTTGTTCAGCAGAAAGGTCGATGCTGTTGGACAGTCTGTGGCTGGATGGACGCATGGCTTGAGGAGCCCGCGATAAGAAGGAGCGTCAGCGCAGAGCACCGATGCGTATGTGGAACTGTCGCGGCTTGGAATTGAAGCGGATTTATGTGGGACAGGAGATGTGAGACAATCTCTTTTCGTCAATGGATGCTACAGCTGCGTGTTTGCTTTCAACATTTAGCTTGTAGTCGATGTGCACGTTCCACCATGATGTCCCTGATCCACTGGTGGAAAGATGCTTTGATCCTCTCATCTTTCATCTAGAACTGCTTCATGTAACAAAGAGGGCACAGAAAGTGCTTAAGAATGAATGACTCTCTGTGTCTTTGTGTTGTCATATTGTCTTTGTGCTGTCATATTATTTCTTATTTTTTTTTTTTTTATACTTTTGACTTCAAGATGGCGCCGCGAGAGTCTCCCTTTCCAGCAGCTCATGTAGTTTGTTTTTCTACTTTCATTCCTTTCATCACTTTGCTGCTGTGAAATGTAGATTTCTCCACTGTGAGACTAAAAAAGGCAAATCCAATCCAATAATAATAATAATAACAATACAGTAAAGTCTCGTTATATCGATATCAGATATATCGATAGTCCCGGTTATATCGATGCTATTTCTATGCACGCACGGAGAAAATTACATGCAAACAGGGTCGGATATATCGATGGTCCCGGTTATATCGATATTTTTCGGACTCCGTTGAATATCGATATAACGAGACTTTACTGTAATAATAATAATAATAATAATAATAATAATAATAATAATAATAATAATAATAATAATAATAATAAAAATAATAATAGATAGCTAGCTAGTTAGATAGCTAAGAGATAGCAAATAGCTAGCTAGGTAGCCAGAGAGATAGCAAGCTAGGTCATGTGAAGGACACTGATTAGGCTATCATTGTTGAATCCCCTTGCTTATACTCTGCTCACAACACAAAGGTGATTATGCAACCAGACATTTGTCACTAATCTTTCCAAATTTGAAAGAACTGATTAATCACTAAATTCAACATTTCAATTTTTGCATTTGCTTTTAAGGTCTCCTGTTTGTGGCAAAAGGCTGCAAAACTTGTGTTGCTGGGAACAAGAACATACGACGGCCGGCACACTTGCGCTACCAGGAAGAGGAACATAGGGCGGCCACAACAATTGGCGCCACCGAAGAGGTTGGGGGATGGGGGGGGGGGGGCAATGTGCAGGTGGCAGTGCGACCAGGACTCAAAAAACAGGAGGGCAGGGAGGGGAAGGGTCGACTCAATGGATGTATTTAACAAATTATTATTATTATTAGTAGTATTATTATTATTATTAGTAGTAGTAGTAGTAGTAGTAGTAGTAGTAGTAGTATTTAATTATTTAAATTAATTTAAATTAATTATTTATTTAATTATATATATTATTTAATAATAATAATAATAATAATAATAATGCATTACATTTTAAAGAACAACCAACGTCACTTTTTGGTTTTTTAACTGACACCACAAAAACGTTTTATAGCAACTAAAATACCCAAAACACGCAGTATGATATTTTTAGTCAAATGCAAAACACCAATAAAAATGACTTAAAGTGTCCAAAATCTGCAGAAAATTGAGGTGTGAATTGGGCATTTTCAGAAAGTCCCGCCCCTAGTTTGTGACGTCACGCCAAGACGTCTTGCATTGCTTGTGAATCAAAACAATGGCTTCTTGTTACACATCCAGTTATGAATATGATTCAAATAGTTCTGAAGAGGAAAGCATACATGTTTTGCAATCGATTAAAGATTTATATGTGCCATTTTGAGGCAACATTGGGGGAAAATCTCTCACCCAAAAAAAGCGGCACAAAATGGCGACCTCCAGTGGCCACCTTCGCTTTTACAAGTGATAAATTCCTTATATGGTGCTTGGACGCCCTCTTCTGGCCTTCTGGCGGCTTTTGGGTGCAACACGAGGTCCCCAGACCAAACAAGTACAGCAAAATACATTGACGTGATGGAAGGACCGCTACAATGCGTCTTTTTTTACGGTCAAGGACGGTCCTATAGTGACGTCACATACGGACTCGTCACCAACTCAAAAACAAGACTTTTTGAATATTCAGCGCAAGTCTTAAAACGTAAAATATAGCTATATGCGGTGGAATATTTGTAAAATACGCTCAGTAAAAGTCATTTGAAGCCATTTTACAAATTATGGACACAACTTGTCCGAAGACGTCGATTGTCCTTTAAGCGCCTTTCAAAGCTCTCGAGGACACTTTACAGTCACAGACAAGCATTGGTACTATAATAAATAAAATACAGTCACAAATAGAATGCAATAAATAAAATCCAATAATAAATAAAAACAAGAGAGAGAGGGACACAGAAAATGCAATTTTAAATAGGTGGGTTTTGAGATGGGACTTGAAGGTGGGAAGAGAATTGATGTTACGAATGTTGTGAGGAAGTGAGTTCCAGAGTTTGACAGCAGAGCAGGAGAAGGCTCTGTCCCCCATCGTGCTGAGACGGGCTGGGGGGGCACACGAGGTGGAGGGAAGAAGAGGATCTGAGGGAACGAGAGGGAATATAAATTTGAAGAAAAAAATACAACACAAGGAGATACAAGGAATGACAAAGGCAAGTGCCCAACGCCAACTGGTCATACAAGGAGTACTTTGAACAGAAACACTAACGACACACTGACCAACAGGTGTTCCACTGCAGGAAGAGTCCTCCAGTACCAGCTGTTGGTCACGAACAGAACTCCCATAACAGGTTTTAGGGGAGACCAATTTGGCTGGATTAGATTAGATTAGATTAGACTAGATTAGATTAGATTAGATTAGATTTATTAGTCTCAAAGGGCCCAAATTCACAATTCACAACAGCAAAGTTATGAAATGAAGTGTAAAGGAAACAAGATTGAACTGCAAATTTTCCCATTGTGGGACGAATAAAGGTTTTCTGATTCTAATTCTGATAAACTGCAACATTTTAAACACAGGCAAGCCCCAAAGAGATGCCACCACTCCTTAAAATACACTTAATTCAAGTTTATAAAACAGGTATTCATTGACATTTTGTGATGCCTCGCATTAGTGAGGAAACAATGATTTATGAGGATTATTACACGATACTAGTGACATGAGGATCTGTGAGTCATTCAGACAAAGTAAGCCTTCCTTTGTTATCAATTTAAATCCAGACAAATGGGTAAAGGTTAAATGAGGATATGATATTTTGTATTTGACAATAACTGTGTAATCTCCATGAATTGTATCCCAAAGAAAAGTTCTGTTGTGACTTGTCCCAAAAATGAATCACAAAAGGGAAAGGAAGCATACCGGCATAACCCATCTTTCACTTCAGATCTGTTGTGCATCACATTCCAACTTCACACATTTCAATCAGCCTCCATCCATCTGATAACATGTAGTGTGCTGCTCAAAGCTCTTCAACCTCATCATTCCTGACATTCTCGGGATTTTGGATATTGTGACTTCATTGGGTGCGAGTTGCAGTCGGAAAATATCCCCCGGCATTGCCTTTGCTTCAACATGGAAAACTTAAGCTTGCAAAGAATGAACGACTATGTGCAAACTTGACTGTGGCTGTACTTGCAAGTGAAAATAACAAGTTTCCCATGCAAGAATGTCTTCACTCCACTGTACAGATGGCCCTGCAGTGCAAATTCCAGATCCAAGTGTCTGTGAGTATGGTTCATGACTCTCTCACCTGAGTGAAATGTTTTTATGTACATGCTCACTGATTCTACACAAACGGATTCAAACGGATTCAAACTTCCGGCAGACCCTGTGCCAGGATGAACTTGATAACCCTAAAGAAAACAAAAACAAGGACTAACAACACCCCCGTTCCGCGCCCTAGATATTGGATTGGATTGAATTAGCCTTTATCAATCTCACAGGGGAGAAATGTACATTTCACAGCAGGAAAGTTATCGAAGGAAAAGGAAAGGAAAGAAAGAAGTAGAAAAACAAAATACAGGAGCAGTGCCATCTTGAAGTCAAAAGAACGAAAAAGTAAAAATAAATAAATACTATGACAACACAAAGACACAGTCATTCAGTCTTAAGGAATTTCCTGCTCCCTCGTTGTATGAAGCAGTTATAGGTAAAAAGGGAGAGGATTAAAGTGTCCTTTTCATCAGTGGATCAGGGATGTCATGGTGAAATGTGCACGTCTGCTACAAGCTAAATGTTGAAAGCAAACACGAAGCTGTAGCATCCATTGACAAAAGAGATTGTCTCACATCTCCTTTCCCACATAAATCCGCTTCAATTCTAAGCCGCAACAGTTCCACATATGCATTGGCGCTCTGGACTGACACTCCATTCTTCTCATCGCGGGCGCTTCAAGCCATGCATCCATCCAAAGCAGACTGTCCAACAGCACTGACTTTTTTTAGTGAACAAAGCGGGATGTGAAAATGCATGAAAGCAGAAATAGAACTTCCTGTGCTGATGAAACCACCTCCACTGATAGATGTTCAGTGATACAGTAGATTTAATCAGATGTAGACCATGAGTAAAATGGAAATCAGAGTCATCAGAGGAACCTCAGGGAAGAATAAAAGCTTTTGGTAAAATACATTCAAATGGGCTCATAACTCGGTAAGTATATGAATATGATGATGTTGAAGACCCTAAATTTCTCATTGTTGTGAATGTGAGTCTGAATGTGTTTTGTTTTAATCCATGGGTCCTGTGATTAAATCGCCCACAACAACCCACAAAAACCAAATCTCTTGCCCATATTAACCCTTTCAGGGACAGCGGTTACAATGATGGAAAGTTTATCATGTTGTCATTTTACTGGGTGCATGATATGGTTAAACTCAAACAAGAAGAAATGATGGAGGATGGAAAAATGAAATTCTGATGTGAGTTGAGATATACTCTTCAGGTTATCCCGGCCTTGAAATGCAAGCTCCTTCTGTCATGATCTGGTTGGCGAGCAACGCGCTGTCGGCCCCGCTTGCACCTGTACAGGTGCTGGTCGTCCCGATCAGATTGGCGACCAACGGGTAGCGACGCCAGCCCTGCCTGCAGCCTCGCAGGTGCTGGTCGTTTAATCACTGACACTTAAAAGGACACCCAGCCCGACCATCCGGTGTCGGTTCATTGTTTGCTGCTTGTTTGCTGCATGCATTGTGTATGTGTTTCTTTAACCTTGGCGGACTTTTACTTTTGGTCTTCTTTTGCTACTTTGTATTTTTTCTATTCAGATGATTTTGATGTTTTACATTTTGTTCCTGCTGACCTTTATTTTAATACAATTTGTCAAACAACCTCCTGCTCCCTCCTGCCTGCTTTTTGGGATCCGCACCCGCCATCACCACGTCGCAAATCGTGACACCTTCTTGGTCAATTCATTCACAGGAAACAATAAATAGAATGATTTCTGACAAACATTAGAAAACAGATAAATATCAACATGTAACACTTTTTTCCTCAAACAGGTTTGCATCGATCAATCTTGCCAATCTACGTTCTCTGCACAACAAGATGAATAAACTTCTTCTCATGAAGAACAATAAAACCTTTGCACGTTCTGCTGCAATCTGTTTCTCCGATACCTGTCTTAGTGAGCTTCCGTGCTACATCAACGTCTGCCTACTCCAAGCCAATCGCGACACGGAGCTATCAGGGAAATAGAAAGGAGGTGAAACATGCTTCTAAATCAACAAAGAATGGTGCACCTGTGTCACGAAGCTCAATGCACACTGCAGCCAGGAGTTGGAGATGCTGTCTCTAAACTGCAAGCAATTCTATTCAGCATTTGAGTTCACCTCCTTTGTATTTGGGGTGTACATTGCGCCACAAGCTAACACTAGTACAGAGATACAAACGCTAGCTGAACAAGTAAGCAAACTAAAGTATCCAGAGTTACCCCTTATCATTTTTGCAGATTTTAATAGAGTACAATGTAACCATGAACTACACTTAATTGCTATATACAGACAGAAGCTTAAAAGTGTCAATGTGAAAAAAAATGGACCGATGAAGCAAAGCAGGCGCGTCACGAATTCTAAGAATAAACTGATTGAGGTGTCTTTGAAACTTCAATGGGTACACTGGTTGAAGGCACAGACACTGTAACATCATCAAAAACAGTTCTCTGTTAACGAATATGCATCAGTGTGGAATTGACTGAAAGCAATCATAAACTATTGGTCACCATCCCCCCAAGCAGTTAACAATAAGGTTCTGACTGATGAACATAACATGTTTTTTTGCCAATTCGAAACAGATAACCCCACTTCCTACATCTGCCCATCTCTATCAGAAACTACTGTAACTGCGCTCCCATAAACAGCACGTGAGATGGCTCTCCAAGCAGCAGAAGATCAAGAAAACTGGCTCCGGTCTTCACTCAAATTTTCAACGGAACCCTGGACCTGTGTGAGATCCCATCATGATTCAAACAGTCTACCATCATCCCAGTTACCAAGAAACCATCTACATCGGAATTGAACAATAATACATCTGTCGAACTGATGTCTGTGGTCAAAAAGTCCTTTGAATGCCTTGTACTCAAAGACCTAAAGACTTGTTGGACACTCTTCAGTTTGCCTACCGGGCCAACATGTCTGTGGACAGGATGAATGCAACAGCTGAGACAAGGAAGAGCAACATCATCATGTGTGTGTGCACCATGAGCACTGTTGGAGCAACGTCGAGCTGAAGACATTTAAAATGGTAGAGATTATTGTCGACTTCAGGCAACATCCTTCACCACAGCTGCCCCTCACACGATCCACTGCCCTGTGTCAACCGTCGAGACCTTCAAGTTAGTGGGAATCACAGTCTCCAAGGACATGAAGTGAGAGGTCAACACCAACTCCATCATGAGCAAGGCACAGCAAAGGATCTACTTAATGAGGCTACTGAGGAAGCATGACCTGCCACAGGAGGGGCTACGACTGTTCCCCATGGCACTCATTGAATTAATCCTGTGTTCTTCCATCACGGTTTAGTTTGGGGCGGCCACAAAAAAGGACAATATCCGACTTCAACTGACATGCACCGCCCTACCCACTCTTAAGGATTTGCACACTGCAAGAACTGAGACAATGGCATGGAAAATCCTACTGCACATCCACATCCTGCCCACCAACTCAGGCAGGCACTATCAATCCTTTGGCAACAAATCCAGCAAACACTTAAACAGCCTCGTCTCTCGAGCCATTCACTCTCTAAACTATAACCAAAAACTAACTGTAGAGTCTTTGTGATTTTGCACAACTCAGTGAAACAGCATGCCATTTTTGTCAATGTAGCTCCGGCTCTTCTCATCGCGGGCGCTTCAAGCCATGCATCCATCCAAAGCAGACTGTCCAACAGCACTGACTTTTTTTAGTGAACAAAGCGGGATGTGAAAATGCATGAAAGCAGAAATAGAACTTCCTGTGCTGATGAAACCACCTCCACTGATAGATGTTCAGTGATACAGTAGATTTAATCAGATGTAGACCATGAGTAAAATGGAAATCAGAGTCATCAGAGGAACCTCAGGGAAGAATAAAAGCTTTTGGTAAAATACATTCAAATGGGCTCATAACTCGGTAAGTATATGAATATGATGATGTTGAAGACCCTAAATTTCTCATTGTTGTGAATGTGAGTCTGAATGTGTTTTGTTTTAATCCATGGGTCCTGTGATTAAATCGCCCACAACAACCCACAAAAACCAAATCTCTTGCCCATATTAACCCTTTCAGGGACAGCGGTTACAATGATGGAAAGTTTATCATGTTGTCATTTTACTGGGTGCATGATATGGTTAAACTCAAACAAGAAGAAATGATGGAGGATGGAAAAATGAAATTCTGATGTGAGTTGAGATATACTCTTCAGGTTATCCCGGCCTTGAAATGCAAGCTCCTTCTGTCATGATCTGGTTGGCGAGCAACGCGCTGTCGGCCCCGCTTGCACCTGTACAGGTGCTGGTCGTCCCGATCAGATTGGCGACCAACGGGTAGCGACGCCAGCCCTGCCTGCAGCCTCGCAGGTGCTGGTCGTTTAATCACTGACACTTAAAAGGACACCCAGCCCGACCATCCGGTGTCGGTTCATTGTTTGCTGCTTGTTTGCTGCATGCATTGTGTATGTGTTTGTTTAACCTTGGCGGACTTTTACTTTTGGTCTTCTTTTGCTACTTTGTATTTTTTCTATTCAGATGATTTTGATGTTTTACATTTTGTTCCTGCTGACCTTTATTTTAATACAATTTGTCAAACAACCTCCTGCTCCCTCCTGCCTGCTTTTTGGGATCCGCACCCGCCATCACCACGTCGCAAATCGTGACACCTTCTTGGTCAATTCTTCACAGGAAACAATAAATAGAATGATTTCTGACAAACATTAGAAAACAGATAAATATCAACATGTAACACTTTTTTCCTCAAACAGGTTTGCATCGATCAATCTTGCCAATCTACGTTCTCTGCACAACAAGATGAATAAACTTCTTCTCATGAAGAACAATAAAACCTTTGCACGTTCTGCTGCAATCTGTTTCTCCGATACCTGTCTTAGTGAGCTTCCGTGCTACATCAACGTCTGCCTACTCCAAGCCAATCGCGACACGGAGCTATCAGGGAAATAGAAAGGAGGTGAAACATGCTTCTAAATCAACAAAGAATGGTGCACCTGTGTCACGAAGCTCAATGCACACTGCAGCCAGGACTTGGAGATGCTGTCTCTAAACTGCAAGCAATTCTATTCAGCATTTGAGTTCACCTCCTTTGTATTTGGGGTGTACATTGCGCCACAAGCTAACACTAGTACAGAGATACAAACGCTAGCTGAACAAGTAAGCAAACTAAAGTATCCAGAGTTACCCCTTATCATTTTTGCAGATTTTAATAGAGTACAATGTAACCATGAACTACACTTAATTGCTATATACAGACAGAAGCTTAAAAGTGTCAATGTGAAAAAAATGGACCGATGAAGCAAAGCAGGCGCGTCACGAATTCTAAGAATAAACTGATTGAGGTGTCTTTGAAACTTCAATGGGTACACTGGTTGAAGACACAGACACTGTAACATCATCAAAAACAGTTCTCTGTTAACGAATATGCATCAGTGTGGAATTGACTGAAAGCAATCATAAACTATTGGTCACCATCCCCCCAAGCAGTTAACAATAAGGTTCTGACTGATGAACATAACATGTTTTTTTGCCAATTCGAAACAGATAACCCCACTTCCTACATCTGCCCATCAGAAACTACTGTAACTGCGCTCCCATAAACAGCACGTGAGATGGCTCTCCAAGCAGCAGAAGATCAAGAAAACTGGCTCCGGTCTTCACTCAAATTTTCAACGGAACCCTGGACCTGTGTGAGATCCCATCATGATTCAAACAGTCTACCATCATCCCAGTTACCAAGAAACCATCTACATCGGAATTGAACAATAATACATCTGTCGAACTGATGTCTGTGGTCAAAAAGTCCTTTGAATGCCTTGTACTCAAAGACCTAAAGACTTGTTGGACACTCTTCAGTTTGCCTACCGGGCCAACATGTCTGTGGACAGGATGAATGCAACAGCTGAGACAAGGAAGAGCAACATCATCATGTGTGTGTGCACCATGAGCACTGTTGGAGCAACGTAGAGCTGAAGACATTTAAAATGGTAGAGATTATTGTCGACTTCAGGCAACATCCTTCACCACAGCTGCCCCTCACACGATCCACTGCCCTGTGTCAACCGTCGAGACCTTCAAGTTAGTGGGAATCACAGTCTCCAAGGACATGAAGTGAGAGGTCAACACCAACTCCATCATGAGCAAGGCACAGCAAAGGATCTACTTAATGAGGCTACTGAGGAAGCATGACCTGCCACAGGAGGGGCTACGACTGTTCCCCATGGCACTCATTGAATTAATCCTGTGTTCTTCCATCACGGTTTAGTTTGGGGCGGCCACAAAAAAGGACAATATCCGACTTCAACTGACATGCACCGCCCTACCCACTCTTAAGGATTTGCACACTGCAAGAACTGAGACAATGGCATGGAAAATCCTACTGCACATCCACATCCTGCCCACCAACTCAGGCAGGCACTATCAATCCTTTGGCAACAAATCCAGCAAACACTTAAACAGCCTCGTCTCTCGAGCCATTCACTCTCTAAACTATAACCAAAAACTAACTGTAGAGTCTTTGTGATTTTGCACAACTCAGTGAAACAGCATGCCATTTTTGTCAATGTAGCTCCGGCTCTGTACTCACTTGAACCACTGTCACTGATATATATTCTGCAGCATCAAACACTTTGAAGAGCTCGAGGAAATCTGCATAATTGCACACATGTTATCCTAAAAATACTGCTACTAGTCACTTTAAACTGGTTGAATGATTTTCTGAACCAACTGTACAACTGTTAGCGTATTTTACTCTACCATTGATCACTTTAGCTCTGATTGATACTGCACATTGTCACTGGTAGGTACCACCGCACGACGACTCCTTTTCATTATGGAATGCCCTTCCACACTTATTTGTCATGGCCTTGTTTATGATTATACTAATGCAGTCTGTTCTACTAGATACAAATTCATTGTGTGTTCTACACACTTGGCCAATTAATCTGGTTCTGATTCTGACATTTAAAGATTGAAAGAATGAAAAAGTAGGTTAAAAATGGTCGACGGGGTAGGGTGTGAGTGTGCAAGGATGTGGGTTGGCAGCGCGGGTAATAAATTCCAATGGTAATGCTGGTAATGCATGTTACAGTCATTAGCATGGATAGCAATTATACAGGCCTTTTCCTTATGGGATGTTCTTACAAAACACAGCGTTCCATTAGGTTTGGTAATCAAGCACTTTCTGTGTGTGTGTGAGTGTGTGTGTGAGTGTGTGTGTGCTTGTGTGCGTGCGCCTTTGTGTGCGCCCGTGTGAGTGTGTGTGTGTGTGCGTGTGTGTGTGTGTGCGCGCGCATGTGTGTGTGTGTGCGCGTGTGTGCGTGCGTGTGCGTGTGTGTGTGTGTGTGTGTGTGCGTGCGCGGTGTGCGTGAGTATTGGAGTTGTATAACTCTCACTGGAAAACATAATTACTGGCTGATGATAAAAAGAGAAGAAGGGGCGATTGTGATCCATGTGAGAGGTCATTTCTGCGAGGATTTATGGAATGAATGAGGGTGGGCATGATTACATAGCTGGGAGCTCAGGTATGCACAAAAAGAACAGACACAGTCACGGACTAACACATGGACACATGCTTACCAAATGACAATGTGCACAATCTCACACATGGTGACATTTTCTGTGTATGTGGAGACAGAGATGGCAAGTATAAACTCTGAGCCAACAGGCATGATAGAGAAAAATTGGGACAAGGTTTACCCTAATTACCAGTCAATGAAAACTTTAGCAGTGCGAGACTATTTTCCGAAACCAAAAGAAACATGAGCACAGATGGCTGCCTTATTTTTACACATTTTAATGAAGGACCAGTTCGATCAGGACGCTATGAAAACAAACTGAAGGATTCAGGCTTTCTCCAACCACAAATATCAAATGTTTCAATGGGAGATGGTAAAGGAACAACAAACTGACCTGGCATATTACCTTAAAAGGGTTGAATTAACTTTGGCCGTCTGGTTTGGTGCATTTCTGCATTTATGTGTGGGTGGTTGTTCTGAGGTAGCAAGTTATGATGTTCTGGAGAATATCTGGGACAGTCAGCCAGTGATATTTTGCCACATCAGATGTGGATAAGAAAAGCTCAAGTCATATTAAAAGTAAGCTTTGTGGTACCACTTGAGCTAACATCATTCCATTCCACAAGTTCATTCCAGAATCACACATAAACATAGTGAACTTCCTGGTGGTAGGCCTGATCTGGAACATTTCTGTCATTCCTGGATTCTTGTTCCTTGCGCTGTTCCAATACTACCGCTCCCTTGGAAGTTTTGAAGAATCTGCACCATAAACGCATTAATACCACATGAGCATTTTGAACCAAACACTTTTTTTCCACTCAATGAGCAGGGGTAGGGGATGGGTCTCCCCACAGTCTGTGTAAGAAAATACTTGGCTCACTGAGTCATGTAATTGTTTGTTTTAATACTGTATTTTAGAATTGACAGTATTGAAAATACATTGGAGGCAATTTATGGCTAGTTTGGTCGAGTTTCGTGGCAAGTACCAATGTTTTATGTTCATGCATGGTGATGCATGCGACAGCTGTATGACTATACAAGAGAGGAATTCTAGACATAACGATGTTGTAGAGACAAGGACTCCAAGTAAACCTACTGACGTTGGGATCCACTTTTGGCAGGTTGCATATACTGTCGGAAATGAATTGCTCTTTGAGGCTCAGGCCCAGGAATGAACACAACACACGTTGGCACAATGCCACAGAATGCAGTCGTACAGTCAAGAGGACAACTGCACCAGGACAACTGACACTCAAACAACCATCCAAATTGTCAGACATGCATCCGCGTGCATTTACTTGAGCTGAGTCATGACCCTAATTAACTAATCAGTATTTGATGTGGGCACGTCAATATGTATGCTGACTTTGTGCACACACTGATAAGAGTAATGCCGCATTTAGTCACAGGTCGGGGTTATGTGCAATGGCTATGAAAGCTAAAGAAATGATAAAGAGTATCCCCTATGTTTGGCGACCTGCCGAGGACATGTTATCACTGGTCTTAACAGCAGTTCCATGCATGAAGTGAAACTCTTCATGCACATTATGTGCACTCCAGGGCAGAGAAAAATGAACTCAAGTTATTTGTGATAAATGACTAAAAGAGAGAAGAAGTTAGAAGCTGCTCACCCAGAGCAGTTAAATATACAGCTACGCCTAATAGAAACAAATTACTGAGCATAAAGCAAGTCATACTGAATCGAAGAATTACGACGATACATGAGAAATGAATGAACGAATGGTTGTTTGTCTATGTGTGCCCTGCGATTGGCTGGCAACTAATTCAGTGCCTACCCACCTACTACCCCAAGATAAATGGGATAGCACCAGCATGCTTGTAACCCTTGTCTATGCGGATGAGAACATGGATGGATGTAAACAGAATAATAAACATGAGGTTATAAGAACATCTGTGACATGAAACAAACCTGCATTGTTAAATTAATGTATATAATGTGCCAAACTATTAATAAAGTAGGTCTGGGTGAAATACTCCCTGTACATTCTCACCTAGTTTTACCACAAGCTTTACTATTTCATCCACAAATACATATGAAATTATAAATAGGATGTGTTCTGAAACACAATATGTGCATACTGCAAATACTCAATTTGTATAACTCGCGTAAAACATACATTTATTTTTAGTGCATCTGAAAGCTTAACTTCACTTCGATTGGCTATAATGTTCGAC
Organism: Hippocampus bargibanti; assembly: GCF_051943395.1. Classification (NCBI taxonomy): domain Eukaryota; kingdom Metazoa; phylum Chordata; class Actinopteri; order Syngnathiformes; family Syngnathidae; genus Hippocampus; species Hippocampus bargibanti. The sequence goes on from NC_142740.1 coordinate 10,524,328, forward strand.
ATCTCCACATTATGCAACTAAATTTGAATTGTAACACCAGTCACCAAAGCATGGCCACTCATAAAAAGTAGACTGTATACATCCATTCATTCATTTGTCTTTCTGACCGCTTTATCGCGCAACATCACAAATTGTTTGCCGAATAACAGATGCTCAAGTTGCTTTAAACTCCCTGTCATTGTATCCATATGAGGGTCTGGGTGGGAGGGCTGGAGCCTGTCCCAACTGTCTTTGGGCATGGAGACACCCTGAATTGGTTGCCAGCCCATCGCAGGGCACACAGAGACAAACAACCACTCACACCTGGAGACAATTTTGCGTGTTCAATCAGCCTGCCATGCATGTCTTTGGAATGTGGGAGGAAACTGGGGGACCTGGGGAAAACCCACGCAGGACTGTGGATAACATGCAAACTCCACACAGGGAGGCCGCAGCGGGACGCGAAGCGGTGATCTCTGCAATGGGAAGTCGGCGTGCAGACCACTCGACTCCCGGGCCCCAACTGTATACAGGTAACATCCGACTTATGACCGGGCTCCGTTCTGACCAAACGGTTGTAAGTCAAAATGGTTGTAAGTCGAAATCCATTCAAAATGTTAGAGACTCCGTGCTAAATGACTTGCAAACGACCTGATTCGGACGCCACGGCGGACGGGGGTCTGGATCGCCGGTGTTTTACCGGTTGCCCTCTCTCCGGCCTTTCCCCGCTCTCCGTGCTGACGCGCCCCGAAGCAGAACAAACTGTCTCAAAGAGACGGCAGCAGCGTCGCGGCGATACCGTGCACCCGAGCGCCGACGTCCGACCCGCCTCGGCTCTAGTCCTGGCGGCCCGGCCAGGACTAGGTTTGATTCAAAGGTTTGATTCGCATATTTGCTTTGGCAAAAAAAAATTACGTCGGATGCCCTTCCTGACACAACCCTCTGTATTTATCCGGGCTTGGGACCGGCACAATAAGACACTGGCTTGTGCCCCCTTGTGGCTACATTGCGGCCGTGATAAGAACAATGACCTAATTTGTGACTTCCATTTTTGTCTTCCATCTGTTTGAGTCATGTGTGTTTTGTGAAGTTGGCTTTGAATTGCACTTTGGTTGTTTTTCTTTTGTCATGGTTGCGTCCCAGTAAGCTTCCTTAGAGTATTTGTTTCTTTGAATGTAACCTTTTGGACTTTCATTCATTTCATTTTGGGTTATTCTAAACTCCGTTGGCTTTATTAAGGTTTGGAAATGTATTTATTATTAGTAATACATGTATTTGTTCTTGGAGAGAGAGTATCAGCATTGCCTCAGTGATTCGCAGCCACTTGGGTCCTCAACAAAACACGTTCATTACAGTTTGACGGTTCATTTGTTGAAATGTTGCCAAGCATGATGTGACTGAGGATGCTCAGCTACAGCTTGATGATCAAAATATATTTTGCTTGATTGGGAATAGTCTGTGTCGCTATATATTTGTGGGGGAGAAATGCATTTGTACTTGTATACGTTTCAATAAAATTTATCGATGAAAAGGTTTCTTCAGCCGTCATCTGTACTTCTTTGAACGTGTCAGACGTTTCGCTTCTTATCCAAGAGGCTTTGTCAGCGAACTAAAATCTTTTGCTGGTAGTTTTGGCCCAATACATATTCCTACTGTCCAGATGTGGTGATGCCTGAATCTGCTATGATTGGTCCCTGCTCTCAGGTTGGGGGGAGCAGAGGACTACTCCCTGCGGCTACACTGAGTACTTCTATTGTCCTGCCTGAGTATGAGGTCTGCGACTGGCCTGATTGCCCCATTTGCTCTGGTATCACCTCATCAGCATAACTAAGCCTATGTTGCCTAAGACGTCTGTTGTACGAACGATCCAAATTGAACCTCAGCAAAAGATTTCGCTGATGAAGACTCTTGGATAAGAAGCGAAAAGTCCAAAACCTTCAAATCAGTACAGATGACGGCTGAAGAAACATTTTCATCGATGGACCACTCCTGTACGACTGAGAGCTTACACAGACGAATTAGCCATTTAGTGCCAATTTAAAATTTGCAATGATTGTCAACTCTTTTTCATTACTGTTTAAAAATTACTTCGTTTATGGTTGCAAAAGAAAAATCGATTTTGAGTGCAACAATTGTGATTTAAGGACATAGTTTAAGATTGAGCTACCAATGTGTAATGTATATAGTAAGTAATTTTCCAAATGGAGGCAAACAAAACAAACTAAAAGGGGCATTTTTATATAAACCTTACATATAATCATATAAACGCAGACATGTGGTAAGAGGATCGGAATGTGAAATGGAGCACATTGGGAATGTCTCTCGGTGTGTGCATGTGTGTCTTAGCTTAGACACAGGGCAGGTGTGTTTCAAGGGATGGAAGAATCTGTTAATATGCTGCCAACCTATTCTGACTGCTTTGTTTAAGCCAAAGACAACCAAAACGCTGGCAAACAGATAGCAGTGAAATAACCATCAATCATTGTGTGAGAACCAACACACACATCAGCAACGGTGTGTATTTCTGGAGGACAATCTTATTTTTCCAAGCATGTTTCTGTCATTATCATTCCTGGAGTGGCTCTTGTTTGAAGTCAGAGAGCCATGCAGCAGCACATTGCTCACGCTGTGGCTGAGTGTGATCGCTATGAAAATATGATGGGGAAAGCAGGTGCTGTGACTGAAACAACACGGACAGCCACAATCACGAAGAGTGGAGGGGTGCAAATAGACAGGAACCTTTTTCAAAGCTTGGTTCTATGACAAGACCCTAATTCTTTGATTAATTTCCATGTCCACTTCCTCCTGTGGTACGATCGGTTTGTTCATTCATCTGTAGTTGTCTGTCCAAGTGGTGGAATTTAGCTTCAAGTCAGAAGGATCCTAACTCCAACCACAGGCTCGTTAAAAAAACATCTTTTGAATATAAAATTGCTAATTAAAAGTGTGCTATATGTTTAACTGAGTCGTGCACTAAGATTATTAGATTATGACGGAAGTGACGCAACGGCACACAGTATGGCTCTAAATCCCGCTCATAGTTCATTTAGAGCTACTTGGAAAAGTCGTATGGTGAGTCGCATTTCTCAGATGGTCTGGTTTAACTCATATTTTCATGACAATATCTTATTTTGTTTTCCCTTTTGTACTAGTGTATCTAATTAGTTCCCTGATTCCTTTCGGGTCCAGATGACATTTTGTATCGTTATTTAATTCAAGTTTTGTCCAGTGGAACTTCGAAGCAGTTGTGATTCATAATGATTTTCTGTTGCTCAGTTATTCTCAAGACGAAATCCTTGCGACTTCACATATCCCTTCTGCCATACTGTGTTGGACGTAATGATTGTTTCATGTCGGTTTAATGGTATTTTGTTTCTTGTGTCGTTATTCATTTGGCTGTGAGTGTTAGTACTTGTCTTGTCGCAGTTGCCGCCATTATGCAGCCAGCGCACCGAGTGATGGCGCCGACCGTCTCAGCATGTTATGCGTTCAAGGACATCATGTAAATAACAGAGAATTTGTGTTGCATTATTTATGTTGTTCTGTAAATAACCACTATACGATCACAGGTTGTTCATTCTGTTTTGTTATGTACAATGTTTTGCATAAGCAGAGCTACTTGGAGACGTATGTTATTCTCAAGCCGAAACCCATGCAACTCCACCTATCCCTTCTGCCATACTGTGTTGCAGCAATAAAAGAAATAAAAAGACACATCCACGCGTCTGGTATTATTAAGACGGCAGGAAAAAGCCGAAAGGAAAAGAAGAAGAATAGCAACGTGGAGCTCAAGACAGTCATTGTTGTGACACCCGTCTCATATGTATATCTATCTCTTAACCAGGGTTTGATCGAACCGCAATAGTTCGGGAAGTCGGTCTCAGGGGTTCGAAGGAGGGTCCTTCATTGAGGGTAAGACACACACTACTCAACATGTTTATTTAATTATGACACGCCCACTTGGCCATTGATGGCTGCACATATAGGGCAGCCCGGTATTCGAGTGGGTCGCATGCTGACTTCACAGTGCAGAGGTCGTGAGTTCAAATCCCGTTCCGCCTTCCCAGTGTGGAGTTTGCATGTTCTCCTGGGCCCACATATGTTTTGTTCAGGTCCTGCGGTTTCCTCCCACGTTCCAAAAACATGCATGGGAAACTGACTGAACCCTCAAAATTGTCCTTGGGTGTGAGTGTGACAGCGAATTGTTGGTCAATTCAAGGTGTCCCCCGCTTAGTGCACAAAAATGGCTGTGGAACATATAGTTTGCGAAAACTGCTCTGATCACAATCCGCTACTGACACAAACATACTGGCCAGAGCTAGCACACTGTATCAGTAGCGAGCTGCATAAGCAAATATATTGTGATGATTTCATAACAGTTTTGTCAACCCACAATGGCTGAAGGAGGAGAAGAAAGGAATTTGGTTTGAGATTTACTGTTAAAGCCATTTCAAGAAAACCTTTCAAGAAAAATTGGACATCAATTACAAAAGTCTGCCATTTATTTCCTGGCTAATGGTACCCTCTAGTGGACATCACACCTCACTTTTTTTTGGTCTGGATTGATACAGACGTAGCACGACTGATGGCCTCGCGATAAAACCCACGACCTGCCACTGCATATATGTTGTAACCTCCGGTGGTCGTTATTCGCGTATTTGAGGGATGCGCTAGTCCAAAAAGTGTGACATCACATAGAGAAGGTAGGTGCCTCCAACAAAGAGATTCGGCTCGAGGAGTCAGAGTTAGGAGAGCATGGGCATGAGTTGTGACCATCAGCAACTCCGGTATGTGTGTGCTGTTTTATATATACAGTGATACCTTGGCTTACAAACTTAATTGGTTCCCAGACAAAGTGTGTATCCCAAACATTAATTTCCCATAGGAAACCAGTAAAATGAGAATAATCCGTTCTTAGGTCCCCATAAAACATAATTTTCTACTTTCTAATTTTCTAAGCCTTAAAACAACACAAAATATACCATATTGTATGTATAATAAATATGCTATGGTATTGTAATTAAAGAAATTAACTGTACTGTATAATGAAGTCGTTTTATTTACCGTTGTGATGGTCGTTCAATGCATTAAACACTTGATGAGGAACGAAACCTTCTTTCACCATCTTGAGGAATGATCCCTGGTAGGTGCTTTCTTTGTGATAATTTTATCTAGTTCCTCATCAATTGTTGATGTCGTTGATGGTTTGATGGAATGGAGTGGCCGGTTTCATCAGCATTAAACATTTGATGATATATATATATATATATATATATATATATATATATATATATTATATATATATATATATATATATATATATATATATATAAATCTGCGTCTCACCCACCATGGGTGGTGTCTGTCCCCTATTTTAGCTCGGGTCCTCTACCAGAGGCCAGGAAGCTTGAAGGTTCTGCGCAGTATCCGTGCTGTTCCCAGCACTGCGCTTTTCTGGACCGAGATATTCGATGTTGTTCCTGGGATCTGTTGCAACCACTCGTCGAGTTTGGGGGTCACTGCCCCGAGTGCTCCGACCACCACAGGCACGACTGTCACCTTTACCTTCCAGGCTCTCTCCAGCTCCTCTCTGAGCCCTTGGTATTTCTCGATTTTCTCATGTTCCTTCTTTCTGATGTTTCCATCACTCGGGACCGCTACATCCACGACAACGGCTTTCTTTTCCCCTTTATCTATGACCACGATATCTGGTTGGTTGGCCATTACCATCTTGTCGGTCTGTATCTGGAAGTCCCACAGGATCTTTGCTCGGTCATTCTTCACCACCTTGGGAGATGTTTCCCATTTCGACCTTGGGGTTTCCAGTCCATACTCCGCACAGATGTTTCGGTAGACTACGCCAGCCACCTGGTTATGGCGCTCCTTGTAGGCTTTCCCTGCCAGCATCTTACACCCTGCAGTTATGTGTTGGATTGTCTCAGGTTCCTCTTTGCACAACCTACACCTTGGGTCTTGTCTGGTGTGGTATATCCCTGCCTCTATGGCTCTGGTGTTCAGGGCCTGCTCTTGGGCAGCCAGGATGAGTGCCTCTGTGCTGTCCTTTAGGCCAGCCCTCTCTAGCCACTGATAGGACTTATTGAGATGAGCCACTTCTGCTATGGTTCGGTGGTACATCCCGTGTAGGGGCTTCTCCTCCCATGCTTGTCCCTCTTCCATCACCTCATCCTCTGTTCCCCATTGTCTGAGACATTCTCTGAGTACATCATCCGTTGGAGCCTTCTCTTTGATGTATTCATGGAGCTTGGATGTTTCATCCTGGACAGTGGCTCTCACACTCACTAGTCCCTGGCCTCCTTCCTTACGGCTTGTGCTGGACTTGGGATGGAACCCTCCTTGCATGGTGAGGAGTTTTCGGGTCTTAACATCCGTGGTCTGAATCTCTTCCTTTGGCCACCTTGTTATTCCTGCAGGGTATCTGATCACTGGCAGGGCATAGCTGTTTATTGCCCGGGTCTTGTTCTTGCCATTGAGCTGGCTTCTGAGGACTTGCCTCACCCGCTGGAGGTATTTGGTAGTTGCCGCTTTCCTTGTTGCTCGTTCGAGGTTGCCATTGGCCTGTGGTATACCAAGGTACTTGTAGCTGTTTTCAATGTCTGCTATTGTTCCTTCAGGGAGTGAGACCCCTTCAGTGTGGACTACCTTGCCCCTCTTAGTCACCATCCGACTACATTTCTCCAGCCCGAATGACATTCCGATATCACTGCTGTAGATCCTGGTTGTGTGGATCAGGGAGTCTATGTCCCTTTCGCTCTTAGCATACAGCTTTATGTCATCCATGTAGTGGAGGTAACTAATCGTAGCTCCATTTCTGAGGCGGTATCCATAGCCTGTCTTGGCGATTATCTGGCTGAGGGGGTTCAGTCCGATGCAGAACAGCAGCGGGGAGAGTGCATCACCTTGGTATATGCCACATTTGATGGACACTTGCGTTAGTGGCTTGCCATTGGCTTCAAGTGTGGTTTTTCCACATCCTCATCGAGTTTGCAATGAAGGCTTTCAGGGTCCTGTTGACCTTATACAACTCCAAGCATTCAGTGATCCATGTGTGTGGCATCGAGTCATATGCTTTCTTGTAATCAATCCAGGCTGTGCACAGGTTGGTATATCGGGACCTGCAGTCTTGTGCGACTGTTCTGTCAACCAGCAGCTGATGTTTGGCACCTCTAGTACCTCTACTAATGCCTTTTTGTGCTTTGCTCATGTATTGATCCATGTGTCCACTTATCTTAGCCGCAATGATGCCTGACATGAGCTTCCATGTTGTGGAGAGACAGGTTGTTAGCCGATAGTTGGAAGGAACTGCACCCTTTGAGGAATCCTTCATGATCAGGATTGTTCGCCCTTCGGTTAGCCATCCTGGGTGAGTCCCATCCATCAGCAACTGGTTCATTTGTGCTGCTAAGCGCTCGTGGAGAGCTGTGAGTTTCTTTAGCCAGTAGGTGTGGACCATATCCGGGCCTGGTGCCGTCCAGTTTTTCATACGTGAGACTCTTTCTTGTATATCTGCCGCTGTGATGGTAACTGGGTTCTGTTCAGGGAGGTTGCTGTGCTCCTCTTTCAGAGTCACCAGCCATTGTGCACTGCTGTTATGTGTGACCTCTTTCTCCCATTTGCCTTTCCAGTATCTTTCAGTTTCCAGCCTTGGAGGGTCTGCTCTGCTGTTAGAACCCTGCCACTGAGCGTACACTTTCGCAGGTTATGTTGCGACCAGCCTGTTTATTCTCTTTCGTGTACCTCTTTAGGCGACTGGACAAGGCCTGGAGCCTTTGTTTGGCAGTTTCGAGTGCTTCAGGTATGGTTATCTGCATGTACCTCTTGGGTATTGGCCTTTTATTCACACCTCTCTGGGTCTCCGTCAATTGACTCAAATCTTTCCGAGCCGCCTTGATCTTAGCCTCCAACCGTCTTTTCCATGGTGGGTAATGAATCTCGTGGCTCTCATGGTTGCTCTTGTAGCCAAGCATCTCTAGGATCACTGATGCTGAGGCGTATATAAGCTCATTGGTTTCCGTGATCGTTCCGGTCGGGATCGTTCTCAGTGCTGCATTCACAGTTTCCATGAGACTTTCAGGTGGTACTTCACAGAGCCGTTGTAATCGGTTTCTTAGTTGCCCAGTTTTCATTCTTGCCATGATCTTATTTCTCAGGTCAGTTGCTGCCTCGCTCAGCATTTCTCATCATTCATTGGGGCTTGCCTCCCAATCTCTGGTTGAACCTCTTCCTCTGATGTGGCAGCCTGGGGCCCTTCACCTCTGAATTTGTGTTGTACCTCATCAATCTCAAGTTGTGATAGCAATTGCCGTTTGTGGATATTGGAACACTGAGCTACTAGTTGTTTCGTGGTCAACCGTGACTGTGGGTTTCGAAGTAACCATTCAGCCCCCATTCTCCGCATGTAACCCCTTTGACTAGGGTTGCTTGAGTAGTAGCATTCCAACAGAGCCGGGCGACGTCTGAGCCGGCATGTCATTCCATTTATTGTCTCTCATCATTGTATGAGGTAGGCATTCGAACCCTCGTGTCCCATATGCCAAACCGATGCATGCCTTATCAACTGAGCTATCCAGCCGCTATATATATATATATATATATATATATATAATCCTCGTCTCACCCACCATGGGTGGTGTCTGTCCACCATTTCAGCTCGGGTCCTCTACCAGAGGCCAGGAAGCTTGAGGGTTCTGCGCAGTATCCGTGCTGTTCCCAGCACTGCGCTTTTCTGGACCGAGATATCCGATGTTGATCCCGGGATCTGTTGCAACCACTCGTCGAGTTTGGGGGTCACTGCCCCGAGTGCTCCGACCACCACAGGCACGACTGTCACCTTTACCTTCCAGGCTCTCTCCAGCTCCTCTCTGAGCCCTTGGTATTTCTCGATTTTCTCATGTTCCTTCTTTCTGATGTTTCCATCACTCGGGACCGCTACATCCACGACAACCGCTTTCCTTTCCCCTTTATCTATGACCACGATATCTGGTTGGTTGGCCATTACCATCTTGTCGGTCTGTATCTGGAAGTCCCACAGGATCTTTGCTCGGTCATTCTTCACCACCTTGGGAGATGTTTCCCATTTTGACCTTGGGGTTTCCAGTCCATACTCCGCACAGATGTTTCGGTAGACTACGCCAGCCACCTGGTTATGGCGCTCCTTGTAGGCTTTCCCTGCCAGCATCTTACACCCTGCAGTTATGTGTTGGATATATATATATATATATAGTAAAGTCTCGTTATATCGATATCGGATATATCGATAGTCCCGGTTATATCGATACTATTTCTATGCACGCACGGAGAAAATTACATGCAAACAGGGTCGGATATATCGATAGTCCCGGTTATATCGATTTTTTTCGGACTCCCTTGAATATCGATATAACGAGACTTTACTGTATATATATATATATATATATATATATATATATATATATATATGTACAATTGAAACGTAGGCTGGGGTGCCGCCCTAACTGATGGCGGAGCTTTGATGTGTAGTACTTAGGGAATGTGGGAGGCAACTGGATTAGGTTACTAGCATGTAAATCATGCATGTTGAATCACCTTTAACAGACAAACCTTTAACAGACACAAATGCTTCTCCTTAGCATCAGGCATTCCTCAACAAAAAAAAACACAAGCTATTTTTTATGCAATTGACCTAACGATTTCTTACTTGCTTTAAAAAAAGGCAGAAAACTGACAAATCCCGAGTCAATCAGTGACCTGTAAAGTGCTTCCTGGCCATGAGGCTTCCTGCAGTAATTTGTGCCATTCCAGGCTGCTGACCAACTATTAAGAGCATCAAATAGCCAATACAAATCCAGTTCATGTGAAAGCCTCTTGGCCCGGCAGTCCCTGACCTGTAATCACCTGACAAAAGTCCTTCCGGTTATGCCAGGTCGCAGGCTGTAAACTTTTTTTTTTTTTTGGGGGGGGATGCCTACGGCGTTTTATCTACGGTAATTCAATTCATTTCATGACACAATGCCATGGGATCATGACCATGTTTTCCTTTGGCTTCAGCAACAATCCTACCAGGTGGGAGAAAAATAACTACGAAATATTGCTTACATGTGAGTGAGTGTCTGACTTTTCCACACTTTCAAATTTTCCCGGAAATCTGCGGGAACCTCCCACTGCTCTTGGCTCAAGAAGATGTGTTTTTATTGTGGGTACCGAGCCACTGAGCAATTAGATGAGTTTATGGTGAATGCAATAATTGCTGGCACGTGTCATTCTGTCAGAGATAATTTCCCCCTTCGTTCTTAATGATGACCTGCGCATGTTGCCAAGGGTGGACACAGGCCACAGTCATATCTATTAAGCAATGAGGGAAAAGATTGCTTTTGTAACCTTGTAATTCCTCCCATTCTGTATTTCCTAGAACTACATTTTGGGCAGACAAATGGAAATATATCCATGTATTGCATATTATATATAATGTATTTTTGCAAAGACGTTTCATTTTAAACCTTGACTGAGTAATCAATCACATTTGAGTACATAAGTGCATTATCAAATTTGATAACATAAAGTTCCTAATCAGGTCATGGAAATTTTGAATTTTCCAAAGATAAGGTACAAAATGAATGAATAATTGCACAAACTCTTAGTCAAACCAAAAAATAACTAATTTAAATAGCTCAAGACAAGCAGCCATGTGATTTGTATTATCATGTCAGTTTTGCATGAAAGTTCAGAGTATTTTTGGGGTGCCAAAAACATACTGTTAGTAAACAAATGTACTCCAGTCATGCTTCTTGTTTAACCTAATGATTTATATGAATCTGATTTGACATGATGATAATGATGACAAAGATGGACCTTCAGCAGGTTCGGGTGATTAAGAGATGGCAATGTATTAACAGGTGCCAATTATGTGATGGCAAGAAGGAAAGAGTACTTTGAAGAATTGATGAATGAGGAAAATGATAAAGAACAAAGAGTAGAAGACGTGACTGTTGTGGATCGTAGCAAACATTAGCAAGGATGAAGTGAGGAGGGCGCTGAAGAGGATGAAGGGGGGAAAGGCACTCGGGCCTGATGATTTACCAATCGAGGTATGGAAGTGTCTTGGAGAGGTGGTGGTGGTGATCCTGACTTGGTTATTCAACAAGATCTTAGCTGGTGAACAGATGCCTGAAGAATGGAGACGAAGTGTACTCGTGCCCATTTTTAAGAACAAAGGAGATGTGCAGAGTTGTACCAACTGCAGAGGAATAAAGTTGATGAGCCATACAATGAAACTCTGGGAAAGAATAGTTGAAGCTAGACTAAGAGCAGAAGTGAACATTTGTGAGCAGCAGTATGGCTTCATGCCAAAAAAGAGTACGACGGAGGCAGTGTTTGCTTTAAGAATGCTGATACATTCAGAGAAGGTAAGAAATAATTGCATTGTGTCTTTGTAGATCTGGAGAAAGCGTACGACAGGGTGCCCAGACAAGAGCTGTGGTATTGCATGAAGAAGTCTGGAGTGACAGAAAAGTATGTCAGAGCAGTGAAAGACATTTATCATGACTGTAAGACAGTTGTGAGGTGTGCTGTCGGTGTGACGGAGGAATTCAAGGTGGAGGTGGGACTCCACCAGGGGTCAGCTCTAAGCCCCTTCTTTTTTGCTATGGTGATGGACAGGCTGACAGACGATGTTAGACAAGAATCTCCTTGGACCATGATGTTTGCAGATGACATTGTGGTCTGTAGCGAGAACGGGGAACAGGTGGCGGAGAAACGAGAGATGTGGAGATATACCCTGGAAAGCAGAGGAATGAAGATCAGTCGCAGCAAGACGGCATACATGTGTGTGAATGAGAGGGATCCAAGTGCAAAAGTGATGCTACAGGGAGAAGAAATAAAGAAGGTGGAAGATTTTAAGTACTTGGGGTCAACTGTCCAGAGCAATGGAGAGTGTGGAAAAGAGGTGAAGAAGCGTGTACAGGCAGGCTGGAGCGGCTGGAGTAAAATGTCAGGTGTGATGCGTGATAGAAGGGTTTCAGCTCGGATAAAAGGAAAAGTGTATAAAACAGTGGTGAGACCAGCCATGATGTTTGGATTGGAGACAGTGCCACTGAATAAAAGACAGGAATCAGAGCCGGAGGTAGCAGAGCTGAAGATGTTGAGGTTTTCTTTGGGAGTGACCAGGTTGGATAGGATCAGGAATGAGTACATTAGAGGGACAACTCATATTAGAGGCGTTGGAGAAAAAGTCAGAGAGACCAGACAGAGATGGTTTGGACATGTCCAGAGGAGAGAGAGTGACTATATCGGGAGAAGGATGCTGAGCCTTTGACTGCCAGGCAGGAGAGTGAGAGGAAGACCGAAGAGGAGGTTTATGGATGTGGTCAAAGAGGACATGAAGGTAGCTGGTGTGAGAGAAGAGGATGCACAAAACCGGGATAGATGGAGCACATTGATTCGCTGTGGCGACCCCTGAAGGGAAAAGCCGAAAGGAAAAGAAGAGGGGATTTATATGAATCTGATTTATGAGGTAGGCAGTTATCACTGTTTGATAATCAATTTCAGAGTCAGGTTGCACATGTATACTGACCAAAGCTATAACGTCAATTCTGCGGTCAGAGGAAGAAATCTTATCTTCAGAAGGTTCACAGGCATTCTGGAGCCTATCTCAGTTGTCTTCGGGCAATAGGTGGGAAGCCAAGTGCCACACAGGCACGGGGAAATGATACAAACTCATCAAAGGAAGGCCGCAGCAGGTATCTGTCATGATCTGGTTGGCGTCCAGCGGGTTGGCGCTGTCGACCTCGCCTGACACCTGCACAGGTGCTGGTCGTCCCGATCAGTGGCGAACTGCCACGTTCGGATTGGCAACCAACGGGTAGCGCTGTCAGCCCTGCCTGCTGCCTCGCAGGTGCTGGTCGTTCCCAATCAGTGACACTCAAAAGGACTCCCGGCACGACCATTCGCTGTCGGGTCATTGTTTTTATAATGTCAGTGGGAAACACAAAAAAATGGTGCCGGTTGTCCTTTAAATGTAGTGTGTACAAACCTCATAGCACAGTAAGAACCCAATTTATTAACTGTCTTTCAAATGTGAAAAATATCCCTGATCAGTTAATAAATTTGTCTCAAGCAATATGGCGTTTACATACTATTTCGTAGATACTTGGAGGAGGAAATGGAAATAGATTAAAATAACATATGCACTGTGATTCATCAAGATTGCGTCTGTTTTTAATAGGTTTTCATTGAAGGGACAAAGTTAAAGAAATCAACATTTATTGAAAAATGGAATCACTTTCAACATTCAAAACATATTATTCCACAACGAAATATTCAAGCTCAATAATACCCACTTGTGTTAAATTCCGCCAAATCATAGATGGTTTGTCCTGACTGCGCGCTCAACAAACTCCTCACTGACGCCCTCGCCTTCACGCGCAAACAATACACGTGTACCGTCGCCGAGCACACAGACATAGGCAACCTGCAGTGAAATTTGCATACTCGGCACGGCAGCCAATCAGAAGCATGCTGCTTTCTTCCGGCCTTTCGCAAGCGTTATAAAGTCGTGCAATTGCATATCGTTTTCCAAAATAGATGCACAGAACCTCAGCCCAGAAGAAAGATTCAATAGAAGCTAACAACATATGTGACGCTACAAAACGTAAATTTACATTAAACCGTGACTGTAAAGTGTACGTGAGACTCATGAAAGGGGCTGAGTGGCTCGTAGGAAGCAATGCAAACGTTGCATTGTGCACCACAATGACAATCGACTACTGCAGCAAAATGAAGCCATGCGCATTCACCGTAAATTAAGCAAGGTAGCATTTGTAGTAGGTACAATGTTGACAATGTTTTTTAATGTGATTAGTTGTCTCATTGTGCTTCAGGTTGTGAAAGATGGGGCAGGCAACTTCTCAGTTATCTGCCCTGATGTCCCGCTAACTTTTTGTCATGAGTTTCAGATGCTGTTTTTACTATAATTTGGGCAGGTACGGCGGCGGGCCGGATTAAAAAGCCTAACGGGCCGTATGTGGCCCGCGGGCCGTAGTTTGCCCATAGCTGGGCTAACCAGTCGATTGCCACGTCAAAACTAATTTATTATAAATATACCCGGACCCATTCTTAATCCATATCCATAAATTGTAGTTTGAAATCTGTTAAGTACATAAAGTACTTTACCCCCGACAGTACTTTTACTCCCCAATGAAAAGCGTAAACATTTGCTCGAAAGCTGAATCAAATGTTACAAAGGAAATGTCTCTGTAACATCCATACAAGCTGATGTAATGGAGTCTTCTGTATTTTACGGGAAAATATGTAAGCCCTCGAATACAACTTTCCAAGCTTCAAGCGGATACATGAGGAATAGCGGATCAATTGATGTCCTTTCAGATCAAATTTTTAAGGAAATGTACACATTGGTAAAAAAGGGGACCTACTGAGATTTACTTTGACAGTTTTATGGGAGGTTCACAATGTAAGTAAGTAAACTTTATTTATATAGCACTTTTCATAGGTAAAACCACAAAATGCTTCACAAAATTTAAAACAGTCATAATAAAAACAATACACAATAAAGTGCAAAAGTGAAAAAATATGCAAACAGAAAACAGCAGTTAGTCAAACGCCTGTTTAAATAAAAAAGTCTTTAAATGTTTTTTAAAAGTCTCAACTGACTCAGCGTCGTGATAAGGGTAGTGCATTCCAATGGTGAGGGGCTACCGCTTGAAAAGCTCTGTCACCTCTAGTTTTAAATCAGGTACGTGGTACAACCAGCAAACGTTGGTCAGATGATCTCAGACTGCGTGTGGGAGAATAAAACTGTATAAAGTCAGACAGATAAGAGGGAGCTTGCCCATGCAGAGATCTGAAAGTGAGAACTAAGATCTTAAAATGGGTTTTAAAATGCACTGGTAACCATTGCAGTGAGGCCAGCACAGGGGTGATGTGTGCCCTCTTGCTAGTTTGGGTTAAGCGTCTTGCAGCAGAGTTCTGAACATCCTGGAGATGCTCCATATATTTCTTGTTAAAACACGTAAAGAGGCGGTTACAATAATCTAAGCGAGATGAGATAAAAGCATGGATAAACATTTCTAGTTCACCTCTTGATATCAGTGACCTAATTTTTGAAATGTTCCTCAAGTGGAGGAAACTGTTTTTTGCCACAAACTTTGCATTTAGATTAACGGACATTGCTGAATCAAAAACAGCACCTAAATTCCTGATTTTGGGCTGGACAGACGAGCATAGAACACCAATATGCTGCTTGATCTGGGGGATGGTGTCATCAGGAGTGATTATTAATGTTTCCGTCTTGGCAGAGTTGAGCTGAAGGTAATTAGTGTGTAACCATTACTGATAAGATTGTTCAGACCTGATACTAATTAAGTGAAATGCTCAATTGTGGCAAAGACATGTGCCACAGCCCAATTGCAATTCTGGTTAGATGAAAGTAGGATTAAAATTCTCTTCAGGAGATGAGATGAGATGAGATGAGATGAGATGAGATGAGATGAAAGTTAAAGAAATCAACATTTATTGAAAAATGGAATCACTTTCAACATTCAAAACATATTATTCCACAACGAAATATTCAAGCTCAATAATACCCACTTGTGTTAAATTCCGCCAAATCATAGATGGTTTGTCCTGACTGCGCGCTCAACAAACTCCTCACTGACGCCCTCGCCTTCACGCGCAAACAATACACGTGTACCGTCGCCGAGCACACAGACATAGGCAACCTGCAGTGAAATTTGCATACTCGGCACGGCAGCCAATCAGAAGCATGCTGCTTTCTTCCGGCCTTTCGCAAGCGTTATAAAGTCGTGCAATTGCATATCGTTTTCCAAAATAGATGCACAGAACCTCAGCCCAGAAGAAAGATTCAATAGAAGCTAACAACATATGTGACGCTACAAAACGTAAATTTACATTAAACCGTGACTGTAAAGTGTACGTGAGACTCATGAAAGGGGCTGAGTGGCTCGTAGGAAGCAATGCAAACGTTGCATTGTGCACCACAATGACAATCGACTACTGCAGCAAAATGAAGCCATGCGCATTCACCGTAAATTAAGCAAGGTAGCATTTGTAGTAGGTACAATGTTGACAATGTTTTTTAATGTGATTAGTTGTCTCATTGTGCTTCAGGTTGTGAAAGATGGGGCAGGCAACTTCTCAGTTATCTGCCCTGATGTCCCGCTAACTTTTTGTCATGAGTTTCAGATGCTGTTTTTACTATAATTTGGGCAGGTACGGCGGCGGGCCGGATTAAAAAGCCTAACGGGCCGTATGTGGCCCGCGGGCCGTAGTTTGCCCATAGCTGGGCTAACCAGTCGATTGCCACGTCAAAACTAATTTATTATAAATATACCCGGACCCATTCTTAATCCATATCCATAAATTGTAGTTTGAAATCTGTTAAGTACATAAAGTACTTTACCCCCGACAGTACTTTTACTCCCCAATGAAAAGCGTAAACATTTGCTCGAAAGCTGAATCAAATGTTACAAAGGAAATGTCTCTGTAACATCCATACAAGCTGATGTAATGGAGTCTTCTGTATTTTACGGGAAAATATGTAAGCCCTCGAATACAACTTTCCAAGCTTCAAGCGGATACATGAGGAATAGCGGATCAATTGATGTCCTTTCAGATCAAATTTTTAAGGAAATGTACACATTGGTAAAAAAGGGGACCTACTGAGATTTACTTTGACAGTTTTATGGGAGGTTCACAATGTAAGTAAGTAAACTTTATTTATATAGCACTTTTCATAGGTAAAACCACAAAATGCTTCACAAAATTTAAAACAGTCATAATAAAAACAATACACAATAAAGTGCAAAAGTGAAAAAATATGCAAACAGAAAACAGCAGTTAGTCAAACGCCTGTTTAAATAAAAAAGTCTTTAAATGTTTTTTAAAAGTCTCAACTGACTCAGCGTCGTGATAAGGGTAGTGCATTCCAATGGTGAGGGGCTACCGCTTGAAAAGCTCTGTCACCTCTAGTTTTAAATCAGGTACGTGGTACAACCAGCAAACGTTGGTCAGATGATCTCAGACTGCGTGTGGGAGAATAAAACTGTATAAAGTCAGACAGATAAGAGGGAGCTTGCCCATGCAGAGATCTGAAAGTGAGAACTAAGATCTTAAAATGGGTTTTAAAATGCACTGGTAACCATTGCAGTGAGGCCAGCACAGGGGTGATGTGTGCCCTCTTGCTAGTTTGGGTTAAGCGTCTTGCAGCAGAGTTCTGAACATCCTGGAGATGCTCCATATATTTCTTGTTAAAACACGTAAAGAGGCGGTTACAATAATCTAAGCGAGATGAGATAAAAGCATGGATAAACATTTCTAGTTCACCTCTTGATATCAGTGACCTAATTTTTGAAATGTTCCTCAAGTGGAGGAAACTGTTTTTTGCCACAAACTTTGCATTTAGATTAACGGACATTGCTGAATCAAAAACAGCACCTAAATTCCTGATTTTGGGCTGGACAGACGAGCATAGAACACCAATATGCTGCTTGATCTGGGGGATGGTGTCATCAGGAGTGATTATTAATGTTTCCGTCTTGGCAGAGTTGAGCTGAAGGTAATTAGTGTGTAACCATTACTGATAAGATTGTTCAGACCTGATACTAATTAAGTGAAATGCTCAATTGTGGCAAAGACATGTGCCACAGCCCAATTGCAATTCTGGTTAGATGAAAGTAGGATTAAAATTCTCTTCAGGAGATGAGATGAGATGAGATGAGATGAGATGAGATGAGATGAGATGAGAGATGAGATAACCTTTATTTGTCTCACATGAGAGACATTACTATTTCACAGCAGCAAATTTGTGAAAGGAAGAAAGTAGAAAAATGAAATCTAGGAGCTGCTGTAAAGGCAGCCACTCGTGGCATCATCTCTTATTTATTTTTACTTATATTGCAAGTGTTTAGAATGTCTTGCATTCTTTAATGTTTCAATCTTTTTTGGTTTCTTTCTTCATTTGTTACCAGTGCGGCCCGTTGGTTTACTGGTTAACGCATCAACCTAGCGGTGCTGAGGTGCACGGATCCTGCCTTTCGGTGTGGACTTTGTAATAATAATTATAATAATAATAATACATTACATTTTAAGCGTCTTTCGAAGCTCTCAGGGACACAGACAAGCATAGGTACTATAATAAATAAAATAAAATACAATCACAAATAGAATGCAATAGATAAAATACAATTAGAAATAGAAACAAGAGAGAGAGCTACACAGAAAATGCCATTTTAAATAGGTGGGTTCTGAGATGGGACTTGAAGGTGGGAAGAGAATCGATGTTACGAATGTTGAGAGGAAGTAGTTCCAGAGTTTGGGGCAGAGCAGCTGAAGGCTCTGTCACCCATCGTGCTGAGACGGGCAAGGGGGGGCACACAGAGGTGGAGGGAGGAAGAGGATCTGAGGGAACGAGAGGGAATAGAAATTTGAAGAAGGTCAGATCGGTATGGGGGGGCAAGGTTATGGATAGCTTTAAATGTTTTCAGAAGAATTTGTATGTTCTCCTCGTGCCTGTGTGGGTTTCCTCCGGGTGCTCTGGTTTTCTCCCACGTTCTCCTAGTTCAAGGTCTAGCACACATACTGCCCAAAGGCAGCCAAGATAGGTGCCAGCACACCCTGTAAACTTTGGGAGCATATAGTGGATCAGAAAATGGATGGATGGATTGATGGATGGATGGATGGATGGATGGATGGATGGATGGATGGATGGATGGATGGATGGATGGATGGATGGATGGATGGATGGATGGATGGATGGATGGATGGATGGATATTTGTTTCAAAAAAAGGCTGGATCATCTCCAGCCATTCATAATCGGTTGCAAACATTTGTCCTTGGGAGAACAATATATACCAGGGATGTCCAAAAATCTGTCCTAAAGGGCCACTGTCTGTCACGTCCGCACGAGGCGTGGCAACAGGTCTTGTCGGACAAAAAGGAGAGCTGGATCCAAAATACTGAATGAAGATATTTATAGGTTCAAAAGAGGCTTTACTGAGACACGCAGGGAACAAACATAAAGTGACGAAACGGAATAGCGAGGCAGCGACTGCCGAGTGGGACCAACCTGCGTACTGTGTGGCGCCTAACCGGGTGACTTTTATCGCCAGAAGGCACAATCAGTGGATTGCGATCAGGTGCGCGAGCCCGGAGGAGCAGGGAGGGGAAGGGTGCGCACCTGACGCCAATCAGGATGTAACACTGTCGTACACATTTTCTAGCTCTCCCAGTCGGAAGACACCTGATTGCAAACATCAGAATTTTTTAATACTGCTTCAGAGGCAATAGAGCGTCTGAGATGTGTGGCAACTGGGGGCGTTGGAAAACAGGCGGAACAGTGACCCTCCAGGCCTGGAGCTGGACATGCCTGATATCCTGTACAGTCCAGTGCAGTTGGATGTCATCCCATTTATGTTCAGCAGATTAAATGTTAATTAGTGCCAGCTGTGTTATTTGACAAGGCAACAAATAAGCCAAGTCCTAATTGTAAACAGCCTTCTAAAACAATACATGACAGAAGCATCTGCAATAGCCTGGATGGCACTGTTTTATGTCACTGTCTTCATACTCAATGAAAACCAGAATTAGACAAAATATTTCAAAGCCAAGACTTAAATGTTTTTATCTTATATAATTGACTGAGTATTCAGCTAAATTAACCGCTGAATAATTTTAGCACTGGCTAATTCCCGCTGGCTCTGTGCATGCTCTGTGTGTGACGATGTGGAATACATATTGGAGAAAAGCTGAGCGTGTGCTGGCGTGAGAACAGACTCTGAGCGGACATCACACCACACTGTGACGGCTCGGGGCAGATAGGAGGCAGCACACAGTCACAGACACCACCTTGCCCAGCCTTCATATCTGCGGTGCCTCACTGGACCCCTCACATATGCACACACACAAAACCTCATGCATCGCAGACTTGTGAATGTTGACAATACACATCTGTGTTTTCTGTAGGATCACAAAAATGTATGAAATTGTAGTGAATTGTAGTGTATGCAATACTCTCATAAGTTTCGATTACTAATCAAAAACTTCAATAAGGAGTAAACCTACTTGGTTGTATGTGTCAGGGTTTGCGATGTGGTGATGGTTGTGGATCCCAAATAAGCAGGCAGGAGGGAGCAGCAGGTTGTATTTGACAAATTTTATTAAAATAAAGTCAGCAGGAACAAAATCAAAAACATCAAAGTCATCCGTACAGAAAAGTACAAAGTATCAAAGAAAACCATGAGTAAAAATCTGCCAAAATGAAACAACCCTGACAGGGTGCAGCAAACATACAACACAATACAATGACCCGACAACGAATGGTCGTGCCGGCAGTCCTTTTAACTGCCACTGATTGGAACGACCAACACCTGTGCAGCTGCAGGCGGGGCCGTCAGCGCTATCCGATGGTCGCCAACCAGAACGTTACAGTCTGCCACTGATTGGAACGACCAACACCTGTGCCGGTGCAGGCGGGGCCGACAGCACCACCCGTTGGTCGCCAACCAGATCATGACAGTATGTTTCGTTAGACAAGCAGCATCTCCTCATCGTACAGAGGAGGAGATGGAATTTGCATGTTTTCCTGTGCGGGTTTTCTCAAGGTACTCCAGTTTTTTCCCACATTACATGAACATACATGACAGGTGTAATGATGACTCTGACACTGTCCGTAGGTGTGATTTTTGAGTGTCAATGGGCATTTGTCTGTGGGTGTCTTCGAAGCTGTCACAGGTTTCCCCAAAAAGCAGGCAACAGGCAAGGAGCAGCAGGGTGGATTGACCAAAATGTGAACAAGAGTACAACTAGAAAAAACACTAACTCAAGGTACGGTACCAAAGTCCTGTAAATCGCAAGGAATCCAAAGCACCGAAAGAAAACTCTGACAGAAGACCAAACTTGACAGGAGTGGAGCACAAGATAATCACATATCTGCAACTCACAAATCTTTATGACCTAACAAAGACAGGCAGAAATCAGGGAACTAACTACAGTGATACCTTGGTTACCGAACTTAATTGGTTCCCAGACAGAGTGTGTAAGGCAAAAAGTGTGTATCCCAAACTTTCATTTCCCATAAGAAACCATTAAAATGAGAATAATCCGTTCCCAGGTCCCCATAAAACATAATTGTCTACTTTCTAAGCCTTAAAACTACACAAAATATACGTTATTTTATGTATAATAAATGTGCTATGGTGTTGTAATTAAATGAATAAAGGTAGTGTATAATAAAGTTGTTTTATTTACCTTTGTGATGGTCGTTGATGGCTTGATGGAATGGAGTGGCCATCTTGAGGAATGATTCCTTGTAAGCTTTGGCAGCTTTATCGTCAGAACTGGCTGCCTCCCCATGACCAATGACACAATGAATCCCTGTACGACACTTAAAAGTTTTCGAACCATCCGTGGCTAGCCTTGAAATCATCAATGGATGACGAACGTACAAGCAAGGTGACGAGACAACGAAAAACACCAGGACAAGAAACAAAGGGTTGAGGTAGCCGATTGATTCAGCACAAAGGGCAATGATGACGAGAACAGGTGGCGACAAAATGCACACAGGAGGAAACAAAAACTAACGTCAACAGACAAACTAAACAGACATCACAACATATCTTGCAGAAGCCATTACAAAAGTGATAAGTAAAAAGCCTTTTATTTATTCTTTTAAAATACTTGTATGAAAAAAATGATATTGTTGGTAGAAAAAAAAACATAGACCCATTTTCATAGTCATATTGTAAAATATTTTTGTTACGTTTTTACAACACAATATTTACTGTTTTTTTTTTAACGTAGCAACCAAGAAGTACAAAAAATATTAAAATAGCTTTAATAGTGTCTGAAACCGATGACAATAAGTTACCGGACACCAGGGAGACAACTATGAAAAGTTGCCTGCCCAGCCATAAAGTTGCCCACCCCTAAAAAAACTCGCAAAAAAAAAAAAACACTATTGCAAAATATACAGTAAAGTCTCGTTATATCGATATCGGTTATATCGATAGTACCGCTTATTACGATACTATTTTCATTTCCCTTGCACATTTCTAGTCTTTTTATGTATAATTAGTACCGTTTAGTACGATACCCGGTTTTTACGATAATCCGGTTATTACGGTGCTCCTTTTCATCCCCCGCCGGCCATTTTTGTTGTTTATATCGATATATCCGTCGCGCCATTGGTCAACTTGGTCACGTGTCTTGTTACGTGAGCCGCCATCAGTCGCGCCATTGGTCGACTTGGTCACATGAGCCACCATCGGTCGCGCTATTGGTCGACTTGGCCGTGTGACTTTGTCACGTGACACGCCATTGGTCGCGCCATTGGTCAACTTGGTAACGTGTCTTGGTTACGTGTCACGCCATCAGTCGCGCCATTGGTCGACTTGGTCAGGTGACTTGGTTACGTACCCAGCACTCGTGTAGCAGAGCCATTTTCATTTTCAGACGCTAGCTCGTGTGTAGCAGACGAGATTGAAGTGTTTGTGTTAAAAGGTAAAAATGGGAAGCAGAAGAAGATTGATGACTTTTTTAAATTGTATACATAATACAGTAAGATGTAAGCGTTGCAGTTTCCCTGTTGTGTTATGTACATGCCCACTGTACTGTATATGAATGCAATCGTTTTTTGCAACAATGTTTCTTGTTTTGTCTGCTGAAGCGCGATGATTTTGAAAATTATTAACATTCCATACTGTGTATTAAAGGACAGCCGATGTCACTTTTTATTCAAATGCAAATAAAAATGACTTCACGCCAAGACGTCTTGCATTGCTTGTGAATCCAAACAATGGCTTCAGATTCGGATAATATGCTTTCTTGTTACACATCCAGTTATGAATATGTTTCAAATACACTGTAGTTCTGACGATTAAAGCATACATGTTTACAATCATTAAAGAATTATATGTGCCATTTTGAGGCAACATTGGGGGAACATCTCACCCAAAAAAAGGGAGCTAATGGCCACTAAAACAATACATGACAGAAGCATCTGCAATAGCCTGGATGGCACTGTTTTATGTCACTGTCTTCATACTCAATGAAAACCAGAATTAGACAAAATATTTCAAAGCCAAGACTTAAATGTTTTTATCTTATATAATTGACTGAGTATTCAGCTAAATTAACCGCTGAATAATTTTAGCACTGGCTAATTCCCGCTGGCTCTGTGCATGCTCTGTGTGTGACGATGTGGAATACATATTGGAGAAAAGCTGAGCGTGTGCTGGCGTGAGAACAGACTCTGAGCGGACATCACACCACACTGTGACGGCTCGGGGCAGATAGGAGGCAGCACACAGTCACAGACACCACCTTGCCCAGCCTTCATATCTGCGGTGCCTCACTGGACCCCTCACATATGCACACACACAAAACCTCATGCATCGCAGACTTGTGAATGTTGACAATACACATCTGTGTTTTCTGTAGGATCACAAAAATGTATGAAATTGTAGTGAATTGTAGTGTATGCAATACTCTCATAAGTTTCGATTACTAATCAAAAACTTCAATAAGGAGTAAACCTACTTGGTTGTATGTGTCAGGGTTTGCGATGTGGTGATGGTTGTGGATCCCAAATAAGCAGGCAGGAGGGAGCAGCAGGTTGTATTTGACAAATTTTATTAAAATAAAGTCAGCAGGAACAAAATCAAAAACATCAAAGTCATCCGTACAGAAAAGTACAAAGTATCAAAGAAAACCATGAGTAAAAATCTGCCAAAATGAAACAACCCTGACAGGGTGCAGCAAACATACAACACAATACAATGACCCGACAACGAATGGTCGTGCCGGCAGTCCTTTTAACTGCCACTGATTGGAACGACCAACACCTGTGCAGCTGCAGGCGGGGCCGTCAGCGCTATCCGATGGTCGCCAACCAGAACGTTACAGTCTGCCACTGATTGGAACGACCAACACCTGTGCCGGTGCAGGCGGGGCCGACAGCACCACCCGTTGGTCGCCAACCAGATCATGACAGTATGTTTCGTTAGACAAGCAGCATCTCCTCATCGTACAGAGGAGGAGATGGAATTTGCATGTTTTCCTGTGCGGGTTTTCTCAAGGTACTCCAGTTTTTTTCCCACATTACATGAACATACATGACATGTGTAATGATGACTCTGACACTGTCCGTAGGTGTGATTTTTGAGTGTCAATGGGCATTTGTCTGTGGGTGTCTTCGAAGCTGTCACAGGTTTCCCCAAAAAGCAGGCAACAGGCAAGGAGCAGCAGGGTGGATTGACCAAAATGTGAACAAGAGTACAACTAGAAAAAACACTAACTCAAGGTACGGTACCAAAGTTCTGTAAATCGCAAGGAATCCAAAGCACCGAAAGAAAACTCTGACAGAAGACCAAACTTGACAGGAGTGGAGCACAAGATAATCACATATCTGCAACTCACAAATCTTTATGACCTAACAAAGAAAGGCAGAAATCAGGGAACTAACTACAGTGATACCTTGGTTACCGAACTTAATTGGTTCCCAGACAGAGTGTGTAAGGCAAAAAGTGTGTATCCCAAACTTTCATTTCCCATAAGAAACCATTAAAATGAGAATAATCCGTTCCCAGGTCCCCATAAAACATAATTGTCTACTTTCTAAGCCTTAAAACTACACAAAATATACGTTATTTTATGTATAATAAATGTGCTATGGTGTTGTAATTAAATGAATAAAGGTAGTGTATAATAAAGTTGTTTTATTTACCTTTGTGATGGTCGTTGATGGCTTGATGGAATGGAGTGGCCATCTTGAGGAATGATTCCTTGTAAGCTTTGGCAGCTTTATCGTCAGAACTGGCTGCCTCCCCATGACCAATGACACAATGAATCCCTGTACGACACTTAAAAGTTTTCGAACCATCCGTGGCTAGCCTTGAAATCATCAATGGATGACGAACGTACAAGCAAGGTGACGAGACAACGAAAAACACCAGGACAAGAAACAAAGGGTTGAGGTAGCCGATTGATTCAGCACAAAGGGCAATGATGACGAGAACAGGTGGCGACAAAATGCACACAGGAGGAAACAAAAACTAACGTCAACAGACAAACTAAACAGACATCACAACATATCTTGCAGAAGCCATTACAAAAGTGATAAGTAAAAAGCATTTTATTTATTCTTTTAAAATACTTGTATGAAAAAAAATGATATTGTTGGTAGAAAAAAAACATAGACCCATTTTCATAGTCATATTGTAAAATATTTTTGTTACGTTTTTACAACACAATATTTACTGGTTTTTTTTAAACGTAGCAACCAAGAAGTACAAAAAATATTAAAATAGCTTCAATAGTGTCTGAAACCGATGACAATAAGTTACCGGACACCAGGGAGACAACTATGAAAAGTTGCCTGCCCAGCCATAAAGTTGCCCACCCCTACAACTTCAAACACAATAAGACGATGAATCGCAAAAAAAAAAAAACACTATTGCAAAATATACAGTAAAGTCTCGTTATATCGATATCGGTTATATCGATAGTACCGCTTATTACGATACTATTTTCATTTCCCTTGCACATTTCTAGTCTTTTTATGTATAATTAGTACCGTTTAGTACGATACCCGGTTTTTACGATAATCCGGTTATTACGGTGCTCCTTTTCATCCCCCGCCGGCCATTTTTGTTGTTTATATCGATATATCCGTCGCGCCATTGGTCAACTTGGTCACGTGTCTTGTTACGTGAGCCGCCATCAGTCGCGCCATTGGTCGACTTGGTCACATGAGCCACCATCGGTCACGCTATTGGTCGACTTGGCCGTGTGACTTTGTCACGTGACACGCCATTGGTCGCGCCATTGGTCAACTTGGTAACGTGTCTTGGTTACGTGTCACGCCATCAGTCGCGCCATTGGTCGACTTGGTCAGGTGACTTGGTTACGTACCCAGCACTCGTGTAGCAGAGCCATTTTCATTTTCAGACGCTAGCTCGTGTGTAGCAGACGAGATTGAAGTGTTTGTGTTAAAAGGTAAAAATGGGAAGCAGAAGAAGATTGATGACTTTTTTAAATTGTATACATAATACAGTAAGATGTAAGCGTTGCAGTTTCCCTGTTGTGTTATGTACATGCCCACTGTACTGTATATGAATGCAATCGTTTTTTGCAACAATGTTTCTTGTTTTGTCTGCTGAAGCGCGATGATTTTGAAAATTATTAACATTCCATACTGTGTATTAAAGGACAGCCGATGTCACTTTTTATTCAAATGCAAATAAAAATGACTTCACGCCAAGACGTCTTGCATTGCTTGTGAATCCAAACAATGGCTTCAGATTCGGATAATATGCTTTCTTGTTACACATCCAGTTATGAATATGTTTCAAATACACTGTAGTTCTGACGATTAAAGCATACATGTTTACAATCATTAAAGAATTATATGTGCCATTTTGAGGCAACATTGGGGGAACATCTCACCCAAAAAAAGGGAGCTAATGGCCAGCTCCGTTTCTTATATGGCGCTTGGCTGCCCTCTTTTGGCACCTTTTGTTTAATGCAGTTCGGCGCATGATCGGATATATCGATAGTCCCGGTTATATCGATATTTTTTCGGACTCCCTTGAATATCGATATAACGAGACTTCACTGTATATACAAATATTAATATACAAATTGCCAAACGAACTGAAATTCCGAAATTTCCAAACTGAACGAAGATTTCGAAATTGGAAAAAAAAGCAAAAATTGGATTTGAAAAAAAAAATCATGTTTTTATTGTTGAAAAAGTTTTTATTGTTGAAGAGACGTTTGGTAAGTTGTACGCCTGACGTTAAAGTTGCACGCCACGGGCATCCGGGCAGAAGTTATTTCAGACACTGGCTTAAAACTAAAACTAATAAACGTTAAATTAAATTAAGCATTTTGCTGAAAAGCCATTAAAACAAACACGCTCACTCTGATATTTAAAACTAACAACATTCAAAAACAAAACTCACATTGAAAACAATGACAAATAAGAATTCATATAATATTATGTAACCCTCGTGCTGAGACAGTGACTTCACAAGCCAGGTGATTTGCAGCTCATGCAATGATGAAGGCAGTTTATGGCTGGGGGACTAAATATTAACGACACATGACATTGACTGTTAACGCTTCATACATACTGGTTGTCACCCATATGCTTCAGTTTGGCGCAATCACGGGCTCAACCATGAGCAGGGGCCGTTTTCTCACCAATCAGATGTGAGGGAACCACTGAGGGTACCACTCCCCCTCTTAGTCCAGCACGGAGTCCAGAGTGGCGTGGTTCTGTTCCGTTTGTGACCAACAGATAGCAATGGAAGGCTTCTCCTCCAACGTTGCACCTGCTGGTCATCATGTCAGTAACTTTTTGATTTTAAAAGGACTGCCATGTCAAACACTTGGCATGGCATCATTGTGTTATTGTAATAGGTTTTTAAAGAGACGCAATTGACTTAGTAATGGTCTGTATTGCTGTTTGGCACAAATCCTGCTTGTTTAGGTGTAACATGATAGTTAAAATATTTTTTCTTCCCCTCCCATAACAGCTGAAGATGCTTTCTTTGCCAGGGATGTGCCCATCAGCTGTTGCACCTTCGGAAAAGCTGGGAAAGGCCTACTGCATATCTATTGATATATCCTAACTGACATCAGAAAAACGTTTTGATTGAAATTCTTGTTTTTTACATATGACAAAAGTGTCGTCCACATATCTAAACCAGTGCCTAGGTTTTGTCCCCGGGAACGATGTGAGGGCCTGTTTCTCCGTCTCTTCCATGTACAGATTAGCCACTATGGGTGAACCTGGTAAACCCATAGCACAACCATGAATTTGTTTGTAAAATGTTTCCCTAAATTGGTCCGGTTTAAGTTTGGTTCTTTCATGCAGAGAAGAGTCCACCAGCAGTTTCGTCCTCACCACTGAGACTGCTGCTGGGGTTGGGACCAATGTAAAAAGAAAGGTCACATCATATGATGCCAATGTTTCTTCAGGCTCCAATTTGAGGTATTTGATACTCTCTACAAACCCTGTGGTGTTCTCTATGTGATGTTCTGTGTAACCAACCATCAGAGCTAAGATAGTTTTTAAATATTTGGCTACATTGTATGTTGAGTAGTCAATGCTACAAACAATGGGTCTGAGGGGAGAACCTTTCTTTATGTATTTTTGGCAGGCCATAGATACATGGCGTGGCCTCGGTTTACGAACACCTTACCTTTCGAACTTTTCGGTTTACGAATGTTAAATTTATGAAAATTAAACCATGGCATAAGCACTACTTTTCGCGATACACGCCCCCCACCACGGCTGGCGGAGTAATCTTCGGCGGAAGAACACAAAAGCACACGACCGAACAGCACCCCAGCCGGCCAGCCCACCTTTACACACCCCCTTTCTCTCCTTTCTCTGAATGCAAACGTCAATCGCCTCCAAGGAGTTTTTTTCCAGATAATTTTTTCAAGTACGGATATGCTAAGTCAACATTGCTACCATCCTCCGCAACAGAGAAGCCATCAAAGGTGCGTCTGTTGCAAAAGGTGTTGCCGTGCTGTCAAAGCAACGGTCTCTGGCAATTGAAGAAGTTGAAAAACTTCTGTTAATTTGGATTAACAAAAAGCAGCTACCCGGCGACAGCGTGAGTAAATCAATTTTATGCGAGAAAGCACGGCTAATTCACTCCGATATCGCCATGCGGCAACCTGGAAGTTCGCCGCTTATTGAGGATTTTAAAGCCAGCAACGCATGGTTCGAGAACATCTGAGGGCGAGGAGGAGGAGATGGCTGCAACGTCATGTGAGCGCATGAAGGCATGTTGGCAAAGTGGAATAATGTGCAGGCTTTTATCGAACAGTTCCATCCAGAAAAGACTGTGGCTATGAAAATCATCAACATGATGAACGATAATGTGATGCCTCAGTTTCGTAAGACCTTACAAGTCAGAAAGTAACAGGTGTCAATTAAGTTTTTAGTCAGCAAATATGATAAGGAATCTCCAAAGAAGCAAAGAAGAGAAGCCACACCAGAGGTTGAGTTACCAATAGTCTTATGGAAGGTGACTCTCCTTCCATAAGCAATCAACGACAATCACAAAGGTAAATAAAAGTTTATACTTTACATTACAGTTTATTTCTTTAATTACAGTCCTAATAGAATGTGACTCTCTTTCCAAACAGCAATTCCCTCTGACCTCCAACACCATTCTATCAAGCCATCAACAACCATCGCACATGTAAATAAAGTGACTTTATTATACAGTGCAGAGTATTTCTTTCATTACAATACAATAGCACATTTATTATACATAGAATAAGGTATGCTGTGTGTAGTTTTACGGCTTATTTACTTGAAAATTATATTTTATTAAGACCTGGGAACAGATTATTCTCATTTTAATGGTTTCCTATGAGGAATTAATTTTTGGAGTACATAATTTTCGCCTTACAGACTCTGAGAACCAATTAAGTTCATAAGCCAATGTCTCACTGTATAATCGAAAATACATGTGTTTCAGAATCAGAATCAGGATCAGAATCACCTTTATTGCCAAGAATTCAGAACACACAAGGAATTCGTTTCCTGCACAAGTATCATCAAGAAATGGAGAAAAATGGAGGCACTATACAGTTTGTCTATTAGTTTTACTTTCTCTAACTTTTGGAGACAGTCTATAATTTCTTTCTGGTATCTATTGGAAGGGTCCCTTTTTAAGTGTTAGAATCATTGATTAACCTATTTATTTTGTCTTTATAAACCAATGTGTTGAGAAGCACTATACACCTACGCTTGTCTGCAGGAAATAATAGTAAGATTTTTGTGTTTTTGTAGAGTAGTTAACACCTTTCTCTTCAAAGTACAGATGACGGTTGAAGAAACCTTTTCATCGATGGACCACTCCTGTACCACGCTTACACAGACGTAATGAAATGTTATTCAAAATACAAATGTTTGGAACATTTATTTGACAAAAAAAGAAATGTCCAGAACTGTATGTTCCATCTGCATTGTTGGGTTCTTGTGTCATACACATGGACAAATAATAAGTGAGTGTAAAAGAGTCAGAGCCCTGCAACCCCCTTCGACTACGCTGAGAACATTGTGGCGTCTACTTGCCAAATACTGTTTCCTGACGCACACTCAAGTGGAAAATAAAGTCTCACCTGCAATGTCTGAGAATGAATGAATAGGTCTGTGTAGACAGTGCGTAACAATTTTTGATAGACTCATGAAAAACGCCCGTTCTTGGATTAATACATCCCCTTAAAAAGCAGACAACAGCATTCCCTCTAGGGTTCTACATTACGACCCGCCAACCTGCCAAATGCGGGTTAAAATTAAGTTTAGTGGGTGAAACTGTTTGAAAAAGGGTGGTGACGTCTGCTCAACACTATTTTTTTTTACTATAATCTGTACCTCTGTCTGTAAGCAATGTTTACTTTGCCTATTGGATGGGCCAATGGACCTTATTGTAGCATAGTGACAGTACCAGATTAAAATATACGCATTGAATGAAGGCCGAACAATATTACACACATATTAATTCAAAGCCGAGAAGAACAAACCTTGGGAAGGTTTTGAAAAAAAGGACTTCCATTTAATGAGTGATAGATGCATGGGGAGAAGTAAAAGAAAAACACACATATCATTTGCAGTCAACTCGAGTTGCATTCCAAGATCACTCACAGTGTGGGACATCTCAAAGATACATTGGGGGGGGGGGGGGGAATCAATGCATCAAACAGTGCACAAACAAAAAACTAAAGGAATTGTCGGTAGCTCAGATTCAGATGGGGGTCTGATTTTTTTTTTTTTTTCTTCAAAAGCGCTGAAGATATTTGAAACATTAGCATTTTCTGTGTATCTTTATTTATTCCTGTGTATTGTACTTATGTTTTTCATGACGGCAATGTTAATACCACAAGATGGATGAGCCAAGATTGCTCTGAGACCTTAGCCTTAGTCTATTTGCCCAGTTAGTTAAGAACAAGACAAATTTAAATGTGTTAAAATGTAAAATAGATGTGTTAGGTCATCCAAAACATGATGCCAGAGCAGTAACGCAAACATTATGAAGAAGGGTACACTATAAAAAAAATAAGAAAGGAATACATCAAGTTGAGTAAACATAACCTTTCCAAGCAACAAACTACAGTGATACCTTTATTTACTTATTCATCTATCTATTTATTTATTTTGCAATTCATCACCAACAACAATTAGTAAGATGACTAAAAGGGGTAGTAAAAAAATAAAACAGTTTTTATTCTTTTTTTGAGTATCTTGTATACAGAAGGGGTGTTCACATGGCAACTTTTACTCCAGTGTTTCTGCCCCACTCGAGCATTCACACGTACAAAGGTACAAGCAAATGTAACCCTGCCAAGGAGGCAGTTTGAAAAATTACTCCGGATTAAATGCTTGTTTGCGGGGCAGCTACAATATAAAATGGGTCATGTAAATGCGACAGGGGTAGATTCGCAACACATGAGACTTGATTGTGGAAGGTATTTCAGAATCTGAATCAGAATCAGAATACCTTTATGCGTCCCGCAATGGGGAAATTTGCAGTCCACAGCAGCAATTGAAGAGGGATGGGGTTGGGGTGGGAGTGAAAGGATAGAAAACAAGATATTCTAAGCATAACAAAATAAAATGCTCCGTTGTAGTTTTGCCATCTTTTCTTTCGCTCTCTCATCCTTTCATGGTTTGTCAAACTATTTTTTTGCTGCGGGCCACATTATAGCTATGCTTTCCTCTTCAGAATTTGGGGAAACCATGAGAATGTTTCATCTCTTCAACAAATTAGACAGAACAGCACAACAAATTAATGAATAACTAGTTTTCAAATTTGAAGCCAAAAATAATGACTATTATTGTGGTTTACATACGACACTTTAAAATGTTGGTTGTTTTTTGACATGTCACAAACAAGGTGGTGAGAAGGAAGCATACTTTACGCTTGCACATATTTTATTTCCAGATTATTACCAGTGTCTGAAACTAATGACAAAAAGTTAGCAGACAACTATGAAAAGTTGTTGCTCGGCCATAAAGTTGCCTGCCCCATTTTTCACAACTTGAAACACAATAAGACGACTAACCGCAAAAAAAAACATTGTTGCGAAGTATAAAGGATTTTTTTTTATTAAGGAAGTACCTACCACAAATGCTCCCTTGCTGAAGATTTTGCTCCAGTTGTCGTTTGTCATCATGGTGTACAATGCAATGTTTGCGTTACATTGCCAACAAACATTCGTTTGGCAATTTGCATACTCGGCACGGAAGCCAATCAGAAGCCTATTTCGTGCTTCGGAGTATACTGTGACTGTAAAGGCGCTTAGAAAGAGGAGTCCACGTGGCTTGTCGCGGTTTGCTTGTAGCTTTTGCTTTCTTGAATAAAACAAACGTTTGATTTGAAAAAAAAGCGTATTATTATTTTTTTTTTCTTGAAGAATTTGTCGGCCACCCGGGCCGAGACGTTTTGGTAGCTGTACGGCCGACGTAAAAGTTGCACGCCCCGGGCCTCCGGGCAGACGTTATTTCAAACACTTTTATTACTGCCGTATTGCATGGCCGCAGAAACTGCCGTTTGAACGCAAGTGGAGCTGCACCCCAGGGTAAAGACCAACCCGCAGCTCCCGAGCCGCATGCGGCTCTTTGGCTGATTTCATGTGGCTCTTTAGGGGCCGGCTCTTAATGGCCGTCCACATGACAAGCGTAAAAAATGTTTGGCGCTGGCGCTGCCATTCATCCTCTATGTACCGTACTTCTGCGACCATAGCGCGCGCTGCACATTTTGGAGAAAATGTAAGACTTTTAAGGGCACCTTAGAGTGGTGAAGACTTTTAAATGCACCTCATAGTCGTGAAATTATGGTATGAAGCTGACCATGTGACGTTAACACGCATGTGCGTGAGATGAAAATCAATCATTTATGTCGTAAACCACGGGTGGCCAACCAGTCAGAGACTCGACACAAATTGTTTACGACGTAAACAATTCATTTGCGTCAGGTTTGCTCTCAAAATGTCAGGGAAAAAATCCACAGCAAAACGAAAATATGAAGACGAACACGGGACATTTTTAACAGAGTGGGAAAGTTTATATTTTTTGGTTGGCGTAAGGGCAAGCCATTCTGCCTTATATGTCAGGCGTCATTGGCACATTTCAAAGCGTCAAATCTTCAGCGCCACTTCAGCTCACGCCACGCAAACATCGACCAAGAATTCCCCAAAGGGACTGAACTTCGCAAGCACACGTTGGTCACTTTAAAAACTCAACCTGAAAAGCAGATATTTTTTTCCCGAAAATTTACAAAGCACCCAGAGACCGTAACGCTTGCATCATACCAACTGGCTTGGAACATTGGACAGTCTAAAAAGCCACGAAGGGGAGTTTATTAAGAAATGCCTCAGTGACGCTGTTGAAATCTTGTCTCCTGAAAACGACAAACTAAAACAAATGGTAGCAGATGTCCAACTGTCCCGCCACACTGTTGAACGCAGAATTTCAGACATTAGCACCGCTATTGAATCACACCTGCACTCTGACCTTCAAGCATGTGAGTATTTTAGTGTCGCATTGGATGAAAGTTGTGACATACAAGACAAGCCTCAGTTGGCAATATTTGCACGGTCTGTGACAAAGGATTGTGTGATCAAAGAAGAACTCCTTGATATTGTGGTGCCATTAAAAGACAGAACCCGTGGCATAGATGTGAAGGAAACAATGATGGCTGCATTTGCAAAAGCAAATCTGCCCGTACCAAAACTGACTGCAATAGCCACGGATGGAGTACCTGCCATAACCGGATCTGTGAACGGGCTTGTGGGGCTGTGCAAAGCTGACCAAACATTTCCTGAGTTTTGGAATTTCCACTGCATCATCCACAGGGAGCAACTCGTGTCTAAATCATTGAATTTAGAGAATGTCATGAAGCCTGTGATGGAAATCATCAACTACATCCGCACTGACGCGCTTTACCACAGACAATTCAAGAATCTCATCGCTGAGCTGGAATAAGGGCTTCCAGGTGACCTGCCGCTACACTGCACTGTGAGGTGGCTGTCAAAAGGCAAAGTACTCTGTTGCTTTTTTGAGCTTTTGGATGCCGTGAAACTGTTCATGGCAGCAGACATTTAAACAGCTTCTTCCCCCAAGCCATTAACTCTTTGAACTCTTTCAACAGTAGCCAAAATGGAACTGTATAGTGCCACTTAGCAGTTTTTTTTTTACGACGATACTAGTGCAGCGTGTTCTACCGGAAACAAATTCCTTGTGTGTTCTACATACTTGGCAATAAAGATGATTCTGATTCTGATGAAAGAGAAAGACAATGACTATCCCGTGCTCTCGGACCGCGAGTGGGTTATGGATCTGGCTTATTTGGTTGACCTGCTGTATCACTTGGACAAACTGAACCTTACCCTGCAGGGTAAGTCAAAAATTCTGCCTGACTTGGTGCAAAGTGTGTTTGCGTTTGTCAACAAACTGAAGCTGTTCAGGGCGCATATTCAAAAGGGAGATTTAACACATTTTTCCACTGTGCTTAAAGCCAGCGGGCAAGTCACCAGCGCCGCCCTGGATAAGCAAAGAGCCAGATATGCAACACTGGTTGAAAACGTGCACGAAAACTTTGCGACCCGATTCCGTGATCTACAACTGAAAAGGCCGCAGGTTACGTTCCTTGTCGACCCGTTTAATGCGTAGACGGACTGTTTGAAAGCCCTGCTCGTCACAGATGAAGCTGCGGCTGAGTTAGAGATGATCGATCTTTGTGAGGAAGATCAATTGAAACCTGCTTTACACTAGCTCGTCTGTAGCAGACGAGATTGAAGTGTTTATGTGAAAAGGTAAAAATGGGAAGCAGAAGAAGATTGATGACTTTTTTAAATTTCATACATAATACAACAAGATGTAAGCGTTGCAGTTTCCCTGTTGTGTAATGTACATGCCCACTGTACTGTATATGAATGCAATCGTTTTTTGCAACAATGTTTCTTGTTTTGTCTGCTGAAGCGTGATGATTTTGAAAATTACTGTACATTCCATACTGTGTATTAAAGGACAACCGATGTCACTTTTTATTCAAATGCAAAACACCAATAAAAATGACTTCACGCCAAGACGTCTTGCATTGCTTGTGAATCCAAACAATGGCTTCAGATTCGGATAATATGCTTTCTTGTTACACATCCAGTTATGAATATGATTCAAATACACTGTAGTTCTGAAGAGGAAAGCATACATGTTTGCAATTGATTAAAGAATTATATGTGCCATTTTGAGGCAACATTCGGGGCACATCTCTCACCCCCCCAAAAAAAAGAGGTACGAAATGGCGAGCTCATGGCCAGCTCCGTTTCTTATATGGCGCTTGGATGCCCTCTTTTGGCGGCTCTTGTTAATGCAGTTCAGCACAGGACGGATATATCGACAGTACAGTTATATCGACATTTTTTCTCCCGAGAATATCGATATAACGAGACTTTACTGTGTGTATGTATATATATATATATATATATATATATATATATATATATATATATATATATATATATATATATATATATATATATATATATATTCGCGTCCCGGTCCGGCCTCCCTGTGTGGAGTTTGCATGTTCTCCCCGGACCCGCGTGGGTTTACACTCCAAAAACATGCATGGCAGGCAGATTGAACACTCCAAATTGTCCCTAGGTGTGAGTGTGAGAGTGACTGTTGTACGTCTTTGTGTGCCCTGCGATTGGCTGGCAACCAATTCAGGGTGTCCCCCGCGACCCTAATGAGGAATAAGCGGTACGGATAATGAGATGATATATATATATATATATATATATATATATATATATATATATATATATATATATATATATATATATATATATATATATATATATATATATATATATATATAACATCCGACTTATGACCGAGTTCCCTCTGGTGCTATCACACGGTCGATTGCTGTGCGAGAGCTAGATGCTGGCTGGCCAAATTCTCTACGCGTTGCCGGCCTGCTAGCGCGTTTCGATGCCAGGCGTAGAATTAAAAATTTAAAAATAGGGTCTGGAGGTCGTGGTCATAAGTATGGGTGGTTGTAAGTGGAGCCGGTCAAAAGTCGGATGTTACCTGTATACCACATATACTGTATTATTATTATCAACCAACAATGATTTGAATGCAAACAAAATCCTTGAGGGCATTCAAATAATTGCTATTTAAATTACTTTGGGCATGCCAGAAGGCAGTCTAAATATTTGTTATGAATATTCATTCATTCATTTTCTGATCTGCTTATCCAAGCCATCTTCAGGCAGTCAGCGAGTCGGATCCTGAACTGGTTAGCAGCAAATTGCAGGTCACACGGAGACAAACAAAGATCCGCTCTCATCTTCTCACTTGGGAACAATTTTGAGTGCTCAATCAGAATCAGAATCAGAAAATCTTTATTTGTCCCACAATGGGGACATTTGCAGTCCACAGCAGCAATTTGAAAGGGGATAGGGGTCGGGGGTGAAAGGATAGAAAACAAGATATTCTAAGCATAGTAAAATAAAAATGTCAACTGTATACTGTAAATGCGCAAACTTGTTTCATAAAAAATGGTGTACATAGTGCAAGTATCAAGAAAGGCATATTTAAAAAGTGAAGTGAAGTGGGAGGTCAACACCAACTCTATCCTGAAAAAGGCCCAACAGAGAATGTACTTCCTGAGGCTGCTAAAGAAGCATGGCCTGCCACAGGAGGTGCTGCAACATTTCTACACGGCTGTCATCGAATCCATCCTGTGTTCTTCCATCACCGTTTGGTTCGGGGCCGCCACAAAAATGGACAAAATCCGACTTCAACGGACAGTTAGGACGGCGGAAAAAAATCATTGGCACCGCCCTACCCACTCTCGAGGACTTGCACACTGCAAGAATCCAAACTAGGGTGCGGAAAATCCTACTGGACCCTCCGCACCCTGCCCACCACCTTTTCCAGCTACTCCCCTCAGGCAGGCGCTACCGATCCATGCGCACCAAATCCAGCAGACATTTAAACAGCTTCTTCCCCCAAGCCATTAACTCTTTGAACTCTTTCAACAGTAGCCAAAATGGAACTGTATAGTGCCACTTAGCAGTTTTTTGACGACAATACTAGTGCAGTGTGTTCTACCGGAAACAAATTCCTTGTGTGTTCTACATACTTGGCAATAAAGATGATTCTGATTCTGATTCTGATTTATGTATGGCTGTATTGCATCACCCCATATTTCCAGTACAAGTGTCCAGTTTTTTTTCACATATGATTATTGAGAATTGCAAAGCCTGACAGCAGTCGGTAGGAACGAGCGGCGGTACCTCTCCTTCTTGCAGCGTGGGTGTAACAGTTTCTGGCTGAAGGAGCTACCCAGTGCTGTCATGGTGGGCAGGAGAGGGTGGGAGGGGCTGTCCATCATAGCTTTTAGTTTAGCTAGCGTCCGTCTGTTGCCCACCTCCTCCAGAGAGTCTAGCGAGCAGCCTAGGACAGAACTGGCCCTCTTGACAAGGCTCTCCAGTCTTTTCCTGTCCCAGTCTGTCATGCACCTTTTTGGAATGTGGGAGGAAACCCAAAGAACCAGAGAAAACCCACGCAAGCACAAGAAGATGCAAAATCCACACAAGGGGGGCAGAGCTGGAAATTAATGTGTTTCGTTATTAATATTTAATGCTTTTCGTTCAAAATGAAAAGGTCTTTCATACACGTAACCTTGTACATTCTGATTTTAGACTTTGTATCTACTCTTCTGGTTAATGGATGATACATTTAACGGCATTCCTTCTAAAGAGACCGGGCTTTTCTATGCCCTCTCTGACCGAAACGCAAGTTAGTTTTTTCTCCCCTCCCAACAACACCATGAATGGTCTACTTCCTGTGGTCTCACATAAGAAACCAGACATTCACACCCCCCGGTGAAGGCTGAGTGAGACCACGTCATCTTGCGAAACTGAGAGGAGTTCCTGTTTGCACGTCTCCGGCAGCTGTCTTGCAGCCTGCCGCATTGTGTGTCTTCTGAGGTGACGGAAGGATAGCGTGTGTCTGTGTGTGTGGAAAGGGGTTTGTCTGCTTAGTTCAGTTTGTCGTCTTGGCACACGATCCTTGGCACATTTCCAGAGACAGGAATGTCTTCTGCATATGCAGTTCTCTCTCCAGACAGAACACATTTTTGTCATTATCACATTTGAAATGTGCGGTATAAATGCAACTGATTGATTTTTTATATTCAAACCACAATTTAGCAGTTAGGCACTGATTAATGTCATTATCTCTTTCTTACCAACCTTTCAATTCGGTGTATAAGTAGCTTTCAGCCCAAGTGACAGTTTCCTAAGTGACAAATGCAGTATCATTCAGTAATTCAAATTCATAAATGTCGTTTTGGTTTCGCATTACAGGTGGGCAATGTAAACATAACATGTTACATTATATTGAATGGGGCGGCATGGTGGTGGTGAATCTGTGAGACGAATAAAGGCATATCCAATCCAATCCAACCTCATAGATTGATTCCGGCCCGGGTCTTCCTGTGTGAATATAATAATAATAATAATAGTATAGTAATAATAATAATAATAATAATAATAATAATAATAATAATAATAATAATAATAATAATAATACATTTCATGTATAAGCACTTTTCAAAACTCTCAAGGTCAATTTACAGTCACAGGATAAGTTTTTTTCTGTGGGTAAGCAGCAGCAGCCACACGCACCAGCGTTCACTCAACCCGGAAGTAACTCAAATAGAATAGTAAGACAAATAGATAGAAAGCAAGCTAGCAAGCCAATAGATAGCTAATAGCAAGCCAGCTAGATAGCTAGCCAGCCAGCCAGATAGCTATTATACAGAAAAGACAAATAGATTTAGCACAATATTGGCGCGAATAAACTACCATCGCCTTTTGGCTGCGAAATAAACTACCCTGTATAGTAAGGTGTTTTTAGCGTGAAAAAAAAAACGCTCATGTGCATAAGGCACCAATCATACATCTGTTTTGTTTCATTTTTTTTGTAATAAAGACACACAACAGTGATGAAAATCATGACACAGTTATTTCAGTTTTGTCATTTTACTCCTGCTTGCCAATATAGCTTGTGCAGCTTTCTTGGCTTTTACCATCCCAACCAGTACCTTGTAGCGTTTCACACAGTATTTCTTATTGCGACTGGGTTTTCTCTAGGTATTCTAGTTTCCTATCTACAGTGATACCTCGGCTTACGAAAGTCTTGGCTAACGAATTTTTCGGCTTACGAACGTTAAATTCACGAGAATTTAATCTTGGCATATGAACTTTTTTCGGGATACACACGTATCGCCAAAATGAGTGTTTAATGCTTATGAAACCGGCCACTCGATTCCATCAAGCCATCAACGGCCATGACAAAAGGTAAATAAAATGACTCATCCAGGATCAGAATTAGCAAAGCAACTCCCCAAAAAAGCTGTGAATCTCCTCAATGTTTGACTTCAGGGACCATGCATTCCTTATTTTTAACCAGGTTTCATTTTCAGTAAACAGGACAGTGATGTGTTTTACCAAAAAAATCTGTATCACAGTCTTATCTAACCATAGGACATTGTCCCAGATAGGCCTGGCCTGAAGTCTGTCAATAATGCTGTTTGGGTGATTTATTGATTTTATCAATGTTAGCTCTTTGTGGGCCGTTGACAATGTTCCACTCAACAGTAGGAAAAAAATCATACCACTTTAACCATTCACAACTGTATCTCTCCAGCGGCAGCAATGTTTTGAAGTGTGAACTAGATAACAATGATCTAACTATGGCAATTAGGACAATTAGGTCCTTATCACATCTAGTACAACAAATCAGGGACAAAATATGATTCAGAGCCCCCCTCAAGAAAAGGCTTGTTGGCATACACCAACAGGACCTTATTTTACATTCAAAGTAGGCAAAAAAGGGTGAAAAATCATTGTGATAAATGAGAATCTGTACATGCTACATGAAAAAGTAGTGACACCAGTCCGATGAAGCATCAGAAACATTGGATGCAAATTAGCAAATATCAACTCAAAAGGACCATCTAATCACCAGTTGAGTTGACAAGAACATCATTCACAGTGTTGAGGTATTTTTGCTCAGCTCACATGTTTTAACGCTTTCAGGCACAGTGGTTACTACATTGGACAGCTTATCATGTTTACAGGTTGCACGGTGCATGAAGGGGTTAATTTACTGTATTTTCCGGTGTGTAAGGCACACCCGAATGCCTTCATTTTCTTCGAAAGATATATATATATATATATATATATATATATATATATATATATATATATATATATATATATATATATACAAAATACTATATTTGATTTGAAACAAAATCACAGTTTTTTTCTTGAAGAAGTTGTCGACAATCCGGGCTGAGACGTTTTGAAAGTCGTACGCCCCGGGCCACTGTGCAGACGCTATTTCAAACACTGGTATATGACACAATACAGTCATGATGAAAATGAGGGATATTGATGGAAATTATGTTTTAATCTGAAATAAATCACGGTTCATATTCAGCAGTGTTTGCTTCGGTACTGAGGCTTTTCCTTTCAAATGTTTAATAGGGTGAGCTTTTATTTTATTATTATTATTATTATTATTATTATTATTATTATTATTATTATTATTATTATTATTATTATTGATGAAAAGGTTTCTTCAGCCGTCATCTGTATTTCTTTGAAGGTGTCAGACGTTTCGCTTCTTATTCAAGAAACTTCGTCTGCAAACTAAAGTCTTACTGGTAGTTTAGGCCCTATATATATCCCTACTGTTCAGACATGGTGGTGCCGGACTCTGCTATGCTAGCTCCCCGCTCGGAGTCAAAACATATCAGAATAGGGAATGAAACCAAAAATTCTAACTACCAGTAAGACTCCTGTACAACTGAGAGCTTACACAGATTATTATTATTATTATTATTATTATTATTATTATTATTATTATTATTATTATTATTATTATTATTATTATTATGAGTAGTAGTAGTAGTAGTAGTAGTAGTAGTAGTAGTAGTAGTATCGATGAGAAGGTTTCTTCAGCCGTCATCTGTACAAAAGTGAAGGTTTCGGACGTTTCGCCTCCTATCCAAGAGGCTTCGTCAGCGAACTAAAGTCTGATCGTATCGGCCCCATTTATATATCCCTAATGTCCAGACCTGGTGGCGCCGGACACAGCTATGATGGGTCCCTACTCTCAGGTTGGGGGGGCAGAGGACCCCTCCCTGTGGCCCCAAACATATCAGGAGAGCACTCACTAACTGTGGGTACCCTCAGTGGTCATTCAACAAATGTCAGAAAGAAAGAATAGGGAATGAAACCAATAATTCTCAAGATACAAAAAGGAGAGGAGTAGCAGGAGTTTCTGAAAAATTACAAAGAGTCCTTTGGCAACATAAAATTCCTACTTATTTCAAACCGATAAACACGTTAAGGCAAAAATTAGTGCATCCAAAAGATAGGCTACCAAATGAAAAACAAAGTAATGTAGTTTATTCCATACATTGTAAGAATGAAAATTGTAAAGAGCAGTACATTGGGGAGACTCAACAAATTCTCAAAAAAAGACTTTATCAACATCGCAGGGATAATATAAGTGGACCTCAATCGGCAGTACATTTGCACCTAAAAGCTAGCAACCACTCATTTGATGACAATGAGGTTAAAATCTTAGCGAAAGAACATAGATGGTTTGAAAGGGGGGTAAAAGAAGCGATTCTTATAAAACAACAAAATCCTTCATTAAACCGGTCTGGTGGGGTGAGGTTCAATTTGGATCGTTCATATAATAGCCTGCTTAGGCAAAACAGGTTAGGCAACTTTCGTAATGCTGATGAGGGTCGTTATGCTGATGAGGTGATACCGGTGGGAGTGGGGGTAATAGGCCAGTCGTTAGTCAGGAATGTAGGAACAATCAGTGGGGCCACAGGGAGGGGTCCTCTGCCCCCCAACCTGAGAGTAGGGACCTATCATAGCTGTGTCCTGCGCCACCAGGTCTGGACATTAGGGATATATAAATGGGGCCGATACGACCAGTCAGACTTTAGTTCGCTGACGAAGCCTCTTGGATAGGAGGCGAAACGTCCGAAACCTTCACTTTTGTACAGATGACGGCTGAAGAAACCTTCTCATCGATGGACCACTCCTGTACGACTGAGAGCTTACACAGAAGTAGTAGTAGTAGTAGTAGTAGTAGTAGTAGTAGTAG
This sequence comes from Hippocampus bargibanti, assembly GCF_051943395.1. Lineage (NCBI taxonomy): Eukaryota > Metazoa > Chordata > Actinopteri > Syngnathiformes > Syngnathidae > Hippocampus > Hippocampus bargibanti. Next base: position 10,566,576 of record NC_142740.1, read on the forward strand.
TAGTATAAGGTATTTTAAACCAAGTCATCAACAGTAACCTTTATTTTGCTTCCTTTTTATTGTCATGTCACAGCTCCACGACAGCTTCACCGCAATTGTGCCCATGTGGCAGTGACGTGCGGTGAGGTTCATGGCTGGTGAGGCACTGCCTCACCTGCCTCCACTGACTGCACGTCACTGATATAAATTGACTCTGATCTGAAACGACAGACACTTTAACAGAACCTGACTGTTTCCCCCATTGTCATTTTGCTTCTTTCTGACACACGCACACACGCACGCACACACGCACTTACACTTTCTGTGAGCATAAACTCAGGCAAAAAAAACGCCAGATGACACCACAGCCAATGAATACACAATTGAAGCAAATGATGATAATAAACTAGTATTAGTGAATCACATTGCAATGTTTTAGGTGGGCGTTGCCTGTTCATATTACCATACTTTATGCACAAGGTGGTACTCTACAGTACTCCAACTGTAATTTTCTAAAGCTAGGTGCCTTTTATTGCAGTTAAGGTTGAATGCAATGACATGATTTGAGCTGGGGATAGTATCATCAATAACAGCCCTTCTAATCTCTATTTGCTATTCAGCGGATGCTCCTGAACCAAGCAACCCACCTCACGTTAACATGATGTGGGATCAGAGATCCTGTGATGCAAAGCTTTCCCTACCTCTCTCCTCCGGCTCTCCGCACCGGGTCTGGTGATGAGCGCCGTATCCCCGCACACCACGGCGGCATCCTCCACGAACACGCTGTCCGGCAGGGTCTCATCCACGGGCAGTTCCACTATCTCGAGCCCGAGCGTGGTCCTGAGGACGTGGACGTAATCATCATGCTCCTTTTGCGCCTTGATTGAATCCACCTCAGCATGGTTGATCCGGAGGGCTTCTTTGGCCAGAGACGTCGGGATTCCCCGGATGATAGCGTGAGTGTAACGACCAAAACCTGCCATTAAACCGGCCATGTTTTCCCTTTCGTTTGGCGAGCTTAACTAAATGTGGGTTAAAAAAATCAAACTGCAGAGCACCCTTGAGATTCACTGAGCGACAGCTGTCACGATGCTGGCTGGCTTACTTATTTACCACCGTTTCAACGCTTTGGGGTTAATTCTTAATTGACATAAAAAGGGGGGATTCATTGGGTGTTAGTGAGCTGCGTTTTTGCCTCCAAGCGTGTCGCGGTGACGCGAAGCAACCATCACGTGAAGCCCAACAGCCTATCAGCCCTCGAAGAGGCGTTCACTCCAACAAGTGACTCGCTCGTTTAACATAAGCTTCACTCAACACGGCACCGGCAAACAACCTCCGAGCATCATTGCATCCGGACGACTTGGGCTTTACATCCTGTCATGCCAATTTAAAACCAATGTTTGCAGATGAAGATGAGGTTTGAATTCACATGTCAAACATTGAGTTATGTTAAATGTAAACTTGCACAAGACCTGCACAAAGTCTGTTTGAATAGGCGGCTGCTCACCTGTCATAAAGAATCAAAATTGCTAATTATGGCTAACAACTTTAATCGGAGTCTGCGAAAGATGACACGGCTTACAAATTGAGAGTAAATGTATATACACAGAGCAGCTAAATCCCCCTTAGTTGAGATATTGGTGATTTAAAGGTGGGGAGAAAGAACAGGGACAGCAAAAATGTGAACCCAGTAGCCCTCAACAGATTTGGAGACGCAAAAACAGACCCCATCAATGGCTTTCTCTCAGCAATTTCTTTGTGGATGTGTTGCGTCACACGAGTGTATGATTTTGAAGTGCGCTTTTCAACACTTTCATGTCTTTCAATTCCTTGATCTCCTTGGTGTGCGTATCACCCTGACGCATAGCACACGCTTGCAAATTGTATAAAAGGAGCTGTCGCGGGACAGAGAGATCGGGCGAACCACGGGGCAGAATCATCTCGGACTCACAGACCCAAAGAGACTTGCACGGACCCGCTCAGGCGCCCGGCTCGCGCCGGGCGTCGGACGGACATCACGGCACGACTTGCTCAACTCCACGCCACGATCAAGCTCTGCGCGTCACCTGCCTGGGAGATCTGACAACGAACCTACTTACAAATAAAGAGAACCATCAAACTCTTTAGATGCACATTTTTTTTTTATTGTGTCAAATTGTCAAAATGGGCACTCTACATTATTATATGCGTTTTAGGGTATTTCAAATGATTTTTATTTCACTTATACTCAAGTGCAGAGGTTTAATCAGGGCTTTGATGAGTCCTCCAAATGTTTTTTTTAATGTACGTACATTTAAACCAGGGGTCGCCATATATGGCTTGTGAGCCATATATGGCTGTTTTGATGATTGCATCTGCCTCGCAAATAAAACTAAATACTCCAAATGTTTTTTAATGTACGTAAATTTAAACCAGGGGTCACCATATATGGCTGTTTTGATGATTGCATCTGCCTCGCAAATAAAACTAAATATGTATTCTCGCTTTTTCACTGATAATTTCCTGTTTGGGCTGCAGTTGGCTGAAAGCGCAATTTTGATTAGATGATACTGATCCAGGTGCCATTGATGTGGTAACAGGTAAGCCCCCTTTGAACAAGCCCGACAAGTAAAAAAGATGACGAGTATTGTACACTTCAGGTTGAATGGACTGAAGGATTCGCCTTTGTGGTGATAACAGGTTATGGCGTGATTCTAATTTGCAATGAAACAATATCATAGATGAAACAGTCGAATGTCAGTGGCACTTTGACGTGCCCCCTGTTCTACATTCGAATCAATACATGCTGCGAGCGATAGCAGAAAGCAAGGTGACAGTCGTGCCTGTGGTGGTCGGAGCACTCGGGGCAGTGACCCCCAAACTCGACAAGTGGTTGCAACAGATCCTGGGAACGACATCGGATATCTCGGTCCAGAAAAGTGCAGTGCTGGGAACAGCATGGACACTGCGTCTCACCCGTGGGGGGTGCCATATATATATATATATATATATATATATATATATATATATATATATATATATATATATATATATATATATATATATATATATATATATATATATATATATATATATATATACAAACACCTCAACTTACAAACTTTTTGTCTTACAAACGTCAAATTTATGAAAATTAAACCTTATAATAAGTACTATTTTCATAATACACACCCATCAAGAAGTCCAAGATGGCGCCCGAGTAGGCAGCCTCAGCAAGTGCTCTCATGAGCCTTGCTTTTTTTGGTTGTTTTTGTCTTGTTTTGTGTTTTCTTTTGTCACTTTGTGTTGTTGTGCATCGTGTGGAACGGATACAGATTGTTTTTCAGCATTTTTGACCACGACATTCATCAAGGAGGAGACTGTGCTGAGCGGTTGCACCTTTTCGGCAGCATGAATATGCCAGTACTGTTTTTGAATGGGAGGAATGTCGGAGCCATTCGACTGCCGTCGCTGGACACCAAAGGGGCCATTGTGCTTTTTTTGCGCCTGTAATGGGCAGCATCTTCACAGCCCCGCTTTGTTCAGTGGAAGGTCAGTGCTGTTGGCAGTCTGCGGCTGGATGGATGCATGGCTTGAGGAAACCACGATAAGAAAGGAGCGTCAGCGCAGAGCGCCGATGCGTATGTGGAACTGTTGCGGCTTGGAATTGAAGCAGATTTATGTGGAACAGGAGATGTGAGACAATCTCTTTTCGTCAATGGATGCTACAGCTGCGTGTTTGCTTTCAACATTTAGCTTGTAGTCGACGTGCACATTCCACCATGATGTCCCTGATCCACTGGTGGAAAGACGCTTTGATCCTCTCCTCTTTCATCTAGAACTGCTTCATGTCATCACAAAGAGGGTACAGCAAGTCCTGAAGAATGAATGTCTCTCTGTGTCTTTGTTTTGTCATATTGTCTCCATGCTGTCATATTATTTGTTATTTAGTTTTTTTTTTTGTTATTTTGACTTCAAGACGGCGCCGCGAGAGTGGCTGCCTTTCCAGCAGCTCATGTATTTTGTTTTTCTACTTTCATTCCTTTCATCACTTTGCTGCTGTGAAATGTAAATTTCTCCACTGTGAGACTAATAAAGGCATATCCAATCCAATCCAATCCACCATGGCTGGCGGAGTGATCTTCGGCGGAAGCACACGACCGAACAACACCAGAGGTTACGTTACCAACAGTCCTGATGGAAGGTGACTCTCCTTCCATAAGCCATCAACGACCATCAAAAAGGTAAATAAAACTTTATTTTACAGCACAGTTTATTTCTTAAATTACAGTCGTCATGTAATGCGCCTCTCTTTCCAAATAGCAATTCCCTTTGACCTTCGACCTCCAACGCCATTCCATCAAGCCATAAATGACCATCACAAATGTAAATAAAGTGACTTTATGATACAATGCAGTGTATTTCTTTCATTACAATACAATAGCACATTTATTATACATAGAATAAGGTATGTTGTGTGTAGTTTTAAGGCGTATTTAGTTGAAAAGTATATTTTATGGAAACCCGGGAACGGATTATTCCCATTTTAATGGTTTCCTATGGGTTTCCTATTTTTGAGATACACACTTTTCGCCTTACACACTGTCTGGGAACCAATTAAGTTCGTAAGTTGAGGTCTCGCTGTATATATATATATATATATATATATATATATATATATATATATATATATATATATATATATATATATATATATATATATATATATATATATATATATATAAAGTCTCTTTATATCGATATTCTCAGGAGTCGGAAAAAATATCGATATAACCAGACTATCGAGATATCCGATCCTGCGCCGAACTGCATTAACAAAAGCCGCTAAAAGAGGGCATCCAAGTGCCATATAAGAAACGGAGCTGGCCATGAGCTGCCATTTTGTGCCTCTTTTTTTGGGGGGTAAGAGATGTTCCCCCAATGTTTCCTCAAAATGGCACATATAATTCTTTAATCGATTGCAAACATGTATGCTTTCGTCTTCAGAACTACAGTGTATTTGAATCATATTCATAACTGGATGTGTAACAAGAAAGCATATTATCCGAATCTGAAGCCATTGTTTAGATTTACAAGCAATGCAAGACGTCTTGGCGTGAAGTCATTTTTATTGCTGTTTTGCATTTGAAAAAAAAAGTTAAATCCATTAATACACAGTATGGAATGTATGGTAATTTTCAAAATCATCACGCTTCAGCAGACAAAACAAGAAACATTGTTGCAAAAAACGATTGCATTCATATACAGTACAGTGGGCATGCACATAACACAACAGGGAAACTGCAATGCTTACATCTTACTGTATTATGTATGCAATTTAAAAAAGTCATCAATCTTCTGCTTCCCATTTTTACCTTTTAACACAAACACTTCAATCTCGTCTGCTACACACGAGCTAGCGTCTGAAAAAAGGCTCTGCTGCACGGGAGCTGGTCACGTAACAAACTCACGTGACCACGTCACGTGACCAAGTCGACCAATGGCGCGACCGATACAGATTTCGATAATGGTGGTACTGTATAGAAACCCCTAAGCAAATATCGATTCATCTTAAATATCTTTTGTATCGATATAAACATAGCAAAATGGCCGGAGGGAGATGAAAAAGAGCACCGTAGTAACCGGATTATCGTAAAAACTACGAATCGTACTAAACGGAATTAATTATACATAAAAAGACTAGAAATGTGCATGGGAAATGAAAATAGTATCGTAATAAGCAGTATTATCAATATAAACGATATCGATGTAACGAGACTTTACTGTATGTATATCCATCCATCCATCCATCTTCTGCCGCTTATCCGGGGTCGGGTCGCGGGGGCAGCAGCTTCAGTAGGGAAGCCCAGACTTCCCTCTCCCCAGTCACTTCTTCTAGCTCGTCCTGGCGGATCCCGAGGCGTTCCCATGCCAGCTGGGAGACATAGTCTCTCCAGCGTGTTCTGGGTCGTCCCCAGGGTCTCCTGCCAGTGGGGCATGCTCGGAACACCTCACGAGGGAGGCGTCCCGGGGGCATCCTGATCAGATGCCCGAGCTACCTCATCTGGCTCCTCTCGATGTGGAGGAGAAGTGGCTCGAATTTGAGCCCCTCCCGGATGACCGAGCTTCTTACCTTATCTCTTAGGGAGAGCCCGGACACCCGACGGAGAAAGCTCATTTCGGCCGCTTGCATCCGGGATCTTGTTCTTTCGGACACAACCCATAGCTCGTGATCAGAGATGAGGGTTGGGACGTAGATCGACCGGTAGATTGAGAGCTTTGCTTTGTGGCTCAGCTCCTTCTTCACCACGACAGATCGGTACAAAGTGCGCATCACAGCAGCCGCCGCACCGATCCGCCTGTCGACCTCTCGCTCCCTTACACCATCATTCGTGAACAAGACACCCAGATACTTAAACTCCTCCACTTAAGGCAAAATGTCCTCCCCGACCCGGAGAGGGCACTCCACCCTTTTCCGACTGAGAACCATTGTCTCAGATTTGGAAGTGCTGATTCTCATCCCAACCGCTTCACATTCGGCTGCGAAACGCTCAAGCGAGAGTTGGAGAGCTCCACTTGAAGGCCCCAACAGTACCACATCATCTGCAAAAAGCAGAGATGCTATACTGAGGCCACCAAAACGGAAACCTTCAACGCTTCGGCTGCACCTAGAAATCCTGTCCATAAAAGTTATGAACAGAATCGGTGACAAAGGGCAGGCTTGGCGGAGCCCAACCCTCACTGGAAACGATTCCGACTTATTGCCGGCAATGCGAACCAGACTCTGACATTGGTCGTATAGGGACCGAACAGCCTGTATCAGGCGCTCCTGTACCCCATACTCCCGAAGCACCCCCCACAGAACTCCATGAGGGACACGGTCAAACGCTTTCTCCAAGTCCACAAAGCACATATAGACCGGTTGGGCGAATTCCCATGCACCCTCGAGGACCCTGCTAAGGGTGTAGAGCTGGTCCACTGTTCCGCGGCCGGGACGAAAACCACATTGTTCCTCCTCAATCTGAGGCTCGACTTTCCGACAGACCCGCCCCTCTAGGACCCCTGAATAGACCTTTCCAGGGAGGCTGAGGAGTGTGATCCCTCTGTAGTTGGAACACACCCTCGGTCCCCCTTTTTAAAAAGGGGGACCACCACCCCGGTCTGCCAATCCAGAGGCACTCTCCCCGATGACCACGCAATGTTGCAGAGGCGTGTCAGCCAGGACAGCCCCACAACATCCAGAGCCTTTCGGAACTCCGGTCGTATCTCATCCACCCCCGGGGCATTGCCACCGAGGAGGTTTTTAACCACCTCGGTGACTTCAGTCACAAGGATCGGAGAGCCCACCTCGGAGTCCCCAGACACTGCTTCCTCCAAGGAAGGCGTGTTGGTGGAGTTGAGGAGGTCTTCGAAGTACTCTGCCCACCGGTTCACGACGTCTCGAGTCGAGGTCAGCAGCGCCCCACTCTCACTGTACACAGTGTTAGTGGTGCACTGCTTTCCCCTTCTGAGACGCCGGATGGTGGACCAGAATTTCCTCGAAGCGGTCCGGAAGTAGGCTTCCATGGCCTCACCGAACTCTTCCCATGCCCGTGTTTTTGCCTCGCCGACCACCGAGGCTGCATTCCGCTTGGCTAATCGATACCTGTCAGCTGTCTCAGGAGTCCCACAGGCTATTTAGGCCCAGTAGGACTCCTTCTTCAGCTTTACGGCATCCCTTACTACTGGTGTCCACCAGCGAGTACGGGGGTTGCCACCACGACAGGCACAACCACCTTACGGCCACAACTCTGATTTGCCGCCTCAGCAAGGGAGGTACGGCACATGGTCCATTCGGACTCAATGTCCCCCACCTCCCCCGGGACATGTGTATAGTTCTGCCGGAGGTGGGAGTTGAAACTCCTTCTATCAGGGGATTCAGCCAGACGTTCCCAACAAACCCTCACAACACGTTTGGGTCTTCCAGGTCGGACTGGCATCTTCCCCCACCAACGGAGTCTACTCACCACCAGGTGGTGATCAGTTGACAGCTCCGCCCCCCTCTTCACTCGAGTGTCCAAAACATGAGGCCGCAAATCCGATGATACAACTATAAAGTCAATCAGCGAACAGCAACCAAGGGTGTCCTGGTGCCATGTGCACATATGGACACCCTTATGTTTGAATAAAGTGTTTGTTATAGACAATTCGTGTCGAGCACAGAAGTCCAATAACAAAACACCACTCCTGTTCTGATAGGGGGGCCATTCCTCCCAATCACGCCCCTCCAGGTCACACTGTCATTGCCCACATGAGCATTGAAATCGCCCAGCAGAACAAGGGAGTCCCCAGGGGGAGCGCTCTCCAGCACACCCCCTAAGGTCTCCAAAAAGGATGGGTACACTGAACTGCTGTTTGGTGCATATGCACAGACAACAGTCAGAACCCGTCCCTCCACCCGAAGGTGGAGGGAAGCAACCCTTTCGTCTACCGCGGTGAATCCCAACGTACAGGCGGCGAGTCGGGGGGCAATAAGTATGCCGACACCTGCTCTACGCCTCTCACCGTGGGCAACTCCAGAGTGGAAGAGAGTCCAACCCCTTTCGAGAGGGCTGGTACCGGAACCCAGGCTGTGTGTGGAGGCAAGCCCAACTATGTCTAGTCGGAACTTTTCGACCTCGTGCACCAGCTCAGGCTCCTTCCCTGTAAGAGAGGTGACATTCCACGTCCCAAGAGCTAGCTTCTGCAGTCGAGGGTCGGACCGCCAGGGTCCCCGCCTTTGGCTGCTTCCCAGCTCACAATGCACCCGACCCCTCTGGCCCCTCCCATGGGTGGTGAGTCCTTGAGAAGGGGGACCCACGTTTCCTCTTCGGGCTGAGCCCGACCGGGCCCCATGGGTGTAGGCCCGGCCACCAGGCGCTCGCCAACGAGCCCCATCTCCAGGCCTGGCTCCAGAGAGGGGCCCCGGTGACACGCGTCCGGGCAAGGGAAAACCAGATCCATTTGTCTTTCTCATCATACGGGGTCTTCTGAGTCGTACTTTGTCTGGTCCCTCACCCAGGACCTGTTTGCCATGGGTGACCCTACCAGGGAGTTAAAGCCCCAGACAACCTAGCTCCTAGGATCATTGGGACACACAAACCCCTCCACCACGATAAGGTGACGACTCATATATATATATATATATATATATATATACATGTCAGTATATATATTGAATTTCTCCACTGTGAGTCTAATAAAGGGTAATGTAATGTAATGTGATCTAATCTAATCTTGCACAAGGGGAGTGGGAGGAGGGACAAGCAGTCACTGATGCTGAGACAGCACCGTACCCACCCGAAATCCAGTTATGTGTTTGCTGTCGGATATATTACAGACGGTACACATATGTTGTGTTTTATTTGTATGTCAATAATAATAATAATAATAACAATGATGATAATGATATTTGTTTGTATTAAGTTCATCCTGTCTACTTGATATCTAATTTAAAACAGATACGTAATTTACTTACAGTGTATTGTAGGGGTTCACTTTCACTCCGTGACACTCTGACAAAGGCGAAAGTATACGCCAAAACATGTCAGGTATTTAAACACCTACAATACACTGTAAGTAAAGAATCTGTTTTAAATTTGATAATGATGATAATAATAATACATTACATTTTAAGCGCCTTTCAAAGCTCTCAAGGACACTTTACAGTCACAGACAAGCATAGGTACTATAATAAATAAAATACAATCCCAAATAGAATGCAATAAATAAAATACAATTATAAATAGAAACAAGAGACCTGTTTTTTGTGCAGGTAGGTCAGATGGGAAGATGCTACTCGTCAAGAAGGTGCCTGTTCCACCACAGCAAACAAAAGGTAAACTGTTTTCTCTTGGTTCGTGACTGTGACATGTTATTATCTGACAAGCAACAGTGGTAGGGGTCTATATACAGTATGGATAGTGGAAATATGACACATTATTTTTGTTTTTTGATAACCATAATGTATTGTTATCCTACAAAAAATGCTCTATATTGCTTCCTCCTCATAACATTCTATGGGATATTTAGTATTGAACAACTTCAAGTTAACGTCGAGGGTGTATAGAAATCGGAATGGAATCTTTAAAAGCATCTCAGTAGTAAATAGATAAGCATTTCTTCATGTAATGTGAACCCTTACAAAATAAATTGATCCCACCAAAAAAAATCTGAATTGCTTTCAGACCTGCACCGTGAACATAGCACTGAAGTACATATTCCTGATTTTGTAGAACTCAATATACAGTGAGATCTCAGTTTACGAACACCTTATCTTACGAACTTTTCGTTTTACGAACGTCAAATTTATGAAAATTAAACCTTGAAATATGCACTACTTTTTGTGATACACACCCACCACGGCTGGCGTAGTGCTCTTCGGATCTGGCGGAGTGATCTTCGGCGGAAGCACACAACCGAACAGCGCTCCAGCCGGCGCTACTTTCCACGCCCCCTCTCTCTGAATTCACACGTCGATCGCCTCCGAGGAGCTTTTGGGAGATAATTTTACTATTATGGGACCGAAAAAAAGCCACCACAGGCTCGTGTTCAGCCGGAGAAGACATAAAAAATAAAATCACAGTCGAGGAGAAGGAGATCATTGAGAAACATGAACGAGGTGTGCGTTTGTGGCGTCACATGTGCACACAGCGGTTGTCATGTGAATCTCAGCCTGACACATCTCTCGCGCTGTGTGTCACTTCCCTGAGAGTAACATTCTCCATTTCCACCATTGCCACCATCCTTCGCCTAAAAGCTTTACAGTGTAAAGCTTCAGCGACTCGTTGAAATGAAATTGAAGTGTCGCGAGCGGCGGAGCCGCCCCAGCTGTCAACTCGCATGTGACAATTTCGGCGTCATTAGTCACGTGTAAGCATCGACTAAATAACGCCTTTGTGTGCGTTATTTAGTCGACGCTTTCACGTGACTAATGACGCGTTTTATTCCGCGTCCGTGGAATCATCGGACTCGCGCCTTTTGTTGTAATGAAATCTCTGCCAGTACCTATGGGACTCGAAGTGGATGCAGATGACATCGAAGAGCTTTTTGCTGACCATAATGAGGTCCTCAACACAGAGGATTTGATTTGGGCAGGCTTTTATTGAACAGTTCTGACCAGAAAAGGCTATGAGATTCATCAACATGATGAATGATAATGTGATGCCTCAGTTTCGTAAGACCTTACAAGTCAGAAAGCAACAGGCCCTTAAGAGCCATCAACGACCATCACAAATGTAAATAAAGTGACTTTATTATACAGTGCAGTGTATTTCTTTCATTACAATAGCACATTTATTATACATAGGATAAGGTATGTTGTGTGTAGTTTTAAGGCTTATTTATTTGAAAAGTATATTTTATGGAAACCTGGGAACGGATTATTCCCAGTTTAATGGTTTCCTATGGGATTTTTTTTGTGATCCACACTTTTTGGCTTACACACTCTGTCTGGGAACCAATTAAATTCATAAACTGAGGTCTCACTGTATTTATTCTGTGTTTACTACTAATAGGTAAATTGGATGGTAGGGTGGAGCTGGTGAAGATCTCTGAAGGTAAACTGTTATCTAGTGGCTTTTTCAACAGTAGCCAAAATGGAACTGTATAGTGCCACTTAGCAGTTTTTTTGACGACGATACTAGTGCAGCGTGTTCTACCGGAAACAAATTCCTTGTGTGTTCTACATACTTGGCAATAAAGATGATTCTGATTCTGATTCTGATTAAATATACAAATCTAAAAACTACACAAAGAGCACACAGTGTTGGAACTCAGCACATTTATGAAACAAAAATTTGCTGGCAGCACCAATGGGATATAATTCACAGATAAATAATAAAGAATAGCACATTGAAAAGTCCAATACTGGATGCAGTCAAGCCTTTGGTTGTGACAGAACCTGGCAGACCTACATCTGGTGATTCTGTCGGATATCATGTCAGAAAATGGGAGGGGGCTTGGACGCAGTTGTGCATGTGAACAAAATATTTCACAACTTATGTGTTCAAAATTTAGAATTGTCAAAAAATATACGATCATGGCTCCTGCAAAACACAATTGCTGACCTTACAGGCTCTAAATATTGTCTCTTGAAAAAAAATAAGCGCCACCTGCTGGTAGTTTTGGTTTGACATTATTCGTTAAGTCCCCACAGAGTTGCGAAAAACCTGGAAAAATTTTTAGCACAGGCTAAAAAAAATTGGGTCCTAAAATCTAATTTTTATGAGTTTCATAAATATGTTTTTTTCATGTTTGAAATTTGAAATTTTGCACACCATGTCCCCACCATGTAGCAAAAATGTATGTATGTGTGTGTGTGTGTGTGTGTGTGTGTGTGTGTGTGTGTGTGTGTGCGTGTGCGTGTGCGTGTGCGTGTGTGTGTGTGTGTGTGTGTGTGTGTGTGTGTGTGTGTGTGTGTGTGTGTGTGTGTGTGTGTGTGTGTGCGCGTGAGTGCGTGCGTGTGTGTGTGTGCGTGTGCGCGTATGTATGGCTCTCACAGAAAAAAAACATTTCTAAATGTTTTGCTTTTGCGGCTCTCTTTGTCAAAAAGGTTCCCGACCCCTGATTTAAACGCTACCACAGCAAATCTAAGAAGCGTGTTGCAGCCAGATAGGTTTTCATGCGGGTCATATTATATTATTTAAAGGCCGGTCCCTGAGAATATTGTCGACAATCAGATAGACCAACTAACCGGAAAGACAGACGGACAGGCCCACAGGTAGGCAGGCCTAATGTACGAATGGACAGACTGACGAATGGACATGCTGGTGGACAGACGAATGTACTCACTGAGAGACTAACTGAAGGACTGACAAACAGAGTGACTGACAGAGAGAGAGAGAGAGAGAGAGAGAGAGAGAGAGAGAGAGAGAGAGAGAGAGAGAGAGAGAGAGAGAGAGAGAGAGAGACAGATAGACAGACAGACAGACAGAGATTGATTGACAATTGGACGGACTGACTAGTGAACTGCGCAACGGATCAACATACAGGCCGACTGACAGAACATCTGAGAGACCTACGGCCAGGCATGCCAACCGACCAATGGACGGACCCATTGACAAAGAGATGGACAAATTGGAAGGCAGAAGAACAACGTGACAGACTGATCATGGACAAACTGTAGGACATAGTATGCAGGAAAAAAAAGAAAAGATAATTGTCACGGTTTGTGAGGTGGTGATGGTTGTGGATCCCAATTAAGCAAGCGGGAGGGAGCAGCTGGTTGTATTTGACAAATTGTATTAAAATAAAGTCAGCACGAACAAAATCTAAAATATCAAAGTCATGCGAACAGAAAAGTACAAAATATCAAAGAAAACCATGATTAAAAATCTGTCAAGATGAAACAAACCTGACAAGGTGAAACAAATCATTCAATGACCCGACACGGAATGGTCGTGCCGGGAGTCCTTTTAACTGCCACTGATTGGAACGACCAACACCTGTGCAGCTGCAGGCGGGGCCGACAGCGCTATCCGTTGGTTGCCAACCAGAACGTGACACTGTCACACTCTGGTTGGCGACCACGTCGTGACAGCCTGCCACTGATCGGAACGACCAATACCTGTGCAGGTGCAGGCGGGGCCAACAGCGCCACCCGTTGGTTGCCAACCAGATCGTGACCAAAATTAACGAGACAATACATTAAAAATTAATTTAAAAAACACTGCGAGCCCTTTCAGGATGATACAAAAGACTTTCGGACATTTGCATAATCGAGGAAAATAGCCATTGAAATCCTGCAATCTGCAATGTGTACTGCAATAACAATAAAGAATGGACATGTTAGAAGAAGAGTTTGTTTTCTCAAAGCTCCCATCTGAGGCATGTTCTGCGTTTGGCAAAGCGCTCTACATAGTCGGAATGTTTCTTCAGATATCTCACAAGCAAATTCTTCCACTGTTGGACCTTGGTTTGTCTTTTCTTGTTCCAGATCCCCTCATTTATCTCAGGCTGCTTGAAGCATTCCAGGAGCCCCACATTCTCTCTCCCCCGCCCCCCACTCAAGCCACACTCACCAACCAGAGCCCTTCTTGACACAAACACCTGCACCCACCCAGTCACTTGTACGTGTTTTTTTCCAACTCCTTTATTTCGCATCATTGAAAGTTTTGGCACAAAAAAACACCCCCTTTTTTCCCTCCACGCGAGGAATTTGGCTGACTTGGATGAAAGAAGACTTTCATACTTGTGGGATACCTGGCTGGTACACTGTGTAGCTAGGAAAGCAATGACTGAAAGCAGAACCAATCCGCCTGCTGGCAATGAAGCAGTACCATTAACATTTCCCCTTATTTGTCTGGGATGACACTGATGGGATATTCAATCTAGCATGATTTGACAGTATGGCGAGGGACACAACTGTTAGCAGTAACTTGCCTGGAGTGTGAAATTTACAATGGCAAAGAGTCAATAATATGAAACAAAATTTCTGAAAATGCTTTTCATTTTTGGAAATGATACACTTACATATTGTTGCACATTATTGTTCAATTGAGCATGACGGCCCACAATTTATTCAATGTGAAAACAAAGCAGACAACAACGGGATGTCTGGAAATTGCTGAGTGAGTAAAATGGAAGTACAGTGATACCTTGGCTTACGAACTTAATTGGATCCCAGACAGAGTGTGTAAGGCGAAAAGTGTGTATCCCAAAAATTAGTTTCCCGTAGGAAACCATTAAAATGAGAAGAATCCGTTCCCAGGTCAACCATAAAACATAATTTTCAACTTTCTAATTTTATAAACCTTAAAGCTACACATAATATACCTTATTTCATGTATAATAAATATCCTATGGTATTATAAATAAAGATATAAACTGTACTATATAAGAAAGTCGTTTTATTTACCTTTGTGATGGTCGTTGATGGCTTGGATTGGATTGGATTGGATATGCCTTTATTAGTCTCACAGTGGAGAAATTCACATTTCACAGCAGCAAAGTGATGAAAGGAATGAGAGTAGAAAAACAAAATACATGAGCTGCTGGAAAGGCAGCCACTCCTGCGGCGCCGTCTTGAAGTCAAAAGAACAAAAAAAACTAAATAACAAATAATATGACAGCATAGAGACAATATGACAAAACAAAGACACAGAGAGACATTCATTCTTCAGGACTTGCTGTACCCTCTTTGTGATGACATGAAGCAGTTCTAGATGAAAGAGGAGAGGATCAAAGCATCTTTCCACCAGTGGATCAGGGACATCATGGTGGAATGTGCACGTCGACTACAAGCTAAATGTTGAAAGCAAACACGCAGCTGTAGCGTCCATTGACGAAAAGAGATTGTCTCACATCTCCTGTTCCACATAAATCTGCTTCAATTCCAAGCCGCAAGAGTTCCACATACGCATCGGCGCTCTGCGCTGACGCTCCTTTCTTCTTATCGCGGGTTCCTCAAGCCATGCATGCATCCATCCAGCCGCAGACTGTCCAACAGCACTGACCTTTCCGCTAAACAAAGCGGGGCTGTGAAGATGCTGCCCATTACAGGCGCAAAAAACAGGCATTACAGGCTTGATGGAAATGAGTGGCTGGTTTCATCAGCATTAAACACTTGATAAGGAACATAGGCTTCTTTCACCATCTTGAGGATTGAGGTGCTTTCTCTGTGATAATTGTATCTAGTTCATCAATTGTGATCTGTTTAGCTGGGTTGATAGCTTGCATCAAGTGTACAGATGGCTTGTGCGGGTTGTTTATGGAGCCTGATTGATGGGATATTTTAACCTTGTAGTCTACACTCTGTCTTTGAACTATCAAAGTTGAATTTCTCTCACTGTCGTCTGCCTGTCTCTTTAATGTTTAAACTACCCCCCCCCCCACTACTGCGTTCTTGACCAATCACATGGCTTCAACCGAAGACTGGGGGCGGGGAATAGAGCACAAAAACCGTCGGCTGCTATTTTATTGTCAGAACAACGGGCTCGTTCGCGAACGACACATCACTTATTGAGCAGCTCCATAGACGGAAAAGTTCGTATGCAAAGGTAAAATTTTCCGGATGGCCGACAACTTCTTCAAGAAAAAAAGAGCGATTTTCTTTCAAATCAAACATTTGTTTTATTCAGATATTTGCAGATGACATTGTGATCTGTAGCGAGAACGGGGAACAGGTGGCGGAGAGACTAAAGATGTGGAGATATGCCCTGGAAAGGAGAGGAATGAAGATCAGTCGCAGCAAGACGGAATATATGTGTATGAATGAGAGGGCTCCAAGTGCAAGAGTGATGCTACAGGGAGAAGAGATAAAGAAGGTAGAGCATTTTAAGTACTTGGGGTTTAAATATAAAACAGTGGTGAGACCAGCCATGATGTTTGGACTGGAGACAGTGCCACTGAAGAAAAGACAGAAAGCAGAGCTGGAGGTAGCAGAGCTGAAGATGTTGAGGTTTTCTTTGGGAGTGACCAGGTTGGATAGGATCAGGAATGAGTACATTAGAGGGACAACTCATATTAGAGGCTTTGGAGAGAAAGTCAGAGAGGCCAGACTGAGATGGTTTGGACATGTCCAGAGGAGAGAGAGTGACTATATCGGGAGAAGGATGCTGAGCCTTTAACTGCCAGGCAGGAGTCCGAGAGAAAGACCGAAGAGGAGGTTTATGGATGTGGTCAAAGAAGACATGAAGGTAGATGGTGTGAGAGAAGAGGATGCACAAAACCGGGATAGATGGAGGACATTGAGTCACTGAAGGGAAAAGCCAAAAGGAAAAGAAGAGGAAACATTTGTTTTATTCAATAACGAAAAAGCCACAAAGAAAATGCTACAAGCCATGTGACCTCCACTTTCTCGACGGCTTTCAAAACTCTCAAGTACACTTTTCAGTCAGGGTGTAGTCAGAAGCAGGCTTCTGATTGGCTGCCGGAGCCGAATATGCAAATTAGGATACTCGGCACCGGCAACCAATTTGCATATTCAGCACCGGCAGCCAATCAGAAACCTGCTTCTGACTACACCCTGACTGAAACGTGTACTTGAGAGTTTTGAAAGCCGCCGAGAAAGTGGAGTCCACGTAGCTTTGAGCAGACAACATAATGCTAATGTTGCAGTGTGCACTCTGATGACAACTGGAGCAATATCTTCAGCCATGCATGATTACTATAAATTAAACATGGGAGCATTTGTGGTTGGTACTTCCTGAACTTAAAAAAATCATTTATACTTTGCAACAATGGCAACCATTTTTTTTTTTGTTTGATTAGTCGTCTTATTGTGTTTAAAGTTGTGAAAAATGAGGTAGGCAACTTTATGGCCGCGCCAGACACTTTTCAGAGTTGTCTGCCCAGGTGTCCAATAACTTTTTGTCATGAGTTTCAACACTGATGTAACATTCGTAAACCAAGGGGTTCGTATACCAAGGTATCTCTGCAGTCATCAAAATTATGCAAAAAATGGACAATAGACACAAAGGGAAATTCCTAAAAGAGTCAAGACATCATCACAGAATAAGAACTCCACTGAGATTTACAGTTTGACATAAAAACAAACTGAATGTTGGAATAAAAGGCAAGCCTGTTTCCATACGGTTGAGGCAGAATAATTCCATTTTTTGACAGAAGGCCCCATATTGGTGTGTTTTTTTTCCTTCATTGGAATGACCTGATTTTATTAAGACTGTGGAATTTTTCCCCCTTTTCAAATCCCACTTCCTTTGCAAATTGAATAACATTTGAAAAGTTTTTTTCACGTTTTTTTTTGCACGTGCACACAAAATCCATTGCAAGCTTTTCTGGCAAAGTGATTCAATTAAAGTCAGTGCAGTTGGTGCTGTGGCGGCGGGTGCGTGGAGGGTGTGTCGGACGACATGTTTAGAGCTGCGGGAAACAAATCCCCTCATTTAATCTTTGCGCCAAACTGAATTTAGCCTGAATTATCACACGCTTCACCTCACCGCAGCCAATGGTTCGCACGTCGACTTCACAGTGCAGCAGAACTGGGTCCAATTCCAGCTCCGGCCTCCCTGTGTGGAGTTTGCATGTTCTCTTCGGGAATGTGTGGGTTTTCTCCGGGTCCTCCAGTTTTCTCCCACATTCCCAAAACATGCATGGCAGGCAGATTGAACACTCCAAATTGTCCATAGGTGTGAGTGGGAGTGTGGATGTTTTTTGGCTCTGTGACGTGTGATTGGCTGGCAACCTATTAAGGTTGTCCGCTGCCTACTGCTCGAAGACAGTTGTGATTCATGTGAGGATAATGAATGGATGGATTTATCATCATAACAATGGATTTATTTCCACCCATTTGACTGTGCAAGTCTAGTATTAGCCATAACTCCAACCCCTTTGTCTTCCATGGCTCTTTGAGTGGCACAATTGCAATCATCTAACAGGCGAAGCTTGAACTTGCGAAAATCAATTGTGGCGCAATTAGACAAAACACAAGAATTGATGCTGATGAAGGTACATGTACGTATACAGAATATTAAATTAGGTTTCAGGATTTTATCAGTTAACCTGAACTCAGTTTCTCAATTTAGTATCTTAACAAGCCTGTGCTTCAATCAGCATTTCTTTTGCAGATCCCATCAGAATTTGAATCAGTGAATGAATAAGTTATCACCTTGTCCTTCTCAAAATGTCCACACTCAGACCCAAGCTGTTTAAAGCAGAGACAGACAAAGGAACAAACGGCATAACAGCAATGGTATCTTCTAAAAATATTACAATGGAAACAGTTCTTTAAACAAACAAATAATAATAATAATAATAATAATAATAATAATAATAATAGTTGGGGAATGCGACAACGTGTGGAGCCTGACAATCACATCAAATGTGGTCTCACATAAAAATCAAGCAGAAACAAGCATCCAGTACTCATGTGTATAAATGAATGGGAAGAGATACGTGCAGTGGGCATCTCCATATCTGCGAGAAATTGTAATTGGTGGTTTGAAATGAGCCACGACTATTAGACTGAGCACTCTACTTCTGTGTCATGAAAATATCATTTTCCATCAGGATTTGCGTTTTTCTCTGCACAATTACGGAAACCACGATGTGCTAAAATGGACACGCCCCCGTTTCAAATGGTATCCACACACACAAACACACAGACACACACGCTCATTGACACGCCTACAGTCTAAATAACAACACCGTACCGTCCGTGGATCTGTTCTTTTCACAAAAATTACAACAGTAAACATAATATTGTGGGATTATGTTTCGCCATTCAAGAAACAACGACCATCCTCTTAAATATCCCCATCTAGTGTCTGGAAGGCTGACGTGCCTGAACGTCATCCATTCAGCCTGAATATGTTTGGGCTCATTTGTACAGGACACGGCGACAAAGTCCAAATCTACATCATGACCGGTTATATTCTTATTCTTATTCTTATTCTTATTCTTATTCTTATTTTTATTCTTATTCTTATTCTTATTCTTGTTATGCATCAAGTGCGTAAAGTGAAAAAATGAAGAAAAACAATTGACCGGGACTTTTAAGCTGTATTTTGTTCTAAACGACAAGTAGATCGTTCAGCTTTACCTTCTTCTATAACGATTCGTGTTGTTCTTTGTTTCCATCAGATTCACATTATTATTATTATTATTATTATTATTATTATTATTATTATTATTATTATTATTATTATTATTATTATTATTTGTTGTTGTTGATGTTGTCGTTGTTGGTGTTGTTGTTGTCGTTATTATTGTTATTATTATGATTATGATTACATTAAATGTAATTATGTGATAAAAAAAAAGAAGTATGTCTCTTTCCACACCAAAATTCAAGTTGGTGTGGAAAACGGTTTATTTTTAACGGGACCTACTTTTTCTCCGGTTGGATTCGTGATAGACACATGGCGTGAAAAGTTAAAGTTGCCCCGAGCATTGCATGGAAAGGAATTTCCTTGCACGAAGAACATATTTAACAACCGTTGAGCTGTCAGGAATGCTTTGTGGTCTGCTTGCCGAAAGAAGACTAAGGGAGGGGGTTGGGTTCGGATGGGGGGAGTATGTTAATAATGTAGGCTACTGCCATACCAAATATGGTAACATAGTTACGTCTGCGTTGTGGCGCGCATCTGGAATCGCTTAACTCCGCTGAATAAAGGCACCGGGGAGACAGAAATAGCCCTTTAAACTTATTGCAGCCCACACCTTTAGTTTCTCGTGTGAAAAAAACGTCCTGCTGTTGTAAACAGTTTCCACAGAAACGGCTTATAAATGTGGGTTCAACCAACATTGTCAGAATTACGTAATGACAACGAAGGAGCATGATGCCGTTTTCACGTTGTATCGCAATAAAATTGAACTGAATCCTTATTCAATAGATAGAGGGCAGAGAATCTATTTAAAACAAATATGCTTATGTATTTGGCGAGTACATAAAAATGACCAAAACGTATAACTTTTTCCTCCCAGGAAGTTAAACTTGCTCTTGAAAGAATTTGAAAGGGGGTTATGATAAACAAGAAAGGAACATGTGAGAAGGGGAAAATGTGTTCTTATGGGCATCATTGGGGGAAAAATCCATTTGAGAGTGGGAGATAGAAAAAAAAGCACACAGTTTAGACAGGGCGGAGCCTATGTCTTAGATGGAAAAAGGCCGAGAAACATTCCTGACATAGTTTGGGAACAGTTCAGCAGGCAGTCCGGGGACGACGTCAGCTTCCCAGTAAAGTATATAAGACGGCAGGCTGCCTCAGCTCAGCAGACGATACTGAGAGCTTCACTAAGCGCAGCTTGGACCTCCAGAGACCAGAAGTGAACACAGGAAGACTGTAAGAGGGAATACTTCACGTCCAACGAGACAGAATTGCTCAATTCTTCTTATTCCGGGACCTGGATTCCTCTTTGCAAGAAACTATTCCAAGATGAAGATGATTTTTATTGTCGTCACCTTCCTGGGGAGCATCAACTTGGTGAGTTATTCATGTTAATTTCACTCACAATCTAGCGGGAAGTCAACGTTGTTTTTCAAGGAGAGATCACCATTCCACTCATAAGTAATTTTATTCTTGTGTGTACAGGTTTTCTCCTCTTGCTCATCCGTGTGTGAGTGTCCATTGGAGATGCCCAAGTGTGCACCTGGTGTCAGCGAGGTGCTGGACGGTTGTGGTTGTTGCAAAGTTTGTGCCAGGCAGCTGAATGAGGATTGCAGCCTTATCGAGCCTTGTGACCACACCAAAGGGCTGGAGTGTAATTTTGGGGCCACCTTTGCTGCTGCTACAACTCGTGGCATCTGCCGAGGTATGTAGAAAGCACGTGTATGTTTTTGTTTCAACTAATGAGGGCATAATTTGTGGAATGTCAACAGGGTTTTGACTAAACCTTATATCAGATTGCAAAAGCTTTTTCGAGTGGCGAGCTGATCCTTACCTTAGTTTTTTCTCCCCTTGCAGCCAAGTTAGAGGGCAGACCTTGTGAGTACAACAGTCGGATCTACCAGAACGGAGAAAGCTTCCAGCCTAACTGTAAACATCAGTGCACATGCATCGACGGTGCTGTGGGATGTGTCCCTCTGTGCCCCCAAGAGCTCTCTCTGCCCAATGTGGGCTGTGCCAATCCAAGGCTGGTCAAAGTAGCAGGCCAGTGCTGTGAAGAGTGGGTGTGTGATGATGGCATGGACACAGACATTATGGAGAAGATTTTTGGCAAAGACAAAACGCCTGACGAACTTGAAAGAGACCTCACCAAGAGGAATGAGCTGATTGCAATCGTCAAAGGGGGACTGAAGTCACTAGCTGGTAAAAAAAAAGTCTTTTTTTCACATTTCCATCAACGTCCTAAAACGGTGAGATTCAAGATTGCTGATGATATGTTTCCCTTTTCACAACAGCTTACAGGCCGCAAGCAGAGATTCAAATGTTTGACAGCCAGAAGTGCATTATCCAAACCACACCTTGGTCTCAGTGCTCCAAGAGCTGCGGAACGGGCATCTCCACCAGAGTCACCAACAACAACAACGAGTGCAAGCTGGTTAAGGAGACTCGAATCTGTGAAGTGCGACCATGTACCCAGTCACCTTACTCTAGTCTCAAGGTAAGCTTTCGCCACCCCTACAACACGTTATCCTGTCATAATGAGAGTACAACAAGTTAGGACTTGAATTCCCAGCTAATGCCTTCCTTCGTTTGCAGAAAGGAAAGAAATGCAGCAGAACCAAAAAGTCCAGCCAGCCTGTAAAGTTCACTTATGCTGGGTGCTCCAGCTTGAAGAAATTCAGGCCCAAGTACTGTGGCGCCTGCGTCGACGGCCGCTGCTGCAGCCCTCATGATACCAGGACCATCAGAGTCAAGTTCCGCTGTGAGGATAACGAGACCTTCAACAAGAACATCATGATGATCGAGTCCTGCAAGTGCACCTACAACTGCCCCCATGCAAACGAAGCCTCTTATCCTTTCTACCGCCTCTCCAATGATATCCACAAGTTCAAAGACTGATTGGTGAAGACATTCCTGAGCCCCTAAGCAAGAGAAGTGCCAGCCACTGGCTGCCCGATGAATGCGGGGGTGTAAATAAGGAGGCCCCAAACAACTACCAGCTTCCTGGTGTAATGAGATTCCTAAGGAATTGTGGGCTTGCATCAGGAGGACATTATGACGTGCACTGTTTGCTGTGACTACATCAGCACTCTTAATTCAGAATAGCTTCATATTAAGGGAGCATCGATATTGGCTTCGTTATGGAGCAATATGTAATTAACATTTGTACATTGATGTTTTTTGCTGATATCATTTCACTGTGTATATTTTGATCGTCAATATCAGACATGGCCAAGACTGTAGACTTATGTGTGCATATGTACATGTGCACATCCAGAACATCAATTAGCAGAGCATCCCACAGCGTAACCTTTCCACTTGTTTATCAAGCGGGTGGTTTCATGATTTCCTGAAATGGGCATTTTTTTGTTCATGTTTTGTGGCAGCTAGTGAACTCCCTTCATGAAAAAGACGAACTGAAACATGTCAAAGGATGAATGAATGTTTTTTTAGCATTGTTAATATTATTTATCTAAAAAAAATAGCTACTTTATTTGGATATCAAATGTCATACTGGAACAAATTGTAAAATGATTTAAATTTATATGCTCCAAATAAAATGAATTTATTTATGAAATTTGATCTCATGTCACCTTGTTGGATTCCAACAACCCCATTCACACACATCTTACAATCAAAGTATCGTATTCCCAAAGACAAAGTCTGAGGTCTTACATAACGACACCTTGGAACCTCTCATGCTGATTTCCTATTACTCTGGAATGCTTTTCTGAAGCGAGAGTCCTTTTATTTGATCTGGCCAAGACATATGCTCGAATGAGTGCAAAAAGGTGGTGGTGCGATTTGGTCCACGGGTTGGAATGACAAAAAGAGCATGTCAAGTCTTCAATGCTGCACTTTCACACCGGAAAACAATGAATGACAGTATATTGCCTATCTTGTTTCCATCAAGAGGCATTAGAAAAAAAAGATTAGAAAATTGTACTTTTGTAGTTATAGTAAGATGCTTGGGAGCTACTGGAATCGTGTGTTGATCCTGTCACATCAGGTTCGGTGCTTCCATTGTTTACCTGAACTTATGCTTTGGCTGCCTGTTGCTTTTAAGACTCCTAAACGTAAGAGAAAAAAATGGTGGTGGAGCCTTGCACCTGGTGCTAAATAGCTACAACATGATTTGAAGTGGGTAGTGAGAGCTCAGGGGTAACGGTGGGTAGTATTTTTTTTTTTTTTTTTTTGGGGGGGGGGGAGGAGGAATCCAGGTATTGGGAGTGGTTCAGGAATGCAGTCGTGGCTCGGAAAGCAGACAACCTGATGGGCGGCAGATGTTGGAAAGTATTTCAGAGCATGTTTGGGTTAGCTACAATGATCTAAAAATACATAAACGCTCCCTTGTACTCGGTTGGCTTCCACAAGATATATTTCATCTCATTGCAAACTATAAAAGGTTTTTTTAAGGTATTCTCGGATGTCAGATTTGATTTGGGAACTTCTGATTTCAGTGCAGCCTGAAAAATTGTCTATGATGGAGTTGCATACTGCACAGGATGTACCCACTTACGTTTTACATACTGCTCACATAAAAGACTTTGAAAGTCTACCTAATCACAGAGATGCCTTCCCATCCAGCCCCGATTTCCTGTCAAAACATTCTGAGAGTCTTGTTTTTTGTTTTGTTGTTTTGTTTTGCCTTCATGCCGTTTGCAAAAAGCACATTTTAAAGGACAACCGACACCATTTTTTTGTTTCCTAACAGACATCAGAAAAACGTTTTATAGCATCTAAAATACTCAAAACACGCAGGCTGATATTTTTAGTCAAATGCAAAAGACCAATAAAAATGACAAAGTATCCCATAACTACTTCAAAATGACCTCAGAAATGGCGAGTTTCAGAAGATCCCGGCCCCTTGTTCGTGACGTCACGCCAGGACGTCTTGCCTTGTTCTAGAATCAAAACAATGGCTTCAGATTCGGAGAACATGCTTTCTTGTTACTCATCCAGTTATGAATATGATTCAATATTCTGAAGAGGAAAGCATAAATGTTTGCAATCGATTAAAGAAGTCCTTCAGGATCATTTTGAGGCGTCTGGACTCCAATGTAGCCCAAGCTCCGTTGGAAATGGGCTGATTTGTCTGCTGGGAATTTGTGTCAACTAGTATTAAATAGTAGTCTTGGTGAAACACACAACATTCACCATCGCGTTATTTATGTGTTTTCCTTCTAATTTCGCCATCAACACGGATCAACACGGTGTTTTCAGACCAAACAAAGTACCCAAAATGCATTGTGTGTCAGTTTCTCAGTCAGGGGCGTTCCTGACGTGACATCACGTCAGGAATCGTCACCAACTCAAAAACAAGACTTCCTGAATATCCTGAGAGTCTTAAAACGTAAAATATAGTGATATGCGGTGGAATCTTTGTAAAATACGCTCAGTAGAAGTCATTTGAAGTGATTTTACAAATTGTGGACACAACTTGTCTGGAGGCGTCGGTTGTCCTTTAAGGATGCCTTTAACTTTGCCATGCAATCAGACTGTCATTTGTCTTGTTAACGGGATACTTGGTTATGTCATGTTTTCAAATGTCATGTCAGCTTTCAGAGACCCATAGCATTCCTTTTTGATGCAAGTGCAGTAGGTGAGGCAGAAATCTTTCAATGTTGTCTTCTAAGGACAGCTCGAAATCATCGACTCATTGATTCAAACAAACAGTGTCATCATGTTCAATCATGCACAAATGTTAACGTTGGATGATGCTGCACTAGATGGAATCTGCACAGAATAAAAACAACAGGACCCTTTTCACACAGGCGCGGCGAGGAAATGAAAACATTGAGAAGCAGCCTCATCCCCTGAGCTCAAATGTTTATATGACAAAAGCATTAGCATTCTTTCTTCCGAGTCCAGTCTTCCTTTCCTTTCATAACTTTGCTGCTGTGAAATGTAAATTTCTCCACTGCAAGACTAATAAAGGTAAATCCAGTCCAATTCAATTAAACCGTCAACATTCACCATGTAATATTACGCAACCAAACAGTTCCAACAGAATTAAGAATTGGCATTGCAACACGCTGGAAGTGAATGAACATCATGTCAGTATTTTTTTCCACAGCTTTGGACAATAGTTACTGAGGTTGACGTTCACTTTTAAGGGGCTTGACGGGAGAAAAAAAAGCAAGGTTCTGAATAATCATCTTCAAACGCACCATCTGCTGGCTGAAAATGTAAAACGCATTCTGTAAACTTGATACTTAATCTAGTACTGTAGTTACATGCAATCATGCAATATTATCAATTTATGATAGTGAAGAATTTACACGTCCATTTGGATGATGACGCATGGATGAGAAGAGATGTAATTTAGGGATTTCCATTGAACAATGGCGAATGGACATAAGCTTAGCCTTAGTAATCTCAGATCACTCTTGTTATTGATCTACAACAGCAAGGGGGAATTTGTTTTGCACAGGGGCCACATGAGAAACCAGCAAATGGCAAAGTGTAATATTATTGACAGTGATATACGATATAATGATACAGTGATTAACTTTAACCAGTGTCTGAAATAATGTCTGCCCAGATGCCCGGGGCGTGCAACTTTTACTGCGGGCGTACAACTTACAAAACGTCTCTGCCCGGGTGGCCGACAACCTCTTAAAAAAAATGTTTTTTTTTTTTCAAATCAAAGGTTTGCTTTATTAAATAAAGCAAACGTTGGAACGAAGATTTCAAAATCTGAATAAACTATTCAGATTTCGAAATCTTTGTTCGGTTTGGAAATTTTGGAATTTCGGTTTGTTTGTCAATTTGCATACCAGGCATGGCAGCCAATCAGAAGCCTGCTTCGTGCTTCCGGACTTTGCTGCGCGTTATGAGGTCGTGCACTTGCATATCATTTTCCAAAGTAGATGCACAGAACCTCAGCCCCAGAAGAAAGATTCAAAAGAAGCTAACAAAATTTATGACGCTACAAAACATAAACATACATTATCCCGTGACTGTAAAGTGTCCTTGAGAGCTTTGAAAGGCACTTAGAAATTAAATGTATCATTATTATTATTAAAAGCATCGTGGAAATACGAGTCCACGTGGCTAGTACCAGACGACGCAATGCAAACATTGCATTGTGCAACCATGACGAACAGTGTATGGACAAACGACAATGGGAGCAAAATCATCAGCAAGGGATATTTACGATAAATTAGGCACGGGAGCATTTGTGGTAGGTAGATCCTTGATAAATAATCCTTAATACTTTGCAACAATGGGTTTTTTTCGCGATTAGTTGTCTTATTGTGTTTCAAGTTATGAAAAATGGGGCAGGCCACTTTATGGCCGGCAGGCAACTTTTCAGAGTAGTCTGCCCTGGTGTCTGCTAACTTTTTGTTATGAGTTTCATACACTGCTTTAACATGTACCCCGGTCAAGGATGACGCTTCGTACTATATTATTATCATTATTGTGAAACACTTGGAACACCGTGAAAACTACAAAGGACATTGAAACGACAACATTACAAACATTCAGTCAATAAGGAAATTAATAACGCACCGTGTTCACCTTATTAACCGAAAGTAGATAAACGTTGACGTAGACTTGAGACTGTCGTTCTCTATCTAGCAGTTGCTCTGCTTCTGTCACTCTCTCGCATTAGTCTCGTTCTGTCTGTCTCGACTTACTCGCTTTTATCGAAACACATGACACAGAAGCGGAAGTGATAATGACAAAACTTTATAAATAAAATATCGAAGATGATTTTAAGAAAAAACACACATACAAAGGTTCGCATAGAAACATTAAACACATTTACAGAACAAGTCCAAATAAATTATGTTTTTGTTGTCATGGCAACCAATGACAAGATACCCGCCAGTTACATGTACCATTGAACACAAAGTGCAATACAATTTTGCCTCTAAAACTGAAACAATTGCATCTATATTCACTACAGTGCTCTGAAGCTAAATTGCATTCACCATAAATGGGTTATTTGTATATTGAAATGTAGAGAAAAGTATGATGTACAAAAACATCAACATTGGTGGTAATGACAACTGTTTTTCTGACACCCTGGTGAACAGTGTCATTTTTAGATTCATGCATTTTTTGTCATGTCGTGGATTGCCGCAAAATGAGTAGCGGGTCGATAATGAGTCGTAGTTTGGATAACTCTTGATTAATCCAAGTTGATGCTTGTGAATAGTGATAGTGCATAATAAACCGTCTCAAGCAAAGTTCAAAGGCATCGCATAATTCATTCAGAAGTTGTGGTTTGAGGTCACCAGTTCATGAGTTGTCCCTAGAGAAGGGATGCACTCAGATGTGACATCATTATCCCCTGACTGCCAACGGCTGGAAAATGCGTCATCACAGGCTTAAGACATCAAATAGAGTCGGTCAAAAGGCTTTCGCATCAAATGCGGCTTTAAAAACACCTCCAAAACAGACTGGCCTCACCAATAGGCAAGACTGTCATTTCCTAGTGGCGCTGCAGTCATATTCAACTCGAATTAGGTGAGAATACAACACATAATACAG
Organism: Hippocampus bargibanti; assembly: GCF_051943395.1. Classification (NCBI taxonomy): domain Eukaryota; kingdom Metazoa; phylum Chordata; class Actinopteri; order Syngnathiformes; family Syngnathidae; genus Hippocampus; species Hippocampus bargibanti. The sequence goes on from NC_142740.1 coordinate 10,594,562, forward strand.
GCTGGTGCTGCCACAAAACTTAACGTGACCTTGAATTAACTCATAGAAAATGAGACAACGGATCTTGACCAAAAAGAGAAGCAACATTTAAAGGACAACCGACGTCTCCGGACAAGTTGTGTCCATAATTTGTAAAATGGCTTCAAATGACTTCTACTGGCGTATTTTAATAAGATTCCACCGCATATAGCTATATTTTACATTTTAAGACTCGCTCTGAACATTCGTGAAGTCTTGTTTTTGAGTTGGTGACGAGTCCTCACGTCAGAAAAGGACCGCCTCCTTACCGTAAAAAAGACGCATTGTAGCGTCTTTCCATCACGTCAATGTATTTTGCTGTACTGTTTTTTTGAAACCCTTGTGTTACATCCAAAAGCCACCAGCAAAGGGAATCAAGCTCAATGGAAGGAATGTATCAGCCTGTGGAAACGGTCTGATTCATTCCTCACAGCTCGGTAGCCATTTTATTGCCTCTTTTTGGATGAGACATTCCCCCCCCGCCCGTTTGCCTCAAAATGACACGGAATAAATTCTTTAAACGATTGCAAACATGTATGCTTTCCTCTTCAGAACTGTTTGAATCATATTCATAACTGGATGTGTAATAAGAAAGCATATTATCCGAATCTGAAGCCATTGTTTTTATTCTCCAGCAATGCAAGACGTCTTGGTGTGACACAACGAACTGGGGGCGGGACTTTCTGAAAATGCCCAATTCGCAGCTCAATTTTTTGCAGATTTTGGACACTTTAAGTCATTTTTAATTGGTGTTTTGCATTTTACTAAAACCATCATACTGCGTGTTTTGGGTATTTTAGATGCTATGAAACGTTTTTCTGGTGTCAGTTAAAAAACAAAAAAGTGACATTGATTGTCCTTTAAATAATTTAAAGGAGATTCTTGTACATGTGGCTTCATTCTCATTGTCTGAAATGACAAGAGTCAAGACTGCAACACATACACGCACATGTTATGTAACATCGATGAGAAGGTTTCTTCAGCCGTCATCTGTACACAAGTGTACAGATGACGGCTGAAGAAACCTTCTCATCGATGGACCACTCCTGTACGACTGAGAGCTTACACAGACGTATGTTATGTAACAGCAACTATCATCCAGTTATATCCTGCAGAGTAGCCTACTGTATTGGTTTGTTTGAAATGCAAAGAATTTCAGACATTTCCACATGATGTGGCACAGAACATAAAACCCAAATTCAAAGGTTAGCCGAGTCAGCCCCGTGATTTGTGAAAATGACAATGGAACTGATAGGGTTGTTGTTTTTAGTTGTCATACATTTGATTATGCTTGCAATTAAGAATGCTTATGCTCATAATAAAAATGCTCAAACATGTAATCCTACATTCACCTATCACGTTTTCACTTGATCATTCAACTATTCAACTATAAAATCAATCTTCTTCAGGGGTCGCCAGAGCGAATCAATGTCCTCCATCTAATCCGGTTTTGTGCATCCTCTTCTCTCACACCAGCTACTTTCATGTCCTCTTTGACAACATCCATAAACCTCCTCTTCGGTCTTTCTCTCGGACTCCTGCCTGGCAGTTAAAGGCTCACCATCCTTCTCCCGATATAGTCACTCTCTCTCCTCTGGACATGTCCAAACCATCTCAGTCTGGCCTCTCTGACTTTCTCTCCAAAGCCTCTAATATGAGTTGTCCCTCTAATGTACTCATTCCTGGTCCAATCCAACCTGGTCACTCCCAAAGAAAACCTCAACATATTCTACCTCCAGGTCTGCTTCCTGTTTTTTCTTCAGTGGCACTGTCTCCAGTCCAAACATTATGGCTGGTCTCACCACTGCTTTATACACTTTTCCTTTCATCCTAGCTGAAACCCTTCTATCACACATCACACCTGACATTTTTCTCCAGCCTGCCTGGACACGCTTCTTCACCTCTTTTCCACACTTTCCATTGCTCTGGACAGTTGACCAAAAGTACTTAAAATCCTCCACCTTCTTTATCTCTTCTCCCTGTAGCATCACTCTTGCACATGCATCCCTCTCATTCACACACATATATTGCGTCTTGCTGCGACTGATCTTCATGCCTCTCCTTTCCAGGGCATATCTCCACATCTCTAATTTCTCCGTCACCTGTTCCCCGTTCTCGCGACAGATCACAATGTCATCTGCAAATATCATGGTGCAAGGAGATTCTTGTCTAACATTGTCGGTCAGCCTGTCCATCACCATAGCAAATAAGAAGGGACTCAGAGCTGACCCCTGGTGGAGTCCCACCTCCACTTTGAATTCCTCCGTCACACAGACAGCACACCTCACCACTGTCTTACAGTCAACTATAAATTCAATGTTGGTGTGAAGTTCTTAAGGTGTGCTGTGAAGATACTATACTTTCGCTCCAAAGTCTGTGGGATGATGGTTTTGGATTGGATTAGCCATTATTAGTCTCGCAGTGGAGAAATCTACATTTCACAGCCTTTTTGTTGTGTAAAGCAGTTCTAGATGAGAGGATCAAAGTGTCCTTTTCACCAGTGGATCAGGGACGTCATGTTGAAATGTGCACGTCTGCTACAAGCTAAATGTTGAAAGCAAACATGAAGCTGTAGCATCCATTGACAAAAACAAATTGTCTCCTATCCCACATAAATCCGCTTAAATTCCAAGCCGTGACAATTCCACATACGCATTGGCGCTCGGCACTGAGGCTCTTTTCTTCTCATCGCGGGCTCCTGGATGCATCCATCCAGCCGCAGACTGTCCAACAGCACCGACCTTTCTGCTGAACAAAGCCGGGCAGTGAAAATGCTGCCCATTACAAGCGCAAAAAAATCACAATCTCCCCAAAACTGTCCAGCGATGGCAGTCAAATGGCACAAAGGCGCAACAGCTCAGCACTGTCTCCTCAATGAATGTCGTTGCCAAAAATGCTGAAAAACAATCTGTATTCGTTCCATGCGACGCACAACAACACAAAGTGAGAAAAGAAAACACCAAAACAACAAAAAAGCAAGGCTCATCAGAGCACTTGCTGACGGCTGCTGACTTGGGCGCCAACTTGAACTTCTTTTGTTTTGAATGTAGGTGGGGGTGAAATCAAGGACGAGCGGGTGGACATTGGGCTTCTTGCTTGCCCACTGATGAGATGAAATAATCAGTGGCTTCGTTCTTCCTGTAGGCATACCAGTGAGGGCCCAAAACAATGGAGGCAGAATTTAGCAAAAATAAAGTTGAACTTATTAAAAATATATATACCTACAAGCGTTGAAGGTAGAGAAAATGTGTCAAGAGGACTCACTAACTGTGGTTACCCTCAATGGTCTTTTAACAGATGTCAAAAGTAAACAATAGGGAATAAAAAACTAAAAATTCTGAAGATACTAAAAGGAGAGGAGTGGCAGTACCTTACATTGCAGGGAGTCCTTTGGCAACACAGAAATCCTACTTATTTGAAACCGATAAACACTTTAAGGGAAAACTTAGTGCATCCAAAAGATAGGCTGCACGTTTGATGAAAATGAAAAACAAAGTAATGTAGTTCATTCAATACATTGTAAAAATGAAAATTGTAAAGAGCAATACTTTGGGGATACTAAACAAATTCTCAAAAAAAGACTATCAACATCGCAGGGATAATACTAGTGAGCCTCAATCTGCAATATATATGCACCTAAACCACTCATTTGACGACAATGAGGTTAACATCTTAGCGAAAGAAAATAGGAGAGTAAAAGAAGCGATTTTCATAAAACAACAAAATCCTTCATTAAACCGGTTTGGTGGGGTGAGGTTCAATTTGGATCGTTCCTACAACAGACTTCTTAGGCAACATAGGCTTAGTTATGCTGATGAGGTGAGACCAGATAAAATGGGGCAATCAGGTCAGTCGTAGACCCCATACTGAGGCAGGACAATATAAGTAATCAGTCAGGACAATATAAGTAATCAGTGTAGCCGCAGGGAGTTGTCCGCTGCTTCCCCCCAACCTGAGAGCAGGGACCAATCATAGCAGAGTCTGGCATCGCCACGTCTGGACAGTAGGGATAAATATAAGGCCAAAACTAGCAGCAAAAGGGTTTTCTTCCCTGACGAAGCCTCTTGGATAAGAAGCGAAACGTCCGACACCTTCAAAGAAGTACAGATGACGGCTGAAGAAACCTTCTCATCGATGGACCACTCCTGTACGACTGTGAACTTACACACACGAGCTTATTAAAAACAATAAGGTGCTTCAGTCGTCGAGTGGTTAGTCCGTCAACTTCACAGTGAATAGGTATCTGCTTTTATTCCAGCTTCTGCCTCCCTGTGTACCCTTTGCATGTTCCCCCCTCGGGCTTGCGTGGGGTTTTTCAGGGTGCTCCGATTTACACCCGCATTTCAGAAACATGCATGGCAGGCTGACTGAACACTTCAAATTGCCCCTCGATTTGAGTGTGAGCATGAATGGTTGTTCGCTTCTGTGTGCCCTGTAATTGGCTGGCAACCGGTTCAGGAATTCAATGAATGAATGAATGAATAAAAACAATACTATATATACGTCTGTGTAAGCTCTCAGTCGTACAGGAGTGGTCCATCGATGAGAAGGTTTCTTCAGCCGTCATCTGTACAAAAGTACATTAGGGATATATAAATGGGGCCGATACGACCAGTCAGACTTTAGTTCGCTGACGAAGCCTCTTGGATAGGAGGCGAAACGTCCGAAACCTTCACTTTTGTACAGATGACGGCTGAAGAAACCTTCTCATCGAAATACTATATATACTCAAGCAAGAGAAAATAAGCAAATGCAAAAATGCTTTATTAACAATGACAATTGTTTATTGTTTTTGAATATAAAAAAAATAAACAAGAAAAGTAAAGACACATTTTTTTATCTTAAAGCGGATTTTCCATTTCAAGTATCTGCCAATTTATGCGTCATTCAGTGATGCTCACACTTTCTCTGGCAGTCATACTGTTGACAACACTTTCTAAATAGAATTACCGGTAACTTTGTAGACCAGCTCAACTTTGCTTGTGGCACCATCACATGTCTGATTTAATATGCGGTTTTGTATTAATATTTTCTCCCTTATCCTCCTCATCCTGACTCTCTGCAATCTCTCCATCTTCTAGTTCTTCCTCTCCTAATTCTCTTACAATCCTTTTCTCTTGTGGGGCCAGCGATTCAGGGCTGGTCCTCATTGCTGTGAAGACGTTTCCTCTTGCGATGTGAGACCCAGGCATAGATGGGGAACATAGGGCGAGATCCTCGCCTGCGTGGTCAACAGTGACACTCTTTGTTGTATCTTTAGTGTTGGCGGACGTAGGCTCACCTGAAACAACAGGGCCACAATTGCATATGAAAAACAGAGCTCGCTCAAACATTGTTCCCCACAACACAATGTGAACTATGTTTGCGACTCAAGACAAATGTTTTATGTAAAGAATTTGCTCAGGTCTAGTCCTCTGTAACCACTGAAAATGAGACGGAGGGAAAGATGACGCTATGATTTGGACCCTTGCTGGTGCTCAGGATGGGGAAACATGCCAAGCTATGAGTTATATAATCAAACAGGGTGGACATGTTGAAGAGGGAAAGAAAAAGACTGGGTGGTAAAAACTCAAATTGTTTGGTGGATGAACCGAATACATTAAAAACAAACGTACCTTCAACACTTGCAACCATGACACCTTGGCAATAATTTTTGATTTTACATTGTTTAACTAACTCTTCTGTTTTCATAAATATTAGATATATATCTGTCGGGCCTGTCAGTGAGGCTCCTTAGCTCCATGGATAAAATCACTCAGCATTTAAGCTTGTCAAGTGGGTGGATTTAGCACTGTCTGCGTAATATGATGAAAAAAGATCCATTGCAACCATAAAAACAAACCTCAAATTGTGTTATGACATGTCCTTTTCTACGTATCAAAAGTGGGTGGACTTGGCTTTGCGTAATAGCGTAATAAAAGATCCATTGCAAACATAAAAACAAACCTCAAATTTTCTTTTGACATGTCCTTTTTTCTACAATATCAATTGATTGATGAAGGAGGATGCCGCCCACGGGCCCCACAAACCCAAATTCCGCAGGTATAGGTGAATAAAGTTGATCATCAAGAAAATATGGATACAAAAATAAATGCAGCTGTTGACTCTTCGCCTACATCAAGCAATCGACTACACGTTTGTCTCATCCTCTTTAGGACATTTTCAACTTCCTGCAAGTGTGGAACTTATGTGAGTCAGTGCCTGGAACTAAATCTAGCCAAATCGGAAGATTTAGTATTCCTGCTATAATCCCCCATTTGCTGTAATTCAACTGGGGCAGGCTCCAACACCCCACCACAGGAATGGGACGAGTGGTATTGGAAATGCATGTGTGTTTGGATGAATGATATGTTATTGGTCAGTGTTGAGCCGACCGGCAGCCAGGCGGTTCTCACTTATGCACAGAATACAAAAACATTGCATGTGATCCGAAAATAAATGAATGAAGAGTACATTCGTTCAAGTAGGCTACGATACATCATTTCTATGGACAATTTTAATTTTCAAGAATATTGAACAATGGCACTGAATATGTAGAACAATAAATAAAATATACATAAAAATATCAATTTAAAATAAAAACTGACACGGGCTATGTTCAGAAACAAAGTGACGGATTGAATGCCTTTTTCAACATCTTATTCCTATATTACATTACGTATGTACACAACACAGGAGCGTCAGCGCAGAGCGCCGATGCGTATGTGGAACTGTCGCGGCTTGGAATTGAGGCTGATTTATGTGGGACAGATGTGAGACAATCTCTTTTCATCAATGGGTGCTACAACTTCGTGTTTGCTTTTCAACATTTAGCTCGTAGTATATATGCATATTCCACCATGACGTCTCTGATCCACTGCTGAAAAAGATGCTTTGATCCTCTCTTTTATCTAGAACAGCGTCATGTCACAAAGAGGGTACAGCAAGTGCTGAAGAATAAATGACTCTCTGTGTCTTTGTGTTGTCATATTATTTGTTATTAAGGTTTTTTTTTTTTACTTCAAGATGGAGTGGCTGCCTTTCCAGCAGCTCCAGTGCTTTGTATTTTGTTTTTCTACTTCTTTCTTTCCTTTCCTCTGTCATGACTTTGCTGCTATGCTACTTCCGGGTAGAGTGAACGCTGGCGCGAATGGTTACCCCTGTTCACCCGCACACACACAAAAGTTTTTTATCCCGATTATTAATCATTAACATCTTCTTTCCCTTTCGGCTTTTCCCTTTAGGGGTTGCCACAGCGAATCAATGTCCTCCATCTAACCCGGTTTTGTGTATTTTATTATTATTCATTAACATAAAACACATAAACAGGCAGACAAACACAAATTATCTTATTTGCTTCAGAAATGTTTTCTTTTACATAAGGCTTGTACAAGGCTGGAATGGCTGTATGGGAAGTTTAAGTTTGTTTTTGGGTAGTTTGTACAGCCAATTAGTCTACACTGGGTGAATGTGGATCGCTCAGCAGTGTTGAATGGCTTCATCTCTTTCGTTATCAAGTGATCAATGCTCGCTGTGAAGCTTGATAAGCGGCAAGATGAATAAATTGGCCGGGATGGTTTTGTTAAATCCACGTTGAGGTTGGATGTGTCGTGGCTTATGTCATAAATGTGACATATCGGCTGGTTGATGTAACTCTGTGTTGATCTGGCTTGAATCCAAGTCTTCCCCCTGTGGCTCTCCTTTTTGGTATTAATTCCATTTCTGCTGCTGAACTGCTTATAATTGTATAGCTGCACTTATCACAGAACGTAGGTTTGCGTCCACTAAATCTTTATCTGTGCAAAAAAGCTGTTTGCACCATTCGTGTGGGTGGTTGCCCGTGTTTGTGTGCGTAAGTACCACCTTTCACAATGGAAACCAGGTGACTCGCAAGAGGTATTACAAACCATTGCAACTGAAGGTTGATGATGTATGTCAATAAACGCCCATGTTAATGATAAGTTATTGAGTCTGGTGGAGTGGGGGGGGGGGGGGCATCGTGGCCATCTTATTTATCAAAAGATAAGTTGATGACATGCTGATAGCTTTTGGGTGTGTTGTCATTATTATTTGTTATTTATTTATTTTACTGGTGCAACTTCCGGGTTGCGTGAACGCTGGCGCGTGTGGCTGCCGCTGCTCACCCGCAGATAAAATATACTGTGACTGTAAAGTGTCCATGAGAGTTTTGAAAGGCGCTTATAAATAAAATGTATTATACTTATTATTATTATTATTATTAATGATCACTGCGCTACTGCGATATTAACAGCGCCAGGCTATTTTACCCTTTCATAAAAGCATCACACCAGTTTATTTTTCATTTGTGTAGTTCCAGCACCCTCTGGTGGTTCCTTTATTAGTGCAGTTTCATGTGATGTTGGCTTTTTTTATGGGGGCCCATGCCATTTAAAACCCAAGATCATCACCAGATGACAAGGAGTCAAAGGTGTTATTCCCCAATTGACTCTCGATTCTCAATGTGTGAGTGCATTTGCAAGTAAGTGCCTTAATATTGTTTGTTCAGAGTTAATTCTTCCAGACTTGTCTTGTATCCTGATTAGAGGAGAAATCCTGATTATCCAGAGAGGAAATCTTAGTTCCATGATTTGAAAGTTAATTTTCCCCGGATATTAAAAAAGACTTAGCCGCTTATAAAGCAAATTAATGTTGTGATGAAGTAAGAATTATTTCCAGAAATTATTTGTGAAACACACAGGTTTTATTACTGGTTTTATTTCTAATAAAATAAAACCAGAATTCTCTTGATCGATGTAGGGAGGATGTATTTAGTAATTATGATAATAATCATCATAATTACATTTTACAAGTTTATTTTCATGTCAAAAGTAGCTGCCATTGCTCACCCACAGAAAAACTGATCCTGTGACTGTAAAGTGACCTTGAGAGTTTTGAAAGGCACTTAGAAATGAAATGGATTATTATTATTATCTACTTGATATCTGTCTGGCTGGCAATATATTAGCTATGTAGCTAGCTATTAGCTATCTATCTAGCTAGCTATTAGCTAGCTTTCTATCTATTTGAGTTACTTATTACAGTAAAATTAAGATGAATTAGAATTATACGGCATGTACTGTCTTATAGCATTTTATGGTGAGTGTTTTCTCAACAGATGACTTTTTTACTTTATGTTACTTCCGGGTTGACTGAACGCTGGCACGTGTGGCTGGCACATGTGGCTGCCGCTGCTTACACGCAGAAAAAAATATCCTGTGACTGTATGAGAATCAGAAAACCTTTATTCGTCCCACAATAAAGTGTCCTTGAGAGTTTTGAAAGGCGCTTATAAATGAAATGTATTATTATTATTATTACTTTTCGGTTGACTCAACACTGGTGTGTGTAGTTGCCGCTGCTTACCCATAGAAAAACTTCATCCTGTGACTGTAAAGTGACCTTGAGAGTTTTGAAAGGTGCTTCGAAATGAAATGGATTATTATTATTAAAACAAACAAGCCACTTGAAATAAATATTGTAAACGTGCTACATAGAATATCAATAAATGTAATTCAACACTCCAGCCAGTAGTCATTACTTAATCGCAGCAATAACATTAAATGGCATCATCTTTACTAGATAATCTCCATGAAATGAAGAGAAAGAAGTCACTTCATTATCCCGTTATAATTCCACCATCTTCCGCATCGTTCCTATTTTGATATAAGATATCATATATATATATATATATATATATATATATATATATATATATATATATATATATATATATATATATATATATATATATATATATATATATATATATAAGAATAATCCGTTCCCAGGTCCCCATAAAATAATTTTCTATTTTCTAATTTTCTAAGCCTCAAAACTACACAAAATACACCATATTTTGTGTGTAATAAATGTGCTATGGTATTATAATAAAAAAAATAATCTGTACGATACATTAAAGCCGTTTTCTTTACCTTTGTGATGGCTTGATGGAATGGAGTGGCCGGTTTCCTCAGCATTAAACACTTGATGAGGAACGTAACCTTCTTTTACAATCTTGAGGAATGATCCCTTGTAGATGCTTTCTCTGTGATAATTTTATCTAATTCCTCATCAATTGTGTTCTGTTTAGCTGGGTTGATTACCTTTTGCATCAAGTATACAGATGGCTTGTGCGGGTTGTTTGTGGAGCCAGATTGATGGGATACATGTATTTTAACCTTGCAGTCTACACTCTGCCTTTGAATTATCAAAGTTGAAACTCTCACTGTCGTGTTTAAATCACCTCCCCTCACTGCTGCGTTCTTGACCAATCACGTGGCTTTAATCGAAGACTGGGGGTGGGGAATAGAGGACAAAAAAAAGTCGACAGCCATTTTCTTTTTGGAGAACGGCTTCACTCTCTCTCTGTCTGTAACCCCCCCCCCCCACTGCTGCGTTCTTGACCAATCACGTGGCTTTAACCGACAACTGAGGGAGGGGAATAGAGGACCAAAACAAGCCGGTTGCCATTTTCTTGCCAGGAGAACGGGCTCGTTCACGAACGACACATCACTCATTGTGGCAGCTCCGTGTGTATCCCGAAAAATAGTTTGTATGCCAAGGTAAAATTTTCATAAATGTAACATTTGTCAACCAAAAAGTTCGTAAACCGAGGTATCACTGTACATAAATAAAATCAGTATTGGACATTACACCTTGCAGTGTGTACATAGCCTACCTGACCTCAACAACTAACTACCACAATGAAAATGACATGTAAATGTAATATTGTGACATATTGCCCATATTCTCTTGTACCATTTACAATTCCACAGAAAGATTTGAAATCTCAGGCAAATTTACATTTCCGAACATTGTGAACGGCACACTTGGCACTGATGAGTCAATATGCACAATTGACAATAACGCAACGGGCCAATTTTGTTTCTTTGTCACTGCCGCTATGTACAAAAATATAGAATTGTGCCCTCTTCCCTCATTTCAGTTAATTATTTTTTTAGATATACAGTAAAGTCTCGTTATATCAATATCGGTTATATCGATAGTACTGCTTATTACGATACTATTTCTATGAACGCAAGAATATCAATATAACGAGACTTTACTGTATTGTGTTTTTATACTGTATGGAGTTGTTTATATAATACGGCAAAATTTCCCACAATTGTGTGATAGTATCGAATCGTGGTGTTCGGATATCATGACATCCCTTCTCAAGCTCATGTGCTACTATGATTGGGCGGTCTAAGACATTGTAACGCTGTCTACCACTGATTCAAAACCAGTAGCCAATTGTCTAGCGCTCTTAAAAGTGAGTTACCGAACCCTGTGCAATCGCGTGCCACGTTCGCTCTGTTGCAGAAAGTCACTCTGTGTGTGCCAGGCTTAACTCAGACGGGCATGCTGTGGTCTTGAGAGCCTCAATGCCCTTTATCCAGACGACATAAACCACTGTCGCAGTATTTGATAGTGTGTTATCACGTGCTGCCCAGCTTCCCATGAGTTGATGAGCAATTATCAGTGTATTTCTTTTACTAACATGATATCAAAATGGTGACGTAGCAAGGCCTTATCATTGAAAACACACAAACCAGAATAGCTTAGCCGTCATTAAACTGGAATGGGTCTGACAGAGTAAAGACATGAGATAGGGAAAGTGTGGTTTATGACGACCAAAGACCGTCAAGAGACTCATCTAGAGAAACCGGTCAGATGTGAGTTAAACATTGAAACATTCTTTTTTTTCTGTCTCAATAATGATCCTCTTTTTGGCCATGTCTGCTGCGGAGGCTCAACTAGATCTTTTGATGTTGTGCAAACCACAGTACTTTTTTGTCAGGGTAGCTTGTTGTCATAGTGAAAAATAAGCGGAAGGGGATGTTTACGGTCCCTGTTGCAGAAACTAAGACCACGATATGATTCTGTTGGACTCATTTTGAAACAAATTCTGATCTCCACCCAACAAGTACAGGAGTAAACAGAAAATTGAAAGAAAGCAAAACATGAGGCAGGAGTGTTAATACCTTTCGCATCAAGTGATGCTTTCCAGATAGCCGGACATGCTGAGAGGACAACAGCAAATCAATATCTTGTTTGTATTGAACCAATTACTCACCTGGTTCTTTCAGTGGAAAGTCTTTCCAATGATCGCTCAGCACCACATGGAGTACAGGATACTCAATCAATATTTTGTTGCACAGGTTGTCTCTTAAACTCTTCTGTAAATCCAATTTGTGGTACCTGTTCCAGATTAAACACCAATTAGTAACAATACATGATTAAGACAGGCAGGCAATCGATACAGTGATTGTGGCCACCACTGTTAATAGCGGACATAAAAGCTGCCGCAAATCAATAATGGCCGCATACTCAACTTTTCATGAAGAATGGAGCAAACTAAATTGAAGCCAATAATCTGGTCTTTAAATGTTTAGCTGGAAAGGTTTATTGTATTGGTTTATTGTTAAAAATATAAAAACTATACATTATGAAGGTACTCTGACACAAAAAAAAAATACGAAATATATCCCTTTCAACATATTTCCTTCTTCTTGGGCATCAATCTTTTTTTCTTTGATAGTAAAACTTTGTGAAATCAGAGTAAAATTTGGGAAATGCCCTTTGGCAAAGAAAACAACTCGGCTTACGAACGCTTTAGCTCATGAACCTTTCGCCTTACGAACGTTAAATTCACGAGAATATAATCTTTGCATCCAAACTATTTTACGGGAAACACACGGAGCTCCACAATGAGTGATGTGTGTCCAAGCGCCATATAAGGAATTTATCAGCCTGTGGAAACGGAGGTGGCGACAGGAGGGCGCCATTTTGTGCCTCTTTTTTTAGGTGAGGGATTTCCCACTAATGTTGCCTCAAAATGGCACAAATAAATTCTTTAATCGATTGCAAACGTGTATGCTTTCCTCTTCAGAACTCTTTGAATCATATTCATCACTGGATGTGTAACAAGAAAGCATATTCTCCGAATCTGAAGCCATTGTTTTGATTCACGAGTAATGCAAGAGGTCTTGGCGTGACATCACAAACTGGGGGCGGGACTTAATGAAAATGCCCAATTCGCAGCTCATTTTTTTGCAGATTTTGGACACTTTAAGTCATTTTTATTGGTGTCTTGCATTTGACTAAAAATATACTGCGTGTTTTGGCTATTTTAGATGCTATAAAACGTTTTTCTGATGTCAGTTAAAAAAACAAAAAAAGTGACGTCGGTTGTCCTTTAAAGCAGTTTGAGAAGAGAGAGGGGAGAATCAAAATGTCCTTTCACCAGTGACTCAGACTTCATGCTCAAAATCAAAATGTGCATTGGTCAGCCACAAGAGATGTCCACCACGGGTTTTGGAAAAAAAACAGACAAACAAAAAAACAAACAAAAAACGGTTTTGGTTGGCAATAAACTTGAGTTTGACGACTAATGCACAATCCATAAAGGAGTCATTCAACAATGCACTTGATAGCCTTTATGGGCAGTGAATATCCAGTTATTCTGGAACATAAATTAACTAAATCAGAAACCAAAGTCAGATAGAGAAGCTAGCATACGCCCCCAGACTTGTTCGGGATGACATGAGTCTTGTCTTGCCGATAAGTGGTTCTATCATGTACCAAGGGTGATCACATATCATGTCAGTTAACTAGATTCTTGGGAGATGTGCTTTGCTTTTACTTTCAACAAGCTTCAGAAACACTTTGCTGGGCTGTCATTACCAAAAGACTCAACTGTAATACAACTGTCCCATTCTTCACAACCATGTCAAAGACATTTTGTCGAGCGGTTGTGTATTTTGGTTAAAAAAAAAAGCACAAGAGTGTGAATCGTCCAAGTAGATGCTTATTCCATCAAGAAGTGTACAATATGCTCATATTACATGACAAATCAGGATAAACAATGAACAGAGAATATGTAAACAAACATAAAACTTTAAGAGATATTCAGATAATTATTAGCATGAAGAACACAGTAACAAGTTTATCAAACCATTAGTTTTCAGACCAAATGACTCAACCCAGCAAAGACTTGATCCTGTGTCACTTTTTAAAGAACTTTACCAAATCCAGAGGTAGAAAATGTGGTCCTTCCTCCTCTATGTCCCTTACATCGAAGTCATCGTCAGTTGCAATTCCAATTATTCTAACCTTTCTGAATCGTGAACATATGGTCTGAACATTCTTTCACGCCAACTCAAAAACGAGACTTCCGGAATATTCAGCGTGAATCTTAAAACGTAAAATATAGCTATAAGCTGTGGAATCTTTGTAAAATACGGTCAGTAGAAGTCATTTGAAGCAATTTTACAAATTATGGACACAACTTGTCCGGAGGCGTCGGTTGTCCTTTAAATTCCTCCATCTTCTTTCTCTCTTCACTCTGTAGCACCACTCTTGTACTTGGATCCCTCTCATTCACACACTTATATTCCGTCTTGCTGTGACTGAACTGTGCATAAACCATCCTTCAAATTCCCTGAAAACTATAAGGTTGTATGTAAGGCAGCCAGGATGTGCACATGTCTGTGTACTATACACATACACATACACATAGGAAGCACATTCTCCTTGTTTACATAGCCAATGGCCCCTAAAAAAGTTCTGCCCCCCCCCAAAAAATGGATGCAGAATCACAATGTACATTAATTTAACTAATCCAGCACCACTTCACAATTATTAGAGGCCTGGAAGAGGGATTGTCAACTAATACCACACATGCACACACACAAGGTAGAAGAGAAAGGTATACCAAAGACGTTTGAGTGAGGTAAGTTGAGAAGGTTCACCCGCATATAATTAATGGAATGGGCTGACCTTTTTACCTTTTAAATCTGTATGAGCATGTATGTGCAAGTTTTGAATTAGCCAATATTGCACAGGTAGTGTGGCCCGGTAGCCACGTAGTTAGCACGGCGACTTCACAGTACAGAGGTTGTGAGTTAAAATCGTACTCTGGGCTCCCTGTGTTAAGTTTGCATATTCTCCCTGGGCCCGCATGAGTTTTCTCCATGTCCCCCGGTTTCCTCTCACATTCCAAAAAACATGCATGGCAGGGTGATTGAACACTCTGAATTGTCCCTTGATCTGAATGTGAGAGCTGATGGACGTTTGTCTCTGTTTCATTCAAATGTGCATATGCTTTAGTAACGGTTCATGTGGCTGTGTTAAAAATGAACCACATTCTAATGTATATAAAATGGGGGTCAGCCCACACCTGCCAGATGCCTCTGATTAACTCCAAACGAAGGTCCACTTTTCGAGCAGTTTTTTTATGACATTTAGTTGTTACAGCTGTGGTCCGCAGATAGCTTCCACAGCGACAGAGTTCTCTTATTGTTCCAATGTTTCAGTCAGGGGAAGGGTGTAGAAGAATTCAAAAGGAAGTAAAAGGGGAAGTAAAATAAAACTTATCTTGACAAGAGTACACTGCAACTCGGTCAGTGTTAAAAGTTCAGGGACAGTGTTAAAAACAGAATATCAATGTCAATGCCAAACGTAATAAAATGGCCAGCGTAGTCAGGAAAAATGGTATGTCACCAAGATTCGACCGTAAATTATATTTATTTGAAATGGAATGGTTCAGATTTAAGACCATTTTTATATTTCTCGTCGCTGCATATTTCTCCTAACTTGTAACACAGAATCAAACTGACGTATGGGAGGTAAAACTCTTAAATAATCAAATTGATGAAATAATGTTTGTGTCTCATAATTTTGTTTCAACTTCAGTTTTCTGGTTTACCGTGTTTAAAAATGATAACATGAGTCACAAATTAATTAATATGAGTACACATTTAAAGTACTTTGTAGTATAAAAATTAGTAAAATGTGCAGATATGTGTGGTTATATTAGTTGTATGTCGAACTGGGAGTCGTGGCTTGGAATTGAAGCAGATTTACGTGGTTCAGCAGATGAGAGTCCATCTCTTTTTCGTTAATGGGTGCGACGGTGTCTTGTTGCTTTGAAATTTAGAATGTAGCAGATGTGTGCACATGCAGGGATGAGAATGACAAATGAGAAAAAAGTCTGAAAAAAAGGCGGGGGCTGCATACGCATATATATATATATATATATATATATATATATATATATATATATATATATATATATATATATATATATATACAGTAAAGTCTCGTTGTATCGATATCGGATATATCGATAGTCCCGGTTATATCGATACTATTTCTATGCACGCACGAAGAAAATTACATGCAAACAGGGTCGGATATATCGATAGTCCCGGTTATATCGATATTTTTTTCGGACTCCCTTGAATATCGATCTAACGAGACTTTACTGTATATATATATATATATATATATACACACATACATACATACATATATATATATATATATATACAGTAAAGTCTCGTTATATCGATATCGGATATATCGATAGTCCCGGTTATATCGATACTATTTCTATGCACGCACAGAGAAAATTACATGCAAACAGGGTCGGATAAATCGATAGTCCCGGTTATATCGATATTTTTTCGGACTCCCTTGAATATCGATATAACGAGACTTTACTGTACATACATACATACATACATACATACATACATACATACATACATACTATGGCATTTTAATATGTTTTGATTCAGACCATTGCAGGCAGAGACAGTGTTGCATGTTTAATTTGAAGACAGTTTCCACTTCTTTTTCGTATGCCCTTAGTCTGCATGAATGTTGTTACACATTAAATTCTGTGTGGGTGTGAAATGGTAGGACTACCCAAACACACTAACATAGTTGTGTGGAGCCTGATGAGTAGGGAACGGTGAAATAACTATGTTATATGTCCTGCATGAACACCCAAGTATTTAAAGAACATATGATTGTGTGACAACACAAGTAATGAAGTGCAAGAATATATTTCCCAAAAATACAGGACCATTAGCTACAAAATGAGACGAGTAAGAGACTTGGTGGCTTTTCTTTTCATTCACTGTATTCTAACCTCGCCTCGATCAGCAAACATAACAGCATTGCTCAGCCGATGTTGTGCAACGACAATTTGAAGCCAGCCACGGGACACTTCGAAGTCTTCAATGCCCATAGTTAGCGCTAAGAAACTCACCTCCTCTGCTATGAGCAGTTCACTTTGCGAAAAGTTTTTGTTGCGACAACAGTCAAATGATTCCTGGAAACGTGCATTTACTCAATTGTCCATTGAGTCAAAAGCAATTCGCTCGGAGCATGGAAATGGTTATAATTAAACCGTGCAAGAATCATTTCCTTGTTTTTTCTAGTCTCTAGATTTGGGTATTTGCGACTTCAAACAACTCCTGAAAGTTTCATACTTTGTAACCCGCTTCGTTTAATCAGACACATAACTTTCTCTTCCGCGATTATTTCTATTCCTTTTTGTTTACATGCCACGATCGAAAGGACGTGAAAGTAAATGACTGAAATGAAAGGCTCTCACATGTCGCATGTCGCCATTTTGGATCCAATGATAGAAAATAGCGGCCCGGACACGCACATTCCGTCGTATCGAAATGGAGTTGCTTGAGTTACTGCGACGATGGGATTCGATATGACTTTGAGAACTTATTGTTAGGAATCAATTGTTAATGTAATATAGTAGCATCATGTTTAATGCATACTTTTTTTAAACTAGGTGCAGGATTTCCCGTTTGACCGAGGTCCACAAGTGGCAGATACGATTACTTCTTCGATCTCTCTCCCTCTCTTCATTTCCTCCTCCCATCCTATGCTCTGCAACTTGAAGTAACTGTGCCACCCGGCCTGTTATTACAAGTTCAAATGAAATGAATGCAATCATTCATACTGAACCTCACTTGTGTACCAAATTTCGGCAGGCCCGATTAAAAAGACCAAATCTGGCCCGCAAGCCCTTGTTTGCCCACCCCTGCCCTCGCCTCTGAGTGTTATTTGCCAGGTACTAATTGCAAAGATGCAACATGTGTATGAGATGATAAAAAAGCCAAATGTCCTTAAAGGAATATGATTACATATGACAGCTGGATAGGTTGGGATGTATTTTTCTGCTGAATTCATATTCTACAAATATGACACAAAAAAATGTATTGTATTTACATATGATGAAGAAAATGTTTGCTCTTAAAATTTACAATAGAAACACATCATAGAAAGGCATTCACTGTCACTCACCTGAGTGAATTTGCTTTCAGTCCTTCTGCCTTCATAAATACATTGACATGCTCAATTGGGGCATGTACATACCTCTTCAACCTGAAAACAAAATCAAATTACAGATAGTTTCTCAACACTAAAGTGTATGTACACACAAACACACGTGCGCACTCACGCGCGCACACACACACACCTTACTTGTGGCGCATTAAAGGGTCCGACTCTGTTGGGTGTATATAAGGCATCAAGATCTGTTCTAAACTTAGCCTGTCACATACCCTGAAAGGGGAAAAAATATTTGAGAAATGACAAGACAATTCGTGTGCTACTTGAAAGCTAACATTTAAAAGAATCAATCAAGGTTACTATAGAAAATAATGACATTGTAAAGAAAAAGAACGGTTCACCTTACACCTGCCCGTAATTATGCTTGCCGTGTTACCTTGTTTTGCTGTGAGACTTACCTTTTCTGGCTGAATTCTGTATTACTCTGAGGGAACATAATCTTCAAGTGCCACAGAAACTGTTTTTCCCTGTGTGGAACAAAATCAAATTATTTTAGGTATGATACAATATACCGTGGACTCTCAATGGCAGCACATTTGCCTCACAGTGCAGGAGTTAAGGGTTCAATTCCAGCCCCTGACTTTCTGTGTGGAGTTTGAATGTTCTCTTTGTGCCAGCATGGGTTTTTTTCGGGGTATGACAGTTTCCTGCCACTTTCCCAAAACATGCATGGTAGGCTCATTGGACGCTCTTAATTATGCCTATGTGTGATTATGAGTACAAATGGTAATTTGTCTATGTGTGCCTCGCCATTGGCTGGCAACCAATTCAGGAGGGGGGGCGTAATTCAGAATCATGTCCCTGTCAACTATCATAGCTTGTGCCTGAAGAAGCTAAATCACTAAGACAGGAAATTAACATTGTGATGTTCAAAATAATGTAACTAGAGCTTGAATTCTACTGTATTTCTGAGCACAGATTTGCGATACACTGAATTGATAAATGTCAGAGAACTGGGTAGTTCCTCTTTGCTGCGTCAGTGTGTGTCCGCATGTATCTGAGGAAGCCTCTATGTGTTTCTACATGCAAGAAAATGAGGGTGAGGCACCAGGTGCAATGCCATTATTTTGTTATTACAGCAAATGGAAACTATGCAATTCACTCAAGAAAAAAGGGGCTTGTCCCAAAATGCATTCCATCATTTCAAGCAAGGTGCAGAGTCCATACCTGCAGTAGATTTATGTTTTGCCTGATCCATAGCAATCAAAATATGCCTGGTTTACAGAGCAATGGTTAAGTTGAATTAATAAAAACATCACAATCACTAGGTTTCACAGGAACACAATATATTATTCAGCTCCTGTAAAAGTATTTTCCTTTTATATAATATTTTCTCCTGTGATGTTTGCAAAACTTTTGTTTGTATGGGGAAACTGATGGAGTCATTTATCTTTTGAATGTTCTGTCTTCTCAATAAAAGTATAGTGGTGAGTGTACCAATTTTTCTTTTAACGCCAAGACTGTCTAATAATATATTGCTACTGAGGGCCTTGGGTCACACTCAGAAAAGCTGACTAACGCCAGACCACTCTAATAAATGCCCTTTGATCAAGACTGACAATGTAGTTTATCACATCCCATTTCAACCACAGTGCTGCAGCCTTTAAATTGGCATTGACATGCTGTTTCTGAAAAAAATGAATCATTATTTAAATTACAAAACAGGTGCCGAAAATAATGTGCATAAAATAAAACCGAGACACATTCATCAGATTATGGTCTTTTTAAATCAACTTTGCACTATCTGTAAATGAGTCAATAGTGCTCAGCAATTCTCTTTTCAAACTTTCGGCAAATCACTTGATAACCCAATCATAAAATAAAGGTAACTAGCAACGTCCAAAACCAAAACACTACACTGCACAGTGTAATATAGAGGCTGTGTGACTCACTAAAACCCCGCCTCTCCTGGTATAACTGCCACACCTCTTTCATGATGTCGTCTAAAAGTCCAGCGGGCACGAAACAGTCAATCGTAAAAATGATGGAAGAATACATTTTTGGAATCTTACGTCATGGATCCAGAGTGATTTGCCAATATTTAGGAAGGACAGATATCATTCATCTATGCAAACATAATAGTGTCTCAGCAGGTTTATTATTGTTTCTATTAACATACAACAAAAAAATGGCTGACAACAGACGCCTCCGGACAAATTGTGTCCATAATTTGTAAAATTGCTTCAAATGACTTCTACTGAGCGTATTTTACAAAAATTCCACCGCATATAGCTGTATTTTACGTTTTAAGACTCGCGCTGAATATTCCGGAAGTCTTGTTTTTGAGTTGGGGACGAGTCTTGACGTCACGTCACGGAAGGAATGCCGCTGACCGAAAAAGGACACACTGTAGCAATCCTTTCATCACGTCAATGCGTTTCGCGGTACTTTGTTTGGTCTGAAAACTTCATGTTGGTCCGTGTTGATGGCGAAATTAGAAGGAAAACACATAACACTATGGTGAATCATTGTGTGTTGCACCGAACAACTATTTGATATTTGCTGACAAAAATTCCCAGGAGAAAATTCAGCCCATTGACACGGAGCTTTGTCGCCATCTTCTGCCTTTTTTGGGTGCTACATTTCTTTCCAGATGCCTCAAAATGACATGGAATAAATCCTTTAATTGATTGCTAACATGTATGCTTTCCTCTTCAGAACTATTTGAATCATATTCATAACTGGATGAGTAACAACAAAGCATCTTCTCCGAATCTGAAGCCACTCTTTTGATTCTCGAGCAAGGCAAGACGTCTTGGCGTGACACCACCAATTTGAAGTAGTTTTTAGACAGTCATTTTTATTGGTGTTTTGCATTTGACTAAAAATATCATCCTGCGGGTTTTGGGTATTTTAAATGCTATAAAACTTTTTCTGATGTCAGTTAGGAAACGAAAAAGTGGTGTCGGTTGTCCTTTAATTGACAACAAATCTCATGCTAATATTATGTCAATGTTTGGCAAACTGTGTCATTTCCTGAGAGCTCTGGCCTCTTCAGAAGGTATGATTGTGATAACTGCACCAGTTTTAAGGCTTAATGTCCTGGCCAATTCACTTTTAGACTGGCCCAAGGTTCACCAGGCAGTCCTCTGAGAAATGATGATCAGACAAACAGTTGCCGAATTATCTGTTGCAAGTGAGGCCAGCGCCGAGGCACTCATCGCGACCATTGACCAGATGCGGTTCTTTAGGGCCGCGATATCCCCTCTGAGCAAATGGTACCCAGTTTTTTCCTTGAATTGAGCAGGGGTGGTACTTGGAAAGAATGGGCAGGAATGCTTGTAGATGGGAGTATGAAAGAAAGCTGTAATGGGGTGTTTTATCTATTTATTTTTTTTAGGTGAGGAATTGGCATTTTTACCACGACTAAAAGCTCAGGTTAATATTGCATGATGCAGAACCTTTGTCGAGTGTATTTCTGAATATGCTCCTTTGCGTATTGGTTTTCAGTGTGGTGATACAAACACTGACTCTGTGCATGGTTGGACCTCACACTGATTCGTAAAAGGATCACGCTAAAAACATAAAAATAAATAAAAAATGATTTCATATAACGGCAATGGCTGAGCAAGATTACCAATATTACCTTGAACCATGACTTCATTTCCCAATGTAACTCCAGAACATTTTTTTAAGAATGGTTTGTGAAAATATTAGATTTAAAATACATATTTCATTTCCTTCCCATTCAAGAATTTCCGACTTAAGTACTTATAGAGAGAGGAAGCAGTATTCATTTGACAGCATTATGGTAAAATAAATAAATGCATAGCATTAGACCGCAGCACACACCCTCACAAATATTGTCAGTACTGCACACCAGTGTGTCTAATTAATCTGTATGAAAGGAATCGTACGCTTATCCATGTAATGCTTTCTTACCTTGAATTGAAGATGGTGGAGTTTTCCTTCCTCTTGGTAAAGGTGCTGGGGAGGGTTCTCAATGTGATGTTCATCTTTCTGGCATTAACTATCAGCTTCTTTGCCTAACAATGAGAGTGTGGATTAGGGATTAAGGTACACAATATAAATGACAGATGTGGCCAACAATATATTAAATGAAAAGTACAGTGAGACCTTGGCTTACGAACTTAATTGGTTCCCAGACAGAGTGTGTAAGGCGAAAACTGTGTATCCCAAAAATATTTTTCCCATAGGAAACCATTAAAATGAGAATAATTCGTTCCCAGGTCTCCATAAAATATAATTTTCAACTAAATAAGCCTTAAAACTACACACAACATACCTTATTCCATTCTTTAATTATAATACCATAACACATTTATTATGCATAAAATGAGGTATATTTTGTGTAGGTTTAAGACTTAGAAAATTAGAAAGTAGAAAATTTCATTTTAATTGTTTCCTATGGGAAATTAATTTTTGGGATACACACTTTTTGCCTTACACACTGTCTGGGAACCACTTAAGTTTGTAAGCCAAGGTATCACGGTAACCTGCTCTAAATGACCCTTTTTACCTCAAGCTTATACTTCCCTTCTGGGCATCTAAACCGCAACTACCTGGAATTAAACTCAATCGATCATCCCAATAAAATAATTAAAATGGCTTACTTTGATCGAAGTATGTCGAACTTGAATGAGACTGTCTCTCTGGGCACTTCCAGCAAACCTTCCCGTATCCTCTAGAAACCTGTAGTCTACAGGTGAAAATGGAGCAGTAAAAAGCTACTTAATTCAACAACAAAAAAAAAAAAACAATTTGATCAGATAAATACTACTACATCATACAATTCTTGGACCCAGACAGTATCTTGTAGACATTGATGACTTGGAAAATTGGATTGGATTGCCTTTATTAGTCTGGCAGTGGAGAAATTTACATTTCACAGCAGCAAAGCTATGAAAGAAATGAAAGTAGAAAAGCAAAACACAGGAGATGCTGGAAAGGCAGCCACTCTCGCGGCGCCATATATATACATATCGATACACAATACTCGCATTCAGTTGTCACAACAATTTGACTTTATCATCCCTTTCAAACTCTGTGGCTCTTGTGAACCTTAGTCAGGGACCAAACAGGTGAAAGTCTGAAGGGGCAAGGTCTTGACTGTATGAGTGGCTGCCGCTGCTCACCCGCATAAAAAATATCCTGTGACTGTAAATTGTTCTTGAAAGTCTTGAAAGGCGCTTATAAATGAAATGTATTATTATGAGGGGCGCAGATCCAGGCTTAGCTCGTTGCTGGTTTGCACTGTTAGGCCTTGTGTTGTCATGGTGCAAGATGACTCCTGACCAATGACTCTTGCGTTTGTTCTTGTGCACAGATGGGAATGTGTGTGACAGGGCTCGGAGATGACGGTATGAAAAAAAATATCATTTACCAGATCAATTGAATGGCCCCCGTAAAACACAAAACACATAAAAGATATGAGTGAGCATTCTGCAAGTTACTGTACTGAGAATAATAACTTTTGGGAGATTCCCCTCGTGGCTATTTTTTTTCATTCATTTCATTTCACCATTAATTGCAATTCAATTTTAAGCAGATTCTTTACTTACAGACAGTGTAGGTGTTCAAATACCTCTAATATCTCTAATACCTGGACCAGTATCCTGGAGGAACGAGCGGACAGTGGGGGGCGTGGCTTGCCTGTCAGATCTGACAGGTAGGTCACGCCCTCATAGCATCACCAGCTGAAAATGCCGCAACATCCGTGACACTCTGACGAAGGCGGAAGTAGTCGCCGAAACATGTCAGCTATTTGAACACCTACACTGTCTGTAAGTAAAGAATCTGCTTAAAATTAGATATCAAGTAGACAGGATGAAGTTAGTACAACGATTAATTGCAATTTTACAGAGAAATACTATGTTGGATATAATATCATTAGACTTAGACTGTATGAATCAATCTGTACATACTTACCACTGAGAAGAGCCATTTCATCAAATTGAGAGAGGTTAAGGAAGGCGGTTTTGTTTCTGACACCACTGCATCTCGATTCTTCCTTGTGTTTCTTCACACAAAGCAAACTTCGAGACACAAAGAGACAAAATGTGGTTCACACCCGGCTGACCAAACAGTTTCGTAACTCCTCCTATCACACATTGTGCCATTTCTCAAAAAGTTAAGATTATTGTCTGTGTTAAAGATGTTCTTAAGTGTGACGATTAAGAACGTCAACTGGGTGGTTGAAGTTTAAATCATGTTTAGTTGAATAACTGTTGGACAGCGGGACAGATTTTTTCTATGTTCAGTGTTTTATGGGGGCCGGGGGGGGACTAGCTTTCAAATATAAACAAATCAGATAGCTTCCAGCAGACGAAAGCGGATTATGTTTGACCTTCAAGATGACACACCATTCAAATATTTTACATTGCTTACATAACAAAAATGATGATTGTTCAAATGCGCATGTGTAGGAACTTTGGAAAGAAAACAAATTAATAAAATAAATAGATCCTGTTTGCTTCAACCAGCAGTTTCACAGATGAGACAGGTATTTGGTGGCACTCAGAAGTACAGAATTTGTTTTATTGTTATTATTTTGTTAAGTAAGCAAAAGGAATGCTGACTGATGCCTTCAACGAGAGGCCTTTAAGGACAACCTCTGGTGTCCAACAATTTCAGGCATGACTCTCAATATACCAACAGATTTTTGAGGATTAGATGATAAATGTTTCAACAACACCCGAAGTCAAGGAATAGAACAAAGATTGTTGCCACGAGCAATGGCATGTTAATGCAGGCCATGAATCAAAATAAATAAAACCAACAAATGCAGGGCTCCCCGTCAGTCGAAAATATTGTGTAAATCGGACATTTTTTTAAAAGGGACATTTTTATCACCCGTATTACATAACTGACAAGTGAACCTATATGTATTGATTTACTATCATTTGAAGGTGGCACCTTGTCGACTGGAAAGTATTTCTGGCTCACAGTGAAGAGGTACCAGGTTTAATACCAGCTTCTGCCTTCCAGTGGGGAATTTGTATGTTCTCTCTGTGCCATGTGTAGGTTTTCTCCGGGTACTCTAGTTACATCTGGATTCCATAAACATGATGGCAGGCAAATGGAACACTCTAAATTGTCTTGAGGTGTGAGCGTAGATGATTGCTCATCTATATGTGCTAAATGCTCAAACCTTCTATTTTCTTTTGCTAAGATTTTAACCTTATTGTCGTCAAATGAGTGGCTGCTAGCTTTTAGGTGCATATGTACTGCCGATTGATGCCCATTGAGGTTTGAAAGAGGAGTAAAAGAAGCTATTTTCATATAACAGCAAACCCCTTCACTAAATCGCCATGGCAGGGTGATGTTCAATTTGGATCGTTCGTACAACAGACTTCTTGGCCAACATAGGCTTAGTTATGCTGATGAGGTGATACCAGAGCAAATGGGGCAACCAGACAAGTCGTAGACCCCATACTCAGGCAGGACAATAAAAGTAATCAGTCAGGACAATAGAAGTAATCAGTGTAGTCACAGGGAGTAGTCCTCTGCTCCTCCCAACCTGAGAGCAGAGACCAATCATAGCAGAGTCTGGCACCGCCACGTCTATATATATATATATATATATATATCCATCTTCTGCCGCTTATCCGGGGTCGGGTCGCGGGGGCAGCAGCTTCAGTAGGGAAGCCCAGACTTCCCTCTCCACAGCCACTTCTTCCAGCTCGTCCTGGCGGATCCCGAGGCGTTCCCATGCCAGCTGGGAGACATGGTCTCTCCAGCGTGTTCTGGGTCGTCCCCGGGGTCTCCTGCCAGTGGGGCATGCCCGGAACACCTCACGAGGGAGACGTCCCGGGGGCATCCTAATCAGATGCCCGAGCCACCTCATCTGGCTCCTCTCGATGTGGAGGAGAAGCGGCTCGACTTTGAGCCCCTCCCGGATGACCGAGCTTCTCACCTTATCTCTAAGGGAGAGCCCGGACACCTGACGGAGAAAGCTCATTTCGGCCGCTTGCATCCGGGATCTCGTTCTTTCGGACACAACCCATAGCTCGTGACCATAGATGAGGGTTGGGACGTAGATCGACCGGTAGATTGAGAGCTTTGCTTTTTGGCTCAGCTCCTTCTTCACCACGACAGATCGGTACAAAGGCCGCATCACGGCAGACGCCGCACCGATCCGCCTGTCGACCTCTCGATCCCTTTCACCCTCACTCGTGAACAAGACACCCAGATACGTAAACTCCTCCACTTGAGGCAAAATCTCCTCCCCGACCCGGAGAGGGCACTCCACCCTTTTCCGACTGAGAACCACTGTCTCAGATTTGGAGGTGCTGATTCTCATCCCAGCCGCTTAACATTCGGCTGCGAAACGCTCCAGCGAGAGTTGGAGAGCTCCACTTGAAGGCCCCAACAGTACAACATCATCTGCAAAAAGCAGAGATGCTATACTGAGGCTACCAAAACAGAAACCTTCAACGCTTCGACTGCGCCTAGAAATTCTGTCCATAAAGGCTATGAACAGAATCGGTGACAAAGGGCAGCCTTGGCGGAGCCCAACCCTCACTGGAAACGATTCCGACTTACTGCCGTCAATGCGAACAAGACTCTGACATCGGTCATATAGGGACCGAACGGCCCGTATCAGCCGCTCCTGTACCCCATACTCCCGAAGTACCCTCCACAGAACTCCACGAGGGACACGGTCAAACGCTTTCTCCAAGTCCACAAAACACATGTAGAGTGGTTGGGCGAATTCCCATGCGCCCTCGAGGACCCTGCTAAGGGTGTAGAGCTGGTCCACTGTTCCGCGGCTGGGACGAAAACGACACTGTTCCTCCTCAATCTGAGGCTCGACTTTCCAACGGACCCGCCCCTCTAGGACCCCTGAATAGACCTTTCCAGGGAGGCTGAGGAGTGTGATCCCTCTGTAGTTGGAACACACCCTCCGGTCCACCTTTTTAAAAAGGGGGACCACCACCCCGGTCTGCCAATCCAGAGGCACTCTCCCCGATGACCACACAATGTTGCAGAGGCGTGTCAGCCAGGACAGCCCCACAACATCCAGAGCCTTTAGGAACTCCGGTCGGATCTCATCCACCCCCGGGGCCTTGCCACCGAGGAGCTTTTTAACCACCTCGGTGACTTCAGTCACAAGGATCGGAGGGCCCACCTCGGAGACCCCAGACACTGCTTCCTCCAAGGAAGGCGTGTTGGTGGAGTTGAGGAGGTCTTCGAAGTACTCTGCCCACCGGTTCACGACGTCTCGAGTCGAAGTCAGCAGCGCCCCACCCTCACTGTACACAGTGTTAGTGGTGCACTGCTTTCCCCTCCTGAGATGCCGGATGGTGGACCAGAATTTCCTCGAAGCGGTCCGGAAGTCGGCTTCCATGGCCTCACCGAACTCTTCCCATGCCCGTGTTTTTGCCTCGGCGACCACCGAGGCTGCATTCCGCTTGGCTAATCGATACGTGTCAGCTGTCTCAGGAGTCCCACAGGCTATATAAGCCCGGTAGGACTCCTTCTTCAGCTTTACGGCATCCCTTACTACTGGTGTCCACCAGCGAGTACGGGGATTGCCTCCACGACAGGCACCAACCACCTTACGGCCGCAACTCTGATTTGCCGCCTCAGCAAGGGAGGTACGGAACATGGTCCATTCGGACTCAATGTCCCCCACCTCCCCCGGGACATGTGTATAGTTCTGCCGGAGGTGGGAGTTGAAACTCCTGACAGGGGATTCTGCCAGACGTTCCCAACAAACCCTCACAACACGTTTGGGTCTTCCAGGTCGGACTGGCATCTTCCCCCACCAACGGAGTCTACTCACCACCAGGTGGTGATCAGTTGACAGCTCCGCCCCTCTCTTCACTCGAGTGTCCAAAACATGAGGCCGCAAATCCGATGATACAACTATAAAGTCAATCATCGAACTGCGACCAAGGGTGTCCTGGTGCCACGTGCACATATGGATACCCTTATGTTTGAATAAAGTGTTTGTTATAGACAATCCGTGTTGAGCACAGAAGTCTAATAACAAGACACCACTCCTGTTCTGATCGGGGGGGCCATTCCTCCCAATCACGCCCTTCCAGGTCCCACTGTCATTGCCCACATGAGCATTGAAATCGCCCAGCAGAACAAGGGAGTCCCCAGGGGGAGCGCTCTCCAGCACACCCCCTAAGGTCGCCAAAAAGGATGGGTACACTGAACTGCTGTTTGGTGCATATGCACAGACAACAGTCAGAACCCGTCCCCCACCTGAAGGCGGAGGGAAGCAACCCTTTCGTCTACTGGGGTGAATCCCAATGTACAGGCGGCGAGTCGGGGGGCAATAAGTATGCCGAGACCTGCTCTACGCCTCTCACCGTGGGCAACTCCAGAGTGGAAGAGAGTCCAACCCCTCTCGAGAGGGCTGGTACCGGAACCCAGGCTGTGTGTGGAGGCAAGCCCAACTATGTCTAGTCGGAACTTTTCAACCTCGTGCACCAGCTCAGGCTCCTTCCCTGTAAGAGAGGTGACATTCCACGTCCCCAGAGCTAGCTTCTGCAGTCGAGGGTCGGACCGCCAGGGTCCCCGCCTTTGGCTGCTGCCCAGCTCACATTGCACCCGACCCCTCTGGCCCCTCCCATGGGTGGTGAGCCCTTGAGAAGGGGGACCCACGTTTCCTCTTCGGGCTGAGCCCGACCGGGCCCCATGGGTGTAGGCCCGGCCACCAGGCGCTCGCCAACGAGCCCCATCTCCAGGCCTGGCTCCAGAGAGAGGCCCCGGTGACCCGCGTCCGGGCAGGGGAAAACTGAATCCATTTCTCTTTTTCATCATATGGGGTCTTCTGAGTCGTACTTTGTCTGGTCCCTCACCCAGGACCTGTTTGCCATGGGTGACCCTACCAGGGGCATGAAGCCCCAGACAACCTAGCTCCTAGTATCATTGGGACACACAAACCCCTCCACCACGGTAAGGTGACGACTCCTTATATATATATATATATATATATATATATATATATATATATATATATATATATATATATATATATACAGTAAAGTCTCGTTATATCGATATTCAAGGGAGTCCGAAAAAATATCGATATAACCGGGACTATCGATATATCCGACCCTGTTTGCATGTAATTTTCTCCGTGCGTGCATAGAAATAGTATCGATATAACCGGGACTATCGATATATCCGATATCGATATAACGAGACTTTACTGTATATATATATATATATATATATATATATATATATATATATATATATATATATATATATATATATATATATATATATATATAATCCTCATCTCCCCCCTCATGGGTGGTGCCTGTCCCCCATTTTTTTTTTTTTTTTTAGCTCGGGTCAGGACGCTTGAGGGTTCTGCGCAGTATCCATGCTGTTCCCAGCACTGCGCTTTTCTGGACCGAGATATCCGATGTTGTTCCCGGGATCTGTTGCAACCACTCGTTGAGTTTGGGGGTCACTGCCCCGAGTGCTCCGACCACCACAGGCACGACTGTCACCTTTACCTTCCAGGCTCTCTCCAGCTCCTCTCTGAGCCCTTGGTATTTCTCGATTTTCTCATGTTCCTTCTTTCTGATGTTTCCATCACTCGGGACCGCTACATCCACGACAACGGCTTTCCTTTGCCCTTTCTCTATGACCACGATATCTGGTTGGTTGGCCATTATCATCTTGTCAGTCTGTATCTGGAAGTCCCACAGGATCTTTGCCCGGTCATTCTCCACCACCTTGGGAGGTGTTTCCCATTTTGACCTTGGGGTTTCCAGTTCATACTCCGCACAGATGTTTCGGTAGACTATGCCAGTCACCTGGTTATGGCGCTCCATGTAGGCTTTGCCTGCCAGCATATTACACCCTGCAGTTATGTGTTGGATTGTCTCAGGTGCCTCTTTGCACAACCTACACCTTGGGTCTTGTCTGGTGTGGTATATCCCTGCCTCGATGGCTCTGGTGTTCAGGGCCTGCTCTTGGGCAGGCCCGGTTGAGTGCCTCTGTGCTGTCCTTTAGGCCAGCCCTCTCTAGCCACTGATAGGACTTCTTGAGATCAGCCACTTCTGCTATGGTTCGGTGGTACATCCCGTGTAGGGGCTTTTCCTCCCATGATTGTCCCTCATCCAGCACCTCATCCTCTGTTCCCCATTGTCTGAGACATTCTCTGAGTACATCATCCGTTGGAGCCTTCTCTTTGATGTATTCATGGAGCTTGGATGTTTCATCCTGGACAGTGGATCTCACACTCACTAGTCCCCGGCCTCCTTCCTTACGGCTTGTGTACAGTCTCAGGGTGCTGGACTTGGGATGGACCCTCCGTGCATGGTGAGGAGTTTTCGGGTCTTAACATCCGTGGTCTGAATCTCTTCCATTGGCCACCTTATTACTCCTGCAGGGTATCTGATCACTGGCAGGGCATAGCTGTTTATTGCCCGGGTCTTGTTCTTGCCATTGAGCTGGCTTCTGAGGACTTGCCTCACCCGCTGGAGGTATTTGGTCGTAGCCGCTTTCCTTGTTGCTAGTTCGAGGTTGCCATTGGCCTGTGGTATACCAAGGTACTTGTAGCTGTTTTCAATGTCTGCTATTGTTCCTTCAGGGAGTGAGACCCCTTCAGTGTGGACTACCTTTCCCCTCTTAGTCACCATCCGACTACATTTCTCCAGCCCGAATGACATTCCGATATCACTGCTGTAGATCCTGGTTGTGTGGATCAGGGAGTCTATGTCCCTTTCGCTCTTAGCATACAGCTTTATGTCATCCATGTAGAGGAGGTGACTGATCGTAGCTCCATTTCTGAGGCGGTATCCATAGCCTGTCTTGGCGATTATCTGGCTGAGGGGGTTCAGTCCTATACAGAACAGCAGTGGGGAGAGTGCATCACCTTGGTATATGCCACATTTGATGGAAACTTGCGTTAGTGGCTTGCCATTGGCTTCAAGTGTGGTTTTCCACATCCTCATCGAGTTTGCAACAAAGGCTCTCAGGGTCCTGTTGTCCTTATACAACTCCAAGCATTCAGTGATCCATGTGTGTGGCATCGAGTCATATATATATATATATATATATATATATATATATATATATATATATATATATAAAAGGCCAAAACTACCAGCAAAAGGTTTTTGTTCGCTGGCGAAGCCTCTTGGATAAGAAGCGAAACATCCAACACCTTCAAAGAAGTACAGATGATGGCTGAAGAAACCTTTTCATCGATGGACCACTGCTGTACGACTGAGAGCTTACACAGACATTCATATGCATGTAAATAACACGCAAAAATCATAATTGTGTCATGATCTGGTTGGCGACCAACGGGTGGCGCTGTCGGCCCCACCTGCACCTGCACAGGTGCTGGTCGTCCCGATCAGTGGCGGACTGCCACGTTCGGATTGGCGACGAACGGGTAGCGACGTCAGCCCTGCATGCAGCCTCGCAGGTGCTGGTCGTTTTAATCAGTGACACTTAAAAGGACTCCGGGCATGACCATCCGGTGTCGGTTCATTGTTTGTTGCATGCTTTGTCTGCAATCGCAATCTTAGTTTTCCTTTGATACTTCGATGAGAAGGTTTCTTCAGCCGTCATCTGTACAAATGTGAAGGTTTCGGGCGTTTCGCCTCCTATCCAAGAGGCTTCGTCAGCGACGAAACCTTCACCTTTGTACAGATGACGGCTGAAGAAACCTTCTCATCGATGGAACACTCCTGTACGACTGAGAGCTTACACAGACCTTTTGATACTTTGTATTTTTTTCCATTCAGATGATTTTGATGTTTTAGATTTTGTTCCTGCTGACTTTATTTTAATACAATTTGTCAAACACAACCTCCTGCTCCCTCCTGCCTGCTTTTTGGGATCCGCACCCGCCATCACCACCTTGCAAACCGTGACAGAATGAACCGACCAACCATCGGAACCCGCAGGTACAACGGACCCGTCTCATTTCCACCCTGTGCCTGGCAATGCTAGGTCCACGTTAGCCCACGCCTCGTCGAGTTTGAATTGCGTCACTCGACGAGCCGTAACGTCCACGTCAACGTCCGGCCGAGACCTCCTTCTAGGTGGCCGTCCAGGGTAACACTGGGTGTCTGGCAGTGCATGCCCACGTCCAGCCACGGTGTCATCGTGCATGACGAATTGAGTCGCATCCACGACGAGCCGTGCAACGTCCGCGTCAGTCCGAGACCTCACTCACCGCTGGATCCCGGAGCGGCTCAGGACTGGTCTCGTTTCCCCGGTGCCGGGCAGTTCATGCCCACGTCGGCGTCCGGCCGAGACCTGGTCCCATACGGCCGTCCGGGGTGCCACTCTGCGCCTGGCAGTTCGACGTCCGCGTTGAGCCACGCGTCGTCGCGTGAACGTGCGAGAGGAATCGCACTAACGCCCATGACGATCCGTGCCGCGTCTTCGTCCACCCCAGGCAGAGTCCCGTTCCCATCAGACCGCCACCCGACGACCCGCACAGGTGCTGGTCGTCCCGATCAGTGGCGGACTGCCACGTTCGGATTGGCGACGAACGGGTAGCGACGTCAGCCCTGCATGCAGCCTCGCAGGTGCTGGTCGTCTTAATCAGTGACACTTAAAAGGACTCCCGGCACGACCATCCGGTGTCGGTTCATTGTCTGTTGCATGCTTTGTCTGCAATCGCATGCATTGTATGCATGTGTTTGTTTCACCTTGGCGGACTTTTAATCTTGGTTTTCTTTTGATACTTTGTATTTTTTTCCGTTCAGATGATTTTGATGTTTTAGATTTTGTTCCTGCTGACTTTATTTTAATACAATTTGTCAAACACAACCTCCTGCCTGCTTTTTTGGGATCCGCACCAGCCATTACCACCTTGCAAACCGTGTCAAATTGTAATTATGTATTGTTTTTCCCTGCATTTCTGTTACTTCACATTTGCACATTACTTAACCGAAAGGAAAATTTCAGATAATGTTCTGTTGAAATTTCAAATGCAATATGTTGTAGTTTTTGAATAAATAATTATCTATTGTTTCACATACCCAGTGAAATTACTAACCTCATTCATTTGAAGTAATGAACAAGATGTGTCTTTCTTGAACTTTTAACAGTGTTTCCAACCGAAACAATTCTTTTGAAATACAATGCTAAATTAAGATAATTGAAGAAGTTTGGGGGGATTTTTAAGGTCACTACCATTAAGACGTTGGCCACAAATAGGTGAATTCCATTGCTTTTCAAAGAGTTCAGTCTTTTATCATGCTCCTTTTATATACATAATTAAATAAATACATACATAAATACATAAATTAACTAACAACCAAACAAGCGGTGATTGCACACCATTACTCTTCCCACACCAAACTCAAAAGCCAAATGTTCAAGTTTGAAGAGACGTCGAGGTTCTTACCTGCATGAATGTGTCAGGCAGGAAGGGCACTTGTACTTGGCCTCTCCAAAGCCACAGACCCCACAACTGGTGGCGAGAACATTTGAATGAAATCATTCGGACAACAACATACATAAGATCTAAATCCAATTAATTATATTATTTAAATCGGCAATACATTCCTCAATCTCCAGTGCTATCAACATATTTTATTATCTTTGCTGTCATTGCAATTTATCGAGCATCTTCATCTTTAAGTTCATAGAGTTGCTTGTTCTACAGCCACACAGGGACACAAGCCAGTGTCTTATTGTGATAAATACAAAGGGTTGGGTCAGGAAGGGCATCCGACGTAAAAGCGTGGCCAAAACAAACATGCGAATCAAATCTCTGAAGATGGAGGACACTGATTCGCTGTGGTGACCCCTGAAGCGAAAAGCCGAAATGAAATGCAGATTTAAATTGTGATATATGGGCTACAGTGGGTACAAAAGGCCCGGTGCCAGTGTTTCTAGTCGGTGCCACCGGAAAGGCGCAACTCTAGTAAGTAAACGTGCCTACGTTCAAGCAAGTTTACAATTCCAGACATTTATCTCAATGGGCTGTTTTTAGCATACGGTCTAAAAAATGTCAATTGAAAAAGCATTAAAACGATCATTCGTATAATGACATAAATGTTCCGGGTTTGATCCGCACACTTACTTCGACAGAGAAATCTTTCTTTTCGCCCCTCTCATCTCTTCGCCTTGACTTTTATTATCCTCGACTTGACTTTTACTATCCGTTGCAGTCTGCTCAAATAACATTCTATGGATCGATGGAAGGACACCACTCTATATTAGATGAGAAGTCGCCACTTGAAGAATACGAAAACGTTTTCGTCGGCGAGCATGCGTTTTGTTGTGGTTGTGGCGCTACATCCGGTTTAAACTGGCTCATTGGCGCCCCCAACTCTCACATCGCATTTATGGCGACTGAGAGTGACTTAAAATAACGTATTTGCAACAACAGTGATACAAAGATGCACACCCCTAAAAATTACCTATGTGCACAGCGATTAATATGAGACCAAACACGATCTTCACTTTGCAAAAATAATTTTGTATATTTTCTGTAGAAGCTTCATGTTCAATGATTTAGGTCGACTACCCAGTAAAGTATTTATCCATAATAGAGGTTTGCACAGATAATGATTTTTTCCCTGCCATTGTTGCGCTCTCCACTATAGTAAGGGAGATACGGTGTTGTGGGATCCAGAAAAAAACCACAAGACAAGCAATGTGATACGTCTTGACTCAACAATGGTTTACTTCGAATGCGCCGATCTAATGCAAACGTACGCGCACAACAATTTCCGGTCCAACGATCTAAATCGGTCCGACACGAAACATGAACCGAAGCAGGCGTTCCATGTTTAAATAAACATTTTCGATATATATCATTTGTAAACCAATAGAACTACGCGAATGTAACCAAAATAGGAAATACGATAATTTACAACCTGTCACATACTCCCCCTCAAAATAGATGTTGTCCCCAACATATGTACTAGTAAATACATAAATACGCTGGACGACGTGCCCAAAACAATGACGCACGGTATTATGAACTGCATCCAAATATGAACTATAATAATGAACAGTTTACAGACTGGAACTCTTTTCATACATTCTGTTTACATTATAACAATCAACAATTCACAGACTGGAACTCTTTTCATACATTCCGTTTTACTTATACAGGGCTCATCGGGGTCTTCTTGTTTCCATCTCACTGTTCTATTAAACCGAAGTGTCGATTAACCATTTCTGTAGTATTTCGTGGCATAATAGGGGTGTGCGCCATACATCCAAGGCATTGTCTGTTCACCATGATATGGTACTGTCCCTACATTGTAGCAAGATGGCGAACCAAGGCGATCATACGTGAATACCTTGGGTCTCCTGTGTTCTCGTCGTGGCCGTTGATTTCCCCCAATATCAGGATTACTGGGGGGTGGCTGGGGAAAAGGGGGACATACTGTCACAGGTGGATCATTTTCCGGACCAATGTTGCCCTCCTGAGATTGGTCAACTTCCGCAGCTCCCGGCTCCGTCCCCGGCAGTTCATTCCCCAGTTGATTGTCATCATGGTGGGTTGTCTCCACAAAGCTCACGTCCCGCGGTTCTGGTGAGTCTGGTCGGGTGCTCTGGCGATGCAACACTGGATAATACTCATCCTCCTCATCATCCTCTTCCGGATCCATTTCCGGCATCTTGTTCGGTCGTTGCCGAGTGGACTTTTCCTTGGACTGGGACTGTAGTGAAGTCTCTAATGGCAAATGATCACATGGCAGCAAGAGATTGCGGTGGAGTATCCTAGATCTGCCCTTCCCCCTCTCAGGTTTCAGCTCATAAACTGGAATGTCTTGGCTGACTTGACGAACCACTGTATGAACAACATCCTCCCAGTGGTTTCTCAGTTTGCCTGAACCTCCACGTGGGGTTAAGTTTCGAACCAGAACACGATCACCGGGCAACAGGGTAGAATACTTTAGTTTACTGTCATATAGTCTCTTACTCCTGGCAGCAGCTTTGTTGTTATTTTCTTGCGTGATCGCATACGCTTCCTCCATGCCCTGTTTCCACTTCTTCACATAGTCCTTCTGGTTGGTTTCACCCTGGTTCGAGTCTGGATTCAAACTAAACAACATATCAACTGGCAAACGTGGTGAACGTCCATAAAGTAAGTAAAAAGGTGAGAACCCTGTCACCTCACTTTTGGTACAGTTGTAAGCATAAACGAGTTTGTTTAGTGAGTCTTTCCAGTTACTCTTTTGTTTCTCTGTCAGTGTCTTTAACATCTGGATCAGTGTTCGATTAAATCGTTCAACTTGTCCATTTCCCTGTGGATGGTAGGGGGTTGTCCTTGAACCCGCAACCCCACAATATTCCTTCAGTTGAGCAAAAAGTTGATTTTCAAATTCACCACCCTGATCATGGTGAATTCGAAGGGGGAACCCAAACTTTAAAGCATAGTCATTAAAGATTTTGTCTGCCGCTGTTTTGCCAGCTTTGGACGTTGTAGCATAAACTTGAGCGAAACGTGTAAAATGGTCTACTAGCACAAGCACGTATTCATAACCACCCTTACATTTGTCAAGATGCAAAAAGTCAACGGAGACAAGTTCAAAAGGCTGAGTAGTCACAATATTAGTAAGAGGGGCTCTGGTCTCACGGTTGGGCTTTTTGTGTTTTAGGCACACACACTCTCTCAGTACATAGTCCTCTATTTCTTTTTGCATAAAGGGCCAGTAAAAACGATCCCTTACAAGGGAAAGAGTCCTTTCTACACCATGGTGGCCCATTTCATCATGCAGCTCTTTTAACACTGTCACCTTGTGTTTTTCAGGAAGCAGTAGTTGGGTTCTGTTTGCCGTTTTTCTGTACAAAACACCTCTGTCATTAAAGTGTAGCTTGTCCCATTCCCTCACAAGACAAACAACTTGAGGACAATGCTTTCTTAGTTCAGTACCTAGCGGTTTCGTCTCCGCCAGTTTGTATCTAATAATATGTCCTATAATGGGGTCAGTCTCTTGATCTAGCTTGATCTGTCCAACAGTCAATGGGGCTATCGGTGTGTTTAGTGACACCTCGGCACACATAGCTGAGATTCCCATAGACCAAGCTGCACTAGACTCGTTCTGTTGGTCAACCGCTTGTACGGCAGCACTCACAGCATCATATGACATTTCTTTTGTACATCCTTCCATATATGTTACCATATCAAGGGGCATCCTAGATAAACTGTCTGCATCAACATTTTCCTTACCGGGACGATATTTAACAGTAAAATTAAAATCAGAAAGTTCTGCGACCCACCTGCACCCAGTTGCATTTAACTTAGCAGTCGACAGTACATACGTGAGTGGATTATTGTCACTATACACAGTGAAGAATGGTGCATAGTACAAATAATCACGAAACTTGTCTGTGATCGCCCACTTAAGCGCCAAAAATTCCAACTTGCCCGAGTGTAAATTATAATTCTTCTCAGCTGCAGTTAATGTCCGAGAGCCATAGGCTATCACGCGAAGTTTGCCATTTTGTCTTTGGTACAACACAGCACCTAAACCCCGGTTAGAGGCATCTGTATGCAAAATGAAAGGATGCGCGAAGTCAGGAAAACCTAAAACTGGTGGTTGAACTAAACAGTCTATTAGCTGCTCTAACACTGACTGATGCTCATCACTCCACTCAACACGTGTGTTGGAAGACACACTGTTATGTCTCACTTTCCATTTTTGTCTTTGATGCTGCTGAGTCTCAACATTCAGAGGGGCTTTAAGCAAAGCATACAAGGGACTAGCGATACAAGAGAAATCTTTGATGTATTGCCTATAATAGCTTAATAGTCCCAAAATGGCTCGAAGCTCACCGACAGTGCCTGGCTGCTTGTTTTTCAGGGCACGCACTGCTGCTGTATCTGCCGGGTCCATTCTGCTCCCCTCAGCAGAGACAATCCTGCCGAGGTACCTCACTTCCGGCTTAAAGAGGTCACACTTTCGGGCTTTGAGTTTTATTCCATTTTCCCTGAGACGTCGCAACACTCGTCTGACGTCCTCAACGTGGTTGTCAAATGTCCCGCTGAAAACAAGAATGTCATCAAGATAGGGGACACATATTTCGTCCCGTAACCCCTCCAGACATTGTTCCATACACCGCTGGAACGCTGCTGGTGCATTCATGAGTCCAAACGGAATTCGAATCCATTCATAAAGGCCCCAAGGGGTCACGAAGGCAGTCAGGTGTCGGCTCCCTTTGGACATGAACCCCTGGTGGTATGCTTTGCCTTGGTCCAGCAGCGAGAAGATGGTGTTACCCCCAAGGCTATCCACCACGTCCTGTACCCGTGGGATGGGGTGCCGGTCAGGGTGTGTTTTCCGGTTCAGCTCTCTGTAATCAATACATAAGCGCAGTGTACCATCTTTTTTCCTGACACAGACGACAGGGGATGAGTAGGAGGAAGTGGACTTTTCCACCCACCCCTGCGCTATCAAGTCCTGTAAATAGTCTTTCACCTCTCTGTACATTGGCTTTGGGACAGACATATATGTCTTTGAAACAGGCTCAGTGTCTTTCAACAAAATGTCCATTTGTAGGTTTTCCACACACCCTATGTCGTCGTCCGATTTTGAAAATGATGCCGATTCCTCTCTCAACATCTGCTGAACGGTCTTTCTTTTATCTTCGTCCAAATGAGAAAGATCTATTGGGGGGTCCCACTGCTCACTGAGAGCGATGGTGGTATTCTGGACATGGACCTCATTGACAACCACTGAAGGAAGGTCCCTTTTAAATATGTTAGCTGGGTAGACAGACCCTACCGACTGCACTGTACCAATAATAGCCTTTACTGGAAACCTAATATCATGATTAGTAGGGTTCTGGACACTAACAACTATCCTAGGGATGGAACCTGCCTTAACTGAGACCAACGAGTCACAAAGCTCGAGGCCATCTGGCCACTGTGGGTTTTCACTTGGCTCAAAAACCAATGTAACATCTTCCTTAAAGGGCTTAGCCTGTACTTTGCATGGAATAATAAGTGAGCTATGCCTGGCTATAGTGAATCTCTCATTTGTTGTTTTTACACGGTACTCATGTGCTTGTCCCAGACTAACTGCTTTTATGAAAGTGGCAGCTTTATTGCGCTTAAGGTGGGGAAAAGCTAGTCTAACCGATTTCAAGAGCTTTTCTGTATCCCCTGTTTGTGACTCATTAGAGAGGCTATCTAACACCAGACGCTCAATGACATTAAACCCTATGATAGGACACTGTTGCTGGTCACCTTTTAGTACTAATACTGGTACAAGTAGCCCTGGATCATTAGCACCAAGTTTAAATGATATCTCAAGCCATCCTACATAAGGCATATCCGTTCCATTAGCTGCCACAATATTGAGAGTGTTATCAGGGTCAATAAGTTCATTCACATTTTTCAATGACACGTCAGGTAAGTTTGTTTGTTTCCATAACTCATCTACAGCACACACCTGGGACCCCGAGTCCCAGAGTGCTTCAACCCTTTTGTTACCCAAAAAGCACCGAATAAGACATTTCTTTCCCACTAACTCCCTGACCGAAGGTAATTTGCCACACTGGTTCTTATCTGTACGCTCGACAAATGACTGCTTATGTCTCTTCTGAACGGGGCCACGTGTGTGGGGCTTACATTCCATTTTCATAGCACCACTGTAACACTGGGACCTATCTGTCTCTGTGGTCACACCATGTCCCACTGGAGTAACCCTTTCTAGTTTAAAGCATGGTTCCTAGCTGAGTTCTGTGCTTTGCAGCCTGCTCTGAAATGTTCACTACTTCCACATTTAAAACAGTGCTGACAATATTCTTCACCTGTCTGAATACAAGAATAACACCTGGGCTGAGGGCGACGGGGCATGTAGTACTGCGGAGGGGCGAACCGCTGCTGGAACTGTACTGCCCCCCTCATCGGCCTGGGCCCTGGTGCTGGGTGGTACTGCTGAAGAGCTGATGGGGAGTGCTGGGTGTAGTAGTGCCTGGCTGGTGGATCTACCTGATATTGTGAAGGTGGAGTGAAGGCGACCTGTTCAGGGTAGTGGTCAGGCAGGCGTTCAGGTCCTCCGCTGGTGGGCTGAGAAGTGGCTGTTGGTTTCTGAATAGTCTCTTTGATCTGGGACACTTCTGCACGCAGCTCTTTTAACAGCATCATCTCTGACCTCATCTCTTTGATCTCTGAAAGGAGTTCATTCGGCACAGTAACAGTATTCTGCTTTAAGACTGTCTTCTTCCCAATCGGGACTGGTGTGTCATCTACCTGGACAGTGTTCAGCGTTGTCACCCGTGCAGCAGCATTTTTCTTTTTTTCCTGTCGCTCTTTTTCATTTGCACATGCCATGTTTAATTTTTCTAACAGTACTTCATCTGATGTGGTGGTTAGCAGGAGGAAAGGTTGCATGTCACTCTTTACATT
This sequence comes from Hippocampus bargibanti, assembly GCF_051943395.1. Classification (NCBI taxonomy): domain Eukaryota; kingdom Metazoa; phylum Chordata; class Actinopteri; order Syngnathiformes; family Syngnathidae; genus Hippocampus; species Hippocampus bargibanti. Next base: position 10,635,027 of record NC_142740.1, read on the forward strand.
GTCACTCTGTAACCCCGTCAGAACTGTGTGCAGGAATAAACTCTGGACCAACGTGGGATCATACTTCACCCCTGATTCAGCTTCTTGAGATGCAAAAAGAATCCTTTGACGAAGATCCATTGCACGCAGTAGAAATTTCTGTGGGGACTCTTTATTAGTCTGCACTTCCGATGAGAGCTGCTTGTACAACTCAGTGGCTCCTCTCTCTTGATAGTGAGATCGGAGAATCCTTCGTAAAGAAGTTAGGGTAAGATTTTCTTTCCCTTCGAGGTAGCTTCTCAACTGCAGACCTGGTGTTATGGCACGAACCACTGCATCGATGATCTCATCCCCCTGGTAGCCTTTACTGAGCCCACTTTCTATCTGTCTGACCAAATTAGGAAATGTGAGTTTATCTTTTTGTCCGAGTTCACCTATTTGTCCAGATATTTTGAAATCTTTGCGCCAGGGGGCAGTGTCTGGGGGCACTATGCTTCTCTTTCGCACTGCATCCCGACCTTTTTCACTTGGTTTGGCTATTCCTGGTTCAAAATCTTTTATACTTTCAATCAAGTCTTTTATACGTAGCAAATCTGACATTCCTCCATCTTCTAGCTCTAATTCAGCTCTTTCAATGTAGGTTGACACAATATTAATTAGTTGGCCTCAGATGACGGCTGAAGAAACCTTCTCATCGATGGAACACTCCTGTACGACTGAGAGCTTACACAGACCTTTTGATACTTTGTATTTTTTTCCATTCAGATGATTTTGATGTTTTAGATTTTGTTCCTGCTGACTTTATTTTAATACAATTTGTCAAACACAACCTCCTGCTCCCTCCTGCCTGCTTTTTGGGATCCGCACCCGCCATCACCACCTTGCAAACCGTGACAGAATGAACCGACCAACCATCGGAACCCGCAGGTACAACGGACCCGTCTCATTTCCACCCTGTGCCTGGCAATGCTAGGTCCACGTTAGCCCACGCCTCGTCGAGTTTGAATTGCGTCACTCGACGAGCCGTAACGTCCACGTCAACGTCCGGCCGAGACCTCCTTCTAGGTGGCCGTCCAGGGTAACACTGGGTGTCTGGCAGTGCATGCCCACGTCCAGCCACGGTGTCATCGTGCATGACGAATTGAGTCGCATCCACGACGAGCCGTGCAACGTCCGCGTCAGTCCGAGACCTCACTCACCGCTGGATCCCGGAGCGGCTCAGGACTGGTCTCGTTTCCCCGGTGCCGGGCAGTTCATGCCCACGTCGGCGTCCGGCCGAGACCTGGTCCCATACGGCCGTCCGGGGTGCCACTCTGCGCCTGGCAGTTCGACGTCCGCGTTGAGCCACGCGTCGTCGCGTGAACGTGCGAGAGGAATCGCACTAACGCCCATGACGATCCGTGCCGCGTCTTCGTCCACCCCAGGCAGAGTCCCGTTCCCATCAGACCGCCACCCGACGACCCGCACAGGTGCTGGTCGTCCCGATCAGTGGCGGACTGCCACGTTCGGATTGGCGACGAACGGGTAGCGACGTCAGCCCTGCATGCAGCCTCGCAGGTGCTGGTCGTCTTAATCAGTGACACTTAAAAGGACTCCCGGCACGACCATCCGGTGTCGGTTCATTGTCTGTTGCATGCTTTGTCTGCAATCGCATGCATTGTATGCATGTGTTTGTTTCACCTTGGCGGACTTTTAATCTTGGTTTTCTTTTGATACTTTGTATTTTTTTCCGTTCAGATGATTTTGATGTTTTAGATTTTGTTCCTGCTGACTTTATTTTAATACAATTTGTCAAACACAACCTCCTGCCTGCTTTTTTGGGATCCGCACCAGCCATTACCACCTTGCAAACCGTGTCAAATTGTAATTATGTATTGTTTTTCCCTGCATTTCTGTTACTTCACATTTGCACATTACTTAACCGAAAGGAAAATTTCAGATAATGTTCTGTTGAAATTTCAAATGCAATATGTTGTAGTTTTTGAATAAATAATTATCTATTGTTTCACATACCCAGTGAAATTACTAACCTCATTCATTTGAAGTAATGAACAAGATGTGTCTTTCTTGAACTTTTAACAGTGTTTCCAACCGAAACAATTCTTTTGAAATACAATGCTAAATTAAGATAATTGAAGAAGTTTGGGGGGATTTTTAAGGTCACTACCATTAAGACGTTGGCCACAAATAGGTGAATTCCATTGCTTTTCAAAGAGTTCAGTCTTTTATCATGCTCCTTTTATATACATAATTAAATAAATACATACATAAATACATAAATTAACTAACAACCAAACAAGCGGTGATTGCACACCATTACTCTTCCCACACCAAACTCAAAAGCCAAATGTTCAAGTTTGAAGAGACGTCGAGGTTCTTACCTGCATGAATGTGTCAGGCAGGAAGGGCACTTGTACTTGGCCTCTCCAAAGCCACAGACCCCACAACTGGTGGCGAGAACATTTGAATGAAATCATTCGGACAACAACATACATAAGATCTAAATCCAATTAATTATATTATTTAAATCGGCAATACATTCCTCAATCTCCAGTGCTATCAACATATTTTATTATCTTTGCTGTCATTGCAATTTATCGAGCATCTTCATCTTTAAGTTCATAGAGTTGCTTGTTCTACAGCCACACAGGGACACAAGCCAGTGTCTTATTGTGATAAATACAAAGGGTTGGGTCAGGAAGGGCATCCGACGTAAAAGCGTGGCCAAAACAAACATGCGAATCAAATCTCTGAAGATGGAGGACACTGATTCGCTGTGGTGACCCCTGAAGCGAAAAGCCGAAATGAAATGCAGATTTAAATTGTGATATATGGGCTACAGTGGGTACAAAAGGCCCGGTGCCAGTGTTTCTAGTCGGTGCCACCGGAAAGGCGCAACTCTAGTAAGTAAACGTGCCTACGTTCAAGCAAGTTTACAATTCCAGACATTTATCTCAATGGGCTGTTTTTAGCATACGGTCTAAAAAATGTCAATTGAAAAAGCATTAAAACGATCATTCGTATAATGACATAAATGTTCCGGGTTTGATCCGCACACTTACTTCGACAGAGAAATCTTTCTTTTCGCCCCTCTCATCTCTTCGCCTTGACTTTTATTATCCTCGACTTGACTTTTACTATCCGTTGCAGTCTGCTCAAATAACATTCTATGGATCGATGGAAGGACACCACTCTATATTAGATGAGAAGTCGCCACTTGAAGAATACGAAAACGTTTTCGTCGGCGAGCATGCGTTTTGTTGTGGTTGTGGCGCTACATCCGGTTTAAACTGGCTCATTGGCGCCCCCAACTCTCACATCGCATTTATGGCGACTGAGAGTGACTTAAAATAACGTATTTGCAACAACAGTGATACAAAGATGCACACCCCTAAAAATTACCTATGTGCACAGCGATTAATATGAGACCAAACACGATCTTCACTTTGCAAAAATAATTTTGTATATTTTCTGTAGAAGCTTCATGTTCAATGATTTAGGTCGACTACCCAGTAAAGTATTTATCCATAATAGAGGTTTGCACAGATAATGATTTTTTCCCTGCCATTGTTGCGCTCTCCACTATAGTAAGGGAGATACGGTGTTGTGGGATCCAGAAAAAAACCACAAGACAAGCAATGTGATACGTCTTGACTCAACAATGGTTTACTTCGAATGCGCCGATCTAATGCAAACGTACGCGCACAACAATTTCCGGTCCAACGATCTAAATCGGTCCGACACGAAACATGAACCGAAGCAGGCGTTCCATGTTTAAATAAACATTTTCGATATATATCATTTGTAAACCAATAGAACTACGCGAATGTAACCAAAATAGGAAATACGATAATTTACAACCTGTCACATACTCCCCCTCAAAATAGATGTTGTCCCCAACATATGTACTAGTAAATACATAAATACGCTGGACGACGTGCCCAAAACAATGACGCACGGTATTATGAACTGCATCCAAATATGAACTATAATAATGAACAGTTTACAGACTGGAACTCTTTTCATACATTCTGTTTACATTATAACAATCAACAATTCACAGACTGGAACTCTTTTCATACATTCCGTTTTACTTATACAGGGCTCATCGGGGTCTTCTTGTTTCCATCTCACTGTTCTATTAAACCGAAGTGTCGATTAACCATTTCTGTAGTATTTCGTGGCATAATAGGGGTGTGCGCCATACATCCAAGGCATTGTCTGTTCACCATGATATGGTACTGTCCCTACATTGTAGCAAGATGGCGAACCAAGGCGATCATACGTGAATACCTTGGGTCTCCTGTGTTCTCGTCGTGGCCGTTGATTTCCCCCAATATCAGGATTACTGGGGGGTGGCTGGGGAAAAGGGGGACATACTGTCACAGGTGGATCATTTTCCGGACCAATGTTGCCCTCCTGAGATTGGTCAACTTCCGCAGCTCCCGGCTCCGTCCCCGGCAGTTCATTCCCCAGTTGATTGTCATCATGGTGGGTTGTCTCCACAAAGCTCACGTCCCGCGGTTCTGGTGAGTCTGGTCGGGTGCTCTGGCGATGCAACACTGGATAATACTCATCCTCCTCATCATCCTCTTCCGGATCCATTTCCGGCATCTTGTTCGGTCGTTGCCGAGTGGACTTTTCCTTGGACTGGGACTGTAGTGAAGTCTCTAATGGCAAATGATCACATGGCAGCAAGAGATTGCGGTGGAGTATCCTAGATCTGCCCTTCCCCCTCTCAGGTTTCAGCTCATAAACTGGAATGTCTTGGCTGACTTGACGAACCACTGTATGAACAACATCCTCCCAGTGGTTTCTCAGTTTGCCTGAACCTCCACGTGGGGTTAAGTTTCGAACCAGAACACGATCACCGGGCAACAGGGTAGAATACTTTAGTTTACTGTCATATAGTCTCTTACTCCTGGCAGCAGCTTTGTTGTTATTTTCTTGCGTGATCGCATACGCTTCCTCCATGCCCTGTTTCCACTTCTTCACATAGTCCTTCTGGTTGGTTTCACCCTGGTTCGAGTCTGGATTCAAACTAAACAACATATCAACTGGCAAACGTGGTGAACGTCCATAAAGTAAGTAAAAAGGTGAGAACCCTGTCACCTCACTTTTGGTACAGTTGTAAGCATAAACGAGTTTGTTTAGTGAGTCTTTCCAGTTACTCTTTTGTTTCTCTGTCAGTGTCTTTAACATCTGGATCAGTGTTCGATTAAATCGTTCAACTTGTCCATTTCCCTGTGGATGGTAGGGGGTTGTCCTTGAACCCGCAACCCCACAATATTCCTTCAGTTGAGCAAAAAGTTGATTTTCAAATTCACCACCCTGATCATGGTGAATTCGAAGGGGGAACCCAAACTTTAAAGCATAGTCATTAAAGATTTTGTCTGCCGCTGTTTTGCCAGCTTTGGACGTTGTAGCATAAACTTGAGCGAAACGTGTAAAATGGTCTACTAGCACAAGCACGTATTCATAACCACCCTTACATTTGTCAAGATGCAAAAAGTCAACGGAGACAAGTTCAAAAGGCTGAGTAGTCACAATATTAGTAAGAGGGGCTCTGGTCTCACGGTTGGGCTTTTTGTGTTTTAGGCACACACACTCTCTCAGTACATAGTCCTCTATTTCTTTTTGCATAAAGGGCCAGTAAAAACGATCCCTTACAAGGGAAAGAGTCCTTTCTACACCATGGTGGCCCATTTCATCATGCAGCTCTTTTAACACTGTCACCTTGTGTTTTTCAGGAAGCAGTAGTTGGGTTCTGTTTGCCGTTTTTCTGTACAAAACACCTCTGTCATTAAAGTGTAGCTTGTCCCATTCCCTCACAAGACAAACAACTTGAGGACAATGCTTTCTTAGTTCAGTACCTAGCGGTTTCGTCTCCGCCAGTTTGTATCTAATAATATGTCCTATAATGGGGTCAGTCTCTTGATCTAGCTTGATCTGTCCAACAGTCAATGGGGCTATCGGTGTGTTTAGTGACACCTCGGCACACATAGCTGAGATTCCCATAGACCAAGCTGCACTAGACTCGTTCTGTTGGTCAACCGCTTGTACGGCAGCACTCACAGCATCATATGACATTTCTTTTGTACATCCTTCCATATATGTTACCATATCAAGGGGCATCCTAGATAAACTGTCTGCATCAACATTTTCCTTACCGGGACGATATTTAACAGTAAAATTAAAATCAGAAAGTTCTGCGACCCACCTGCACCCAGTTGCATTTAACTTAGCAGTCGACAGTACATACGTGAGTGGATTATTGTCACTATACACAGTGAAGAATGGTGCATAGTACAAATAATCACGAAACTTGTCTGTGATCGCCCACTTAAGCGCCAAAAATTCCAACTTGCCCGAGTGTAAATTATAATTCTTCTCAGCTGCAGTTAATGTCCGAGAGCCATAGGCTATCACGCGAAGTTTGCCATTTTGTCTTTGGTACAACACAGCACCTAAACCCCGGTTAGAGGCATCTGTATGCAAAATGAAAGGATGCGCGAAGTCAGGAAAACCTAAAACTGGTGGTTGAACTAAACAGTCTATTAGCTGCTCTAACACTGACTGATGCTCATCACTCCACTCAACACGTGTGTTGGAAGACACACTGTTATGTCTCACTTTCCATTTTTGTCTTTGATGCTGCTGAGTCTCAACATTCAGAGGGGCTTTAAGCAAAGCATACAAGGGACTAGCGATACAAGAGAAATCTTTGATGTATTGCCTATAATAGCTTAATAGTCCCAAAATGGCTCGAAGCTCACCGACAGTGCCTGGCTGCTTGTTTTTCAGGGCACGCACTGCTGCTGTATCTGCCGGGTCCATTCTGCTCCCCTCAGCAGAGACAATCCTGCCGAGGTACCTCACTTCCGGCTTAAAGAGGTCACACTTTCGGGCTTTGAGTTTTATTCCATTTTCCCTGAGACGTCGCAACACTCGTCTGACGTCCTCAACGTGGTTGTCAAATGTCCCGCTGAAAACAAGAATGTCATCAAGATAGGGGACACATATTTCGTCCCGTAACCCCTCCAGACATTGTTCCATACACCGCTGGAACGCTGCTGGTGCATTCATGAGTCCAAACGGAATTCGAATCCATTCATAAAGGCCCCAAGGGGTCACGAAGGCAGTCAGGTGTCGGCTCCCTTTGGACATGAACCCCTGGTGGTATGCTTTGCCTTGGTCCAGCAGCGAGAAGATGGTGTTACCCCCAAGGCTATCCACCACGTCCTGTACCCGTGGGATGGGGTGCCGGTCAGGGTGTGTTTTCCGGTTCAGCTCTCTGTAATCAATACATAAGCGCAGTGTACCATCTTTTTTCCTGACACAGACGACAGGGGATGAGTAGGAGGAAGTGGACTTTTCCACCCACCCCTGCGCTATCAAGTCCTGTAAATAGTCTTTCACCTCTCTGTACATTGGCTTTGGGACAGACATATATGTCTTTGAAACAGGCTCAGTGTCTTTCAACAAAATGTCCATTTGTAGGTTTTCCACACACCCTATGTCGTCGTCCGATTTTGAAAATGATGCCGATTCCTCTCTCAACATCTGCTGAACGGTCTTTCTTTTATCTTCGTCCAAATGAGAAAGATCTATTGGGGGGTCCCACTGCTCACTGAGAGCGATGGTGGTATTCTGGACATGGACCTCATTGACAACCACTGAAGGAAGGTCCCTTTTAAATATGTTAGCTGGGTAGACAGACCCTACCGACTGCACTGTACCAATAATAGCCTTTACTGGAAACCTAATATCATGATTAGTAGGGTTCTGGACACTAACAACTATCCTAGGGATGGAACCTGCCTTAACTGAGACCAACGAGTCACAAAGCTCGAGGCCATCTGGCCACTGTGGGTTTTCACTTGGCTCAAAAACCAATGTAACATCTTCCTTAAAGGGCTTAGCCTGTACTTTGCATGGAATAATAAGTGAGCTATGCCTGGCTATAGTGAATCTCTCATTTGTTGTTTTTACACGGTACTCATGTGCTTGTCCCAGACTAACTGCTTTTATGAAAGTGGCAGCTTTATTGCGCTTAAGGTGGGGAAAAGCTAGTCTAACCGATTTCAAGAGCTTTTCTGTATCCCCTGTTTGTGACTCATTAGAGAGGCTATCTAACACCAGACGCTCAATGACATTAAACCCTATGATAGGACACTGTTGCTGGTCACCTTTTAGTACTAATACTGGTACAAGTAGCCCTGGATCATTAGCACCAAGTTTAAATGATATCTCAAGCCATCCTACATAAGGCATATCCGTTCCATTAGCTGCCACAATATTGAGAGTGTTATCAGGGTCAATAAGTTCATTCACATTTTTCAATGACACGTCAGGTAAGTTTGTTTGTTTCCATAACTCATCTACAGCACACACCTGGGACCCCGAGTCCCAGAGTGCTTCAACCCTTTTGTTACCCAAAAAGCACCGAATAAGACATTTCTTTCCCACTAACTCCCTGACCGAAGGTAATTTGCCACACTGGTTCTTATCTGTACGCTCGACAAATGACTGCTTATGTCTCTTCTGAACGGGGCCACGTGTGTGGGGCTTACATTCCATTTTCATAGCACCACTGTAACACTGGGACCTATCTGTCTCTGTGGTCACACCATGTCCCACTGGAGTAACCCTTTCTAGTTTAAAGCATGGTTCCTAGCTGAGTTCTGTGCTTTGCAGCCTGCTCTGAAATGTTCACTACTTCCACATTTAAAACAGTGCTGACAATATTCTTCACCTGTCTGAATACAAGAATAACACCTGGGCTGAGGGCGACGGGGCATGTAGTACTGCGGAGGGGCGAACCGCTGCTGGAACTGTACTGCCCCCCTCATCGGCCTGGGCCCTGGTGCTGGGTGGTACTGCTGAAGAGCTGATGGGGAGTGCTGGGTGTAGTAGTGCCTGGCTGGTGGATCTACCTGATATTGTGAAGGTGGAGTGAAGGCGACCTGTTCAGGGTAGTGGTCAGGCAGGCGTTCAGGTCCTCCGCTGGTGGGCTGAGAAGTGGCTGTTGGTTTCTGAATAGTCTCTTTGATCTGGGACACTTCTGCACGCAGCTCTTTTAACAGCATCATCTCTGACCTCATCTCTTTGATCTCTGAAAGGAGTTCATTCGGCACAGTAACAGTATTCTGCTTTAAGACTGTCTTCTTCCCAATCGGGACTGGTGTGTCATCTACCTGGACAGTGTTCAGCGTTGTCACCCGTGCAGCAGCATTTTTCTTTTTTTCCTGTCGCTCTTTTTCATTTGCACATGCCATGTTTAATTTTTCTAACAGTACTTCATCTGATGTGGTGGTTAGCAGGAGGAAAGGTTGCATGTCACTCTTTACATTGTCACTCTGTAACCCCGTCAGAACTGTGTGCAGGAATAAACTCTGGACCAACGTGGGATCATACTTCACCCCTGATTCAGCTTCTTGAGATGCAAAAAGAATCCTTTGACGAAGATCCATTGCACGCAGTAGAAATTTCTGTGGGGACTCTTTATTAGTCTGCACTTCCGATGAGAGCTGCTTGTACAACTCAGTGGCTCCTCTCTCTTGATAGTGAGATCGGAGAATCCTTCGTAAAGAAGTTAGGGTAAGATTTTCTTTCCCTTCGAGGTAGCTTCTCAACTGCAGACCTGGTGTTATGGCACGAACCACTGCATCGATGATCTCATCCCCCTGGTAGCCTTTACTGAGCCCACTTTCTATCTGTCTGACCAAATTAGGAAATGTGAGTTTATCTTTTTGTCCGAGTTCACCTATTTGTCCAGATATTTTGAAATCTTTGCGCCAGGGGGCAGTGTCTGGGGGCACTATGCTTCTCTTTCGCACTGCATCCCGACCTTTTTCACTTGGTTTGGCTATTCCTGGTTCAAAATCTTTTATACTTTCAATCAAGTCTTTTATACGTAGCAAATCTGACATTCCTCCATCTTCTAGCTCTAATTCAGCTCTTTCAATGTAGGTTGACACAATATTAATTAGTTGGCCTCGAGTCTTTCCTGTCAGTTGCTCTCTTTCCAGTCCAGATATTTGGATTTCAGCACATAACTCTGACAACTGTTGAAAATTCAGTCCAAATAACTTGCCTTTGATGTCCAACTGTAATTCCTCTAACGCCATTTTCAAGAGGGTAGACGCAGTTCAGCTGGCCGGATTCACTTCAAAGTCTTCCAGTGCCCTCTAGTGGTGGCTGTACGCACAGAGATGCAACTAGAGCACATGTAGAAACAAACCAGTAAACGGCGACGCCACTCCGACTGGGTTGATTGGGGATATTCGGCGCGAGCTTCTACCCACGGCGAGTAGACAACACTCGAACGCAAATATCCCAGCGGTGCCTCCAAAATGTTGCGCTCTCCACTATAGTAAGGGAGATACGGTGTTGTGGGATCCAGAAAAAAAACACAAGACAAGCAATGTGATACGTCTTGACTCAACAGTGGTTTACTTCGAATGCCCCGATCTAATGCAAACGTACGCGCACAACAATTTCCGGTCCAACGATCTAAATCGGTCAGACACGAAACATGAACCGAAGCAGGCGTTCCATGTTTAAATAAACATTTTCGATATATATCATTTGTAAACCAATAGAACTACGCGAATGTAACCAAAATAGGAAATACGATAATTTACAACCTGTCACACCATAACACGAATAAATGTAAAGTTATCTGTATTCGTTTTGAAAATATGACTCCAAGTATGGTTGTTTAATCTTGGGAAAGCAGAAAAAAACGAAGGAGGTTCATTAAAATTAACTTATCCACTTAAGAGTGTTGAATTGCAGTACACTCCATATGTTCATTCATATTGTAAAGAAACAAGTCCTTAATTACAAAGATGCACACGCCTAAAAATGACCTATGTGCAAGATATAGTTTGATAATTTCCTTAAAGACACAGATTATGATGGATAACATTTCCATTTATTTGTCATCATATTTATTACTTACACATGTGCACCCAACTTTTAAATCATGCGGGCAATTCATAAAATCAAACTTTTATTAAAATTATAATATGGTGACTGTGTTGAAATGAAATCAGTGTCTGGCCTATTGTAGCCTCCAGTCCACTTAATAAACTGAAGCATCAGTGTGATAAACATATAGTTGCAGGTGTGAACAGGAAACTCAAATCACCTGTATTTATAGAGCACGAAAATACCATGAAAACATAAATACCTCAAACATGTGGACAAAGCAAGATTTCTTTGGGAGTATAACCTATTGTTATACAGTAATGTGAACAATGAAAAATAGGATATAAATTAACATAACAGTATGATGGCAAAATATACACAGGAATGCAAAAACCTACTAATGACTGTGTTGCAGCACCAATGATAGGATCCCCCTTAAGATCCTACCACATGTAGGCAAAGCTACAATAATATGTAGCACACTAATTAACGGTTCATAAATTAAAAGCAACCAACACGAAATAAGTACTTTTACAACATAACCCACCTTGATGTAACCGGTACATACATAAAGGGATCAAAGACTAACTAACCTCAAAGGAACCATTTGAGAAAGCAAAGTAGAGGTAGAGCACCATCTGTCAAGATGAGCAGGTCCAACTGTGTCGGACCGTCAATAAAATATCATGATAACAATGTCCATACAGGATTTGAAGGGAAGTAAATTATAACATCCACTTGCTATTGCACTCATAGATCTAAAGTTGTACAGTGCTCCTATTTCAAGGCCTTGGACACTTCTTTGATGAGCCACTGCATAGGATGATCTGCATCTGGGGTGGGAGGATGTGAATCTTGGAATGTCATCACATGATAGTAACCAAAGCTATTTCTATCTGTCGGCATAGGCGGTCCATACGAAATTAAGTGGGTCTGTGAAAGTCTGTTTGTTGTCCAATAGTAGCTGAATTTTGTCCTCACAACATCTCCAGAAACAATTGCAATCGGATTTGAAGTTAAAATCATTTGGGAGACAACTCGCCAATCAAGGAGCGCCATGTGAAAATGGGCAAAGTATGATGATGTTAGCTTCAAAGGAAGCAGACAGGACCAACTTCAATATGTTGATGAACATTGGGACCTGGTATGGACATTTCCAAGATGTCTACAATAGGTAGCTGGTTACTCTCCTGAGTATGAAAAAAGAAATGTGATTGATTCCAGCTGCCATCTTGAATCTGAAACACAATGGATGGAGAAGGGAAGACAATGTAATTAATGATGGGAGTTGTATTTAAAATACAGCAGAGACTGGCTAACCATCTATGAAGAGCAGCTATGAAGAGTGTCTTGTGATAGGAAAGAAGACAGCACACAGTGAAACAAATAAATAATTTCAGCATACCCAGCACCCAACAGTTAGAGTTATTGAATATACAGTAGATAATATCCCAATGGGATATTATCTACTGTATATTATCCCATCCATTTTCCATACCGCTTATTCCTTATTATGGTCGCGGGGGATGCTGGAGCCTATCCCAGCCGTCTTCGGGCACTAGGTGGAGGACACCCTGAATTGGTCACTAGCCAATCCCAGGGCACACAAAGACAAAGACGCTCTCATACCTAGGGACAATTTGGTGTTCAATCTGCCTGCCATGCATGTTTTTGGAATGTGGGAGGAAACCAGAGGACCCGGACAAAACCCACGTGGGCCCGGGGAGAACATGCAAATTCCACACAGGGAGGCCGCAGCGGGACGCAATCCGGCGACCTCTGCACTGTGAAGCCGGCGTGCTAACCACTCGACTACTGGGCCGCAGTAGATAATATCAGCAATGGTATCTGTTTATTTGCACAACAGATTGCTGAGTTCTGATGTTGAATATTGAGAGCCGCACAATAAATATTCCCCAAAATTCTATTGCATCTTATATTATTGTATTTTTCTAACTAATACAGTAAAGTCTCGTTATATCAATATTCAAGGGAGTCTGAAAAAATATCGATATAACCGGGACTATCGATATATCCGACCCTGTTTGCATGTAATTTTCTCCGTGCGTGCATAGAAATAGTATCGATATAACCGGGACTATCGATATATCCGATATCGATATAACGAGACTTTACTGTAATAACAAAATAAATAAATGTTGATAATATTTGCCCATGTTTGTTGTTTTGCCTCAGATTCTAATTTAGACTAGAGACTTTGGTAAATGTAACGTACATGCAGAGAAAACTCTAATTTAGACCAGAGACTTTGGTAAATGTAACGTACATGCAGAGAAAACTCATACAAGTATGTACAGAACGTCTTCTTCTTCTTCTTCTTCTTCTTCTTCTTCTTCTTCTTCTTCTTCTTCTTCTTCGCAATCTTTTCTCAGGGGTGCCAGAGCTAAGATTTCAAAAGTTCAGAACTAAGAGGTAGATGTCCTAACTTTTAGTCTCATCTCTACTTTATATAATGCACTATCAATCCATCCATTCATGATCCGTACCGCTTATTCCTCAATAGGGCCACGGGGGGCGCTGGAGCCTTTCCCAGTTGTCTTCGCGCAGTAGGTGGGGGACACCGTGAATTGGTTGCCAGCCAATCACAGGGCACACAAATATAAACAACCATTCACTGTCTCACTCACACCTAGGGACAATTTCGAGTGTTCAATCAGCATGTCATGCATGCTTTTGGAGTGTGGGAGGAAATGGAGGAACCGGAGAAATCTTACGCAGGTGAACATGCAAACTTCACACATCAAGGCCGGACCGGGTCTTGAATTCCTGACCTCTGCACTGTAAAGCCAGTGTGGTAACGACTTGGCTACCGAGCTGCATAATGCACGAGACATACACAATTTAAGAATCCCTCATCAGTCCTACCTTGCACTCATCTTTTAGTACATATGGTTCAAGTAGTGTGTCAGTCTCAAATATTTGACTGTTCCAGCCTCGAAACCGAAGATTGCTGTTCTCTGTTGGTTTGGGGCCAGGAGAGCTGTGGCTGTCTGTGGTGCTCTTAGAATGATCTCTACGACAATGGAGTATGATACTCTGGCTGGCTTCAGAACTTAGTAAATGAAGAAACTTCATTTGGACTTTCCCTATACCAAACACCATCTGCAAGGAGAAAAACAGACAGAGGTTACTTCAATCAGTCTTGTCATATGTTGTGGCCGAATGACTGCAACCATGTACAGTGATACCTTGGCTTACGAACTTAATTGGTTCCCAGACAGAGTGTGTAAGGCGAAAAGTGTGTATCCCAAAAATGAATTTCCCATAGGAAACCATTAAAATGAGAATAATCCGTTCCCAGGTCCCCATAAAACATAATTTATTACTTTCTAATTTTCTAAGCCTTAAATCTACACAAAATATACCTTATCTTATGTATGATAAATGTGCTATGGTATTATAATAAAAGAAATAAAGTACTGTATAATAAAGTGGTTTTATTTAACTTGGTGATGGTCGTTGATGGCTTGATGGAATGGAATCGCCGGTTTCATCAGCATTAAACACTTGATGAGGAACGTAACCTTCTTCTTTCACCAGCTCGAGGAACGATCCCTTGTAGGTGCTTTCCCTGTGATAATTTTATCTAGTTCCTCATCAGTTGTGTTCTGTTTAGCTGGGTTGATAGATTTTTGCATCAAGTGTACAGATGGCTTGTGCGGGTTGTTTGTGGAGCCCGATTGATGCCTCTGCCTTTGAACTATCAAAGTTGAAACTCTCTCACTGTCATCTGCCTGTCTCTTTAATTTTTAAACCACCTCCCCTCACTGCTGTGTTCTCGACCAATCACGTGGCTCTAACCGACGACTGAGGACGAAAAATATAGGATAAAAACAGTCTGCTGCCATTTTGTTGTTAGTAGAACGGGCTTGTTCGTGAACGACACATCATTCATTGAGGCAGCTCCATGTGTATCCCGAAAAAAGTTCGTATGCCAAGGTAAAATTTTCATAAATCTAACGTTCGTAAACAGAAAAGTTCATAAGCCAAGGGGTTCGTACCTCCTATACACGTTTTTCTTTATTCTATAATTTCAAAACATCCTTTAATAGAAGAGATGTGTCAATGTTACCCCCAAAGATGCAATCAAATTAGGGTAGAACAGACACAAAAACAAACATCATATTGTTGTTACATGACGTCCCAGGCCAAGAATGCATATCAACAAACATTAGTGAACCCCAGGGCATGTGACACCCCGAAGGCATTCCTTCAAAAGTTTCTTTTGCGAACATGAGGATTCCTCATGACTTGACGCTTTGGCAGACATTTGGCACTGATGGAACCATGATCAAAATTTAATCACGATTCTATGATGTCCCACTCAACATGGATCTTAACTGATTCACTGCCATTCATGAATTTATTCGCAAATTGAAAATATGACGTCAAGCGCCATTCCCGAATTACTTTGTTTTTTGTTTTTTCATGCTTGTTGCGGATAAAACGCTGGCCATACATCTGGCAATGTTTTTTTTACCTTCCACAAGGGGGCAGTATTTCACTTTTTTTCAATGTTTTGCATGTTTTGTTCCAGCTTCAACTGTTGTTAAAGCGCTATATAAACCAATATGTATGCATTGCATTGGATTTTGGAAAGCCACCCTCATTTCAAGCTCATATAACTCCAGACCCATTAAATTTAAGAATGAACTCTTTTTTCTCATGAAAGAAGTCGAAGGTTTCTTATGCTGCATTGAATGTTTATGCAGTCTTTCTTTTCCTCTCGGCTTTTTCCTTCAAGGGATTGCCACAGCAAATCGGTATCCTCCATCTTTAGAGTTTTGATCTGCATGTTTGTTTTGGCCAAGCTTTTACGTTGGATGCCCTTCCTGACACAACACTCTGTATTTATCCAGGCTTGGAACTGGCACAAGAAGACGTATGTACCTTTGTGGCTACAGAACAAGCAACTCGCTCGTATTCCAAATTTGGTTAGTTTGGGGATTGAGCGGAATTTTTATGCAGTCTTAAAACTCAATACTCAAATGTGGGCCCTGGAATTTGAGTGACAATTACAAAAGAACTGGAGTGGACACATTTTTGTACATGTCTGGCAGTAAATATGTTAAAAGCACAAGGCGTCTGTGTAAGCTCTCAGTCGTACAGGAGTGGTCCATCGATGAGAAGGTTTCTTCAGCCGTCATCTGTACAATTTTGAAGGTTTCGGACGTTTCGCCTCCTATGGTCGTATCGGCCCTATTTATATATCCCTAATGTCCAGGCCTGGCGGCGCCGGACACAGCTATGATAGGTCCCTACTCTCAGGTTGGGGGGATCAGAGGACCCCTCCCTGTGGCCCCACTGATTGTTCCTACATTCCTGACTAACGACTGGCCTATTTCCCCGACTCCCACCGGTATCACCTCATCAGCATTACGAATGTTGCCTAACCTGTTTTGCCTCAGCAGGCTATTGTATGAACGATCCAAATTGAACCTCACCCCACCAGACCGGTTTAAAGAAGGATTTTGTTGTTTTATAAGAATCACTTCTTTTACCCCCCTTTCAAACCATCTATGTTCTTTCGCTAAGATTTTAACCTCATTGTCGTCAAATGAGTGGTTGCTAGCTTTTAGGTGCAAATGTACTGCCGATTGAGGCCCACTTGTATTCTCCCTGCGATGTTGATAAAGTCTTTTTTTGAGAATTTGTTGAGTCTCCCCAATGTACTGCTCTTTACAATTTTCATTCTTACAATGTATGGAATAAACTACATTACTTTGTTTTTCATTTGGTAGCCTATCTTTCGGATGCACTAATTTTTGCCAAGCACAAGGTGTTTTATTGTGTACAGTTGTAAAATCTTGTCCTCACCCATCTTCCCTTCACCATGCTGATTATATCACATTGAGTAAGGGGAAGATGAGCAACACAACAGATGTCTTTGTTACTTCAAGGACTAAAACATCTGCAGAATTTTTATACCCACTCGATATGCCCATCGTGCATTGATGCAGCACCTGTTCAAAGACGTAGGTCTGAGGGACTACTTGCTACTCAATGTCCATCCATCCATCCACCCATCCACCCATCCATCCATCCATCCATCCATCCATCCATCCATCCATCCATCCATCCATCCATCCATCCATCCATCCACTCATACGTGTAGTGTGCAGGGGACATAAACCCTGAACCAGTTGCCAGCCAATTGTAGGGCATGCGCAGACGAACAACCATCCTTGCTCACATTCACTCTAAGGGACAATTTAGAGGGTTCAGTTAACCTGCCATGCGTGTTTTTGGAATGCGGGAGGAAACGGGTTCCCGGAGATAACTCATGGATGGACAAGGCGAAAATGCAAACTCTACACAGTAAACCCCGGCATATAATTTAACCCTGCACTTCTGTAATGGCGAGGCTGTCGACCTTTCTGCTACCGTTCATAAATATAAATCACTTTAAATAATAGAGCATGCATACATTGGTACCTTATTTTGGGCCAATGGATGTAAACAGGTTTGGCCCCCTGCAGTGAAGTTACAAAAGACCTGGAAAGCATCGGAAGTGCAGCCAAGGTTTGGATCAACCCAGAACCACCCTTGAAATCCGCATTGAGATTGAGACAGACAAAGAGAGAGTGAGACAGACAGCGAGAGAAACCTAAAAGTGAGGTTGGGGTTTAAGTCAAATATTTAAATGAACAAACTGGCAATCAGCTCTCACCATCTTTTAGCTTGTGATGACAGTCCATCAGATCCTTACAGACACGAGTTGGGTTCTCTCTAGTTCCCACAGGCTTTTTGATGCTCTCAACAACGACACTCAGGTAATGCAACGTCTTAAATATCTCTGTATTCTGTTCTTGTAGGCTCACTTCAGCATTCTGAAAAATCTGGTCATAAAATACACATACGTTCAGAACAACAATCTTTACTTTTGGGTCGAAATCAGAGGTGGCCAAACTACGGCCCGTGGGCAGCCCGTGGGCAGCCCGCCAAAGAATGGTACACTGATAGAGATTAGACAGAATAAGAAGTTATCATATTTAAATTATGTTTTTATTATTTATTTAAGTTTCATGCTGTCATATGCTTAGTCAACACTTGTGACTCAATACACAATTGAAGCACAGACAATCACGGGTCAATCAGGTCAACAGACACAGCAAGTTAAACTCAGTTAGCTTCATCTAGGAGATCTGGCCTTGCACAGAATTTAGGACTTGGGAAACTCCTTATCACAGAAGTAATTTAGCACTTCAAACTCCTTCACAGGAAGAGGTCTTTAGCCAGGTTACAAATTTATCAGTTGATGGAAAACACAATGTTTTATTGCCTACACCTGTTCGTGCTTAGAACTCAAGAGGTGTGGTATTCTAATCAAGAAAACTATGTTTTACTCATGTATCACTTAAATTTGCAAAAACTCTCAATAGCTTGGCAGAGGGCTGCAGAATTCAGACGTCTGTCAAGAAGGGCTACGTCTCGTGCCGGCAGTAGGGATAATCTTTCTGGTTCCGAGTCTTTGTCCACAGTGTCTGCCTGACATATCTCTGACTTACACAAGTGAAGTTTGATGTGAATGACTACATTCATTTATTTTGGAGTTGCATTTGAACGGCAGGAAGCGGAGTTACTTCAAGTTGCAGAGCAAAAAGTGGGTAGGCAGAGGGGGAGAAATCAGGAAGAAATCTTATTTACCACTCTGATAAACCGGAATTTCCGAACCAGGTTTAAAAAAAATACATGGATTAAAATGTTGACAACTTCATTACATTAACGATTGACTAATAACAGAGAAACTTCTGGATACCATAAAAAAGGCCGCAGTAGTGCCAACCGAAGGAACTCTCCCTCTATACGACGGGAAGAGTTTGTCGGTCCCACTATTATGTATTATTGGATCCATAACGGTGAAATGCAAGTTATTCTTGATAGCAGAGAGTTTACAGGAATTGTGAATGTTTTTAATTTCATTAATTTAGATTTACGGCATGTTGATCGTGGTATCCAAATGAAGAACATAAATTACACGGAAGAGAAAGTGAGATGTATCTGATTAAACGAAGCGGATTACCAAGTACGAAACATTAGGGCGACACCTTGAGTCGGAAAGATTCAAATCTACGAGACTTTGAAAAACAAGAAAGTGATTCTTGCTCAGTCCAATTGTGGCAATATGCAGGCTCAGCGTGAATTGCTTGCGACTCTACACACGTTTGCACGTTTCCTGGAATGGATTGACAGTTATCGTGTTTAAAAACCATTCGCAAACTGGACCGCTAATAAGAGTGGAGTCGAGCTCTATGGTGCAAACTATGAGCATTGAAAGCTTTGAAGCGTTCCGTGGCTGGCTTCAACATTTTTTTGCACGACATCAGCTGAACAATTTTGTCATGTGTGGTGATCGCGGGGATCTAATGTTGGGACTGGAAAGATAACCACAAGATTAAATGTACTCATCTCATTTTGTAGCAAACAGTCCTGACTCTGTTATATTTTGTATATTTTTCAGTTTTTATACACTTGTACTGTATGCTGCAGTTTTTGAGCAACATAGCACTTTTGACGTTCTTACAGGAGATATATTGTACCATAGTTGTTTCACTGTTCTGATTAATAAAAGTATGTTAATACCTTGATTGTTTTGTTTTGATTTTGTTTGATAAGGACTAAAATTCACCTATGGAATTTTCAAAATGAATGTGGCCCCTGAGCCAAAAAGTCTGCCCCCCACCTGGTCTAAATGCATCATCTCGCTCCAGGAGATTTGTATGTGATTTCAATATTTTCGTGTATTCGTAAAGCCACTTCATCATTCATTGACAACCTGCATTCGACCTTGACTGAATGGATTTAAATATCTCACCTCTTTGCCATGGGCAGCTTTTAAGTCATACATGGTGTAGAATTCTGAGTCATCAAATAGTTGCCTCTGTTGGGTGAAGACCACAAAAAATGTTGCTATCAAATGTAAATCTATGAAAAGATTTATCTTAAAGATGTTTTTTTTCAACAGATTCATTTTTAGGGTATAAGGAGTTCCCAATATATCCATCCATTCATCCATCCATCCATCCATCCATCCATCCATCCATCCATCAGGGCCTTTCTCTGCTGGCCTAAAAATGTCTGAATCACAGACTGATGTTAGTTATATTTTATCCACTGCTGACATGGATGCTTTAATCCTCTCCTCTTTCAACTAGAACTGCTTCATGCCATCACAAAGAGGGTACAGCAAGCCCTGAAGAATGAATGACTCTGTGTCTTTGTGTTGTCATATTTGTTATTTTTTTTAATTTATTTATTTTTTTTATCCCCAAGATGGCGGCGCGTGAACACGCAGCGGCTCCCCTCTCCCGGCAAATTGGCGTTTTCATGTTTATGTTTGTTAAAGTAATTATAAGTGCATTGCATGCTGGGTCCGAGAGGACAGTAATTTCATCTGTGCTGTATGTCATGCATATTAGCATATTTGACAATAAAGCTGACTTTGACTTTGACTTTTTGACTTTATTGATTTTCTCCTGTTGTGCTGCTTCCAGATGTGTTTTCATATTTAAGCATTTAAGCAATCACATTTTAGCCATAATTTGTTATGAGGGTCAGAAATCATAACAAAACGGGGTACCAGTGCCTGCAAGAAGGAGCTGGTAAACTATAATTGGCTAGTCACTTACCAATCATAGTTTGTTAAAACTGCTCTTATTACTGGCCGCTAGTGACAAAAGCATACTCGCCAGAGATAGCACACTTGGATCAGTAGCGAGTTGCGAGCTGTGTTGATTTAATTGTGGTTTTGTCAACCCACAATGGCTGTGGGAGAAGAAATAAATGTGTTTGCAGATTTATTGTTAAAGCCATTTTCAAGACGGAATTTTCAAGAAAAATTGGACATTCGGAAAGGTCGGGCATATCTGAAGTCAGCAAAATTATCAAATAGTGTTACAATTTTATTAGGTTATTTTGTGAGTTTTAGTGACAGAAGCTGTGCAATTGCTGCTAATGAAACAAATCCAGACTTTATTTTCCATGTCATACAATGATTTGTCGTGATATTGAGTATGTTTTTATCAAGAGATTGTTTATCGGTTTTATCACATTGTGTTTTTGCTCGACAAACACAATAGTTTGAATGCCAACATGCACTGATTATACCTAATAAATGTTTTTGATTTTCCTTCTGGTGTGTGTGGTCGTAGTTATGTTCTTATCTTACTTACTGTAGGACCTGGAGAACCAGGCGGGCCCTATGGGAAAGAGACACATAAAAAAATTATGTGCAAATGTACACTGAAGCAACACTGGATGAAGATGCAAAACAAGGAGAGAGAAAATGCTTTGCAACACTAATGGGATGGAGTGACGACCTTGGATGAAAAATCCCTTTGATTTGTCTGTTTTTTGCCGCTGTGGTTGATGTCACTGGATGAAGAGATGCCTTATGTTTACCAGTTGACCAAGCCAAATATAAATGCACTCAGTTCACCACCTACTACGGATCGTAACGGAGAACAATTACCGATGTCATGCAGCAGTCAATGCGATCAAGTCAACACACAAAAGAATATTCCAGTTTCCCATCATAAAGGTAGAGTTTGCAGTGATTTTAAAAGTGTCTGGGAGCATAGCGTGTGGTCCACTGGTGCCGCATAGTGCAGACCTGCAGGGTTGGATACTGGCTCCAGCCAGTGTGCAATTCGCATGGACTCCCCTTACCTGCATGGGTATTCTTTGAGTACTTCGGTTTCCTCCCACATTGCCAAAACATACATGATAGGCTGATTGTACACTCGAAATTGTCCTTTGTCGGGAGTGACAGTGTGAATGCCTGTATATGTGTGTAATTGACTGGGAACCAGTTTCTCTGTGTGCCCTGCATTTAGCTGGTGTCTCCTGCATACTGCCTGAATACCACATACTGAGTGACTACGGCTACAGCATGCCCCACAATCCTTGTAAGGGTAAAGCGAATCTGAAAATAGATGAATGGATTGATGGATTTTTGATGAAATATGAAAACATTTTTTTCATCTGTTTCTAACCCGTGTTATGCCTGTAATTGAATTTTAATTATGATTTTGCATTGATGGGTGTTTCGTCAATACCAACAAAAGGTCAGTCAGGCTGTCACTTACAAACTTGTTTTGCCGGAAAACAATGAATAATTGAAACTTTGAAGCACCAACTAAAGTGTTTCTCTAATATGTCATCTGAATCGTCATTAACCTGAGAGATAGGAAACTTGTCACGATTGACTGAAGCTCTGTCAACGCCTGAAGGAAACACGTGCTGTATCTTACATGTGTTGGTTCACGGGAGTGACCACACCTCGATTGGATTGGATTGGATATGCCTTTATTAGTCTCACAGTGGAGAAATTTACATTTCACAGCAGCAAAGTGATGAAAGGAATGAAAGTAGAAAAATAAAATACATGAGCTGCTGGAAAGGCAGCCACTCTCGCGGCGCCGTCTTGAAGTCAAAAGAACAAAAAAAAACTAAATAACAAACGATTGCTTTGAACAAAATAGAGGACAGGAAAGGCTTCCTCATGACCCGTCACCTTAAATGTGGTGGAGGGGTTTCTGTGTCCCAATGATCCCAGGAGCTAAGCCAGACATGGGCAAACTACGGCCCGCGGGCCACATACGGCCCGTTAGGCTTTTTAATCCGGCCCGCCAAACTTGCCCAAATTATAGTAAAAACAGTGTCTGAAACTCATGACAAAAAGTTAGCTGGACAACAGGGCAGATAAATGAAAAGTTACCTGCCCCATTCTTCACAACTTGAAGCACAATGAGACAACTAACCACATTAAATAAAACATTGTCACAAAGTATAAAGTTTTTTTTTAAATCAAGAATACTACAAATGCTACCTTACTTAATTTACGGTAAATGTGCATGGCTGCAGATTTTGCTGCAGTAGTGGATTGTCATTGTAGTGCACAATGCAACCTCCCATATCAATTCGAGCCGTCAATGACAGCAATGTAGCACCCAGAAAATGCAGAAGATTGCGCCCAAGCTCCGTTGGAAATGGGCTGATTTGTCAGCTAGGAATTTGTGTCAGCAAATATCAAATAGTTGTCTTGGTGCAACACACAACGATTCACCATAGCGTTATTTGTGTGTTTTCCTTCTAATTTCACCATCAACACGGATCAACACGAAGTTTTGAGACCAAACAAAGTACCGCAAAATGCATTGTGTGTCGCTTTCTCGGTCAGGGGCGGTCCAAACGTGACGTCACATGGGGATCGTCATCAACTAGAAAACAAGACTTCATGAATATTCAGCGCAAGTCTTAAAACGTAAACTATAGCTATATGCTGTGGAATCTTTGTAAAATACGCTCAGTCGAAGTCATTTGAAGTGATTTTATAAATTATGGACATAACTTGTCCGGAGGCGTCGGTTGTCCTTTAATGCTTTAGTATTTCCGGCCCAAACACTCCCTCCAAATGCTCCTGGCCCGGCCCCTCTGTCAAATTTTAGAACCCAATGCGGCCCGCGAGTCAAAAAGTTTGCCCACCCCTGAGCTAAGCTGTTTGGGGATCTGTGCCCCTGGCAGGGTGACCCATGGCATGGCCATGGTGAGGTACCAGACAAAGCAGGGCTTATAGTGCCCATTATGATGAGAACCATAATTGGAACCGACTCCCCCTTGCACGGACGCGGGTCACTAGGTCCTTCTCTGGAGCCAGGCCTGGAGATGGGGCTTGTTGGCGAGCGCCTGGTGTACGGGCCTACATCCACAGGGTCCGGGCTCAGCCGAAAGGGGCAACATGGGTCTCCTTCCTCAAGGGCTCACCATCCATGGGAGGGGTCAAAGGGGTTAGGTGCGATGTGAGCTGGGCGGCAGCCAACAGAGGAGTTTTAAGTATCTGGGAGTCTTCTACTCAAATGAGGATAGGAGGCAGCGAGAGATTGACAGGTGGATTGTTGTGGCATCTGCTCTGATGCAGACTTTGTACCGACCTGTCATGGTGAAGAAGGAGCTGAGCCAAAAGGCAAAGCTGTAAATTTACCAGTCGATCTATGTTCCAATACTCATGTATGGTCATGAGCTATGGGTTGTGACAGAAAGATCCCGGATACAAGCGGCCGAACTGAGTTCGCTCTGTTGGGTGTCCGGGCATTGCCTTAGAGATAAGGTGAGCAGCTCGTTTATGGGCTCAGAGTCGAGGCTCTTCTCCTACACATAGAGAGGAGCCAAATGAGGCTTGTCCATCTGATTAGGATACCTCCGGAACGCATTCCTGATGAGGTGTTGCCCGGTCATGCCCTAACAGCAGAAGACCCCGGGGATGACCGATGACACGCTGGAGACACTATGTCACCCAGCGGGCGAGGGAATGCCTCGGGATCCTCCAAGAAGAGCTGGAAGAAGTGGTTGGGGAGAGGGAATCAGGGCTTCCTGACTGAAGCTGCTGCCTTTGCGACTGAACATCGGATAAGCAGCAGACAATGAGTGAATGGATGAAATAGAGGAAAGGCTCCACATCCTTCAACAAGGAAAAACACAATAAACATTGCTCATCAATCTGGTGACCTGTGGTTATGATGGCTGATAATCTTAGTTCTTATTTTCCAAGCATGTTCCTTTTTTAGCTTGTCCCAGTCGGTAAAGGAAACTACAGTGGGACCTCGGTTTACGAACACCTTGCCTTGCAAATTTTTCGGTTTAAGAACGTTAAATTTATGAAAATTAAACCTTGGCATGCACACTACTTTTCGGGATACACACGGGGCGCCGCCCCACCACGGCTGGCGGAGTAATCTTCGGCGGAAGAACACCAATCCACACGACCGAACAGCGTCACAGCCGGTCTACCTTTCCACAACCCCTTTCTCTGAGAAGAAGGAGACCATTGAGAAACACGAACGAGGTGTGCGTTTGTCTGACTTCACGGCCCAGTGGCAATATGCTAAGTCCACAATTGCTACCATCCTTCGCAACAAAGAAGCTATTAAAGGTGCGTGCGTTGCTAAAGGTGTTTCCGTGCTGTCCGAGCTTCAAAAACTTCTGTTAATTTGGATTAACAAAAATCAGCTCACAGGGGACCGTGTGAGTGAGGATACTATCACCGAGAAAGCACGGCAACTTCACTCGGATATCGTCATGCAGCAACCTGGAAGTTCGCCGTTTATTGATGATTACAAAGCTAGCAACGGATGGTTCGAAAACTTTAAGCGCCGTACAGGGATTCACTGCGTTACTCGTCATGGTGAGACAGCCAGTTCTGACAGTAAAGCTGCCAAAGCCTACAAGCGGTCATTCCTTGGTGAAAGAAGAAGGCTATGTTCCTCAGCAAGTATTTAATGCTGATGAGACCAGCCTTTTTTGGAAAAAGATGCCTAACCAGAATTTCATAACACAGGAAGAGAAGTCGGAACCCCATTCCATCCAGCCATCAACGACCATCACAAAGTTAAATAAAAGTCCTTTATTATACAGTGCAGTGTATTTATTTCATTACAATACAATAGCCCATTTATTATACATAGAATAGGGTAAATTGTTTTTAGTTTTAAGGCTTATTTAGTTGAAAATTATATTTTATGGACACCTGGGAACGGATTATTCTCATTTTAACGGTTTCCTATGGGAAATTAATTTTTGAGATACACACTTTTCGCCTTACACACTGTATGGGAACCAATTAAGCCGAGGTCCCACTTTGTGTGTGGCATAATTTTTCGTCCTACAGATCCCAATGATATTGTCCTACATTGTTTTTATTTCATCAATCACCATACTGTGTGTGCGTGTGTTGTGTGTGTGTGTGTGTGTGTGTGTGTGTGTGTGTGTGTGTGTGTGTGTGTGTGTGTGTGTGTGTGTGTGTGTGTGTGTCTTGTTTTTTTAACTTTATTTGGCTGTGTGGTGGCTTGTGCTCCGCTTGTGTGTGATGTAGTGACAACTGACAGACTACAATACTGACGGGCTAATGATGACAGCTTGTTGGGAAATAATGAATGAGAGATTGGCCAAATTTATTAACGCGCCCACCGCTGCCCTTCACTTTGCCGACAGTTTTAACACTTTGCCGACAGTTTTAAAAAGTGGTGGTTAACCAACTAGTAATGCACAAATAAAGTAATGGATTTGGCTTGAAATAATAATGGACTGACGATGATGGACAGGTGGTCAGGCAGCTTGCGAATGACGGACCGGCTGAGGTAACAAATCCTGGTCCAGAAAGCAAAAACCCTGTCACAGTTTTGCAGCAGGTAGCGCTTAGTTACCTGTCAGTTCAGTAAAACTAAAAGTGTTGTCATATTATTTGTTATTTAGGTTTGTTTTTGTTTTGTATACTTCAAGATGGCGCCACGAGAGTGGCTGCCTTTCCAGCAGCTCCTATATTTTGTTTTTCTACATCTTTCTTTCCTTTCCTCTTCTATTCATAACTTTGCTGCTGTGAAATGTAAATTTCTCCAGTGCAAGACGAATAAAGGTACATCCAATCCAATCCAAAAGCACCCATGGTGGTGTTTTTACCATATATATGAGGGAAATCCTGATAAGGGAGGTTATTGTGATTTGCTTGTTCGTTGACGTATTTAAAAACGTTTTTGTGGCTTTACCCTCTGATGTATTTCATCACGTTCATATTGTTTTGTTCAAGAAAAGAGAGCTGTTGTAGCAGTCTTGGAGACATATGTTAATCGCCCAGACAAGAGTTTCCATTTTTCATGCTTCTCCAGACCTTGAACTGTATTCCGTCAAATTCCAACTTTTTTACAAGATGTGTGGGTCACATAACCTGGCAATTCATGTTGACATTTGAAATTGAAACAAACTTACTCTGGGTCCTGGACTTCCACGTGGTCCTTGGGGCCCCTAAAAACATGGCAAATTTCTGTGAACATTTTACAAAACTGTGAACAGCAGTAAAACAACAACTCCCCACATTCAATACACATAATTTCTTTATCAATACAATAATTTCTAATTACTAATTTCGCCGTCAACACGGATCGACACGAGGTTTTCAGACCAAACAAAGTACCCAAAATGCGTTGCGTGTCGCTTTCTCGGTCAGGGGCGTTCCTGATGTGGCGTCACGTCAGGAATCATCACGCACTCGAAAACAAGACTTCCTGAATATTCATTGTGAGTCTTAAAACGTAAAATATAGCTATATGCGGTGGAATCTTTGTAAAATAATGATTTTACAAATTATGGACACATCTTGTCCGGGGCGTCGGTTGTCCTTTAAGGGTCTGTTTTATTTATTGTTTATTATCTGAACCAAGTTCAGTGTTGAGTACTTTACTTAAGTTAACCGAAGCACTTTCTAACGCTCCCTTGCCCTATTTTATTTTTATTTTGTAATTCTTTGAAGATTTACAACAACAAAAAACATTTATCCATTCATTGTCCAGACCCTTTTATCCTCACTCGGTTGCAGGGGCGATGGAGCCAATCCCAACTGTCTTCTGTCAGTAGGCTGGGGACACCCTGAACACTCGGGAAAAAATGGGTCACTGTTGCTGGCTACCTATCTAGCTATCTATTTGCTGTCTATTTGCTATCTATTAGCTGTCTAGCTAGCTAGCTATTAGTTATCTATTAGCCAGCTAGCTAACTTGATCTATTTTATTTGAGTTATTCCCTGTTGAGTGAACGCTGGCGCATGTGGCTGCCGCTGCTCACCTACAGACAAACTGATCCTGTGACTGTAAAGTGACCTTGAACGTTTTGAAAGGTGCTGATAAATGAAATGTATTATTATTATTATTACTATTATCATTACTATTATCATTATTATCATCATTATTATCATTATTATTATTATTATTAGTATTATTATTATTATTATTATTATTATTATTATTATTATTAACAGGTCGCCAACAAATCACAGGGCACTCAAAAACAAACACAAATGCCACCTCGTGGGTGACACTAAACGTAGCCTGTAGGACTTTGACTACCGGTCGTCTCAAATACAGCAGAAAGGAAATGGTTCGGACTGCATCTGTCCAAGTCTACTGAATAACAATAAATTCATTTGAAATGTAACATTGTGTTTATTTTTTAATCTGCCTCAATAATGTAATACATTTAAAATGAAAATTTGGGTTTTCTTTGTAATTTTTACATGACACCAAAATAGATTAATTACATCAATTAATTACAGATCCCTGATTAATTGATTGCACAGCATTATTGATCGGCTGACAGAGGGACCTTCCCTTTGTCTAACAGAATGCCCACATCTGGAATGTACTGTCTTCTTTTCCTTTGGGCTGTTCCCGACTGGGGTCACCACAGTGAATCAGTGTACTCCAGAGGTTTGATTCATGTTTGTTTTGGCCAAGCTTTTACGTCGAATGTCCTGTATTTAAAAATAAAAATGTTTGTACAATTTCTTCAGACGCAGGGATAGGCAATTACGTCACAGTATGTCTGTACATACAGGTGCTGTTTATTCAGACTGACCAAGACTCACCTGTGCATTACTACACTCTGGGATAAAGTGACTATACAGTCATGCTAAAAAATTGGCAAAGGATCACAACAGTGCTTGCATATAATGTCTGCAAATTTCTCCACTGTGAGACTAATAAAGGCATATCCAATCCAATCCAATCCAATCCAAATACAGCAAATACCTTCTCTCACTGTGATTCTAATGGCACATAAAATAAATCGAACAGACCATCTTGAAATGCAATCTGCAGCCAAAGTTCAATTTACAGCCACAAACTGCTTTGAGGTTGCACAATGAATGCAGGAGTGATTTTGCAATGAGAAAGCTGTTGACATCAAGTATGATGCCTCAAGAGAGAATAATCATGATATAATCACACATAGTGTCAGTTGTAATCAAACATTTTTAGCTTTTTGATTGGAATAAGATCTTACCATTTCACCACTGCTTCCTCTTGGACCTCGCGGCCCCTGTAGAAAATAACACCATATCTCTTTTATACAAGATCTAATGATCAAATCCATCTATTTGTCAGAATATAATAAATTAATTTTATCAAACATAATAACCTACATGTTTTCCTGTTGGGCCCATCTTTCCTTCAGGCCCCACCGGTCCAGCGAATCCCTGAAATAAGTTAGTCTTTAGCATGGCTTATCTCTTTCTATGCAATACAATTTACATTACATATCCTGTTCACTTCAATGCACTTCTCCTTGGTGTCCCTCAGAAACCTCTCCACAAACTTCAACTAGTCCAGAATTCTTCAGCAGAACCTCATCCTTTCACCACTTCACCCCCCGTCCTCCAAGAGCTCCACTGGCTCCCGGTCAAATAAAGAATCAACTTTCCAGCAGACATTTAAACAGCTTCTTCCCCCAAGCCATTAACTCTTTGAACAGTAGCCCAAATGCAATTGTATAGTGCCTCCTTGCAATTTTTTTGCTGATGATACTAGTGCAGTGTGTTCGACCGGAAACAAATCCCTTCTGATTCTGATTCTGATCCTGATCTGATTCTGATTAAAATTCTTCTTTATACATTTAAAGCTATCCATAACCTTGCCCCCCTACCTATCTGACCTTCTTCAAATTTCTAGTCCCTCTCGTTCCCTCAGATCCTCTTCCTCCCTCCACCTCTGTGTTACCCCCCGCCCCTGCCCATCTCAGCACGATGGGGGACAGAGCTTTCAGCGGCTCTGCCTCCAAACTCTGGAACTCACTTCCTCCCAACATTCGTAACATCGATTCTCTTCCCACCTTCAAATTCCATCTCAAAACCCACCTATTTAAAATTGCATTTTCTGTGTAGCTCTACCTCTTGTTTCTATTTATAATTGTACTTTATTTATTATTGTTTCTATGCCTGTCTGTGACTGCAAAGTGTCCTTGAGAGCTTTGAAAGGCGCTTGAAATAAAATGTATTATTATTATTATTATTATTATTATTATTATTATTATTATTATTATTATTATTATTATTATTATTACATTGCTTGGCCGGAGGATTCCTCCCAATACTTGAGCTTTCTCAAAACAGAGTCAAAAGACAACCCATGAACAGTATTCGTGTTGTGATGGAACACCAGTATGTTGGTGTGAGTTTGATATTATCTGCACAAAGCTTACCAGAGTACCCATTGGGCCTTTCGGACCAAGGAAACCTTTCAATCCCACATCACCATTTGGACCCTAAGGCAAAAGAGAATATCTCGACAAAATAAGAATTGTGTAGTCTGAAGTTGATAACATCTTTCATACATCCTTGGATGAGTAGATTTTTTTTTTACCATTGGACCTGGAAATCCCTGCAAACCAAGCATCCCTTGATGACCTGCTTCTCCCTGGCGAAATAACATTCATATACAGGTTAAATCATGAAGGATGAGGGATATTACACATTTAAAAAAATGAGCGTGCAACTGAGTTTGCATATATGCTGATTTCCTTTTTTTAAACAAAGCCATCACATGATATATATTGGAAACATCATATGCTGTCCTTTCAATAACCTCTCTACATTTTAACCCTTTACTGCCTGAATTATGTTCTAATTAGGGGATATGCAGAATGGTTCATGTCTGAATCAACACAAGTCCCAGCCAAATTTCATTACCCATACAACCACGCACACACTCGTTTGGGGTTTCAGTGCCTGTCTGAGGTCTGTCTGTCTGTGTCTGTCCAGGGTGGCAGCCACAATGTTTATCCAGAAAGACATCCACATCCTCGAGACAGATCAATTTTCGTTGCTAGGCCAAAAAGAAATTGTATTCACTAAATCGTGAAAAAGGATCTGACTCGAGGGCTGAAGTCTGGTCTCTGTTACATTAACATCAATGGAGAAAATGCGGAAAGAGAGCGGAGAGCAAAGGACTGAATGTTGTTTTTTTGAGAAGTTACATAAGAAAAGTGAAGCACCTTTTTTTCCGGCTCTCTGGAGTGTGAGAATCTTACATAACTTGGCTTGACCGAGAGAAATTCCATCTGAAGTCTTGAGAATATTTTTTAAATCAATTTAGGATGGAAAAGTCTGAAGTTTATTTTTGCAGAGCTAATAAAGTGTCCTTGAGAGTTTTGAAAGGCGCTTAGAAATTAAATGTATTATTATTATTATTATTATTATTATTATTTGAGTCTCAAGGGCTATAATTAGAGAGCAATTTTACAACATGTACAGTACATTGTATTTTATTTTATTGTTGTATTTCATTTATTATTGTATCTTTGCTTGTCACTGTACTCTCAAGGACACTGTAAAGGCACTTGAATTAAAATGTATTATTATTATTACATAAAAGAAAAATGTTTAGAATGTAAAACGCACACACGCACACGCATATACACGCGCGCACACACACACATGCACACACACACACACGCACACGCACGCACACACACACATACGCACGCACGCACACACACACACGCACACACACACACACGCACACACACACACACACACACACACACACACACACACACACACACACACACACACACACACACACACACACACACACACACACAACAAACAATTGTTTATGCAGACACTAATCCAGTGTCATTTCTAGCTATCTAGCTATTTAGCTGGCTACCTAGCTAGCTATCTATTTGCTGTCTATTTGCTATATAGCTGGCTATCTATTAGCTATCTCGCTAGCTCTCTATTTGAGTTATTCCGGGTTGAGTGAACGCTGGCGCGTGTGGCGGCCGCTGCTCACCCACAGAAAAAAAAAAACATTCTGTGACGAGCTATCTCGCTATTTAGCTGGCTACCTAGCTAGCTATCTATTTGCTGTCTATTAGCTATCTAGCTGGCTATCTATTAGGTATCTAGCTGGCTATCTATTACCTATCTAGCTGGCTAGGTGATCTAGCCAGCTAGCTGTTAGCTAGCTGGGTAGCTTTCTATCTATTTGTGTTATTCCGGGTTGAGTGAACGCTGGCGTGTGTGGCTGCCGCTGCTCACCCACAGAAAAAAAAGTGATCTGTGACTAGCTATCTAGCTATTTAGCTGTCTAACAAGCTTGCTATCGATTTGCTGTCTATCTGACTATATATTAGCTTTCTGGCTGGCTAGGTATCTAGCCGGCTTGCTGTTAGCTAGGTGGCTCGCTTTCTATCTGAGTTATTCCTGGTTGAGTGAACGCTGGCGCGTGTGGCTGCCGCTGCTCACCCGCAGAAAAACATCCTGTGACTGTAATGTGACCTTGAGAGTTTTGAAAGGCGCTTACAAATGAAATGTATTATTATTATTATTATTATTATTATTATTATTATTATTATTATTATTATTATTATTATTATTATTATTTCATTGAACAATAAATGTGTACATGCTGATTTGTTGTTCATATGACCTGAAACTATAACACTTGTCTCAAGAGTCTTTTTTTCTGCTCATCTCATTGAATCTGATGAATCAAATTAGGTTATGGGGTACATAAAATTAATTAAGTTAACTTGTAGTATTTGGGCTGTAGTCCTATTACACTGAACAGCAAGGCCATTGGGGTATGTATTCTAGGAAATGTTTTTATTTCAGTTGTCACGCTGATCATTACATTTTTCTTCTATGCCACCAAGTGGTAGAATCATAGGGAAAGAGGTGGGGTACATCCCGGATTGATTGCCAAATGTAGCCAAACAAACATTCACACTCTCATTTATACCGTTTTTTTGACAGTGTTTAATTTCTCAAACATGCATGATTTTGGAATGTGTGTGGAAGCCAGAGTACCAAAGAAAACTCTTTGAAGCACAGGGATAATATCCAAACTCAACAAACAAAGGTCAGTGCCAGAATTCCAACCCAGAACCTCAGAACTGTGAGACACATGTGGTAACTACTTTAATCACTGTGCTGCCATACACTATTAATAACAAATAATGTAATCAATCAGCCAAAGTTTATGTTCTGTATTTTCCAGACTACAAGTTGCACTTAAAAGCAATTGGTTTTCTCAAAAGTCCTAATATTAAGATATATTTTCTTAGATTTATTTTGAAAGATCAATATAAATAAAGCTTTATTGTATTTTGTTGTAATGTTTGCTTAGGCATAGCGGTATCTTGTGGACATATAACATAACTGCAGGCCGTGATAGAGCTTCTATTTTATGAGCCTTAAAATTCAGTGTGCCCATTACTGTTTTTTTTTAAATAGGACATTCATTGAAGGTTCACCATATACTCCGATGCATCTCAAAGTGTGGAAAATAGGGTATATACAGAGTACAGTTAACATGTAAAGTAGTTGCAATGGTTGACTTTCATTTTCAACGGCATCAAAAAACAGGCAGTCACAGCTGCATTCAAGACCAACTTTGCTTTAACTAAACTAATTTCAAAGGTACTCACTGGTTGCCCTTTGGGTCCTGTCTCACCCTTCATTCCCTGATCACCTGTTGCCCCCTCTTGTCCTCTAAGGCCCGACAATCCCCGATCTCCTAGTGGGCCAATCTCACCCTAGACCAACAAAAGTATTAGTCATGTCAAAAAAGATCAGAAAAGATGTTTTACATAATACAAATATAGTATGTCAAATATTTCGGCTGTTATTTTAACCTTCAGACCCGGTGGTCCTAGTTCTCCTGGTTTTCCTGGGAGTCCTCCAATCCCCCGGGGACCTGCATGTCCAGCAGGACCGATTGGTCCCACCGAGCCTCGCTGGCCCTGAGAAAAAGGCAATATTTGATAACAAAAGTGATTTTAATGCATTTTTATTTTTGATCTAAAGCAGATTGATTAAGGATAGAGATGGCAATGTATTAACAGGTGCCAGTAGTGTGATGGCAAGATGGAAAGAGTACTTTGAAGAATTGATGAATGAGGAAAATGAGAAGGAACAAAAAGTAGAAGACGTGACTGTTGTGGACCAAGACGTAGCAAGCATTAGCAAGGATGAAGTGAGGAGGGCGCTGAAGATGATGAAGGGGGGAAAGGCACTCGGGCCTGATGATTTACCAATCGAGGTATGGAAGTGTCTTGGAGAGTTGGCGGTGGTGTTCCTGACCGGGTTATTCAACAAGATCTTAGATGGTGAACAGATGCCTGAAGAATGGAGACGAAGTGTACTCGTGCCCATTTTTAAGAACAAAGGAGATGTGCAGAGTTGTACCAACAACAGAGGAATAAAGTTGATGAGCCATACAATGAAACTCTGGGAAAGAGTAGTTGAAGCAAGACTAAGAGCAGAAGTGAACATTTGTGAGCAGCAGTATGGCTTCATGCCAAAAAAGAGTACGACAGATGCAGTGTTTGCATTAAGAATGCTGATACAGAAGTACAGAGAAGGTCAGAAGGAATTGCGTTGTGTCTTTGTAGATCTGGAGAAAGCGTATGACAGGGTGCCCAGAGAAGAGCTGTGGCATTGCATGAGGAAGTCTGGAGTAACGGAAAAGTATGTCAGAGTGGTGCAAGACATGTATCATGACTGTAAGACAGTTGTGAGGTGCGCTGTCGGTATGACTGAGGAATTCAAGGTGGAGGTAGGACTCCACCAGGGGTCAGTTCTGAGCCCCTTCTTGTTTGCTATGGTGATGGACAGGCTGACAGACGATGTTAGACAAGAATCTCCTTGGACCATGATGTTTGCAGATGACATTGTGATCTGTAGCGAGAACAGGGAACAGGTGGCGGAGAAACTAGAGATGTGGAGATATGCCCTGGAAAGGAGAGGAATGAAGATCAGTCGCAGCAAGACGGAATATATGTGTGTGAATGAGAGGGATCCAAGTGCAAGAGTGATGCTACAGGGGGAAGAGATAAAGAAGGTGGAGGATTTTAAGTACTTGGGGTCAACTGTCCAGAGCAATGGAGAGTGTGGAAAAGAGGTGAAGAAGCGTGTCCAGGCAGGCTGGAGCGGCTGGAGAAAAATGTCAGGTGTGAAGTGCGATAGAAGGGTTTCAGCTAGGATGAAAGGAAAAGTGTATAAAACAGTGGTCAGACCAGCCATGACGTTTGGACTGGAGACAGTGCCACTGAAGAAAAGACAGGAAGCAGAGCTGGAGGTAGCAGAGCTAAAGATGTTGAGGTTTTCTTTGGGAGTGACCAGGTTGGATAGGATCAGGAATGAGTACATTAGAGGGACAACTCATATTAGAGGCGTTGTAGAGAAAGTCAGAGAGGCCAGACTGAGATAGTTTGGACATGTCCTGAGGAGAGAGAGCGACTATATCGGGAAAAGGATGCTGAGCCTTGAACTGCCAGGCAGGAGACCG
This sequence comes from Hippocampus bargibanti, assembly GCF_051943395.1. Taxonomy (NCBI): domain Eukaryota; kingdom Metazoa; phylum Chordata; class Actinopteri; order Syngnathiformes; family Syngnathidae; genus Hippocampus; species Hippocampus bargibanti. The sequence goes on from NC_142740.1 coordinate 10,670,078, forward strand.
AGAGGAAGACCCAAGAGGAAGTTTATGGATGTGGTCAAGGAGGACATGAAGGAAGCTGGTGTGAGGGAAGAGGATGCACAAAACCGGGATAGATGGAGGACATTGATTCGCTGTGGCGACCCCTGAGGGGAAAAGCCGAAAGGAAAAGAAGATCTAAAACAGGTTGTTCCTCAAAACTCACACCTTCATTGAAGGACAACCGACACATTTTTTTTGTTTCCGAACTGACATCAGAAAAACGTTTTATAGCATCTAAATTACCCAAAACACGCAGGCTGATGTTTTAGTCAAATGAAAAACACCAATAAGAATGACTTAAAGTGTCCCAAAACTACTTCAAAATGACCTCAGAAAGTTTCAGTTTCAGAAGGTCCCGCCCCCTTGTTCGTGACGTCACACCAAGACGTCTTGCCTTGCTCAAGAATCAAAACAATGGCTTCAGATTCAGAGAAGATGCTTTCTTGTTACTCATCCAGTTATGAATATGATTCATATAGTTCTGAAGAGGAAAGCATAAATGTTTGCAATCGATTAAAAAAGTCCTCCCATATCAATTTGAGCCGTCAGGACACCAATGTAGCGTCCCAGAAAATGCACAAGATGGCGCCCAAGCTCCGTTGGAAATGGGCTGATTTGTCTGCTGGGAATTTGTGTCAGCTTCATCTGAAAACACCATGTTGATGGTGAAATAAGAAGGAAAACTACATAAATAACGCGATGGTGAATCGTTGTGTGTTGCAGCCAATTGCAGTAACACGCATAAAGAAGGTGTAAGTTTACAAAAATTCCCAACGGACATTTCCAGCGGAGCGGAGCAGTAAACCAGCAGAGGCGAACGAGGAAGCTAACCAGAGTGGATAGCGGAAGTTTGATGCATGTTTACTCATTTAGTCACACCGTATGCTAACTGTGAGCTCACCTGGTGAAAGAGAGCAATCGCCTTATCAGTGGAGCAAACCGATCGGACACACATCCGCTTTCCACCAAGTCATTTTTTTACTCTGGAGCGGTCTCGGAGCTTCCTCTCTCGTCTCAACATCTGATGTTCGTGTGGCGGTCTCCTTTGTGTGTGTGCGTAAAACCCACCTCCCCTGTGTTCTGCCACAGATTTTAAACAATCACGGGTGGCTTTACGGCTCTGATAAGCGGGTTTATATACTGGACGAAACGCAGCTTGTGCGCCATCTTGTGCATTTTCTGGGCGCTAAATCAGAGTCCAGATCTTCACCGGTTTCATCGCTTGCAGACGGCTCAAATTGATACGGAAGGACTTCTTTAATCAATTGCAAACATTTATGCTTTCCTCTTCAGAACGTCTGTGTAAGCTCTCAGTCGTACAGGAGTGGTCCATCGATGAGAAGGTTTCTTCAGCCGTCATCTGTACAAAAGTGAAGGTTTAGGACGTTTCGCCTCCTATCCAAGAGGCTTCGTCAGCGAACTAAAGTCTGACTGGTCGTATCGGCCCCATTTATATATCCCTAATGTCCAGACATGGTGGCGCCGGACACAGCTATGATAGGTCCCTACTCTCAGGTTCTTCAGAACTATTTGAATCATATTCATAACTGGATGAGTAACAAGAAAACATTTTCTCCGAATCTGAACTCTTGAAGCCATTGTTTTGATTCTGGAGCAAGGCAGAATCTGTGAAGGGGCATCCTGACGTGATGTCACGAACAAGGGGGCGAGACTTTCTGAATCTCCCCCAGTTTTTTTGTCATTTTTATTGGTATTTTGCATTTGACTAAAAATATCAGCCTGCGTGTTTTGGGTATTTTCGATGCTATAAAACGTTTTTCTGATGTCTGTTAGGAAACGAAAAAATGGTGTCGGTTGTCCTTTAAAGAAACAGCAATACAATCGCAATTAGTTTTAAATTTCTACCTGGAGGATTCTTTTTTTTTCATGTAACGTGTGGTGCTGCCACATGTGTCAGCGACACAGAGATGACCCTGACACGTGTCGGAGCTGGAGCTCTGGTGCAGCCAACACAACCAAAGAGTTGAACATGCTCAAGATGGTAGAGATGATCATGGACTTCAATAAACACCCTTCACCACAGTTGCCCGTCTCACTATCCAACGGGCCTGTGTCAACCGTCGAGACCTCAGAGTTCCTGGGAACCACAGTCTCCCAGGACATGAAGTGGTCAAAACAAACTCCATCCTAAGAAAGGCCCAACACAGTACAGAATTCCTGAGGCTGCTGAAGAAGCATGACCTGCCACAGCAGGTACACAGTTCTCCATCGAATCAACCATGTGTTCTTCCATCACGGTTTGGTTTAATCCACTGCACCAGATACTTTTTATTATGAGTTTGCACGCTTGCTTTCTGCTGTCTCACACATACTGTAAGTATATTAATGCTAACGTAGCATGGGGCTTGTCAAAGTGCCACTGACATTTAACTGTTTCATCGATGCCATTGTTTAATTGCAAATTAGAAACACGGCAGAACCTCTTGAGCCACATGCAATCATCAAAAGAGCCATAGGTTCCCGACCCCTGACCTAAACTAATTGCCAGGCAACCGCAAGGCACACAAAGACAATTTGTGCTCACAATCACATCTAAGGACAATGTACATACCCAATTAACATACCCGTGCATTTTTGAAATATGGGAAGTGTAACTGGATTACCTGGAGTAAACCCATGCTGACATGGGCAGAATATGCAAAGCATACACAGGAATCCCAGAGCCCAAAATAGAATCAAAGACTTATGTACTGCGAGGGCAGACCTCCATACCAGTGAAACATCGTACTGCCAATTTTGGACAAAATGATCATTGTGTTTTTGTAGGCATCAGGACTTGTGCAACAAAGCCAGCTTCCAATACCAGCCAAAACGGAATAGGTGCCGAATAACTGGCATAGTTGATCATTAAAGGACAACCGACATCACTTTTTTGTTTCCTAACTGACATCAGAAAAACTTTTTATAGCATCTAAAATACCCAAAACACGCAGGCTGATATTTTTAGTCAAATGCAAAACACCAATAAAAATGACTTAAAGTGTCCAAAATCTGCACAAAAATTGAGCTGCGAATTGGGCATTTTCAGAAAGTCCCGCCTCCAGTTCGTGACGTCACGTCAAGATGTCTTGCATTGCTCGAGAATCAAAACAATTGCTTCAGAATCGGAGAATATGCTTTCTTGTTACGCATCCAGTTATGAATATGATTCAAATAGTTCTGAAGAGGAAAGTATAAATGTTCGCAATCGATTAAAGAAGGTTTTCCGGGTCTTTTTGAGTGATCAAGACTGATGTGTAGCGTCACAGAAAATGCGGAAGATGGCGCCAGAGCTCCGTTGGAAATTGGTTGATTCTTCACCTTGGAATTTTTGTTAGAGAATATCTAATAGTTGTCTCGGTGTAACATACAACGATTCACCATTGCGTTATTTATGTTTTCCTTCTAATTTCGCCATCAACACGGATCAACACGAAGTTTTCAGGCCAAACAAAATACCGCAAAATGCATTGAGGTGATGCAAGGTATGTCCTATCTCACTCAGGGGCGTTCCTTCAGTGACGTAGGGTGAGGACTCGTCACCAACTCAAAAACAAGACTTCCGGAATATTCAGTGAGAGTCTTAAAACGTAAAATATAGCTATATGCGATGGAATCTTTATAAAATACACTCAGTAGAAGTCATTTGAAGCAATTTTACAAATTATGGACACAACTTGTCTGGAGACGTCAGTTGCCCTTTAAGTGTACGGATTTGTTTACCTGAATGACTGGGTGATGCATGCTATTACTTTTTTGTAATGAATTTGTTTTATTCTTTTTAATTTTCACAATGCCTTTTGCAATGGAGAGGGTAGAATATAGAGTAAATATACCAGTTGTTTAAATAAATACTTTCCCCATCAACAAGGTTAACTTGCACCTCAAATGCACAAGAAAAGGCTAAGGACTTAAATTGACTGCAAATCAAAGCTGTGTTTTTTTCCTCGACATTGAAACTCATGTGTAAAATAAACTCTAAGCTGTTAAATGGTGACCACATCTGCAGAAGATAGTCTCTGAACAGATCCAGCGGGATATTATATAATTCCCAAAAGAAATGCCTAAATTAATTTAACAGGATTATATGAATGAATTGTAGAAGTCATCTCCAATGATTGAGTAATGTTACAATGACAAACATTTAACATTTACAGTACACATAAGTCTTAAAAATGCTCACTGATTTTAATAAGTACCTGTTTTCCTTGTTTTCCAGGTAATCCTGGCCAACCAGTAAGTCCTGAAGGACCCTCAGATCCAGGATAACCTTTCGCGCCTTTGGGTCCACGTAAACCAAACGGCCCCTGCAAATAATAACAGAATTAATGTGACGAAAATTGCCCACTCCCTGTCCGAAAATGTTCTGTAAAATGAGTAGAGATATTTGATTAGAATAATTTCCGGACTATTGAGCACATGTGAAGAGAAGACATGCCCACTCTCCACCCCAAATTGCAACTACTTAGCTCTTTTTGCATAGTTAACTACTGAATAAATGAAGGAAGAATGAGAAAAGCAAGACTTCTGAAGATATTTATCCACTTCAGGATGTGAGCCCAAAAGGTGTATATGGCTTTTTTCCTCAAATCACTTGTCTTCATAACTTTTGCTTTAATTAGAGGTGTCTAATTGCGATTAAATAATTACAGATATTTTAGTGCAGTATTTTTCTTTAAACACGTTTTTTTAGCTCTGCCTTTATTGTTTCTGTCAATGGGTTGCCTTTTCTAACACTGGAGCCCTTTGATGTGTTGGCTTCCTGTGTTCAAGTTGTTGAGGGTGGGGAAACAACTGTCAGTCACATCCTGAAGCGCATTGGCTGCCATTATGTTGGGCTTGGTTGGTTCCCATTTTGAGAGTCCTCGGCACAATGAATAGATAATGTACCTTCCAAAAATGCCCTGACAACACAAGTGATAAAGGTAGAGTGTTGTGCATAATTTCTAAGGAGTTTGATTACCACCTAAGCAGCTCAAATTAAGTCTCCCACAGCAATGCAAAGCGCCCAATCACGAGTGCAGTCACAGCTAATATTAGCACCAAAAGCCTGAGCAATTTAGCAATAGCAAAGCTTTTTGGCAAACTAAACTCAGGAACACCCACTTATCAAACAGTTGATGTGCCCTCTGTCAACTAAGAGAAGTAATTGATGTTTATTCAGCACTTCTAGTTTGTCAAGATAAACAGTGCGTCTGTGTAAGCTCTCAGTCGTACAGGAGTGGTCCATCGATGAGAAGTCTCTTGGATAGGAGGCGAAACGTCCGAAACCTTCACTTTTGTACAGATGACGGCTGAAGAAACCTTCTCATCGAAAGATAAACAGTGTTATTTATTTCTTATGTACTAACTTCAAAGCACCGTGATTTAAAAGATAACCAACGCCTCCAGACAAGTTGTGTCCATAATTTGTAAAATCACTTCAACTGAGCGTATTTTACAAAGATTCCACCGCATCTAGCTATATTTTATGTTTTAAGACTCACACTGAATATTCAGGAAGTCTTGTTTTTGAGTTGGTGACGATACCTAGCGTGACGTCACGTCTGGAACGCCCCTGACAGAGAAAGCAACACACAATGCATTTTGGGTACTTTGTTTGGTCTGAAAGCTTTGTGTTGATCCGTGTTGATGGCGAAATTAGAAGCAAAACACATAAATAACGTGACGGTGAATCGTTGTTTGTTGCACAAAGACTACTATTTGATACTAGCTGACACAAATTCGCAGCAGACAAATCAGCCCATTTCTGGGACACTACATTGCAGTCCAGATGCCTCAAAATGACACGGAATGACTTCTTTAATCAATTGCAAACATTGATGCTTTCCGCTTCAGAACTGTTTGAATCATATTCATAACTGGATGAATAACAAGAAAGCATCTTCTCCGAATCTGAAGCCATTGTTTTGATTCTCGAGCAAGGCAAGACATCTTCGCGTGACGTCACGAACAAGGCGGGACCTTCTGAAACTCCCCATCCCGAGGTCATTTTGAACAGTGACGTGCACTCAGGGGAGGCAGGTGAGGCAGTGCCTGTCATCATGGAAATATCAAATGAAAAAATAAATTAAACTGTTATATTTATTTAATGATTTGTACTTTAAAGTTATTTTCCACTTAACTTCACCATCTTTGATTTTTTTTTCAAAATCGCTAAATTTTCACATTTACCGTTCAAATACTAAGTAGAGACGAGCGGTGAGGCAGCAGCCGGCTGAGCCTCACCATGGATTGCTCAATGACTATGCTAACTGTGCTGGATTTCTCTGCAGTGAGACCGCATTGCTGTCCCTCTGCATATCGCTATTAAATTGTTCAAAAACCTTTTTATTTTATTTTATTTTATTTTATTTTATTTTAATTCAAGTTTGTGCGTAGGTGAGGCCCACAGTTCTCCTGCCTCATGAAAGGGGGCGCTGGTGATTACAGATATTCTTCTTGTGACTCCTCGGCTGCAGGATAATAGAATTAGTGGCAGCAAGCCACAGTAAACAGTTAGCAAGTAAAGCGCAACCATCCAGTAATTTTTTTCGTGGTGCATGGCCTTATTTTCAGAATGGACATATCTAAATTGAAATAATTTTTTAAACTGGACATTCAATCGAAGCAGGAAATAATAATTAAAGGAAGACCAACACCGGACTGTATAGCTCACAAACGGTGAGGGATGGATGTAAATCTCCTGGACAGCTTCTCAGCTTTTTGGCTGGAAGATCTCATTGAAACTATTCGTGAGGTGACAAATTTGCTCCAGTTCGTGCTCACTGTTCCTGCAACTACAGCATCAGTGGAGCGGTCATTCTCAGCACTGAAAAGACTGAAAACATAGTCGGAACAGGACTGATCAAGGACGACTTTCTTCACTGGCAGTGATCTCCATTGAAAACTTTAGAAAGATAAGGAGGGCTTCCACAACGAAGTTATCAATGCCTTTCTTCAGAAGGCGCGCCGCATGGACTTAATTTATAAATAAAGGTAACATGATAAGAACGTAATTTTTTTTCTATGCAACAGTTTGTATATAAAGAATGCTGACATGACATTTTAAACAAAACATGTTAACTGTTGCCAATCAAATGGTGAATAAGCTACTCTGTAGAGTTCATATGTTTGTAAATCTGACTGTGATGACGTCAGTGCCTCACCAGCCATGAACCGCACAGCACGTCACTGATTTTGAAGTAGTTTTGGGACATTTTAAGTCATTTTTATTGGTCTTTTTCATTTGACTAAAAATATCAGCCTGCATGTTTTGGGTATTTTAGATGCTATAAAACGTTTTTCTGATGTCAGTTAGGAAACAAAAAAAGGGTGTCGGTTGTCCTTTAAGTGATGTGATACTCACTTCAACTCCAGAAGCTCCATTTAGACCCCTGGCTCCTTTCTTCCCCGCTGAGCCCTGAACACACATATAGAAAGAGAAACATTCTAAGACATGAAAAAAATACACTTTTTGATGTAGTTTGCGTATAGCTCAAGGAGGAATAGAAAATTCCAAAACTTTTCAAGACCATCAGGTCTTCAAGACCTCAAGAGTCCAGGTCATCATCAAGGTCAGCCTCAAGGTCATCAAGAGTCCAGAAACATGATGAGATTTCTTGTTTTCAGTGGATACAACAGCAATTTTTTCTTTTGCAAGTCAAATACAACAAAAAAATGGAAATTGCACATCTAAAATTATATGACACAATTTGATTTGAAAAATAAGCTTTTTTTCTTGAATATCAAGTGTAACTTTTAATGGCGAGCCATACATAAAACCCTTTTGTGTAAAACAGAGAGCAATGCCTTTTTTCTGTACTGTTACCTCAATTCTCTGTCACTTTTTTCACTTTTGAAAGGACTGAAACTCTTCTTAACTGAACCCAATTATTCTCAAAGTATGTGAAAACTGGAAAAAAATACTGGGATTTTTTCACCCTCAGCTGTTGGGTGACATTGAACATGGACATTATATGATAAAGTAGTTGAATGATATTCATTATTTAAAGGGCAAGCAACGTCACTTTTTTTGTTTTTTAACTGACATCAGAAAAACGTTTTATAGCATCTAAAATACCCAAAACATATATTACGTATGAAACGATATTTTTATTCAAATGCAAAGATGCAAATGCAAAACACCAATAAAAATGACTTGAGAAATGTCCAAAATCTGCAAAAAATTGAGCTGCGAATTGGGCATTTTCAGAAAGTCCTGCCCCCAGTTCATGACGCCACGCCAAGACGTCTTGCATTGTTGGAGAATAAAAACAATGGCTTCAGATTCGGATAATATGCTTTCTTGTTACACATCCAGTGATGAATATGATTCAAAGAGTTCTGAAGAAGAAAGCATACATGTTTGCAATCGATTAAATAATTTATTCCGTGTCATTTTGAGGCAAACGGGCGGGGGGGAATGTCTCACCCAAAAAGAGGCAAGAAAATGGCCACCGAGCTGTGAGGAATGAATCAGCCCGTTTCCACAGGCTGATAAATTCCTTCCATGGAGCTTGGACTCCCTCTGCTGGCGGCTTTTGGATGTAACACAAGGTTTTCAAAAAAATCAGTACAGCAAAATACATTGACGTGATGGAAAGACGCTACAATGCGTCTTTTTTACAGTCAGGAGGCGGTCCTTTTCTGACGTCACATACGGACTCGTCACCAACTCAAAAAAAAAGACTTCGTGAATGTTCAGCGCGAGTTTTAAAACGCAAAATATAGCTATATGGGGTGGAATTTTATTAAAATACGCCCAGTAGAAGTAATTTGAAGCCATTTTACAAATTATGGACACAACTTGTCCGGAGACGTCGGTTGTCCTTTAATGGAGGAAAATAAGTTACATAATTGGGACAAAAATAAGTTAATAAAACAGATGAGGTAGGAAAATATGATTACTACAAATTGGAAGGAGCCTTGAATTCATTATTTATTCATTTATTTATTCATTATCCAATCTGCTTTATCCTAACGAGGGTTGCAGGGTGGGTGGGTGCTGGAGCCTATCCCTACCCTGAGACGGTAATAATAATAATAATAATAATAATAATAATAATAATAATAATAATAATAATAATAATAATAATAATAATAATAATAATACATTTCATTTATAAGCGCCTTTATAAGTGCCTTTCAAAACTCTCAAGGTCACAGTCATGGGATGTTTTTTTTTCTGTGGGTGAGCAGCGGCAGCCACACGCGCCAGCATTCACTCAACCTGGAATAACTCAAATATATAGAAAGCTAGCTAGCTAGCTTGTTGGGGTAATTCGCTATACGAATTGTATAGCGAATTACCCCAATATAGCTAATAGCTATCTAATAGATAACTAGCTCAGTAGATAGCTAATAGATAACTAGCTAGAGAGCCAGATAGCGAGCAGACAGAAAATGAATAGCTAGCTAGGTAGCCAGCTAGGTAGCCAGCTAGGTAGCCAGCTAGATAGCTAGCAAATAGACAGCAACTAGACAGCAAATAGATAGCTAGCTAGGTAGCGAGCTAACACGACTCGAGTCCTTGTTTTGACCTTGGTTGCACAAAAGCATCTCATTCAGACTGTAGAACTATTACGGTTATTTAATACCTCTCACAAATCGTCAGTACACTGTTTAAGGGAGCACAACAACCTTTCAAAGAAAATAAATGTGCACAAAAAATATAAAATAAAATACATTTAAAAACATCTAATTGTAACTCACAATTGTCTCTATTGTCAATCGCACAGCACTTAGAACCATCCACACTCCAACTCACACCTTAGGACAATTTTTAGTGTTCAATCACCCTGCCACGCATGATTTTGCAATATGGGAAGAAAACCAGAGAAGCCAGAGGAAACCTACACACGACAGAGGAGAACATGCAAACTTCACACAGTGAGCAGGGACTGAACCTAAGATTTCTTCACTGTGTGGTTGATGCACTAACTAACCACTGGACCACCGGCCCACCCTGAATTTGTTATTGGATTGTATTGGATTTGCCTTTATTAGTGTCACAGTGGACAAATTTACATGTCCACCAAAATGAGGAATGCTTTTCGAATTTTGAGTCTTTTTACAATATATTCTACAGCTAAGACCTACTGCTGTCGCTGCCTTCGTATTTGAGATGTGGGCGGACCTTTCTTGAAGTATACGCTCTTTCTACTCTGACTTGCACATTAATCATTTATTGTTTGTTCGATCAATGTGCACCTAATACATAGGTGGCATCCTGTCAATACTAATAAATACTACTACTACTACTACTACTACTACTACTACTACTACTACTAATAATAATAATAATAATAATACATTTCATTTACAAGCGCCTTTCAAAACTCTCAAGGTCACTTTACAGTCACAGGATAAAGTTTTTCTGTGGGTGTGCAGCGGCAGCCACATGGGCCAGCGTTCGCTCAACCCCGAAGTAACTCAAGTAGATTGAAAGCTAGCTAGCGAGCTAATGGATAGCAAATAAATAGCTAATATAAAGCCAGATAGCAGACGGCTAGCCAGCTTACTGCAGGTCAGCTAGACAGCTAATAGCTATCTAGCTAGCTATTGGATAGCAAATAAATAACGAATAGATAGCCAGATAGTCAACAGCTAGCTAGCTAATAGCTAGCCAGCTAGATAATGGATAGCTAATAAATAGCCAGATAACAGCCAGCCACTAGACAGCTAATAGCCCGGCAGCTAGCTAATGAACAGCTAATAAATAGCTAATAGATAGCCAGCTAGCCAACAGATAGCCAGCTAACAGCCGGCCAGCTATACCGCTAATAGCAAGCCACCTATATAGCTATTAGCGAGCCGGCCAGATAGCCAACTTTTTTTTCGCACATCCTCAAAATTACTTTCTGAATAGTGTCACTACTAGTCTATATGCCTGCCTCGTAGCAATGCAGACGGTGAAAGAGCATTTTCACAATACTGGCAGTCAATACTAGACTGTTGCTGACAGACAGCTCTTTTTACTGTTAATAGGAAAACGATGGGGGAAATAAATAAATAAAAAATGATGGACTAAACGCTGACGGTGATTGGGGCGTACATCTCGATTTAATCGACTATTTTAAAAAATCAGGTTGCACCTTTTGTTTGAACACAGATCATGATTGTTCAAACATTAAATAACAATGAATGTTTACAATCAGTTCTTGATTTAGATTTAAAGACTGCAGTCATTCTAATTAGAGCAGGGGTCGGCAAACCAAAATGTTGAAAGAGCCATATTGGACCAAAAAAACAAAAAACAAATATGTCTGGAGCCTCAAAAAATTAAAAGCCTGATATAAGCCTTATAATGAAGGCAACACTTGCTGTATGTATCTATATTAGCTATATTAGCCTACTATCAAAATGACTAAGTTGGCTACAAATACATAATGAACCTTCATGATTAAATGTTTATTTTCCCTGCAGCGCATCCTGTAGAGAATGACGCACCACGTGACTACTCTGTTGTACGATGCCACCTCGAGTTTAACTTCATTACAATATTAATGAATTATGTTTCATTGCTTTGATGAAATTACAGAAATGCAATAAGGAAATCCGATTTTTGATGTCATTTTTATTTTGACAACAAAATGGAACGTTCATAACGTGCCCCTTATCTGGGCAACAGAGTGCCATAAAACGCAGCCTGCATTTATAAAAATAAAACAGACGCCTTTTGAAAAGGTAAAGTATATAAAATCAAATTAATACAGTTTAAGTTTGATGTCTGTGCAAATGCTAAGCAAGTCAGTGCAAGGGTAAAACGCAGCAGCATCCTCTTCTCTTTTGTCTTTCCACATTACTCTTTTTGTTATTTGAAAACTTCTCGCTACAGAGCAAACATTCAGGCAATCCTTCCGCATTGGCAATGAATGCAAATGATGAGTCCAAGAATCGTTGAATCGTCTGTTCTCCTCAGTTATTTTTCTCTTTTTCCCATTGGGATCCATGGCTCATCACACAGCCGCCGGTTTGTTTACAACAGCCACCTGCCTGGCATCCCGCCCTGCTGATAGAAACGTGTGTCGCAGGCTATGACGCAAATCTTCGTTGACAGAAATGTTGAAATGTAATATTTATTCTACACATTTTACAGCATTGAAAAACATTAAGAATGTTTGTGTCATGTTTGTCCTCCTACAGAAACCATATTAAAACAAAAAATATATTTCTCTCATCCATCTTTTTCCATTTTCAAACATTTTTGAAAAGGCTCCAGGGAGCCACTAGGGAGCACTAAAGAGCGACTGTTCTGCCTTCTCTGCAATATATGTGCTGTTAAACTCGGAAATAGTTGGTGAGGATGTTTTCTGCATTTGTTTTGCAACATGTGCACAAGCCAGTGGTTGGCGCCTGCTTCAGTAGAGTCTGTAATGCTGGCCATGTGTACTGTTGCTGTGTTAAAGAGGTCCAGTAGACACGCTGAAAAGTGAGAAAGTGAGTACTGAAGAAATGTGTGACATTTGACAGATTGGACATTTGTTCAGGGGCTATGATGTGTGAGACTTTATGCTTGTTCTTTTGATGGTAACCGTTTCAGATGGATGTTCATGCGTTATGAGTTAAAATCTGCCCATGGTCAGAGTGGTCATTTGCAATTAAAGGACAACGGACACCCCCGGACAAGTTGCGTCCATAATTTGTAAAATCACTTCAAATGACTTCTACTGACCACATTTTACAAAGATTTTACCGCATATAGCTATATTTTACATTTTAAAACTTGCGCTGAATATTCATGAAGTCTTGTTTTCAAGTTGATGATGATGCCGGAGTGACATCACTGAGGGAACGCCCCTGACTGAGAAAGTGATACACAATGCATTTTGGGTACTTTTTTTTCATTTGAAAACACCATATTGATCGCAAAATTAGAAGATGAACTACATAAATAACGTGATGGTGAATCGTGTGGCAGCCAATTGCGGTAACACGCATAAAGAAGGTGTAAGTTTACACAAATTCCCAGCGGACAAACCAGCCATTTCCAACAGACCAGAGCCGAAGGACAACGAGGAGCTAACTGGAGTTAGCGATGGATAACTCCTCTCAAGCCTGATCATCCGAGTGGCATCCGAGTTCTTTGGTGTAGCCGAAAGGACACTTCGATGACAGTCAAACGGGGTACGTGTTGTAATGCCCCTCAGCGTGAGAGGCACAACACAAGCACCGGACGTTACAATATTATTCCGACAGTCAGTCTTTTCTTTGAATCGAACACAAATCCTTTTCTTGACCCCGTGATTACATTCTAAATAACTGGATGAGTAACAAGAAAGGATCTTTTTTCTGAATCTGAACTCTCTGAAGCCATTTTTTTGATTCTGGAGCAAGGCAGTTTGTGAAGGAGTATCCTGACGAGACGTCACAAACTGGAGGCGGGACTTTCTGAATCTCTCCAGTTTTGAGCTCATTAGCAGCAGTTTTGGACAACTTTACGTCAATGTTATTGTTGTTTTGCGTTTGACTAAAAATATCAGCCTGCGTGTTTTGGGTATTTTAGATGCTATAAAACATTTTTTCTGGTGTCAGTTAGGAAACAAAAAAATTGTGTCAGTTGTCCTTTAACTTGTTTATGTGACTGTGTGTGTTTTTTTGGGGTGGTATCACGTGTTTTCAAAAGATTATTTAGCGTGGTAAAAACTCATGTTGGCCCAACATTAATACTCAGTCTGATTAGAATATGGGGTGTATGGTCTTCAGTTCTGGAGATCCGGTTATTTTGAGGGGCAGGGTTTAAAAAATGTTTTGATCATTGATCACTATTTGACCACGGGGCCATGCAATTTTGTTATTTTGTTTATTTTTTTTTTGTCAGAACTATATGATTCATCATGACAGTCTGTTAATCATCAAGAAATGTCTTTTTATTTTTTAATAATGCATAAAAATAAAATGGACCAGAGAGGAATAGAGATATCTATATATATATGGATGGATGAATAGATGGCTAGGTGTACGGATGGACGGACGGCCAGATAGATTGATAGACATAGATACACAGAGAGAGGGAGCGAGCGAGAGAAAAAAATATAAAGAGATAGAGAGAGAGAAAGAGGGCAAGAGAGAAAGATTAGAATTGACATGTCAGGAAACTCACCAGAGCGCCCATCTCGCCTTTCCGACCTGGCTTCCCTGGTAAACCTGGTGATCCCTGAACCGAGAAATAAAAATAATATGGATCTTTATTTTCATTCAGAGAATACAATAATTCAAATCTAATAAATAGTGCTACATATCCAGTGCTGACAGTTGCCGTTTTCCCGATTTCTGTTCTTTGCATATTATCATGAACCACATTTTCAGTTCATCATACAAACCAACGTCATTATCACACAGAGACAACCAAAGGGAAATGTAAAATGGAGTTTCTAAATGGTATTTGTAATTTATTTAGACAGAAAGAAAAAAATCCAAACCTACCCATCCACTTTGTTAAAAAGGAGTAGTCCCCTGAACCAAATAGTGGTTAGTGGCACCCTTAGCAATAATAGAAATCCATTGTTTGCGATAACTGAGGATGTGTCTGTGGAGGGAATTTGGCCCCCTCGTCATCATAAATTGGCAGCATTTTTTTCCATATTGATGGGGTTTCTAACATGAACTTTCTGTTTAAAGGACAACCGATGTCTCCGGACAAGTCGTGTCCATAATTTGTAAAATGTGTCACGGTTTGCGAGGTGGTGATGGCGGGTTCGGATCCCAAAAAGCAGGCAGGAGGCAGCAGGAGGTTGTTTGACAAATTGTATTAAAATAAAGTCAGCAGGAACAAAATGTAAAACATCAAAATGATCTGAATGGAAAAAATACAAAGTAGCAAAAGAAAACCAAAAGTAAAAGCCCGCCAAGGTTAAACAAACACGTACACGATGCATGCTGATTGGCCAATCTGATTGGGACGACCAGCACCTGTGCAGGTGCAGGCGAGGCCGACAGCGCCCCCCGTTGGTCGCCAACCAGATCATGACAGTACCCCCCCTTCAAGGGGCTGCTTCCAGAAGTCCCAACAGTCTCCCAAAAGGTCCACGGATCGTCGTGGGCGTGAGTGCGATCCCTCTCGCACGTTCACGCGACCGCGCATGGCTCTGCGTGGACGTCGAACTGCCAGGCGCAGAATGGCACCCCGTACGGCCGTATGGGACCAGGTCTCGGCCGGACGCCGACGTGGGCGTGAACTGCCCGGCTCCGGGGGAACGAGACCAGTCCAGAGCCGCTCCGGGATCCAGCGGTGAGCGGGGTCTCGGACTGACGTTGACGCGGACGTTGCACGGCTCGTCGTGGATGAGACTCAATTCGTCATGCACGACGACAGCGTGGCTGGACGTGGGCGTGCAATGCCAGTCACCCAGTGTCACCCTGGACGGCCACCTGGAAGGAGGTCTCGGCCGGACGTTTACGTGGACGTTGCGGCTCGTCGAGTGATGCAATTCAAACTCGACGAGGCTTGCGCTAACGTGGACGTAGCATTGCCAGGCACAGGGTGGAAATGAGACGGGTCCGATGTACCTGCGGGATCCGATGGTTGGCCGATTCATTCTGTCACGGTTTGCGAGGTGGTGATGGCGGGTGCGGATCCCAAAAAGCAGGCAGGAGGGAGCAGGAGGTTGTTTGACAAATTGTATTAAAATAAAGTCAGCAGGAACAAAATGTAAAACATCAAAATCATCTGAACGGAAAAAATACAAAGTAGCAAAAGAAGACCAAAAGTAAAAGTCCGCCAAGGTTAAACAAACACGTACACGATGCATGCTGCAACCAAGCAGCAAACAGACAATGAATCGGCACCGGATGATCGTGCCAGGTGTCCTTTTAAGTGTCATTGATTATAACGACCAGCACTTGCGAGGCTGCCGGCAGGGCTGACGTCGCTACCCGCTGGTCGCCAATCTGATTGGGACGACCAGCACCTGTGCAGGTGCAGGCGAGGCCGACAGCGCCCCCCGTTGGTCGCCAACCAGATCATGACAAAATGTCTTCAAAGGACTTCTACTGAGCGTATTTTACAAAGATTCCACCGCATAGAGCTATATTTTACTTTTTAAGACTCGCGCTGAATTTCCGGAAGTCTTGTTTTTGAGTTGGTGACAAGTCTTCACCCTACGTCACTGAAGGAACGCCCTTGACCGAAAAAAAAGTACACATTGTAGCAGTCCTTCCATCACGTCAATGCATTTTGCTGTACTTTGGTCTGAAAATTTTGTGTAGGACCAAAAAGAGGCAAAAGAGGGCGACAAAGCTCCATGTAAGGAATTAATCAGCCTGTGGAAATGGACTGATTAATTCCTTACACGGCTTGTCCTTGGACACGACTTGTCTGGACAAGCGACAAAGCTCCATGTAAGGAATTAATCAGCCTGTGGAAACGGGCTAATTAATTCCTTACACGGCTTTGTCGCCATTTTCTGCCTTTTTTGGGTGCAAAATTTCCCACCCCTGATGCCTCAAAATGACACGGAATAAATTATTTAATCGATTGCAAACATGTATGCTTTCTTCTTCAGAACTATTTGAATCATATTTATAACTGGATGAAGACATTCACATTTCACTGTGGGGATAATGTTCTTCTGATCAAATGATGTGCCATTATGACCCCAAGCAGCACATGTTCCAAAAAGTTAAACTTTTGACTCATTCGTCCACAGAATTTTTTTTTCTCCAAACTCTTGAGGATTATCAAGAGGACTTTTGCCAAATGTGAAATCGCCATCTGTGATGTTTTTGGAAGGCAGTGATTTTCAGCTGGGAACTCTCCTTGGGATGCCATTCTTGGCTCGTGTCATTCTTTTGAAAAAATAGTGAACACTGACCTGAACTGACGCCAACAAAGTATGGAGCTCTTGAGATGTTGTTCTCAGTTCTTTTGCCACTAATTTGATGAGTCGTCATCGTACTCTTGAAGTAATTTTAAATTGTTGACCATTTGTGGAAATGTCTACCATTGTTTCAAGTTTGACCCATATGTCAGGAAAAGGTTACAAAGCCATTTCCTAAACTCTGGGGCTTCAGCAGAACAATTTACATCATATATTTTTTTTCTCTTTAATTTCTTCTTGAGTTTCTTTGGATCGTGCACAATCCGTTTGTTTCTTGAAATCACTTTATAATTTAATTTTGTGACTCAAAAAATGTCGTTCTTCGACTGTGAAATTGAGCTCAGCTTTTTCAAAATGTCATTATTTACTTTGATGAAAAGGTATCTTCAGCGATCATCTGTACTTCTTTGAAAGTGTCGGACGTTTCGCTTCTCATCCGAGAGGCTGCATCAGCTAACTAAAATTTTGCTGGTAACTCTGGCCCATTACATATATTCTTATTGCCCAGATGTGGCGGTGCCAGACCTCTGCTATGATAGGTCCCCGCTCTCAGCTTGGGGGGAGCAGAGGACTATTCCCTAAGGCTACATTGATTACTTCTATCAGCTTTTAGTTAGCTGACAAAGCCTCTCAGATGAGAAGCGAAACATCCGACACCTTCAAAGAAGTACAGATGACGGCAGACAAAATCTTTTCATCGATTGACCACTCCTGTACAATTGAGAGCTTACACAAACGTCAAACTGTTACTTTTTTATTTAATAAGGGGTGGCGAGATGGGGAGGGGGCAATTACATTTTAACATCGAGACATGTAGTTTCTGTGTGATGTTAAAATTGGTTTGGTTAACCGAAACCTTTGGATAAATATGCAAATTACACAGAAATCACTGGACATACTTCATAATGTGGTACTTTGCTCAGAAGCTATTAACTCATTCACTGCCATCCCCGAATTTATTCAGGATATGAAAAAATTGAATTTGTTTTTGGTTTTTCTTGCGTGGATGCCGATAAAGCGCTGGTCAGACCTCTGGCAATGTTTTTTTTCTCTTCCACGAGGAGGCAGCATTTTCCTTTTTTCCACGTTTTCTTCCAGCTTCAGCTGTTGTTAAAGCGCTTATAAACCAATTTGTGGTATTGCATTGTATTTTGGACAGCCACCCTTATTTCAAGCTCATATAACTCCAGACACATATAATTTAGGAATTAACTTTTTTTCTGATGAGAGTCTAAGGTTTCTTACGCTGCATTGAATGTTTATGTAGTCTTAAAACTCAATATTCTGTGGGTCCTGCAATTTCAGTGAAAATGACAAAAACCCTGGCACTGGAGTGAACACAGTTTTGCACGTCTGTCAGTGAATGAGTTGAATATTAATGTAAGACAGGGTTGTTTTAAGTTGCGAATATGTGTCACAAAATGAAATATTTAATACTTTGCAGACCTATGCCTGCAGAGGTTTACTGACTTACAGGAGGTCCTGATGGTCCTGCAGCCCCACGTGGTCCAGTGGTACCAATGTGTCCCTGAAATGAATATAATTATTCGTTCTTTTGTTCATTCGTTACCACTTCATCCTCACCAAGGATCCCATCCCAGCAGGCAAGGGACACCCTCAAGCGGATGCCAGCCAATCGCAGTAACAAAATTAATGTTCATTGATTTTTTTTTTTTTTATTATGCTTGTTCAGAGCTAAATCAGCAATGACACATGAACTGTGTGTTGCGCTGCTAAAAACATTTGGTTTTCAGCTTATTGTCGTGCCATGCACCAATTTGTCATCGCTTGATATCCAGTACAGCTGTGGTCAAAAGTTTACATACATTTGTGAAGACCATCATATCATGGCTCTCTTGAGTTTCCAGTTATTTCTACAACTCAGATTTTTCTTTGATAGAGTGATTGGAACAGAGACTTCTTTGTCCCAAAAAAAACATTCATTAAGTTTGGTTCTTTTATGAATTTATTATGGTTTAATAGAAAAAGTGATTACATGTGCTGGGTGAAAAATATACAAAGCAACACGAATTAGCAATTTGGGTGACTTAGAAAGTTGTGTCAGTGAAATGAGCTTCATAGTTTAGACTCTTAACTTCTTGTGAGTGATTATGAGTGACTACAGTTGGTGACTTCTCTGAGGCCATTTAAATAGGGCTCATTGAATGCAATCACCCACAAACACTACAATGGGAAAGTCAAAGGAGCTAAGCATGGATCTAAAAAAGCCAATCATTGACTTAAACAAGTCAGCAAAGACACTTGGAGCCATTTCAAAGCAGCTACAGGTCCCAAGAGCATAATTTTGCCGCTCTGGTTCTCCGGGCATGTGTTAATTCAATGGAATGTGTTTTCAATGTTTTGTATTTATGTCAATAATGTTCCTCTTTTTTTCCTACCTGATATCCTTCATCTCCTGGTTCTCCACGGTCACCCCTTCCTCCTGGTGTCCCCTGTTTAAAAATAAATGTATTCAATATTGTTTTCAAAAGGTTTCATGAATTCATCCAGTTTAAAATCATATGTGGGATTCAATAACATTTAATCGACAAATCGCACCGACTAAACCATATTACCGACTCATTTTGGCCTATGATATGAATACAACAGTGAAAAGATTGCTTTTTTGATAACATGGAACCTCTTAAAAAATGTATTCAGCGTATACATACATGGTATAAAATACATATCGCTGAGCATATCTTTACCGACACTGAAAGGTTTGAAAATGTTTCAAAAATTAAACGTGAATAAGTTTAAGTTGCCCTTGCATAAATGTGGCCTTTAAAGGATAAACGTGTTTTTGTGGGATTAGAGCTGTCCAATCTAACCTCTAATTGATGAACTAACTAAAAAAGTGTGTCCGAGAAAAATAGACCAAGCAGTGCATGTCACGTAAATGTGTTTACTTCATGGCAAAAAGTGTCACTTTGATCCTCAAAACATATTTTTTTATTGTTTTCTTTTTGTTATTTGTTTGATGTATGTACTTTTGTAGGCTGCCATGTAGTCGAGTGTTTATCATGCCTGCTTCACTGTGCAAAGGTCGTGAGTTCAAGACCTGGTCACAGGCCTGTGTGGGTTTTCTCCGTGTCCTCGAGTTTCCTCTGTGTGCCCTGCGATTGGGTGGCAACCAATTCAGGGTGTCCCCAGCCTAGTGCCTGAAGATTTATTACGTTGTATTTATTTAGTTATTTGTTTGTTTGTTGTCGTTTTACTGTCCATGTTTAAACAGAATGTGGGGACTATGAGATCAGAAATTATTTTGAAAGCAAAGCAAGACCTACTGGTTCACCTAAGGGCCCTGGTGGTCCTGGGATCTTATTGTCCTCGCCTGGATAACCCTGAAATACAACAATTACAGTAAATATATCAACTTTTATCTCTCAACTCATGAACTTGAAAGAAGGTTAAAATTAGAATGTTACCTTTTCACCTTTAGAGCCTGGGGGTCCAATGGGCCCCTGCTTACCAGGATGACCCTAAACAGAATCGGAATCAGAACATTTTAATTTTAAAAAATGATACTTCTCAATATTCAATTACCAAAGCTAGTACTGCATACAGTGTCTGAAACTCATGACAAAAAGTTAGCGGACACCCGGGCAGACTACTCTGAAAAGTTTCCTGTCCGGCCATGAAGTTGCCTGCCCCATTTTTCACAACTTGAAACACAATAAGACTAATAAAAAAAATCCCTTATTGCAAAGTATAAAGGATTTTTTTAAATTAAGGAAGTACCTACCACAAATGCTCCCTTGCTTATAATTGATGGTAAATATCCCTTGCTGAAGATTTTGCTCCAGTTGTCATTTGTCGTCATGGAGCGCAATGCTTGTGTTGCGGTGTCTGCTCAAAGCCACATAGACTCCGCTTTCTAAGCGGCTTTCAAAACTCTTAAGTACACTTTACAGTCACGGTATAGTCCGAAGCACGAAACAGGCTTCTGATAGGCTGCCGTGCCGAGTACGCAAATCGCCAAGCGAACGTTAGTTTGGCAATTTGCATACATACATAAAGTTTTGAAAGGCACTTAGAAAGAGGAGTCCACGTGGCTTGTAGCGGTTTGCTTGTAGCTTTTGCTTTACTGAATAAAACAAATGTTTGATTTGAAAAAAAAAAGTTTTTGTTTTTGTTTTTTTCTTGAAGAAGTTGTCTGCCACCCGGGCCTTTTGACGTTTTGAATGTTGTACGCTTGACGTAAAAGTTGTACGCCTCGGGCAGACGTTATTTCAAACACAGTTGTATATAAAACTAAAATTCAGCTTGAATTGTTTTCGATTTGCTTGAAGTTTGATAATCAGTAAGCAGTTGAGGTGATGCATTAAAACAAAAGTGTACTGAAAATACAGACACAAAAATTGGGGATTATTTAAAAAAAAACGCAGAAGTCTCTTTTGGATTTGTGTTTGCTTTATGTAATATATATCAGAATAAGCAATTACAGTGATACCTCATCTTACGAACTTATTTGGTTCCCAGATAGTGTGTGTAAGGCGAAACATGTTTTCCAAACATTCATTTATAATTAAAACATTATTTTTCCATAGGAAACCATTAAAAATGAGAATAATGTGTTCCCAGGTCCCCATAAAACATCATTTTCTACTTAATAAGCCTTAAAATTACACAAAATATCCCTTATTTTATGCATAATAAATGTGCTATTGTATTGTAATTAAAGAAATAAAATGTACTGTATAATAATGTTGTTTTATTTACCTTTGTGATGGTCGATGTAGTTGCCTCTTGATGATATCTGACTGAAGTTGCAGTGCTTTCTCGGCAATAATACCCTCACACACTGTCCCCTACTAGCTGCTTTTTGTTAATCCAAATCAACAGAAAATTTTCAACCTCTTCTATTGCCTGGGACCGTTGCTTAGAAAACAAATAAACACCCTTAGCCACACGTAGCAATGGTCGACTTAGCATAATGGTACTGGGACGCTAAGTCACACAAAGGCACACCTCGTTCGGGTTTGTTCAATGCTCTCCTCTTTCTGCTCTACCGTAATTTTCTTTTGTGTCCTCGTTGGCTTAACACGAGCATTTGGTGGGGTATTTTTCGGTCCCAAAAAAGCTAAAGTATCCACTCCATAACAAACCACATATGCATATGAGTCCACTCAAAGAATATGAGTTTGGAAAAGTAGTCCGGAAGCAACGGTGGCGCTGTTCGGCCGTGTGTTTTAGTGTTTTTCCAGCCAGCCATTGTGGCGCTCCGTCTGTTTCCCAAAAACTAGTTTGTACGCCAAGATTATATTCTTGCGAATTTAATGTTCATAAGGCAAAAAGTATGTGAGCTAAAGCGTTCGTAAGCCGAGGTATCCGACTCAGGATATCAGGCTATTTGATTAGTACATTTTTAAGTCATTGTAGCCTAACTGAGTAGATGTGATATTTATGGAACGCTAAATGCTTAACCCTTTACTGACGATTGTGCCAAATTCGGTACACTAAAGATAAAGGCTTATATATCGAGAACAATGAAGGTAGCAGTTCATGTGCTGATTGGGACTGATGCAGCACAAGTTACAGCTCCCTTTAAACAGGTTATGGGGAGCTATACCTTTAAAGGACAACCGACGTCTCCGGACAAGTTTTGTCCATAATTTGTAAAATGGCTTCAAATGACTTCTAGTGCGCGTATTTTACAAAGATTGCACCGCATACAGCTATATTTTACGTTTTAAGACTTGCACTGAATATTCCGGAAGTCTTGTTTTTGAGTTGGTGACGAGTCCTCACTCTACGTCACTGAAAAAACACCCCTGACCGAAAAAAGGACACATTGTAGCAGTCCTTCCATCATGTCAATGCATTTTGCTGTACTTTGGTCTGAAAACGTCGTGTGGGACCAAAAAGCGGCAGAAGAGGGCAACAAAGCTCCATGTAAGGAATTAATAAGCGTGTGAAAACGGGCTGATTAATTCCTTACACGGCTTTGTCGCCATGTTCTGCCTTTTTTGGGTGCGAAATTTCCCACCCCTGATGCCTCAAAATGACACGGAATGAATTCTTTAATCGATTGCAAACATGTATGCTTTCTTCTTCAGAACTATTTGAATCATATTCATAACTGGATGAGTAACAAGAAAGCATATTCTCCGAATCTGAAGCCATTGTTTTGATTCTCGAGCAAGGCAAGACGTCTTGCCGTGACTGAAACTGGCCACTTCCGGTTTCAAATTGAAGTACTTTTTAGACACTAAGTCCTTTTTATTGGAGTTTTGCATTTGACTCAAAATATCACACTGTGTGTTTTGGGTATTTTAGATGCTGTAAAACGTTTTTCTGACGTCAGATAGGAAACAAAAAAGTGACGCCGGTTGTCCTTTAATAGTGATTTTGCACATTGTGCACATACTGTACGTTCATATAAAACCACAAGCAGAGTAGCTCACCGTATATCCTGCCAATCCCGGTTGCCCTTCCTTACCCATGATGCCAGGTTGACCCTAAAAATGTAATCAATCAAACAAACAAACAAAAACAAACAAATAAATAAATAAATAAATAAATAAATAAATAAATAAATAAATAATTGATAAATAAATAAAACACAGACACAAATTGTGGCTCAGAGCTTATTGCGGTTTGGTTAAATATAAACCTGGTTTCAACCACAAGCACTGCTGCGGCGAAAGATAAATCTTGTCTCTATCGTTCACATGTTTAAAATGGGTTTGGACCAAAGAATGTTTTTAATAAGAAATGGATTTTAAAGAATGTATTCCTACCCACTAGAATTTTGTGACAATCTTGTTTTCCGTTCGGCTTTTCCTTTCAGGGGTCGCCACAGCAAATCAGTGCCCTCCATTTAATCCAATTTTGTGCATCCTCTTCTCTCACACCATCTACCTTCATGTACTCTTTGACTACATCGATAAACCTCCACTTAGGTGAATGAGTCCTCAGGTTTTTGCTGTACAATGTGCAATAACAATTAATATTTTAATTTGAATTCCAGTTGTGTATTTAAATACACAAATTGTGGTGTATTTAAATACATGCTATTCTGGATCTGTAACATATCCTAATGTTCTTCTGTGTTCATTAGAACCAGATTTAAACACTGCACTTATACTGTTTCAATATTTAGGCACCTGGCAAATCATAACGACACCGACTGCAGTTCAAATTAAGCAAGGAGTGATTCACTGAATTCATTCATTCACTGTTTTGAACAGGCTTTAAACATTTCCGACGATTCATAATCACGTAAAAGGAAGAAGAATCGAGAACTCACAGGAGGCCCTCGAGTTCCTCTGGCACCTTTTGGCGACGTCTCGCCTCGTAGGCCGATGTCACCACGGTCTCCAGGTTCACCAACAAGACCAGAGGGACCTCTCTCTCCCTGGGTAAACACATGGTTTTATTCGTATTAGATTTGACATAACAGGACATAACACAGAGGAAATGATGATGATGATGATGATAATAATAATAATAATAATAATAATAATAATAATAATAATAATAATAATACATTTCATTTATAAGTGCCTTTCAAAACTCTCAAGGTCACTTTACAGTCACAGGATACGTTTTTCTGTGGGCGAGCAATGGCAGCCACACGCGCCAGCGTTCACTCAACCCGGAAGAAACTCAAATAGAATAGTAAGACAAATAGATAGAAAGCTAGCTAGCAAGCCAATAGATAGTTACTAGCTAGCCAGCCAAATAGCTAGCCAGCCAGATAGCTATTGTACGGTATTACAGCAAAGACAAAGAGAATAGACTTAGCACAATATTTGTTACTAATGTCTACATAAACAAAAGTCAAAAGAACAAAAAAAACCTAAATAACAAATAATATGACAACACATGATGCTTGTTAATAATGTTGTATAGATGCTTACCTTCTTTCCAATGCGCCCCCTGTTTCCTGGGGACCCTAGTTTTCCTTCTGGCCCCTGTAATTAAAAAAACAAAATAAAAGGAATCATCATAATAAAAAAACAAAAATTAACATAAATACCAGAGACAAAATCAAGATGATTGAATATTGTAAACACATTACAATGGATGTATTTCTGGTGTGGTGTTCATGTATTCTTCTATACTGTATGCACTTTTTCATTTATTAGCTAAAAAATGTTTATGGCTTTTATGCTCAAGCTAAAGTTGTAGAAGCACTACTTTGTTTTGCATTGCATCTTGATACCAACAAACTACAGTATGATGAAATAATTGAGGTATTCTATTCAAATTATGCCCTGTTGTCATCTTCTCACGTTCTTTGGCAATTGCAAACACTTCTTGAGAGGGTGTCGATTATTCAAGCATTTTCTGTATTTTGCGGCACATCTCTGTCTTTGTGCACATCAGCTGTGAAACTAAATGATGTCATATCATTTTATGTCAGTCTGTGTTTGTATTTTCTTTGCTGGTAGACAGAAGTCCTGACCAGGTGCATTTTTTAGGTTAAGTTTTTTCAATGTTATGAATGATTATTGCATCAGAGATTAAGTTAAAATATTTTCAAGACACAAGTGAACCTCTCTGGGTGTACAAAACTTCCTTTTGGTATGTATGTAATGTGTTATATCTTAGAGCAGTTATTTTCAACAACTGTGCCGCGGCACACGAGTGTGCCGTGAGAGATCGTCAGGTGTGCCGTGAGAAACTATCCAATGCCCCTTTTTCAAATTTACAATTTTACAAACATTTATTAATCATTTTCTGCCAATATTATGTCATTGTCCTGTGCTGAAAAGACTGGGAGGGTAATTTAATATTCGTCCGTGTGGCAACACGTCACCTCTTTCCTGCGACATGGTTCGTGGTGTGCCGCAAAAAAATTCCAATGTAAAAAAACGTGCCCTGGTTCAAAAAACGTTGAAAAACACTGCCTTAGAGGGCCTCCATCAGAGGAGCTGCAATTTCTAGCAAATTTAGATACGTGTAAATGAAGTATAGGGCGACCTCTGCTGGTATACAGTGGCATTAATTTGATTCGGAGCAACAAATGTCGATTTTTTTTAGCTAGGATAAAAGGTTATGATGAGTCTATGAAAAAAAATACACACAATTCAATAACTATACATGATTTTTGCATTTATTTCCTTCAGTGTGCAGTTGTTTTATATCTAAATAAAAAATGTTGACGATACATACACGAAAGCCCTGTTTCCCTGGTTGTCCAGGTGGCCCTGCAGGTCCTGGGTCACCTTCTATCCCTTTATCACCCGGCTCTCCTCCTGGCCCACACTCGCCAGGCTCACCCTGAAATGAAGTCCAGATGAAAGTCCATCCATCCATTTTCGAGATCACTTTATCCTAATTAGGATCGCGGGGATTGCTGGAGCCTATCCCAGCCGTCTCCGGGCACTCGGCGGGGGACACCCTGAATTGGTTGCCAGCCAATCGC
Organism: Hippocampus bargibanti; assembly: GCF_051943395.1. Taxonomy (NCBI): domain Eukaryota; kingdom Metazoa; phylum Chordata; class Actinopteri; order Syngnathiformes; family Syngnathidae; genus Hippocampus; species Hippocampus bargibanti. Next base: position 10,696,271 of record NC_142740.1, read on the forward strand.
AGGGCACACAGAGACAAACACCCATTCGTGCTCACACTCACACATAGCAAATATTTTGAGTGTTCAATCAGCCTGCCATGCATGGCTTGGAATGTGGGAGGAAACAGGAGTACCCGGAGAAACCCCACGCAGAACCAGGGAGAACATGCAAACTCCTCCACACAGGAAGGCCGGACCGGGTCTTGAACTCCCGGCGTCTGCACTGGGAAGCCGGTGCGCTAACCACTACCAGGCCACTTCTTATTTATTTCATTAATATTTTTTTTATTTATTTACCTTGGGTCCATCATTCCCTTGAGGACCAGCTTCACCGGGCGGCCCAGGGGCACCCTACAAAGACATGATTTATAAAATACAATTTACATTTTATGTTGGACAATTGAAATGGAATTCTGTAACACTGCAAATTTCACTTTGAAATGCATGGTGATACAACAACAAAAACTTACCAACCATACAGCTACCATGTTTCAAAAATAATACTGTACATTTGCTACTAATTGTATACAAATGAATGGGACTACAAAACAATTGTGTTCTAACAATTAAGTTTTAAACGATTTCAGTGATTCATGCGTCGTGATAACTGTTTAGTCGACATAGTGCACAAATGCACAAATTGAAATATGAGAGGAAGAAAAACAGACACGCTGGTAGGTTGGAAGAGAAGAAAGGAAATGTGAAAGAAATAAACAAAATAACTTAATATGAAGAAATGTTTATCCCGTGTTGCAATATCATTGAGGGTATTTTGCATCTTTTCACCCAACTTTGACCCAGAAAGGCTACAACATCCTGTACCCTACCCTGAACGGGTAAACAATATACAATTCGACAAAATTGTCGAATACCTGAACTACTGGACTCCTACGACTGTGTAAGCTCTCAGTCGTACAGGAGTGGTCCATCGATGAGAAGGTTTCTTCAGCCGTCATCTGTACAAATTTGAAGGTTTCGGACGTTTCGTCTCCTATCCAAGAGGCTTCGTCAGCGAACTGAAGTCTGACTGGTCGTATCGGCCCTATTTATATATCCCTAATGTCCAGCCATGGCGGCGTCGGACACAGCTATGATAGGTCCCTACTCAGAGGACGCAGAGGACCACTCCCTGTTGCCCCACTGATTGTTCCTACATTCCTGACTAACGACTGGCCCATTTCCCCCACTCCCACCGGTATCACCTCATCAGCATTATGAATGTTGCCTAACCTGTTTTGCCTCAGCAGGCTATTGTATGAACGATCCAAATTGAAACTCACCCCACCAGACCGGTTTAATGAAGCATTTTGTTGTTTTATAAGAATCGCTTCTTTTACCCCCCTTTCAAACCATCTATGTTCTTTCGCTAAGATTTTAACCTCATTGTCGTCAAATGAGTGGTTGCTAGCTTTTAGGTGCAAATGTACTGCCGATTGAGGCCCACTTGTATTATCCCTGCGATGTTGATAAAGTCTTTTTTTGAGAATTTGTTGAGTCTCCCCAATGTACTGCCCTTTACAATTTTCATTCTTACAATGTATGGAATAAACTACATTACTTTGTTTTTCATTTGGTAGCCTATCTTTTGGATGCAATAATTTTTGCCTTAACGTGTTTATCGGTTTGAAATAAGTAGGAATTTTGTGTTGCCAAAGGACTCTTTGTAATTTTTCAGAAACTCCTGCAATGTAAGGTACTGCTACTCCTCTCCTTTTTGTGTCTTGAGAATTATTGGTTTCATTCCCTATTCTTTCTTTCTGACATTTGTTGAATGACCACTGAGGGTACCCACAGTTAGTGAGTGCTCGCCTGATATGTTTTGACTCAAAACATATCGGGCGAGCACTCACACATGTTTTGATCCGTTCCCAGGTCCTTATAAAACATAATTTCCTACTTTCTAATTTTCTAAGTTTTAAAACTACACAAAATATACATTGGGGGGCGGGAAATAGAGGACCAAAACAAACCGGCTGCCATTTTCTTGCCAGGAGAACGGGCTCGTTCGCGAATGACACATCACACATTGTGGCATCTCCGTGTGTATCCCGAAAAATAGTTCGTAAGCCAAGGAAAATGTTTCATAAATTTAACATCCGTAAACCAAAGAGTCCGTAGGCCATGGGGTTCGTAAACCGAGGTATCACTGTACATTGGGTGTCTGATTTTGCAACAAATAATAAAAATTATTATTTATGTGAAGAACGTGGTCAGAAAAAGCCGATTCCTGAAGATGGTTGAAGAACCTTTTCAGGGAAGGTGGTGACACAGAGGACGTCCTATCAAGGGTTTACAGTTTGTCATGAAAGGATTGAGATGGTTAGGTGAGGCAAGGAAGCGTATTTCATGCACAAGTAGCTTCACTTAAGTATAAATACATTTTAAATAATTCACAAACTAAAATTTAAAGGCACTTCAAAGCAACGTTGCAAAGTATTATGCACAATAAAAAACTGAATGAATATACAGTAAAGTCTCGTTATATCGATATCGGTTATATCGATAGTACTGCTTATTACGATACTATTTCTATGAACGCAAGGAGAAAATCTACATGCCGCAGGATCGGATATATCGATAGTCCGGTTATATCGATATTTTTTCCGACTCCCGAGAATATCGATATAACGAGACTTTACTGTACCATCATCTTCGAATCTATGCAAAGGACGGGAATTAGTATTCCAAACACAGTCATAAGTCTCAAGTTACTCACTCGAATTCCCTGGGGTCCCTGCTCTCCATCATCTCCTGGAGGCCCAACATTGCCCTATGAAGGCCCAACACAAATTCAAGAGCCTGCATGTAGGCCGATCTGCACTGAACAATGTGTTCGACTCTGTTAGACTACGTCTAAATTCCAGGTTCACGTGCTTTCCACATTGCTAGACGTTGCTACAGAATGAATACCCAAATATTGTTTTATGCTTCAGAGGTGCCTGCAATAACATTGTTTTACAGACCTTTAATCCCGGTTCTCCGACAGCACCTGGTTCCCCCTCGACACCAGGCCCACCCTGAGGGAAGCGAGAGTCATATATATTCAGAAGAAGGTCAACAAATATTGAATTGATAGCAGAATATTCCCATAAATTACATCGGGGCCTTGCTCTCCTTCAGGTCCTGCCTCTCCCTGAAGTCCTCTAGGTCCCTACAAGAAAATCCACATTTTGAAAAAAAAAAAAATCAAAGTTCTAAAGTCATTGCTTGACTTCTTGCAAAATCATGGGAATATATCGGCGGAACAGACATAATACACAAATCTAACAGGCAACTCCCAAACAAACATAAGCAGTGCAAAAAAAGGAACTTGATAACATCGACAGAAGCAAGATGAGACCCATAACTAATACCTCCTCTCGTACTATGGAAACCCCACACCTTAACAAATATGTTTGATTGTTTGACATTCTTGATTTCCCTCAGGGCTCAGCTAACTTCCAGGAATATTAAAATACTCCAGCGCAGCTCCTAAAGGGGAGGCCTAAGGTATTGCAGTCTGGATGTGTGAGAAATGCCCAGTGTGAAACAAAGGCACATCTAAAACAATGCCTTTTGTTTTCCACTGCGGCAGTTGCAAGGCTGCTAATTAACTACTTGAAACAACATGCGCAAGCAATGACTTTTTTGGGGGCACATCAACACACAGCATTATTATAGTTTCCAGATGGCTTTCACAAGTGGTGGCAATGGGAAAGAAGGCATACTTACAGCCTCACCATGGGGTCCTCTTTCCCCTGTACTTCCAGTAATACCTGCCATACCCTAGAGACACATACAATATCAGACATGAACTTGCGCAATCAGATCATAGGAACCAACCTCGTCTTCTTCTCCGCACGGCATTCATCATTCGGCAGATAAAAACAAACACCATGAGTGTTTCTGCTATTCCAGTTCTGTTTGAAGCTCAGACATGGGATGGTACCACACATACCACATGGGGCTGTCTTGCAATGCAAGAAAATGTGGTTCTTGAAGTCAAGACATTGTTTTGGCAGGCGCAGACAGCGCACAAATTTGAAACAGTATTCAGTCTAATATTGACAGAGTAGACTTAAAAACTCAATGCATTTGTCCTGCAATAGCAACTGAAAAATGTTGACAGTAGTTTCCATTTACTGAGTTGACTGAGAGGATAAACGTGCTGTGGTTAGCTGCCTTGAGTAAATGGTGAAGATGGAAGAGACTTTGAATAACTGAAGGAGCAAAGCCACAACATTCATTATAGCGTTCATTTGAATCCAGCTTCAACCAGTGGTTACATCGACATCCACTATGGAATTGTCTGCTGGTCAGGCAGCATCACCACCCGGGACAGAAAAAGACTGGAGCGCCTGGTCAAGAGGGCATGTTCTTTCCTGGGCTGCTTGCTGGACTCTCCGGAGGAGGTGGGAAACAGACAGACGCTAGCTAGACTAAAAGCTATGATGGACAGCCCCTCTGACCCCCACCTGTCACTGCTCACCCTAACAGCACTGGGTAGCTCCTTCAGCCAGAGACTGCTACACCTGCACTGCAAGAAGGAGACGTACCGCTGCTCACTCCTACCGACTGCTGTCAGGCTTCTTAATATTCACACACGAATGGAGGAAAAAAAACTGGACTCTTGTATTGTAACCTTTTGTTGACATTGTCCATATATCAAGTATGCTTTTTTATGCTTGCACTATGTATAGTTCTTGATGAAACAATTTTTCACAGTTATCCATTTCACATTTCATTCCTCTGATATTTCTATTAGGCTTAGAATACCATGTTTTTATCTTTTCATCTCCCCAAACCCTTTCAAATTGCTACGGTGGATTGCAAATTTCCCCATTGTGGGACTATTAAAGCCTTTCTGATTCTAATTCTGACACAAATTATATTCATGTAGAAATCAACAGGAAAATGTCAGGCCTCTAGTAAATATTTTCTACAATCACTAGATGACACGACCTATCCAGAGACAGGTCATTTACCTATTTTACATGTTCATGTTTGTTAGAAAATAATCTGTTGTAAATTAAAAAAAATGCCTATTCCATATAATTCCAGTTGATGACCGTTTTATAAGAATATGTCACAAAAATTCTGGGTTGTTGATACGCAATGTTTTCATTAGTATATAGTATATAGCACACGCGCACCCGCACACACGCACACACACACACACACACACACACACACACACACGCACGCACACACACACACACACACACACACACACACACACACACACACACACACACACACACACACACACACACACACACACACACACACACACACACACACACACACACACACACACACACACACACACACACACACACACACACACAATTCTGCAAGTACTGAATAAAGTTTCTCACAGGCTTCCCAGGCGTGCCTCTCTCTCCTGGAACACCAACTTTGCCCTAAAAGTAAGAAACAAGCATGAGGAGAAGGTTTGACATTTATTCTCTGAACAAGCTCCACACATGCATGACTAAATACATATAAATCAGCCATTTGTCCACAGTGTTCCAAAGAACAAGTCCTCGTTGTTAGTAATCATTGAGTGGAGGCAACATATGAGCAACTTCTATTTATAGTTTGTTGTGAATTTAATTGTTATTTTCTGACTTCCCGGACCGAGTTCCAGCCACTCATAAAAATGGTGCTACTGATGATAGTAAACAGACCTCGAATGACTACAGGCTGTTTAGAGGAGCTATAGTTCTTAGCTGCACTATACGGTATCCTGTTGTGAATAAGAGAGTCAAGTTAAAAGGAGATGAAGCACAAACGATTGAAGTCTTGCTTGGATTTTCCTAAGGCCCATAATACTGAGGTGGGTAAATGTTTAGAACAAAATAATAACATGTACAAGCAGTGTCTGAAACTCATGACAAAAAGTTAGCGGACACCCGGGCAGATAACTCTGAAAAGTTGCCTGACAGGCCAGAAAGTTGCTGGCCTCATTTTTCACAACTTGAAAGACAATAAGACGACTAATCGCAAAAAAAAAAAAAAAACACACAAAAAAACATTGTTGCGAAGTATAAAGGATTTTTTTAATTAAGGAAGTACCTACCACAAATGCTGCCTTGCTTAATTTATGGTAAATATCCCTTGCTGAAAATTTTGCTGCAGTGTCGTTTTTTTGTCATGGTGCACAATGCAAAGTTTGCGTTGCAAAGCCACATGGACTCCTCTTTCTAAGTGCCTTTCAAAACCCTCAAGTACACTTTACAGTCACAGCATAGTCTGAAGCACGAAACAGGCTTCGGATTGGCTGCCGTGCCGATTATGCAAATTGCCAAACAAACATTCGTTTGGCTATTTCAAAACTCACAAGTACACTTTTCAGTTATGGTGTAGTCCTACGCACGAAACAGGCTTCTGTTGGCTGCTGTTGCCGAGTATTCGTGCGTGCTTCGGACTATACCATGACTGAAAAGTGTACTTGACAGTTCTGAAAGAGGACTCCACTTAGCTTGTAGCGGTTTGCTTCTAGCTTTTGCTTTATTGAATAAAACAAACGTTTGATTTTTTAAAAAAATGCTTTTTTCTTGAAGAAGTTGTCGGCCACCCGGGCTGAGATATTTTGAAAGTTGTATGCCCGATGTAAAAGTTGTACTCCCCGGGCCACCGGGCAGACGCTATTTCAAACACTGGTACAAGTACATATTCACCTTCAAAGGACACATGCTTAAAAACCAACAGTGCAGAGCAAGTCTTTTTTTTCTTTTTCTTTCTTTCGTTTTTTTTTTTTTTTTTTTTTTTTTTTTTTATGACACTGTTAATTGTTGGTTCAAGGTGTCACAGCCGTGATAGGCTCCAGCACCCACCACGACCCGAGTGAAGATGAAGCAGTTCAAAAAATTCACGGACGCTTTTATTCTTGGCTTTCGATCACAAATGTCAAACTAAAGGCAGTGCTTGAAATAACGTCTGCCCAGAGGCGTACAACTTTCAAAACGTCTCGGCCCTGGTGGCCGACAACTTCTTCAAGAAAAAAAAGACTTTTTTCAAATCAAATGTTTGTTTTCGTCAATATAGCAAAACCTACAAGCAAATCGCCACAAGCCATGTGGACTCCTCTTTCTAAGCGCCTTTCAAAACTTCCAAGTACACTTTACAGTCAAGGTATAATGGCACGAAACAGGCTTCTGTGCCGAGTATGCAAATAGCTAAACGAACGTTCATTTGGCAATTTGCATACTCGGTACGGCAGCCAATCAGAAGCCTGTTTTGTGCTTCAGACTATACCGTGACTGTAAAGTGTACTTGAGAGTTTTGAAAGGCACTTAGAAAGAGGAGTCCACGTGGCTTTTAGCAGACAACGCAACGCAAACACTGCATTGTGCACCATGACGACAACTGGAGCAAAATCTTCAGCAAAGCATTTTTACCTTAAATTAAGCAAGGGAGCATTTGTGGTAAGATCTTACTTAATTTAAAAGAAATCCTTTATACTTTGCAACATTTGGTTTTTTTGGCATTAGTCGTCTTATTGTGTTTCAAGTTGTGAAAAATGGGGCAGGCAACTTTTCAGAGTTGTCTGCACTTGTGTCCGCTAACTTTTTGTCATGAGTTTCAGACACTGCTAAAGGCCTCCTCGTCATTTTAAGTGACAGTTTTTGCAATACAGTAAAGTCTCGTTATATCGATATCGGATATATCGATAGTCCCGGTTATATCGATACTATTTCTATGCACGCACGGAGAAAATTACATGCAAACACGGTCGGATATATCGATAGTCCCGGTTATATCGATATTTTTTCGGACTCCCTTGAATATCGATATAACGAGACTTTACTGTATTTTCATGATTTTCCAATCAGGTGCTTTGGTAGAGGAGAACATGCAAAACCAGCTGGATAAAGGCTCTTGAGGACCCGACTTGAGCACAGATTTGAAGTAGTTTCAGATGAAAAAAAGTAAATACAAAAAGTACAAAAATGTGATGCATAACTGAAATTGCTTGTAAACATGGATAGTCTAAGTCATGGTTCAATTGTATTTTCCAGCAGTCTGACTGCCTGAAAGCAGAGGTCCCAAAACACCGGGCCGCGGACCGGTACCGGTCCGTGGGTCATTTGGTACAGGGCCGCGCAGAAAGAATAAATAATTTACATAAAATGAAAAATGAAAAATTACCAGATTACATCCGTCTACAACTTACTCTTGAGGCATGTCAAAATGCTTGTCTAGGTCACTAAAATTAGCCCACCGCAAGGTAGCAAAATGAGTAAGAAACATCTTATTATGTTGTATTTATCCGTCGGTCTGTGAAAATGTTGTCTGACATTAAACTGGTACGTGGCGCAAAAAAGGTTGGGGACCACTGCCTTAAAGGACAACCAACACCATGTTGTTTCCGAACTGACATCAGAAAAACTTTTTATAGCATCTAAAATACCCAAAACACGCGGGCTGATATTTTTAGTCAAATGCAAAACACCAATAAAATGACTTGAAGTGTCCCAAAACTGCCACAAAATGAGCTTGGGGAGATTCATAAAGTCCCGCCCCCTTGTTCGTGACGTCACGCAGGATACTCCTTCACATACTGCCTTGCTCCAGAATCAAAACAATGGCTTCAGAGAGTTCAGATTCGGTGAAAATACTTTCTTGTTACTCATCCAGTAATGAATATGATTCAAGTCGTTCTGAAGAGGAAAGCATAAATGTTTGCAATTGATTAAAGAAGTCCTTCCGTATCAATTCGAGCAGTCTGGACTCCAATGTCGCGCCCAGAAAATGCACAAGATGGCGCGCAAGCTTCATTGGAAATGGGTTGATTTGTCCGCTGGGAATTTGTGTAAAATTACACCTTATTTATCCGTGTTACCTCAATTGGCTGCGACACACAACGATTCACCATTGCGTTATTTATGTAGTTTTCCTTCTAATTTCGCAATCAACCCGGTGTTTTCGGACGGAAAAGGTACCCAAAATGCATTGCGTGTCGCTTTCTCGGTCAGGGGCGTTCCCTCCATGACGTCACTTAGGGCATCGTCGTCAACTCGAAAACAAGACTTCCTGAATATCCAGTGCGAGTCTTAAAACATAAAATATAGCTAGCTATATGTGGTGGAATCTTTGTAAAATCTGCTCAGTAGAAGTCAATTGAAGTGATTTTACAAATTATGGACGCAACTGGTCGGTTGTTGTCGGCAACTTGTCGGCAAGGTGTCGGTTGTCCTTTAAAGTGCCATGTTGCCTTTCACCGATCGGTCATGGTACAAAATGCGCAGCAGTCTGGCTCTGTGTGTGCGTGTCTGTGCATGTGTGCGTGTCTGTGTGTGTGTGTGTGGCATGTGTCGTGTTGTATACAACACACTACAGGAGCCATGAGCACACAATTGCCTTGTTTTTTTCTGTTTAATTTCAACATGTTGGGTCACTGATTTTTTAAAGAATTATAAAGATGTTCATAATATTTCTATGCATTATTACACACAGGTTAAGTTATTTACTTACAATTAATCCCGGTTCTCCTTTTACACCAGGATCACCGACTTCTCCCTGAAAAGGAGAAGATGCCAAGAAAACAAACAAAACAAAACAAACAAATATATCTGATAACAGTGACAAAAAAGAAATTCAATTTACAACTTTTTTCTTCTTTACTAATTTGTGTAGAGACAGCAAAGCTTTCAGGATAGATTTGTCTCAAGTGTGTGTTTACCTTGGTGCCCTCATGGCCTGATTCTCCCAGTGGGCCATCAGGACCTCGAGGCCCCTAAGAGAATGTCACAAAGAATGTACATTTTGTATCAAACGGTCACGTTCAATTCTACTACTGAATTCCTAAATTAAAACATTAGAAGTCTGAATGACAATGCAATTGCTTGGATGCCCGACAAACATGACTAGAATTGTTTGATCATCACACAACCAGAGAAACAGGTAGAGATCTTAAAAAAAGAAAATCCTTCTCACCCCATGGGTGGTGTCCATTTTGCCCAATTTAGCTCGGGTCCTCTACCAGAGGCCAGAAAGCTTGAGGGCTCTGCACAGTATCCCTACTGTTCCTCATCTGTACTTCTGTGACGGTGTCGGACGGTTCGCTTCTCATCCAATAAACTGTCCGCAAACTAAACGAAGTTTGTTGGAAAAGAAGCGAAATGTCCGACACCTTCAAAGAAGTACAGATGGCGGCTTAAGAAACCTCTTCATCGATGGACCACTCCTGTACGACTGAGAGCTTACACAGACTGAGATACGTTGTTCCGAGGATTGCTTGCAACCACTCATCTAGTTTGGGGGTCACTGCACCGAGTGCTCCGACCACCACAGGCATGACTGTTACTTTTACCTTGCAGGCTCTCTCCTGCTCCTCTCTGAGTATTTCTCAAGTTTCTCATGTTCCTTCTTTCTGATGTTGGGATCACTACATCCACTACAACAGCTTTCCTCTGTCTTTTAACTATGATCATCATATCTGGTTGGATCGCCATTACACTCTTGTCAGTATCTATCTGGACGTTCCAAAAGAACTTTACTTGGTCATTTTCCACCGCCTTTTGACCTTGACGTTTCCAGTCCATAATCCACGCAACTGTTTCGGTGGACATCTTGTTATGGTGTAAGCTTTCTCTGCCAGCTTCTTCCACAGTTATAGTTATGTGTTGGATTGTCTCCGGTGACTCATTGCACAACCTACACATTGGGTTTTTCTCGTGTGGTGTATCTGAGCCTTGATGGCTCTGATGCTCAGTGCCTGCTCTTGAGCAGCCAGAATGAGTGCCTCAGTGCTGTCCTTTAGGCCAGCCCTCTCTAGACACTGATAGGATATCTTGAGGTCCCGTGTAAGGGCTTTTCCTCCCATGATGGTCCCTCTTAGAGCTCCTTATCCTCTGTTACCCATTGTCTGAGACATTTTCTGAGTTGGTCATCCAATGGGGCTTTTTTCTTGATGTAATAATGCAGCTTGGATGTTTGATCCTGGACGGTGGCTGTCACACTCACTTGTACCTGTCCTCCGTCCTTGCAGCTTGCGTAGAGTCTCAGGGTGCTGGATTTGTGATGGAACCCTCCATCCAAGGTGAGGAATTTTCGGGTCTTAACATCCGTTCAGAATCTCTTCCGTTGGCCACCTTCTTTTTCCTGATTACTGGCTGGGTGGAGCTGTTTATTGCCCAGGTCTTGTTCTTGCCATTGAAATGGCTTCTTGGGACTTTCCTCACACGCTGGAAGTATTTGGCTGTAGCCGCTGTCCTTGTTGCCAGTTCGAGGTTGTCATTGGCTTGTGGTATATCGAGGTACATGTAGCTGATTTCAATGTCTACTATTGTTCTTTCAGGGAGTGATACCCCTTCAGTGTGGACTACCTTGGCACCCTTTGTCATCATCCGACGACATTTCTCAAGCCCTAATGACATCCCAATGTCACTTTGGTTCACCATCCTGCCTGAGTCCCTGGCTCATTTGTGCTGCTTTAGAAACTATGAGTTTCTAAACTGGGTTCTGTGTTGCTGTGCTCCTTTCTCAGTGTTACCAGCCATTGTCTTCTTCGCTTTGATGCATTTTTTTGTTTTCAATTTGTAAAAAGTCATATTTTTGTTAAATATATGCCCTGCGATTAACGGTTCAGGTTGTCCTGGAGATGGTGGGCATAGGCTCCAGTATCCCCCACGACAGTTGTGAGGAAAAGTAAACACAAATAAAGTGATAGTGGAACAAAAGTTAGCATGACAATTCAAAAGCCAACAAATTGTTTATTGGGACCGAAGCCCACCATACATTGAGCTATGCGGCTGAATGCCACTTATGGAACGTGGTTTGTGTTTGACCATTGCTCTGTTGTGTGTGTGTGTGCGTGTGTGTGTGTGTGTGTGTGTGTGTGTGTGTGTGTGTGTGTGTGTGTGTGTGTGTGTGTGTGTGTGTGTGTGTGTGTGTGTGTGTGTGTGTGTGTGTGTGTGTGTGTGTGCGCGCGCGTGTGTCCACACACACGCACACACACGCACGCACGCACACGCACGCATGCACATCCACTCAACTATCGAGAAATTTACATTTGTAATTGCCGAGAGATGCCACAAGATAGTGGCAAAACGCTATTTTCATTTAGATATGGCACTGGCACCAATAAATTGAGCGCTTCCCTTCATTTAAACACCATATATTGGCCCAAACATGCCACAAAATATCTTCAAAAAAATCCAGTTACAGCATACACGACTTTGACCTGAGACCAAAAACCTCATGTGGGTTATTTTAGCAAATAACTGACAATAGATTAACAATGCTGGAGCGTGCGGCTGCCGCTGCTCACCCACAGAAAAAATATCTTTTGACTGTAAAGTGCCCTTGATAGTTTTGAAAGGCGCTTATAAATAAAATGTATTATTATTGTTAACTGGCTATCTAGCTAGCTATCTAGCTGTTTGGCTGGCTACCTAGCTATCCATCTATTTGCTATCTATCAGCTATCTAGCTGGCTATCTATCAGCTATCTAGCTGGCTATCTATTAGCTATCTAGCTGGATAGCTGTTAGCTAGCTACTAGCTAGCTGGCTAGCTTCCTATCTATTTGAGTTATTCCGGGTAGAGTGAACGCTGCCACGTGTGGCTGCCACTGCTCACCCAAAAAAAAAAACTTATTCTGTGACTGTAAAGTGACCTTGAGAGTTTTGAAAGCTGCTTAAAAATGAAATATATTAGTATTATCATAATCACCCTCATCATCATCGTCGTCATAATAATAATAATACATTTAATTTGCACACGCATTTCAATGCACCCGAGGACACTACAATTACAAGAACAATACACGCCAGAACAATAAAACCATAAATATGATGATAAATAATAAAAGATATGATTAAACTAAACTGTGAATGCAATTTTAAACAGATGGCTTTTGAGGTGGGATTTGAAGGTGGCAAGAGAGTCAATATTTCAGATATTGGGTGGAAGTGAGTTCCAGAGTTTGGGAGCAGAGCGGCTGAAAGCTCTGCACCCTATCGTGGTGAGTCAGGCAGAGGGAACACAGAAGTGGAGGGAGGATCAGGATGTGAGGGACCGGGAGGGAACGGAAATTCGAAGAAGGTCAGACAGAAAGGGGGGCAAGGGAATGGATGGCTTTAAATGTAAATAGAAGTATTGTGGGTTTAATTCGATTACACCCCCCCCCCCCCCCCACACACACACACACACAATGAACAAACAGGCAATTCATACATAATGAACCACACATTTTCAATGGGGTCGATGTGTTCCAAAGACTTTACTTCTTACCCTGCGTCCTTTTGTACCGGCAGTTCCAGGGTTCCCTGTCTGCCCCTGAAGACCCTATGAGGAAGTATGTAGAATAAGTATGTAAACAAAATGGTGTTTCCACTGCACACATTTGCATCTGTGCTGCACTGATGCATTTTGTTGCAATATATCTTACACCAGTGTACATTTTGTGGGGCGTTCACACATAAAGCTGCTTACTAAAGAGAAGCGTGTCACCCCCGGTGCAGCCCCACTTGCATTTACTTAGCAGTTTCTGAAGGTGTGTAATATAGGAATCATACAGAAATAAAATATGTGCGTCCATAATGCATACTTCATTATTCCTGTCTTGTTTGTGACATATCCAAAAACCATGGTTTATACTTCCCCAAACAATCAAAATTGCGGTGTATCAGACACCGTAAAAGAATCAGAGAGAGTTCAAATATTCCATTTTATATCAGTGCTGCTCCACAAATTAGCATTTACCCCAGACAAAAAAGTTAAACCACCTCCTAAGCAGGGTTAAATTTGCTCCGGTTTAAGCCGTTTTAGCTAACTTTGTCTGAATGCTCGACCGGGGCAGCCCGGGTGCCACACTGGAGTAAAAGTGCCCGTATGAACACCCCTGACAGAAGATTAATTATACAATGTAAATATTTGTAGTTCGCAAAAGTCATGTGTGGAAAATCTGAGCAGATTGTCCTCAATTTTAGTACCGGTTACTTTCAACTTTGTTGAGACACCCATGGTACTAAACGGTGTTGCTTCATTTCATTGAGGTCTGCAACTGTTTCTGCATGGAATTTCATTCATGTTAATTTCAAGACTTTATAATGGCCAGTTCAAAGACCAAATTAAATAGAAAAACTCACAGTGACATTCCATTGTGACAAGATTGCATAACTCATTTACCTTTCACTACTCCTAAATATATTGTATTTAGCTGAAATGCTATGTTCAGTTTTTCACAATGATCAATTTGGCTTCTCAAAAGACACTTTTCCAGAAGTATTGAAATGTGTTGGGATCAACAATATGCTTAACAATAGACTCTCTAAGTGCCAACGTTTTGGCTTTTTGGCATTGTGTTAAGGCACACTTGGAACCAGGGAACAGTTTTATTTTCTATTTTCAGAGACCCGATGACTGCAGCACTTGAGTTGACTGCAATAATTTACTCAAAATGGCGAAAACAAACTGAATGAAACAGAGGAATGAATGCATTGATTGACACGCATACTGGAAGTATGAATGCTAAGAAGAAGCGAAATAAGCGGAAATTAGGATATTGCACTTACAGGTGTACCTTGCATGCCGATGTCCCCAGGACTCCCAGGCAACCCTGGATATCCCTACAGCAAAGAAGCCCAGCCGAACATGAGGATTGAAAAAGTACTATGTACATGTGATACATACAATGGAATTCAACTCAATTTATGAGCTAATTTGTGACTGTAGTTCATTTGAAGTGATGACAAGGATCTAGCTTTCATCCATATTTTTCGCAGTTTATAGCAGGGTTTTTTCCTACGTTCAAAATTGAGTGGCGGCTGCCTTCAGGTAATTTTTTTACCGCCCCCTTCCAGACCATTGATATGGCTCAGCAGAGCATAAAGCTCCAGCTGTGCTGATTGAATGGTTGATATTCCTCTCCTGCAGCTCCATATTTCAATTCCAGTTGTAGCGTTTCAGCCTCTACGTCGGCATGATATCAACAGCACTGCACAGACCTGACACAAGTACTGAAAAAGATACATATCGGATCATGTTTTTTCCCTGCTTGATGTCTGATTTTCCCTGTTAAATGGTATAAACAATATTGCTGCATATTTTTGTATTCAAGCTGCCAGTTAAAATTCAATCATTCGTGGTGGTGGCTATACAAATTAATTTCCAATTACATGTGTTATACCACATATGTAATCCAGAAATTGCTGCCTTTTGAGATAGCCATCCACCAACCACAAGCTGGACACATTAAAAAGACATCAGGTGACAGCTATTCACAAAGCAATAGAAGAGGATTGAAAGTAAATAAAAAATGGTTGTACATAAAAACAGTCAACAAATAAAGTCCTAAAAATTAAATTGTAGTTTAGATGGATTGTTTTTTTTTTTGTGAAGATTTTTTGGACATTTTTTTTGACTGCGGATACTTCAGCGCGCTATTGCATCACTGCCTCAATTTGATCAGGAAAAACATTCCCAAGTGATTTTTGTCAAAGCCCGAGCAATTACGATGTTGACACCAGGATGGTGCAGGTAGTCTGTATCGAAGGTGCAGGTAGTCTGTATCGAAGGTGAACTCTTTTCAAAGTCACTACTAACATGCACACTTAATTGCAAAAGACAAATGGGTGTTTAAAGTCAGTCAAGTCAAATCTAAATGCAAAACATCCATTATTTGTTCCTTGTTAGGGCCATTTCATTTTACTTTATTTCTTACCAAATTATTGCGTTATAAAATGTATGCTTAAAGGACATTTTTTTGTTTCCTAACTGACATCAGAAAAATGTTGTATAGCATCTAAAATACCCAAAACAAGCAGGCTGATATTTTTAGTCAAATGCAAAACACCAATAAAAATGACTTAGTGTCCCAAAACTGCCACAAATGAGCTCGAAACAGATTCAGAAAGTCCCGCCCCTTTGTTCGTGACATCACTTTGGGTTACAAACTGCCTTGCTCCAGAATCAAAACAATGGCATCAGAGAGTTCAGATTCGGAGAAGATGCTTTCTTGTTACTCATCCAGTTATGAATATGATTCAAATTCTGTAGAGGAAAGCATAAATGTTTGCAATTGATTAAAGAATTGGATTGGATTGGATTGGATTTGATTTGCCTTTATTAGTCTCACAGTGGAGAAATTTACATTTACAAGAAGTCCTTCCATATCAATTCGAGCCGTCCGGACTCCAATGTAGCGTCCCAGAAAATGCACAAGATGGCGCACAAGCCGCATTGGAAATGGGCTCATTTGTCCGCTGGGAATTTGTGTCAATTTAACACCTTCTTCATGGTGTTACCACAATTGGTAGTCTTGGTGTGACACACAACGATTCACCATCGCGTTATTTATGCAGTTTTCCTTCTAATTTCACGATCAACACGATGTTTTCAGACCAAACAAAGTACTCAAAATGCATTGCTTTGACGGTCAGGGGCGTTTCAAATTTGACGTCATGTCAGGATCGTCACCAACTCAAAAACAAGACTTTCTGAATATTCAATGAGTCTTAAAACGTAAAATATAGCTATATGTGGTGGAATCTTTGTAAAATGCACTCACTAGAAGTCATTTGAAGTGATTTTATAAATTATGGACGCAACTTGTACGGAGGTGTCGGTTGTCCTTGAAAGCAACTCAAGTCAAAATTCTGACTGGCTGATGAGTGGGCCTCCACAGCTCATCGTGTGAATGACGGCAAGAGATGAATGAAAACCATTATTATAATCGCCCAAATATGATGAGTTAAAATACAAAAGGCGAAGTTGTCAAAAAAAAGTTGTCCAATAAACAAACACTTGCAAATGACCTATAAATAAAAACTGAATGTCATGACAACATAGTTCACCGCTGAAATCCGGTGTTTATGATCGTCGCATAGTTCAAAACATTCACATTTATGTGCCTTCCACACTGCATCTCACAAAAACATGACAAGGTATCCTTACATAAGGCACAATGCTCACACACAGAGTGAAACCCATACATGAGTAATGTTTCAGTCATTTGGCAAGGCACTCAGTCACCAGATTAGTCATTCTCACAAGCAGTCAGCGATCATTCAGCCAGCCTTCGATCCAACTAGGTCAGGACTGGTGCCCAAAGCTGCTAAGATGAAGTCACTTATGTATCCTGATGTATGAGTAATGCAAGAAAACTACTTTCCACAGAATTATGCATGAGTTACTGTATGCTGGATCATATCTGCATGACTGGTGAATGATTTCTCCATATAGTTATTATGTTGGGTTCTTGAGAAAGATTGCGGGGTGAATACATTTTGGCTTTAGATATTTACACATTCGCTATGACCATTGTGCATTATCAGAAAACATGCATTAATTCATCTATTCATTTTCAAACCCGCTTTAGCCAAAAAAGGGTAGTAGGGGATCTGGTGATGAAACGGTTGCTAGCCAATTGCATGGCACTCAGAGGCGAACAATCATCCACACTCACACTCAAACCGAGGGACAATTTTCAATCAGGCTGCCATGCTTTTTTGGGAATGTGGGAGGAAACCGAAGTACCAGGAGAAAACCCATGCAGGCCCGTGGAGATCCTATGAACTCCACACAGGGAAGCTGGAATTGAAAATGGAACATTTGGCAAGCTCCCTCACTGCCCAACTTTAAAACACGGCTGAGAAAAGACATGTATTATTTGGGATTTGACTCATTGCTCTATAAATACATTTGGTTTGAGTTGAGAGCTGTTCTTTTAACACAGTTTAATCATGTCCTTACTGACGTACAAAGAATAAAAGATTTAGTTATTTTTCCAGGAGGCTCAGAAATAGGCTCTCCACAATTTGCTTCTGTTTAAACTAAGGATCTGTTTTTTTATAAACTCTCAAACAAACAGAAGTTAAGGAAAAATTAAAAATTCATACTTACTCTTGGTCCCTTCTCTCCTGCTGGACCCGTTGGACCTGTTGGACCACGGTCACCCTGGGGGGCGGATAAAATACTTCAAAAACTCTCAGCCCAATGATCATGAAACGATGGCCGAAGTTAAAAAAGACAGATTTACATCCTTTCTCAACAAAGAGACATGAAACTGGAGTTCAGAGGGTCAGGATGACAGCTGGTTGGTTTCGAGCAAGTATGTACTGTACTTTGAAGCAGTTGCTGACACCATGGTAACTGCGGTTCAACACCACACGTAGCATAAATATGCAGGAAAGATGAACAGTCCTCTACTTAAAGGCAAAGCGCAAACTACCCATTGAATTAAAAAAATGTAATGAGATTACTTGGGAACTTTGTGTCAGAGAATAATTGGAAGACTTTAAAATCACCAGGAGATGTTGCTGAAATAAAATACATGCTTGTTGCATAGCACAAAAGGAATTTTCACACTGTCAAGGTGTGATTGATGCTGACAGACCGTACGAGGGTGAGGTTTCATGCTGAGGAAGAATCAACTGACAGCCGAGCAGCTTAAGAACATGTTCTGACACACAAGGCACTTCTGATGCCAAAACGAGAGGGGAGAGACTTTGCAACGGAGGGAGGGCATACGTGGGGTGGGAAAAAAGAACAATAAATCGTGGACTATAATTTTTATTTCTTCATCTAATTAGATAGCTGGGAAATGGGCTTCAACCTTTTCTTCTTTAAAGCTGCAGAGCATATTTTGAGAAAAATAAATGTTGCATCAAATAAAATGTTAACATGAAGCATTCGAGTAGTTATTGAAAAGGGATGTTCATTATTCAATACAGATCTGTGTTTGACAGAGTAATTGGTAAACACAGTTGTTCTCTTCATTTGAAATATTGAAGCAACATCCTCCGTTTTCTTCTAGGTCAGGCATGGGCAAACTACGGCCCGCGGGCCACATACGGCCCGTTAGGCTTTTTAATCCGGCCCGCCGAACCTGCCCAAATTATATTAAAAAAAGCGTCTGAAACTCATGACAAAAAGTTAGCGGACAACAGGGCAGATAACTGAAAAGTTGCCTGCCCCATCTTTCACAACCCGAAGCACAATGAGACAACTAATCACATTAAAAAACATTGTCACAAAGTATAACGTTTTTTTTTTAAATCAAGAATGTACCTACTACAAATGCTACCTTGCTTAATTTACGGTAAATGTGCATGGCTAGATTTTGCTGCAGTAGTCGATTGTCATTGTGGTGCACAATGCAATGTTTGCATTGCTTCAGACGAGCCACTAAGCCCTTTTCATGAGTCTCACGTACACTTTACAGTCACGGTTTAATGTAAATTTACGTTTTGTAGCGTCACATATGTTGTTAGCTTCTATTGAATCTTTCTTCTGGGCTGAGGTTCTGTGCATCTATTTTGGAAAATGATATGCAATTGCACGACTTTATAACGCTTGCGAAAGTCCGGAAGAAAGCAGCATGCTTCTGATTGGCTGCCGTGCCGAGTATGCAAATTTCACTGGTTGCCGATGTCTGTGTGCTCGGCGACCGTACACGTGTATTGTTTGCGCGTGAAGGCGAGGGCGTCAGTGAGGAGTTTGTTGAGCGCGCGGTCAGGACAAACCATCTATGATTTGGCGGAATTTAACACAAGTAGGTATTATTGAGCTTGAATATTTCGTTGTGGAATAATATGTTTTGAATGTTGAAAGTGATTCCATTTTTCAATAAATGTTGATTTCTTTGACGTTGCCCCTTCAATGAAAACCTATTAAAAACAGACGCAATCTTGATGAATCACAGTGCATGTTATTTTAATCTATTTCCATTTCCTCCTCCAAGTATCTGCGAAATAGTATGTAAACGCCATATTCCTTGAGACAAATTTATTAACTGATCAGGGATATTTTTCACATTTGAAAGACAGTTAATAAATTGGGTTCTTACTGTGCTATGAGGTTTGTACACACTACATTTAAAGGACAACCGGCACCATTTTTTTGTGTTTCCCACTGACATTATAAAAACGTTTTATAGCAGCTATAATACCCAAAACAGGCAGTCTGATATTTTTAGTTAAATGAAAAACACCAATAAAAATGATTTCAAAATGAATCCGGAAATGGCCAGTTTCAGAAGGTCCCACCCCTTTGTTCGTGACGTCACGCCATGATGTCTTGCCTTGCTCGAGAATCAAAACAATGGCTTCAGATTCGGAGAAGATGTTTTCTTGTTACTCATCCAGTTATGAATATGATTCAAATAGTTCTGAAGAGGAAAGCATAAATGTTTGCAATTGATTCAAGGATTCCTCCCATATCAATTCGAGCCGCCAATGACAGCAATGTAGCACCCAGAAAATGCAGAAGATTGCGCCCAAGCTCCGTTGGAAATGGGCTGATTTGTCAGCTGGGAATTTGTGTCAGCGAATATCAAATAGTTGTCTTGGTGCAACACACAACAATTCACCATGGCGTTATTTATTTGTTTTCCTTCTAATTTCGCCATCAACACGAAGTTTTCAGACCAAACAAAGTACCCAAAATGCATTGTGTGTCGCTTTCTCGGTCAGGGGCGGTCCAAACGTGACGTCACATGGGGATCGTCATCAACTCGAAAACAAGACTTCCTGAATATTCACCGCAAGTCTTAGAACGTAAACTATAGCTATATGCTGTGGAATCTTTGTAAAAAACGCTCAGTAAAAGTCATTTTAAGTGATTTTATAAATTATGGACATAACTTGTCGAGAGGCGTCGGTTGTCCTTTAATGCTTTAGGTTTAGTATTTCCGGCCCAAACACTCCCTCCAAATGCTCCTGGCCCGGCCCCTCTGTCAAATTTTATAACCCAATGCGGCCCGCGAGTCAAAAAGTTTGCCCACCCCTGTTCTAGGTGCTACAAAGCACACACACACGCACATCTATCTATCTATCTATCTATCTATCTATCTATCTATCTATCTATCTATCTATCTATCGTCAGTCTGTCCATCCATCCATCCCAATAATCAATCCATCCATCCATCCATCCATCCATCCATCCATCCATCCATCCATCCATCCATCCATCCATCCATCCATCCATCCATCCAATCTTTTTGAAGGGCTCACTGATATTTAGTATACTGACAACCATCTATTGCTTTCCTGGTGAATTGATAACATGCAATTGGGCCACATACGCTCCAGTACAGAATTATCATTTTCTTTCTTTTAAATATATCTGTGGCTGTGTATTGAGTGGTCCACGGACCAGTACTGAATGGGTGCATGCAGACAAATGGAGTTGGTGGTGTGTGCCCTCATTGAGCTTTGAGCCTGGCAATGCCCTTGTCCTAACCATAACCTTAAAACTAAACGCCGTTGGGAGGAGGCCAGTATTTGTGTCACACATACAATATTTTTGGGGGGATGAGGACATAAGCATGTTGACTGTTTATTTCAGTGGTGTCTTCATGGGCCCTGGGGCCTGAATTTATTGCTGCTTAATACAAGCCTAATTACAAGTGTCTGACTCTGAAAAGGAACTCATTGATGCTGATTGACAGCATAATGATAGCTAAGAACACACCTTACCTTTTCACCAGGATCCCCAACCATGCCAGCAATCCCTCCGAGGCCTACAAGACCCTAGGGAGAGAAAATATGGTAGGTACTGAGAGAAAGTAGGCTATGCCAATGTGGGAGTCTGATCTTCCCTCACTGAAGAGTTATTTTCCAACCTCTTATGACAGTTGGAATGCGAGAGGTCATAGATTGCAATGTGATGCTTTGGTAAGCAATCAGGTGGGGCTCCTGGCAAGGAAAGGGCTGTGATTTGACCCATAAAGTGTGAAGTCTTCAGCTCAAATAAATTTCAAGAGTTGACTCAACAAATGTTGATTCAATTATCAAATCACTTTACATAAGAATACAACTGTATAAAAACAAATTTGTATTAAGTAAAACGACAACTGATTTTCCTGACATTGGAACTTGTTTCTTGCCAAAATCAGGACAAAAAGAATAAAAGTACAGAATACAGAAAATAGCTGATAAAGCATGAGGTGAATCATCTCCTAATTGTGGAGATCGGTGGTTCTTAACCTGGGTTTGATTGAAGCCTTGGAGGTTAAGACACAAGCGACTCAACATGTTGAGTAGTTATGACACGCCCGCTTGGCCATCAATGGCTGCAGATGACATTGTTACTTGTCCAATTACTGTTGTGGGAAATGTAGTTCACTTTGCAATCAACATGAGACTGTCATGATAGTACGCCATACAATAAAAAATACATACTTGCCTCTTGAAATTGTATTCCTTTTTTTTGTTTTCAATAAATGTATTTTATTATATCTTGAATTTGTGTGAAATATAGCTATATATATATATATATATATATATACAGTAAAGTCTCAATATATTGATATCGTTTATATTGATAATACTGTTTATTACGACACTATTTTAATTTCCCGAGCACATTTCTAGTCTTTTTATGTATAATTAGTTCCGTTTAGTATGATCCGTGGTTTTTAACGCTAATGCGGTTACTACGGTGCTCTTTTTCATCTCCCGCCGGCCATTTTGCTATGTTTATATCGATACGCGCCATCGGTCACGCCATCGGTCACGCCATCGGTCGCGCCATCGGTCGCGCCATCGGCCTCGCCATTGGTCGACTTGGTCACGTGACTTGGCGCTTGGATGCCCTCTTTTGGCGGCTTTTGTTAATGCAGTTCGGCGCAGGACGGATAAAATCGACAGTACGGTTATATCGACATTTTTTGTAACTCCCGAGAATATCGATATAACGAGACTTTACTGTATTTATTTTTTTCCACTTATAAAATGTTTGGTGAATGCACAGAGTAAGTGGTTGGGTTCGAGACCCTTTAAAAGATTAAGAACCACTGGATGACATGTTTGCACTATGTCATCTCACAGAGCAAGCAATGTTATATTGACATCAACAGAAATGTTGTTTGTATCCTCTTTAAATGATCTATGGCATTTTCAAAGTATTTTGCCATTAAGACAGATTCCACCATTCATTTTTTCCAACCGCAAACCCTAATTAATTTATAATGTCCCATGTTTTGACATTTTCCTAGCCAACCACGGTTTGCAAATTTACTGTAATCGAGTGAAGATAATCACCCCCATCCTCGTCCAGCAAGGAAATTGGAATAAAAACCAGATACTTGAGATTTAAAGATAATTATCATGGTCAGAAGAAATTGGGTTTTCCATCCCTTAATCCATGTTCCACATCTCATCTGGTATTGCTGTACAGGGGCAAGGCACTGACATGGTCTTTTAGCGATACAAATGTATTGCGGGTTCTTTTTGAACACCCAAAGCATTCACAGACCGAATAAACTACAAGATCCAAAGGGTTCAGTAGAAGAACTCAGATAAAAGTCCTCTGATTAATGGGTCCCATGGGACTCAATGACATAATAAAATAAACATAGCAGTGTCCCAATGCATTTCGCAGTGGTATGACAACATTCAAAATGGGCCACACAGTAACTCTTATACTACATGGCAAATAAATACTGTTTTAAAAAGAGATCTTGAGGCAGGTAAAAACTCCAAAAATAAACTCAACTCTAAAGATTTTTGATTTTGATGGAGTTTAACCACTTGCAGGTCACATTTTTAGAGGTGAAATGTTCTGGCCGATTTCTCAATTGTCGGGGGTCACATTGTAGTTAAAACTGACCACAAATCCCTTAATTGGGACATGAAGTAGAATCTGTATCATTTATCAAATGACGCTTTTAATGCGTTTCGTATGGCACAATCTATAAAATGTGAGCTTGACCGAAGGCTGTCTTATTTATTTATTTATTTATTTATTTATTTATTTATTTATGTGTGTAGTTTCTGCAGTTTACAACCGTTGACCTTTGCAGCGGGTTTCTCACTCACATTAGATAGGTGCAAAGTGAGTTTCAGAGAGGAACATTAAAGCCGAAACATTGACATGAATGAGATTTCACTGCACGTGTTTCTTTCAAGGAGTTGTAAGTTATTTTGAGGTCCCTGAGGGGAGTTTTACAATGGAATGCATTTGCTAACACAAAAAAAATATATAAAAATAACAACCTCCAGTTACATTTCCCTTGAAGCATTTTATTGAACACTTGGCCAAAAGGGTATGCCTCAGTTAAAAAGAGTCTTTCTCAGGTCTTATGCATTCACTTAATTTGTGAAGTGATGCAATATCTGAGTCCCCATGTGTTGAGGGCTTGAAAGTGTTCTCCTTTCTGCAACCACTTAATCTTTTTCATGTGTGTACCCAAGTGACTAAAGTCAACTCTTGGCTTGGTTGCCTACAATGTACAAAACACAAAGATTAACATAAAGGGAATACACTCTCAAAGTCAGATAGGGTTTTATGCATTACAATAATACTTTCTGGAAGAGTAAACACATCAAGTGGCAGTACTTGCGATGGCTGCTTTGATTTGTAACAATGTTAACAAATATTTTTGGATTGAGTTCTGCCAAATTCATGAAAATAAAACATGGATTTATATTTCTTTGAATGTGATAATGAATGTGATGAATAATCAGTCACTAAGGACAGTGGTGTTTTCACGTAAAAAAATTGAAGGCCATACTTTGCACATTAATGAAAATATACAAAGGAAGAGAGTTAATAAGTGTATGTCCTGCGTATCCATAATGAGGAAGCAACTCACTTGTGGTCCGATTTTTCCAACATTTCCAATGTCTCCTTTCTCTCCCTGGAAGAAGTACAGTCAAAAGCATCATGATTAGCGTCCTGCAATTAGAACGTTCATTTTGCATGCAACCATCCTGCCTGTTACTAGCTCGGGGCTCAAATGATATTTCAAGTCTGAGGAAAGCAACACACACCTTCACATAAACCATACTGTATGTTTATGGGTGCTGCTTATAACTGTGGTTTGACAGTTGATGAAGCTAAGACATACTTTTTATTTTTATTTTTACTTAGAGCATATCCACAAAACTAAAGACAGATACGAACATAGTCAAAACTCTGGATTTTGTTTCCTAAAAATTGAGTACTTTTGATCATACAATTTGGTGACTCAAGTAAGTTAATTTCACAAGAAATTGTCTTTTGTTTGTGTTGCGGAGTTCATAGCAGTTTGGGTAAAAGAAATGACACTCCACAACATTGTTGTGGGATTTCAAAACGAAAAGTGCTATTATAAAGAGGACTATTACTGCTATTACGACTACGCCGACTACATTATTTTATAGTTTGTTTCCAGCACAGTCAATGCATTTTGTTAGAAGGGCAAAAGAAATTGCTGGCCTTTTTCACAGAACAATCAAAATGGATGGATCACATTTTGGAAATTAGCTCTTCATAGTTTTTTCTTAATTTCATCCAACCATTTAGAAGAGTCCATTTTGATCGAGTCACAATAATAATAATAATAATAATAATAATAATAATAATAATAATAATAATAACAATAATAATATACATTTTAAGCGCCTTTCAAAGCTCTCAAGGACACTTTACAGTCACAGACAAGCATAGGTACTATAATAAATAAAATATAATCACGAATACAATGCAATAAATAAAATACAATTATAAATAGAAACAAGTGAGAGAGCTACACAGAAAATGCAATTTTAAATAGATGGGTTTTAAAAATACAAATACAGAGTATCAAAATATTGCAGAAATACAACATTAGGAAAATAGACTGACCAGCAGACCATCTGAACCAGGTTCACCCATTTGGCCTTTCCTTCCAGGTCGCCCCTAATATGACACACATAATGCAGCACACATTCAGGACACTTCAGGAAGCTTCAGATCCTAGTTATTCACAGAGCATTCCATTTACTGACTATATATGAAAAAAAATCCTTGTCTCACCCCCCCTTGGGTGGTGTCTGTCCCCCAATTTTCGCTCGGGGCCTCTACCAGAAGCCAGGAAGCTTGAGGGTTCTGCGCAGTATCCGTGCTGTTCCCAGCACTGCGCTTTTCTGTATCGAGATATCCAATGTTGTTCCCGGGATCTGTAGCAACCACTCGTCGAGTTTGGGGGTTACTGCCCCGAGTGCTCCAACCACCACAGGCACGACAGTCACCTATTCCAGGCTCTCTCCAGCTCCTCTCTGAGCCCATGGAATTTCTCGATTTTTTTATGTTTCTTCTTTCTGATGTTTCGCTGACTCGGGAACGCGTCCATGACAACGGCTTTCCTCTGCCCTTTATCTATGACCACGATACCTGGTTGGTTGGCCATTACCTTCTTGAGAATCTGTATCTGTATGTCCCACAGGATCTTTGCTCGGTCATTTTCGACCACATTGGGAGGTGTTTCCCATTTTGACCTTGGGGTTTCCAGTCGACATTCCGCACACATGTTTCGGGAGACTATGCCAGCCACCTGGTCATGGCGCTCCATGTAGGCTTTCCCTGCCGGCATCTTACACTTACTTTGTATTACCCTTGACTTTCTATATCTTGCGTGCTCGGCCCAAGCACAGATGAAACCGGACTTTTTTGGAAAACCGGACTTTCATTACACAGGAAGTCCGTCCCTGGGCATAAGCCTATGAAAGATAGGCTAACCCTCCTTCCTACAGTCTTTATTCAATGTGATTCTCCTTCCAAATAGTAACTCCCTCCCACCTCCTGCCACTCCATTCCATCAAGCCATCAACGACCATCACAAAGGTAAATAAAATAACTATTATACTGTACAGTTTATTTCTTTCATTACAATACAATAGCACATGTATTATACATAAAATAAGGTATATTATTTGTAGTTTTAAGGCTTATTTATGAGAAAAATATGTTTTATGGGGACTTGGGAACGGATTATTCTCATTTTAGTGGTTTCCTATGGGAAATTAATGTTCGGAAGACGCACTTTTCGTCTTCCCCACACTTTCTGGGCACCAATTGAGTTCGTAAGCTGAGGTATCACTGTACTTCTTTTACAGGCAGAAATGGAGGTGGTGGCTACTGACAGTAGTTGCGAGACCTGTTGTCACTCAATAGTAGTTCACATAGAGCGCACCTGCGTATAAGGCGCAGTGTCATCTTTTGAAGAAAAAGAAGGCTTTTGGGGGCATCTTATACACCGGAAAATACAGCTTTATTTTTAATCATCTGATAGTTCTTACATTTGGACCAGCTTTACCAGTTGGGCCAAGCGGTCCTTCTTCACCCTGTATGAAAACAGCACAAATTACATCGAGTAATATCCATCAAAACATGCTCACACACACGCAAGCACGCACACACACACACACACACACACACACACACACACACACACACACACACACACACACACACACACACACACACACACACACACACACACACACACACACACACACACACACACACACACACACACACACACACACACGCACACACACACGCACACACACACACACACACACACGCACACACACACACACACACACACACACACACACACACACACACACACACACACACACACACACACACACACACACACACACAAAAGTAATCTTAAGAAGGATGGACATAAGTAATGTCAGCATGTTCTGCGATTACAGAACGAGATTGCGACCCTGTTTTCACATGTCATATTTCATCCTTACACATTCCTCATCTCTCAATCTGCACTGCAAATTTTGCTTGTTCTCAAAAAGAAAGAAATCCTGTACGCATCTTGTAGCATAACTCCGTGCCTTCAATAGTATGCTCATTTGATGAAACAGCTCAACATCGGAGTATGTCAGTGTGTACAAGCAACACTTTCGTACACAACCAGAACAGATGTTCTTTGGTCTCTTTTTTCACTGATGCTATTAGGTGTTGACACTGAAAATGTCTCATTTCCTTCGGAAGCTGCAGGATTCAGCACTTGTCCAGGGGCCAAAAGTTTTTTTTTTTCTGATTTTTCCCCCCTAAGGACTGGAAAACATTCAGTTCTGTTTTTATAAGCACCCAACGTGATTCATGACCTCACCCAGTGAAACATTTTCCTAGCGACATCTGAGACAAAAGAGTTGCTAACAGGAGACAGGCTGTCTTACCTAATATTTATCTTTCTGCAGACTAGACTTGAATGGATTTTTTATTTTTTGATGAACTTATTGTTACAGTGTCAATATTGAATGGTAGATCAAGTATTAAATCCTCTTACCTGCATTCCTTTTGGTCCTATCGGGCCATGAACACCCCTCGCACCTTGTAAACCCTAAAAGACCACATAAAATGAATGTTATGGTTTCTATGAGTTTACAGAAACATAGTTCTCGCCATACCTTTGGTCCAGGTGGTCCATTGGGCCCAGGCACTCCAATGTCTCCTGGAAAACCCTGAAAAACAGCTGTGTGTGAGTCCAACTCTCTATTTTTTATCTAGATGTAGGTTGGGCATTTACAAATACCAAATAGAAGAAATATTGTTGGCTGAAAATATATACATGTATTTTATAGTTCAAGTTCTTTTTGAGGGCAGCCATGTGAAAGATTGGTTACGATGTCAACCTCACAGTGCAGAGCCTCAATTCCTGCTCCCGCCACCCTTTTTGGAGCTTGCATGTTCTCCCCATGCCTGCGTGGGCTTTCCCCAGGTAACATTTAGGAATTCCTCAATGAGAAATCATCGCAAATAATGTGTCTGCAGAAGAGCATTTGTCTGCCAACCCTTCTAATTAGTCTTCAGTTCTGACTGGATTCAAAAAAAGCTGGTTTGCAGAGGACCAGGTATGGAACTGCAGACTTTGTTTTTCCGAAGAATGAGATGACTTGTCATTTATTTATAGATATTGTTTTTTTCTCTTCCTTGTGCTTAAATGTTTGTATTTAAGACTATGTTGTGTTGGTGACAAGGAAGTCAATTTTGTGTGGGGCTGATTACCTCCGGTCCTGGAGGTCCTGGTGCGCCTTGTAACCCAACGTCTCCAATTCGACCCTGTTGAAAAGACAAAGCTCAAACAATACAGAAACTGCAATTTCCTCAGAAATGTCATGTGTATAAGATTGTCTCCAAGTATCCACATCTTAAACAGCAGCATCCCATATTTTGTGAATGTATAGTATAGTATACGACTGGTTAGCCCATCCGCCTCACAGTACAAAGGTGCGGTGTTCAATTCTGACTCCATCCTTCCCATGTGGAGTTTGCATGTTCTCCGTGCCAGTGTGGGTTTTCTCCGCTTTCCTCTCACATTACAAAAACATGTATGACAGGATATTGGAGCACTCTAAATTGTCCCTTGTTGTGAGTGTGATCGCGAATGGTTGTTTGTGTGTGCCCTATTTGTCAGAAGACAGCTGGGACAAGCACCGGCAACTCTGCCACCTTTTTGAGGATAAAAAGATTAGAAAATGTATAGATGGAGGTTTTCAGACTATCTCCAATTATGTATTATATTTCTCATGCGCACCTTGAATCAGTAATTCATGCTGCCACCAGGCAGTTAGGAGATTCATCTCCCTCCCAGCCCTGCCCCCCCTGTCCCTTCCCACTGCCACACTCACCAAACTCTGAGTACATGTTACACGCTGTACTATCATCCTGAACTCTATTTTTTTCTAGTTTTTTTTGCTATGATAGTACAATAGCCTGATTAGGCAACATAGGATTAGTAATGCTGACAGGTGACACCGGTGGAAGTGGGGCAATCAGGCTAGTAGTTAGTCAGAACAATAGGAACAATCAGTGGAGCTGCAGGGAGTAGTTCTCTGCTGCCCCCAACCTGAGAGCAGGGACCTATTATAGCAGAGTCCGGCACCGCCATGTCTGGACAGTAGGGATATATATATAGGGCCTAAACTACCAGTTAGACTTTAGTTTGCTGACGAAGTTTCTTGGATAAGAGGTGAAACGTCCGACACCTTCAAACAAGTACAGATGACGGCTGAAGAAACCTTTTCATCGATGGACCACTCCTCTACGACTGAGAGCTTATACAGACGTATTGAGGAGTTGTGTGAAAATGGCCAAGTAACGTTAGTTTCCAAGGTAAGAAAAGTTCTGCAGATGTGTTTATATAGCAAAGTCTGTAAAAGCTAAAAGAAACCTGAAGAAAACAAACATCCACTGACTTAAAACATACCGGTGGTCCAGGTTTTCCTCTTGGACCAGGAGAACCAGCTTCACCAGAAATGCCCTTTAAAGACACAATCACATAAACGCGCGCACGCACACACACACACACACACACACACACACACACACACACACACACACACACACACACACACACACACACACACACACACACACACACACACACACACACACACACACACACACACACACACACACACACACACACACACACACACAAACAGTCATGTCACAAGGGACCACAGTCTGACAAGGATAGCATCAAAATGGACGATGGCTTCATTAAAATATAAATAAAATCAATCAATCTCCAAATTAGCTAAATGCTGTATAAGGCACATACCTTGTCACCTTGGAAACCCATCTCTCCTGGTTCACCCTGTTGTCCCACTTCGCCCTATATTTCACAGCATCACACAGAGATATAACACAAACCTAACAAAGAGACCATTGCAAACTAACCTGATATTAAGTCAATACACATGTGATCATGACGACAGATGTGTGTTTCTACATGCTTCGACGCTTCTGCAATATAAACGGTGCACCTAATTTCCAACAATGTTTATGTAGGAGCTGGAAATGAAGCCAGCACTGTAACTGCACGCAATTTTTGTTGAGTTTCCTATCTCCTGAAATCATGAAGGGTATTTTACACGTTTAATCTCTTTGGCTTCGTTAGGTTTAAAAAAAAAAAACTTGGAGAGTGGGGAACCATGTAAGCGACTATTAAATAGTTGTGTCTGTGCTAATGGACAACGTGTTGCGTGAACAACTACAGCTGTCTGATGTGTGCGGCACACCCATTCATTCATGCATTTTCCAAACGCATTTCCATCATAAGGGCTGTGGGAGGTGCCAGAACCTATCCCAGCTGTCTTCGGGCAGAAGGTGGGGGACACCCTAAACTGCTTCCCATCCAAGCGCAGGGCGCACTTAGACGTACAGGACAGCCATTTGCTCCCATACTCACATCTAAGGACAATTTAGAATGTTCCATTAATCTGCTAGATATGTTTTTGGAATGTGGGAGGAACCAAATGTACGCACAGAAAGCCCACGCAGGAATGAGGAGAACATACAAATGCCACACAGGAAGGGATGAGCTGGAATCGAACGAACCCTTCAACCCTGCACTGTCAGGCTGAAGCACTAACTAGTTGAACACCATGCCTCCCTACTAGTATAATTATTATGATGATGACAATATTTGTTTTTTATTGTTCGATGAGAAGGTTTCTTCAGCCGTCATCTGTACAAAAGTGAAGGTTTCGGACGTTTCGCCTCCTATCCAAGAGGCTTCGTCAGCGAACTAAAGGTTATTGTTACGATTACGATCATCAATGGTGATTGTGGGACAGTTTTCTCGATTCCGTTGTCTCCCAGAATCTGAGTGCTTGCAGGGGATTGCATTATTGAGCCTATAGCACTGCGGAAAGGCTGCAACATTGCACGGGAAACACACTACATTATTTTTTCACAAATAAGTGTGTGTTTCACTTATTTCCACAGTGTGTTGTATGCTTGGAATATCTTAAATTTAATGCTGATGAGGTGATGCCAGAACAAATGGAGCAATCAGGCCAGTTGTAGACCCCATAATCAGGCAGGACAATTGCAGTGTCTCAAACTTGTGACAAAAAGTTAGTGGACACCCGGGCAGACAACTCTGAAAAGTTGCCAGCCTAGGCCAAAAAGTTGCCTGCCCGATTTTTCATAACTTAAAACACAAAAAGACGTCTAATCGCCCAAAAAAATAAAAACATTGTTGTGAAGTTTTTTTTGTAATTATTTAAATTTGTCCTAATGACAAATGCTCCCTTGCCTAATTTATGGAAAATATACCTTGCTGAAGATTTTTCTCCAGTTGTCGTTTGTCGTCATGGTGTACAATGTCTTCTTCTTCTTTTCCTTACGGCTTTTCCCTTCAGGGGTCGCCACAGCGAATCATTGTCCTCCAACTTTCCCGATTTTGTGCATCCTCTTCTCTCACACCAGCTACCTTCATGTCCTATTTGACCACATCCCTAAACCTCCTCTTCGGTCTTCCTCTCGGTCTCCTGCCTGGCAGTTCAAGACTCAGCATCCTTCTCCCGATATAGTCGGTCTCTCTCCTCTGGACATGTCCAAACCATCTCAGTCTGGCTTCTCTGACTTTCTCTCCAAAGCCTCTAATATGAGTTGTCCCTCTAATGTACTGATCATATCCAACCTGGTCACACCCAAAGAAAACCTCAACATCTTCAGCTCTGCTACCTCCAGCTCTGCTTCCTGTCTTTTCTTCAGTGGCACCGTCTCCAGTCCAAACATCATAGTTGGTATCACCACTGTTTTATACACTTTTACTTTCATCCTAGCTGAAACCCTCCTCTCACACATCACACCTGACATTTTTCTCCAGCCGCTCCAGCCTGCCTGGACACGCTTCTTCACCTCTTTTCCACACTCTCCATTGCTCTGGACAGTTGACCCCAAGTACTTAAAATCCTCCACTTTCTTTATCTCTTCTCCGTGTAGCATCACTCTTGCACTGGGATCCCTTTTATTCACACACATATATTCTGTCTCTCTGCGACTGATCTTCATTCCTTTGCTTTGTCATGGTGTACAATGGAACGTTTGCATTGTGTTGTCTGCTCAAAGCTACACTCCACTTTCGAACGTTCGTTTGGCAATTTGCATACTCGGCACCGGCAGCCAATCAGAAGCCTGCTTCGGACTACACCCTGACTGAAAAGTGTACTTCACAGTTCTGAAAGTCAAACGAACGCTCGTTTATCAATTTGCATACTCGCCACCGGCAACCAATAAGAAGCCTGCTTCGGGCACCACTCTGACTGAAAAGTGTACTGCAGTGCTTTGAAAGCCGCTGAGAAAGTGGAGTCCACATGGCTCGTAGCATTTTGTTTGTGGCTTTTGGTTTATTGAATAAAACAAATGTCTGTCGGTCATCCGGGCTGACACGTTTTGAAAGTTGTACGCCCAACGTCAAAGTTGTACGCCCCGGGCCACCGAGCAGACGCTATTTCAAACACTGACAATAGTAATAATCAGTCAGGACAATAGAAGTTATCAGTGTAGCCTCAGGGAATAGTCCTCTGCTCCCCCCAACCTGAGAGCAGGGACCTATCATAGCAGAGTCTGCCACCACCACCTCTGGACAGTGGAGATATATATGTAGGGCCAAAACTACCAGCAAATTTTAGTTCGCTGACGAAGCCTCTTGGATAAGAAGAAACATCCGACACCTTCAAAGACGTACAGATGACGGCTGAAGAAACCTTCTCATCGATCTTAAATTTAACCAAGATGGCACTATACAGAGACTTACAGTATTCAAATAATTTTATAATTCATTCATTCATTCATTCATTATCTGAACCACTTTTTCTTCACTAGGGTCTCGGGGGTGCTGGAGCCTTTCCCAGCCGTATTCAGGCAGTAAATGGGGACACCCTGAACCGTTTGCCAGCCAACCACAGGGTTCACAGGGCCAAACAAACTATCCACTCTCACACTCACACCTACGGACAATTTAGAGTGTTCAATCAGTCTACCGTGCATGTTATTGGAATGTGGGAGGAAACCGGAGTACCCGGAGAAAACCGACACAGGCCTAGGGAGAACATGCAAACTCCACACAGGGAGGCCGTAGCGGGATTTAAACTCACAACCTTTGCACTGTGAAGTGGGCATACTAACCACAAGTTTGTGCTTTCATTTTTTATGACAAAATCTGATTCATTGAAGGCAAGAATATTCTTGTGTCCTGTAGAAGGTGAAACCTCATGCAACTACACTACTGGCGAAGAATGCTACTGATTAAAATATACTGATCAGATTAAAAACCTTGATTGGGATTTGAGTCTTTATTAAAAGAAGAACAATAAAAAGGGCTGGACTGTCTTCCATGAAGCGGGATATTTTCAGTATTATTTCTCTTTTGTAAAATATTTAAAGGACAACCGACACCACCGGACAAGTTGTGTCCAGAATTTGTAAAATCACTTCAAATGACTTCTACTGAGCGCATTTTACAAAAATTCCACGGCACATAGCTATATTTTACTTTTAAGACTCGCGCTGAATATTCGGGAAGTCTTGTTTTCGAGTTGATGACGATGCCTGATGTGATGTCACGGTAGGTATCGTCACTGACCGAGAAAGGGACACACAATGCATTTTGGGTACTTTGTTTGGTCTGAAAACATCGTGTTGATCCGTGTTTATGGCAAAATTAGAAGGAAAAGACATAAATAACGTGATTGTGAATCGTTGTGTGTTGCACCGAGACTACTATTTGATACGAGTTGACACAAATTCCCAGCAGAGAAATCAGCCCATTTCCAACGGAGCATCTTGTGCATTTTATGTGACACTACATAGGAGTCCAGACGCCTCAAAATGATCTGGAAGGACTTCTTTAATCAATTGCAAACATTTATGCTTTCCTCTTCAGAACTATTTCAATCATATTCATAACTGGATGAGTAACAAGAAAGCATTTTTCTCCGAATCTGATTCTAGAGCAAGGCAAAGACGTCTTGGCGCGACGTCACGAACAAGGGGCCGGTACCTTCTGAAACTCGCCACCCCGAGGTCATTTTAAAGAAGTTTTGGGACACTAACTCATTTTTATTGGTCTTTTGCATTTGACTAAAAATATCAGTGTGTGTGTTTTGGGTATTTTAGATGCTATAAAACGTTTTTCTGATGTCAGTTAGGAATCAAAAAAATGGTGTCGGTTGTCCTTTAAATCGTCACTAATATAGTTGTAAATTCCTGCAATTGATGACTACCATGTACAATAACCATTTTACATTTCTGTCTTAATGACAACAAACACAAACACACTGCAAATATATAAATATTTAGATCACCTTATCACCTTTCAATCCAGGCAGGCCAGCTTGTCCGGCTGGACCCTGCCAGAAAAGAGGAAAGGAAAGAGGACAACAAAACAACGGATGACTGATGGAGTAGCTATGAAAGGAAATTATTTGGATTGAGGTTAATGACGGAATCAAGTAAAAAAAAACAACAACAAAAGTAGTTTGTCAAGAATGTACAGGTATGTATTATGATGAATCATAGTACTTCAATGCAATGTTGCAACAAATGAAAGACAAATGAAAGAAATGAAAGATTCCACCCCCTTTCAATTTTGTAGCTGTAGATTGCAAATTTCCTCATTGTGGACTGTTGAAGGCTTTCTTATTCTTATTTTTCATACTAAATCCAAATGAATCGAAAGATGATCTCTGGCATTTTTAAATTCACTTATCGCTGATCATTACTTCTTATATCGAAATTATTTCCTATAAAAAGAGTAACAATAGTAGTAGTAGTAGTAGTAGTAGTAGTAGTAGTAGTAGTAGTAGTAGTGGTAGTAGTAGAAGAAGTAATAATAATAATAATAATAGTTATTATTATTATTATTATTAATATTATTATTATTATTATTATTATTAAAATTATTATTACCACACAAACATTTACTCTAACACCCATCTGAGTCTTTAACATGATTAACATGAAGGTGATTAAGATTTCGGTATGAATTCATATTTGTAAAAACATGACCAATCATTCTGGTTTAGATCTGACAAATGTGATAAATATCATAAAGTATACACCGGTTATAATTTTGCTGTGCAGATATGGAGTTTTATAGCAACATGACCGACCATGAAACATTTAAAAATACTGTGATACCTTGGCTTACGAACTTAATTGGTTCCCAGACAGAGTGTGTAAGGCGAAAAGTGTGTATCCCAAATATTAATTTCCCATAGGAAACCATTAAAATAAGAATTATCCGTTCCCAGGTCCCCATAAAATATAATTTTCTACTTTCTAATTTTCTAAGCCTTAAAACTACACAAAAATACCTTATTTTATGCATAATAAATGTGCTATTCAGCTATAGTATTATAATTAAAGAAATAAACTGTACTATATAAGAAAGTCGTTTTATTTACCTTTGTGGTGGTCGTTGATGGCTTGATGGAATGGAGTGGCCGGTTTCATCAGCATTAAACACTTGATGAGGAGCGGAGCCTTCTTCTTTCACCATCTTGAGGAATGATCCCTTTGAGGTGCTCTCTCAGCAATCATTTTGCCTAGTTCCTCAACAATTGTGTTCTGTTTAGCTGGGTTGATAGCTTTTTGTATCAAGTGTACAGATGGCTTGTGCGGGTTGTTTGTGGAGCCTGATTGATGGGATATTATAACCTTCTAGTTGAAACGAGTCCAAATGTCACTGTTTTCTAACCATTCTCACTATTTCACTTTTTTTTTTTTCACTTTTGTTTTTTGTTTCAAGCTCTGTCGTCTCCCTTTCGCGTGTGTGTGTCACGTTCACTCTGTCGTGTGCCTTTCTCATTAATGTTTAACCCCCCCTGCTGCATTCTTAACCAATGATGTGGCTTTAACCAAAGACTCGGGGCGGGGAATAGAGGACAAAAACGGTGGTATTTTCTTGTTCGGACAACGGGCTCACATCACTCATTGTGGCAGCTCCATGTGTATCCCGAAAAATAGTTTGTATGCCAAGGTAAAATTTTCATAAATGTAACGCTCGTAAACCAAAAAGTTCGTAAGCCAAGGGGTTCGTAAACCGAGGTATCACTGTATACTGTATATGTCTATTGTCATAATGTAACTACCTTTCTTCCGACCATACCAGGCAGCCCTCGAGGACCCTCAGAGCCCAGGTCCCCCTACAGAAAGGTACAAAATGGAATCTTTCAAATACAAACAAATTCACTTTAAACCTGACAACTCATTCAAATTTCAAAGTGTTGCCTGTCACCTTTCGCCTCCACAATTTCTCTAGTTTGTCTTTCAGTACTATGAAATCTTTCAAACACAAACAGATCTAAATTCACTTTAAACCTGGCAACTCAATTTTTCATTTCAAATTGTTGCCTGTTATTTTGCCTGCACAATTTCTCTAGTTTGTATTTTTCCTTTATCTCGATGATGTGTCTGATATCCTTTCAGCTTTGCAGCAGCCATTATTATTTCATTTGGGTGGATCACATCTCAACGGTCTGCATTTTTTCTGCTACGGTTTAATTCAGAATGATTTTAGTGTCATTATTGTAAGTCATTGCCACTGAGTCAAGATACAGTCTGTCCAAATTAAGATCTGACACATCCAATGGATATTGGAATAATAAATGGCTGAAAATCGCTATGGTGTTTAGTTTTTCACCGAGGCTTAGTTAACCCTAAGAAATTGGATGCTAGCATGCTAGCTGACCCATTGTAAAAAAAGGGAGGCATATAAACTGCTATAATTTCAAAACATTTTCTAGATTTAGATGTAAATCACCTTAAATGAAAGGTGAAAGTCTGCATTCACAGCATATCTTGTTTGTTTCTTTTGAAATTGCGTGTGCTGATGTTTGCGGTCAAACATCAAACAAGTGGGGCGTTTTTAGGTCCTGTGAATGATGAGATGAAATCAAGATCATGAAGGAGCTGAGCTCATTGAATCAGATTTATCATTAGGTAAAAGGTATCATTAGACATACACATAATATTTACTCTCTCCCCATCCATATTGTGGTATGTTACTTTATGTCTGTGTAAGCTCTCAGTCGTACAGGAGTGGTCCATCGATGAGAAGGTTTCTTCAGCCGTCATCTGTACAAAAGTGAAGGTTTCGGACGTTTCGCCTCCTATCCAAGAGACTTCGTCAGCGAACTAAAGTCTGACTGGTCGTATCGGCCCCATTTATATATCCCTAATGTCCAGACCTAGTGGCGCCGGACACAGCTATGATAGGTCCCTACTCTCAGGTTGGGGGGGGGGGGCGCGGGACCCCCCCCTGTGGCCCCACTGATTGTTCCTACATTCCTGACTAACGATTGGCCTATTACCCCCACTCCCCCCGGTATCACCTCATCAGCATAACGACCCTCATCAGCATTGCGAAAGTTGCCTAACCTGTTTTGCCTGAGCAGGCTATTGTATGAACGATCCAAATTGAACCTCACACCACCCGACCGGTTTAATGAAGGATTTTGTTGTTTTATAAGAATCGCCTCTTTTACCCCCCTTTCAAACCATCTATGTTCTTTCGCTAAAATCTTAGCGAAAGAACATAGATGGTTAAAATCTTAGCGAAAGAACATAGATGGTTTGAAAGGGGGGTAAAAGAGGCGATTCTTATAAAACAACAAAATCCTTCATTAAACCGGTCGGGTGGTGTGAGGTTCAATTTGGATCGTTCATACAATAGCCTGCTCAGGCAAAACAGGTTAGGCAACTTTCGCAATGCTGATGAGGGTCGTTATGCTGATGAGGTGATACCGGGGGGAGTGGGGGTAATAGGCCAATCGTTAGTCAGGAATGTAGGAACAATCAGTGGGGCCACAGGGGGGGGTCCCGCGCCCCCCCCCCAACCTGAGAGTAGGGACCTATCATAGCTGTGTCCGGCGCCACTAGGTCTGGACATTAGGGATATATAAATGGGGCCGATACGACCAGTCAGACTTTAGTTCGCTGACGAAGTCTCTTGGATAGGAGGCGAAACGTCCGAAACCTTCACTTTTGTACAGATGACGGCTGAAGAAACCTTCTCATCTATGTTACTTTATGTGCATCAAATCATTATTCAATAATTTGAGCCTGTTTTTTAAGGAGCGTAATGACATGAACATTGTTTTCCAACCTGGGGAGTCAAGGCATGTACTTATATTTCGGATTTTGATGTGTCGACGGCTTGAATTTGTTTTCGGGTTTTTTTGCATCATACCT
Source organism: Hippocampus bargibanti (assembly GCF_051943395.1). Taxonomy (NCBI): domain Eukaryota; kingdom Metazoa; phylum Chordata; class Actinopteri; order Syngnathiformes; family Syngnathidae; genus Hippocampus; species Hippocampus bargibanti. Next base: position 10,734,944 of record NC_142740.1, read on the forward strand.
ATACTGATTCAGGACATTTTCAGGGAGTTTGTATGAATATTCAGACATATAGCGAATTCAAAGAAAAATTGCTCACTTCAGTGTCACCATTGGAGAGATGATGGGATCAATGAAAACAAAGTGAGTTGAGTTGACAGTTTACTTCTATTTCACAAAAATGTATATTTCTGAAAACCGAGAGTTATTGGTCCTAACCCGTAACCGGAAGTCTGGAAGGTATGCCCTCCTCTGTAGGAAAATCCCCTTAGTGTCATATAGCTCTTATTGGTCTCCACACTTGCTCTCTTCATTACGTGTTGGTACTTTACAACCAATCGAGGTCTGGCATAGTTTTTAATGGTGTGAGCTGCTTGAATGTAGCAGCAACTCGAAAGATGACAAAATTATGTTTTACAATTTTTCACCCATGAGGTAAAAACACAGAATGGCATGTTAAACAACCAACTGACAAGCATCAGTCCATATGTGCCAAAAGAATAATCAAACAAGGTTTCTAACCGTGGTCATGCAGTATGTAATGAACCATTCAAATAAGCACAACATTGTGAAACACATCCTTACCCTTAGGCCCGGAAATCCGTGAATACCACTCCCACCAACAGGCCCCTGTGAAACATCACAGCAACTAGCTAAATAAACAAGACGGAATAATATACAAATTGTACATTCGGTATAGGAAATCTATTCAGCCAATGAAATTATTACATTGTATTAAACATAAAATAATCGTATATATTGTACATCAGTGTTTTAATCATTCTGATTAAGTATTGTAACTTGTCATTTTAATGTAATGTATACTATGCACACCAGAATAATCAGGTATCGACATCCACGGTTTGAAAGCCTAAAAGATTTATGCAAAAGTACAAGCACCAAATTAAGTACCTCCGCATAAAAAAAGGATGGTTGATTATGCAAAGGTTAAATACACCGTATGCACAGTCTTGGGGCCTCTTACAGAGAAATACATAAACAAGGTACAGATTTATCCTACTCTATTTTGCATGTCATCATCTAGTTTCACTGGTAATGTGGTTAACATTAACTCTTCAACGGATGCTTAATAAGTAACCTCCATCTTTTGCGTTTGTCGAATCTCCAATTCACTATGTGATAGCGCTCGGTAGCGTCTGTCTGTACAAGATCATCAAGATCTAATTATGGTCCTGTCTGAAAGAATTTGACTGGCTCACAGAGGCTACTTAGAGTACCTCAAACCTATTGAGCGTTTGGATACATTACATCTGTTATTTTACAAGTGTTCTGATGAATGAATGGACAATATATTGAAAAATTGGGACAGACACGAAATGAATATGGGAAGAGAACAACACAGGGCACCATGTGGCCGACTGGTAGGCACATCCGCCTCACAGTGCTGAAGTGCAGTTATATTCTGATTAAGCCATTCCTGTGTGTGCTTTCCATGTCTACTCTGACTTCCAGTCATATTTGAAAACATGAATGGTCGGTTAAATTGTCAGTAGGTGTAATTGTGACTGCCAATGTCCGTTGATGCTTTTCTTGCAATTATCTGGCAACCACTTCAGGGTTGACGCAGCAAATTTCCATGAAAACAGTGAGAATAGGCTCCAGCAAACCCGTGGCTCTAAAAAGGATAAGCGGTTTGGATCATGGTTGGATTAATGTCATCCAGAAGCATAAAAGGTGTCAATACAAAGGCCTGAGCCACATTTTCTGTCATTTCCAGTTATTGTTAGTTGAATGGCCATGCACTCAATTACAATTGTTTGTGGAAAGTAGTGATTGTGGACAACCAAACTAAACTAAAACGAATTGAATTCTGAGATTATTGAGAAGAGCAACTGAAATCATGTCAAGAGTTATGGGGACTCTTACCTCATTGCCATCAGGGCCGGTCGGCCCACGTTCACCAACATCACCCACCACACCCTGGGAGGAAATACATCCAGATGTAATTCTATCATGCATGTGCCATAAATAACCCATTTCTAAAAGCTGACACAATGTGAACTTTTGAACATTGAGCATGTTTTCCTCATCGCTTTGACAATCAAATGGTATTTTGCAAAATACGACAATAGTATATCTGCAATTGCATAAAATAACTATATATATTATATATATATTATATATATATTTTCATATACATTACACAGTTAAAGTACAACCGACGCCTACGGACAAGTTGTGTCCATAATTTGTAAAATCACTTCAAATGACTTGAACTGAGCGTATTTTACAAAGACTCCACCACAGATAGCTATATTTTACGTTTTAAGAATTGCACTGAATATTCAGGAAGTCTTGTTTTTGAGTTGATGACGGTACCTACCGTGACGTCACGGTTTGTCGGTTGTCCTTGAAGCCCAATAACCTTTAAAGGACAACCGACATCACTTTTTTGTTTCCTGACATCAGAAAAACGTTTTATAGCATCTAAAATACCCAAAACAAGCAGTATGATATTTTTTAAATGCAAAACACCAATAAAAATGACTTAAAGTGTCCAAAAACTACTTCAAATTGAACCTGGAAGTGGCCAGTTTCAGAAGGTCCCGCCCCCTTGTTCGTAGTCTAACCCCAAGATGTCTTGCCTTGCTGGAGAATCAAAACAATGGCTTCAGATTCGGAAAACATGCTTTCATGTTACTCATCCAGTTATGAATATGATTCAAATACAGTAAAGTCTCGTTATATCGATATCGGATATATCGATAGTCCCAGTTATATCGATACTATTTCTATGCACGCACGGAGAAAATTACATGCAAACAGGGTCGGATATATCGATAGTCCCGGTTATATCGATATTTTTTCGGACTCCCTTGAATATCGATATAACGAGACTTTACTGTAGTTCTGAAGAGGAAAGCATAAATGTTTGTGGCACGTTCCGGAGGCGACTGTGGCAGCTGACGAGCGGGAACGTTTTGGGTTAGGTGGTGGATCGCTAAGCAGGACAGAGGCGTTGGTGCAGGCAATCGATTTATTAACAGAAGGCGCGGGTCCGAGATGACGCGGACCCGGTAAAAGGTTTGTGGAACAGAAATAATGACTAAACAAACAATGCTAGTGGGCGAGCGGCGGCAATCCACCCAACCACACTAACAAAAAATAAAAAGGCACACGAAGGTGCAAAACAGCCTACGACGCGGGGCAGTAAAATAAACGCGATCGTGGCTAGAATAATATCCTCCGGCGAAGCAACTAACGTACTGAAAATACATTCAAGGTACAGTGGTACCTCGGTTCTCGAACGCCTCACTGTTCGAACAAATCGGTGTTCGAACAAAATATTCGAGATATTCTTGCTTCGGCGTTCGAACATCAATCGGTGTTTGAACGGCAATACGACGCGTGAGTGCGTACGCAAGGGTGGGGAGCTGAGCGGCACACGGGTGCATTGCTCTCTCCGTGACCAACTGTTGTCGCTAGCGGACGTGCTGCGTTTTGCTCTTGCGTTTAATATAAGTGTACGAAGAGTTTTAGCCCCTAATCATGCCTCCAAAGAAAGTAAGTGCTGCTTCAAGTGACAAAAGAAAAGTAGTGCGTACAACTACTGCATTTAAGAAAGAAATAATCGCAAAATATGAAGGAGGTGTGCGAGTGTCTGATCTGGCGAGGGAATACAGCATGGCGAAATCTACGATCAGTACAATATTAAAGAATAAGGAGGCTGTAGTGGAATGTTTGGGATCCCAAAGCAGACACGTACTACCCAAGCAGGATGTTTATTCACAAATAAAAGAAAACACAGCGAGTAAGAAGGCAGGGGGTGATCCGACCCGCCTACTACGCCAAAAAGCAAAGGGCACACGAGAGTGCAAAATTACGCAATCCCGGAAGATGACATAAATTTACGGGCCGCAAGGAAAGTACCTCGGGCCGGATACACTCGCGCATCGAAGGAAGAGTCCAGGTACGGTGGCGAGTTGAGTCAATCATCCGGCATTGGCGAGGTGATCGCGAACCGTATAAATGCCCCGTGTCCGTGATTAGAGAATGACAGCGGGTGGAGAACGTCCGGGAGAGGCAGCCCCCCCCCCCGAAATCGCTTTTCGAACAGGGTCCTGGAACGAATTATGGTCGAGAACCGAGGTACCTCTGTACTGGCAAGGTGTGTGGCGAAGTATCTTCCGACGCTGGGTAAGTGCCATCGTCGGGTTTAAATGTCCACCAGTCAGTGATGAGGGAATTTACAGCAGCTGGCGGACGGCGGGAGCGGAGGCTCCGCCCAGCTGTCAACTCGCTCATGACAGTTTGCAATCGATTAAAGAATTTATTCCGGTCATTTTGATGCATCTGGAGAGAAATGTAGTGACAAACTCTTTAGTACTCACAGTACCCAAAAAAGGCAGACGAGGGTGACAAAGCTCCGTGGTAATTGTCTCCTGGGACGTTTTGTAAGCGAACATCAAATACACTAGAAGTCTTGGTGCAACACACAACGATTCACCATCGCGTTATTTATGTGTTTTCCTTCTAATTTCGCCATCAACACGTATCAACACGAAGTTTTCAGACCAAACAAAGTACCGCAAAATGCATTGAGGTGATGCAAGCTATGTCTTTTCTCAGTTAGGAGCGTTCCTTCAGTGACATAGGGTGAGGACTCGTCACCAACTCAAAAACAAGACTTCCGGAATATTCAGCGCGAGTCATAAAACGTAAAATATAGCTATATGTGGTGGAATCTTTGTAAAATACACTCAGTAGAAGTCATTTGAAGCGATTTTAAAAATTATGGACACAACCTTTCCAGAGACGTCGGTTGTCCTTTAAGTAATTCATTTTCAACGCATCCATACATTTTCTCTATTGTTTTTCCTGACTGGCATCAAAGTTGGGGCTACAGTCATCTTGACTGTAGCTACTGGGGGTACAGTCAAGATTTATAGATAAAGCCATTTAAACTAACAATCACTCCTTTTGATGATTTAGAATATTTAATTAACCTAAGAATTGTGCTTTGGACATGTAGGAGGAGGACACAAGATCATTAAAATTATGGGAAAAATGTCCAAACCTCAAAAAATCAAGATTGGACCCCAAATCTCAGAGCAGTGAGGTATGTCAATACTCATTCAGGAAAAAATAAATCAACACTCAGCATCCTGCCTGCCCACTTGGCAAATTCAACACGGAAGGTAAAACTGAGGCTTCCAATCAGTGCCGTATTTATTTTGTCTTTGGCATTGTTTAAACCAAGGGACACCAATGTGTTACTCGCAGGCACACTATGTTGTTGTGTACCCAGTTTAAACCGATGCCTTCACAAATGTTGTACATCAATTCTTGATTTCAGCTTGGACTGATAGGTTAATGTGTACCTAATTTATTTATTTATTAATGTTCATTCACTAAACTCTGCTTGTGCTTTGAACAAGACTTTCAAATGCAACCGTTTTGATTAGAAGCCAGACAAATTCTGACAAATGAACGCTCAGGAGTAGTACTCCCTGATGGCTGATATTTGAAAGTTTTTAAATTTTTCTTCAGTAGAATTTCGTCATGTTGACAGGAAGATTTAGGTCCATATTTTTCAAGACATGGTTCAATGAAAAACCTGTATTCCAATGGAGGAATGGAAGTGTCTAGAAGAGGTGGCAGTGGTGTTTCTGACTGGGTAGTTTAACAAGATCTAAGCTGGTGAGCAGATCCCTAACGAATGGAGACAAAGTGTAGTGGTGCCCATTTTTAAGCACAAAGGAGATGTGCAGAATTGTAGTAACTATAGAACAATAGAGTTGATGAGCCATACAATGAAACTACGGGAAAGAGTAGTTGAAGCTAGACTCAGAGCAGAAGTGAACATTTGTGAGCAGCAGTATGGTTTAATTCCCCAAAAAAAAGAGTACAACAGATCCAGTGTTTTCTTTAAGAATGCTGATAGAGAAGTACAGAGAAGGTCAGAAGGAATTGCATTGTGTTTTAGCAGATCTGGAGAAAGCGTAAGACAGGGTGCCTAGAGAAGAACTTTGATATAGCATGAGGAAGTCTGGAGTGACGGAAAAGTATGTCAGACCGGTGCAGGACATATATCATGACTTTAAGACATCTGTGAGATGTGCTGTTGGTGTGACGAAGGAATTCAAGGTGGAGGTGGGACTCCATCCGGGGTCAGCTCTGAGGCCCTTGTAATTCGCGATGGAAATGGACAGCCTGACAGATGATGTTACACAGAAATCTTCTTGGACGATGATGTTTGCAGATGATTTTGTGATCTGTAGCGAGAGCAGGGTACAGGTGGAGGAGAAACTAGAGAGGTGGAGGTTTGCCCTGGAAAGGAGAGGAATGAAGATCAGTTGCAGCAAGACGGAATATATGTGTGTGAAGGAGAGGGACCCAAGTACAAGAGTGATGTTACAGGGAGAAGAGATCAAGAAGGTGGAGGATTTTGAGTACTTGGGGTCAACTGTCCAAAGCAATGGAGAGTGTGGAAAAGAGGTGAAGAAGCATCTACAGGCAGGCTGAAACGGCTGGAGACGAATGTCAGGTGTGATGTGTGATAGATGAGTTTCATCTAAGATGAAAGGAAAGGTGTATAAAACTGCGGTGAGACCAGCCATGATGTTTGGACTGGAGATTGCCACTGAAGAAAAGACAGGAAGCAGAGCTAGATGTAGCAGAGATGAAGATGTTGAGGTTTTCTTTGGGAGTGACCAGGTTGAAAAGGATCAGGAATGAGTATATGAAAGGGACAACTAATTTTAGAGGCTTTGGAGAGAACGCAGAGAGGCCAGACTGAGATGTTTGGGACATGTCCAAAGGAGAGAGAGTGACTATATCGGAAGAAGCATGCTGAACCTTAAACTGCCAGGCAGGGGACCGAGAGGAAGACCAAAAAGGGGGTTTATGGATATTGTCAAAGAGGACATGAAGGTAGCTGGTGTGAGAGAAGAGGATGCACAAAACCGGGATAGATGGAGGACATTGATTCGCTGTGGCAATCCCTGAAGTAAAAGCCGCAAACAAAAAAAGAAGCTCAATGTAAAACCTGGCACATTTTTATGCCCGGGATGCCTACTATCCTGAGTTTGCCGCCGACCAATGGGGTTTTCTTTAACGCCCCAAGTTCACCTAACAATGTGGTGACAGAAAGTAGACGAGTGTTGGGAATGGGTCTGATCAGCAACGCCTTCCTGTCATTGTGAGCATGCAACAACAAGATGTCGAGTCCATCATCATTCACAAAGAATCAGTAAAAAATCAGAGACAGCCATAGGCAAAAACAGAGAATCGAGAGACACTCTAAAAAGTGGAAGCTTGCGGCAGAATAGCGCAATAGTCCCGGTCAAAAACAGAATGAAATTGTTCATATAATGTTGTAATGTTGTTAGTATTATTTATTTGTTTCTTTTAAGTGAGTGTTTAAATTAAATAACGATGGCCACAAGGGTTGGGGGGGGGGTGTCTCTCTGAATTTGGATGAGTGAGTTATGGGAGACCTCGGACGTAACTGAATACATTTGTCACTGGCATGTGCAGAGTCTTTAATTTTTATATTTGCCTGCAAACGTTGCTGTGGATAAGGCGATGTTTTGCGGTGAGGGTGGCGATCAGCTATGATCTACAGAGCAGATTAATTTGCAGTGACTTCTTTGCTTTCGTGAAGCCTGCACACCAGGCTGCAATACAGTCTGTTTAAATGCTTTCTGTAGTGGAGCGGTTAAAGGCAACTAGCAGCTTCTCATCAAGGCTGTTTCTCTGCAAAAGTGTCAGAAATTACAGATGATGGCCAGTGTGGTTTTTTTCAGACCTGGCCTTTCTCTGTATAGTTTGCTAGTTTTCCCGTGCCTGCGTGGGAACTCTAGTTTCCTCCCTCATTCCAAAAACATGCATAGCAGGTTAAAAAAATCCGCTAAATCGTATCGGTGTATGTGTGAGTGTGGTTGGTTGTTTGTCTATGTGTGTACTATTGGCAGGCAACCAGTTCAGTGTGTAACCGGCCTACTGCCCAAAGACAGCTGGGATAGGCTTCAGCATGCCTATGACTTCTGTGAGGATGAGAGGATTAGAAAATTGCTGGATGGATGTTCTTACTGGAAGTTGAAGAATCGGATAATGCTTAGTTTACTTTATTATAATATACAAATACAGACAAAACACCACATGCTGAGGAAATGTATATCCATTTGAATTATTATCAATAAGTCATATTACCATCTGTTGAGTTAGAACAATGGAAAATTGTTCTCAAACAACTCTATACTATGGCTAGAACGTGATGGAAACACATCATAAGTACTGTGCTCTGAGACATAATACATGGTAATAATGGAGTTAGTAACTAAATAACTCTTTGGAAAAATAAATTGGTATACACATTTTTTTTAGTACCCAGCAGTGGCCATAGTTAAAAGGGCTTAGTAAACAACTATGTGGCCCGCTATGCTAAGTGTGATGATGGAATACAAGTGAGGTCCGAGTCTGACAACTTGGGAGCTGTTAGCGAAGAAGTGTCTGATCAAGTTTCAGGTGAAGGTAGAAATCCGAATGGGCCAATTTATTCATGAGGATGTCTGGGATGATGGCATTAAACGCTGAGCTATACATATAGTGAAACTCATCGACGACAAAACTGTTCGAAAATACCCGCTGGTATGAAGAAATCTTCAGGCATTCCCTCTTTTGTGCTTCCCCCTCCAACGAAAAGCACTCCTGTTGCGTAAAACAAAATCATTTTCTCCACCATTGCCTCACAATGAGCTACACTACAACGAAAACAAACCGACCACAAAAGTCTCATTCAACCTCAGCCTATAGCGACTCATACTGTTTAGCTCTGAAACGGCAACAGCATGAACCACACTGTATCACTCATGTGCAGTAGTCCAGGAAGTATTTATTATTGTTGGTTTCAGATGCAGCACAAATGTTGCATTGGTAAAATGTCTATAAAAGGATCTTTGTAGACCAAGGATTTAAGAAAAGAAAAGGAAGTACAGTGAAACCTGAGCTTACGAACATAATTGGTTCCCAGAAAGTGTGTGTAAGGTGGAAAGTTCGTCTGCCAAACATTTATTTCCCATAAGAAAACATTAAAATGAGAATAATCCGTTCCCAGGTCCCCATAAAACATAATTTTCTACTAAATAACCCTTAAAACTATATATATATATATATATATATATATATATATATATATATATATATATATATATATATATATATATATATATATATATATATATATATATATATATATATATATATATATATAACATATATAGGCCAATTATATATCATATCATCATATAGGCCAATAACCTGTCTCTCCACAACATGGAAGCTCATGTCAGGCATCATTGCGGCTAAGATAAGTGGACACATGGATCAATACATGAGCAAAGCACAGAAAGGCATTAGTAGAGATACTAGAGGTGCCAAACATCAGCTGCTGGTTGACAGAACAGTCGCTCAAGACTGCAGGTCCCGACATACCAACCTGTGCACAGCCTGTATTGATTACAAGAAAGCATATGACTCGATGCCACACACATGGATCAATGAATGTTTGGAGTTGTATAAGGTCAACAGGACCCTGAGAGCCTTCGTTGCAAACTCGATGAGGATGTGGAAAACCACACTTGAAGCCAATGGCAAGCCACTAACGCAAGTGTCCATCAAATGTGGCATATACCAAGGTGATGCACTCTCCCCACTGCTGTTCTGCATAGGACTGAACCCCCTCAGCCAGATAATCGCCAAGACAGGCTATGGATACCGCCTCAGAAATGGAGCTACGATCAGTCACCTCCTCTACATGGATGACATCAAGCTGTGTGCTAAGAGCGAAAGGGACATAGACTCCCTGATCCACACAACCAGGATCTACAGCAGTGATATCGGAATGTCATTCGGGCTGGAGAAATGTAGTCGGATGGTGACTAAGAGGGGCAAGGTAGTCCACACTGAAGGGGTCTCACTCACTGAAGGAACAATAGCAGACATTGAAAACAGCTACAAGTACCTCGGTATACCACAGGCCAATGGCAACCTCGAATTAGCAACAAGGAAAGCGGCTACGACCAAATACCTCCAGCGGGTGAGGCAAGTCCTCAGAAGCCAGCTCAATGGCAAGAACAAGACCCGGGCAATAAACAGCTATGCCCTGCCAGTGATCAGATACCCTGCAGGAATAATAAGGTGGCCAAAGGAAGAGATTCAGACCACGGATGTTAAGACCCGAAAACTCCTCACCATGCACGGAGGGTTCCATCCCAAGTCCAGCACCCTGAGACTGTACACAAGCCGTAAGGAAGGAGGCCGGGGACTAGTGAGTGTGAGAGCCACTGTCCAGGATGAAACATCCAAGCTCCATGAATACATCAAAGAGAAGGCTCCAACGGATGATGTACTCAGAGAATGTCTCAGTCAATGGGGAACAGAGAATGAGGTGCTGGAAGAGGGACAATCATGGGAGGAAAAGCCCCTACACGGGATGTACCACCGAACCATAGCAGAAGTGGCTGATCTCAAGAAGTCCTATCAGTGGCTAGAGAGGGCTGGCCTAAAGGACAGCACAGAGGCACTCATCCTGGCTGCCCAAGAGCAGGCCCTGAACACCAGAGCCATAGAGGCAGGGATATACCACACCAGACAAGACCCAAGGTGTAGGTTGTGCAAAGAGGCACCTGAGACAATCCAACACGTAACTGTAGGGTGTAAGATGCTGGCAGGGAAAGCCTACATGGAGCGCCATAACCAGGTGGCTGGCATAGTCTACCGAAACATCTGTGCGGAGTATGGACTGGAAACCCCAAGGTCAAAATGGGAAACACCCCCCAAGGTGGTGGAGAATGACCGAGCAAAAATCCTGTGGGACTTCCAGATACAGACTGACAAGATGGTAATGGCCAACCAACCAGATATCGTGATCATAGATAAAGGGGAAAGGAAAGCCGTTGTCGTGGATGTAGCGGTCCCGAGTGATGGGAACATCAGAAAGAAGGAACATGAGAAAATCGAGAAATACCAAGGGCTCAGAGAGGAGCTGGAGAGAGCCTGGAAGGTAAAGGTGACAGTCGTGCCTGTGGTGGTCGGAGCACTTGGGGCAGTGACCCCCAAACTCGACGAGTGGTTGCAACAGATCCCGGGAACAACATCGGATATCTCGGTCCAGAAAAGCGCAGTGCTGGGAACAGCACGGATACTGCGCAGAACCCTCAAGCTTCCTGGCCTCTGGTAGAGGACCCGAGCTGAAATGGGGACAGACACCACCCATGGTGGGTGAGACGAGGATTTTTTTTTTTTTTTATATATACAGTAAAGTCTCGTTATATCGATATCGGATATATCGATAGTCCCGGTTATATCGATACTATTTCTATGAACGCGCGGAGAAAATTACATGCAAACAGGGTCGGATATATCGATAGTCCCGGTTATATCGATATTTTTTCGGACTCCCTTGAGTATCGATATAACGAGACTTTACTGTATATATATACCTTACTTTATGTATAATTAATGTGCTATTTTATTGTATAATAAAGTCGTTTTATTTACCTTTGTGAAGTTGCCGTGCTTGCTCGGCGATAATACCCCTCACACTGTCTCCTGCTCGCTGCTTTTCGTTAATCCAAATCAACCTCTTCTATTGCCTGCGAACATTGCTTAGACAACACGGAAACACCTTTAGCCACACACGCACCCTTAATAGCTTCCTGGTTCGGAAGGATGGTAGCAATGGTCGACTTAGCGTAATGGTACTGGGACGCTAAGTCACACAAACGCATACCTTGTTCGTGTTTTTCAATGATCTCCTTCTGCTCGACCGTAATTTTCTTTTGTGTCTTCTTCGCCTTAACACTAGCCTGTGGTGGGGTCTTTTTCGATCCCATAATAGCAAAAGTACACTCGATAACAAACCACGTCCGCACTCAAAGAAAGGGGGTGAAAACTAGACGGCCAGCCACCGTGGCGCTGTTCGACCATGTGGTTTGGTGTTCTTCCGCTGAAAACTAGTCCGCCAGCTACCGTGGTGCTGTTCGACCGTGTGGTTTGGTTCATCCGCCAAAAAATAGTTAGTCAGCCAAGACTATATGCTCGAGAGTTTAATGTTTGTGAGTCGAAAAGTTCATGATCTGAAGCGTTTGTCAGTGGAGGTATCACTGTCTACTTTTCCCAGCCATTTGTAGCATATTTTGCATCAAAATCGGGGCATTCAAAGTGACGTTCACTAAAGTAGTGCTGCGTTATGGAAAAAAAACACATTTCTCACGACATAGGTCATTTCACATCGTCATAATAACATGGAATTTTCAGTTCTCTACAAAAACACTGTGCTCAACATTTCTCACATTATTTGAAAGTAATATTAAACAGACATGAATACAATGAGCAATGCATCCAGTAAACGAGCGATATAAAGCATAGAAATAGAAGCAAAGTAACCTCTGATATAAGCAGCCCAGTAAAGTTTTTGGGGCTGTCTCCATCATCGAATTATCAGAAAAAAATATCTAAGATTGCCTGTTTTGCGATTGTGTTTTGATGAGGGTTAAAATAAACAATGACCATGCATTTACTGTATGTATTCCAGCATGCACCGCACATGACTTTTTCGATGTGGAAATGGAGACGGCGGCTGCTTACAGTAGTTGCAACACTAGTTGCAGCTCAATATTACTTCACATGTAAGGCACATTGTATTATAAGGCGCAGGGTTATCTTTTGAAGAAAAAGAAGGCTTTTGGGTGGCTCACGATACTCTTGAATTTTATTTTCAAACAACTGCTTCAAACAACAAAGCATATACAGTGATACCTTGGCTTACAAACTTAATTGGTTGTAAGGTGAAAAGTGTGTATCCCAAAAATGTATTTCCCATAGGAAAATATTAATATAGAATAATCCATTCCCAGGTCCCCATAAAACATAAATTTCTACTTTCTAATTTTCTAAGCCTTACAACTACACACAATATATCTTATTTTATGTATAATAAATGTGATATGGTATTATAATTAAATAAATAAACTGTACTGTATAATATGTGTTTCTTTTCTTCTTTTGACTTCAAGACGGCGCCACGAGAGTGGCAGCCTTTCCAGCAGCTCCTGTATTTTGTTTTTCTACTTTCATTCCTTTCATCACTTTGCTGCGGTGAAATGTAAATGTATCCACTGTGAGACTAATAAAGGCAAATCCAATCCAATCCAATCCAATCCAATCCATCCCGCCTTGCACCCCCAATCGGAAGTGTGTGTCAACCGCCTCTCACACACACACACAGAATAACACACACGCACACACACACACACACACACACACACACACACACACACACACACACACACACACACACACACACACACACACACACACACACACACACACACGCACATTGAGTTTTAAGAATCTTTTTTTTACCTGTCTTCCTTTCAGACCAGGCTTTCCAGGAGGACCGGGTGTTCCCTAGAGAGTTAAGTGGTAGATATTGATGACTGTTAACATTATTATCTTTATCAACTGAGCAGAAACCTTCATTCTATTATAATTCCTCAGTAATTTTCACCAAATGTATTTTTTTTGGTAATAAAATTTGTATTGTGAAAAAAAATAATGATAAATCAGGGCAGTTTTGTACACAAGTACCACAAAAGTTACCACAGACGATGGTGCCCCCAACGCACAATGGTTCCCTACACACTGTCCTTTATCAAAGCATCGGGAGGGCTGGCCCTGCCGGAAGCCATGAAGTAATTTACAAAGCTGGTCTTTTTCACCTCCACAAAGACATTTTCACAATTCTCAGTGATCTGAGACATTTAACACACTTCCACCACTTTTTTTCTCATTGTGTTTGTGACGTCACAGAAATCGCAGATAGTGCCAAGAAAGACCCGAATTTTCATTCATTCATTTTCAGATCCACTTTATCCTCACATGTGTCGCAGAGGGGGTACTGGAACATATTCCAGTTGACTTCGGGTTGTAGGCGGGTGGCACCCTGAACCGGTTGCCAGCCAATCGCAGGGCACACAGAAATGAATAATCATTCGCTGTCACACTTACACCTATTTGGAGTTTTCAATCAGCCTGCCATGCATGTTTTTTGGAATGTGGGAAACCGGAGAAATCTCATGCAGGCCCGGGGAGAACATGCAAACTCCACACAGGGAGGTTGGAGTGGGGATTGAATCCATGTACTCTACACTGTGAGGTCAATGTGCTGAATCACTGGCCCGCAAATGGATGGTTACACATATTTATGAGATCACACGGGAATGCCGCAGTCAGGATCAAATCTTGGACCTCTGCAATGTAAATCTAATGCATTCAGCATTCGACCACCAGGCAGATTCTTTTCAGCCCAAATTGTTCGCATGTTGAGAGTACTTTTCTCAACACATAAAACTTGGACTCTAACAAATTCCGGTATGTATGACACCCAAATTTCTCAGGGTGGACATCAGCAGATCGTTGGACCATATAAAACATGAGTACACAGAGAAATAGGGAAAAAATGCAATCGAAAGGGTGATTTAGGGGGAAGGTTCAGAGGGTGGCAAGACATGACTGTAAATGGGACAAATACTTGTATCTTGTTCCAAGATACACTAAATTGTTACAAGAAAAGGACACACTATGTACATGCCGTGTAAAGATGATCATCCACCACCCTAAGGTGAGACTTGGTGCTCTGGTCCCCTTCATTCAAGGCTCTCTACATAACAGAGCTCACAGTCCCGTTGGAAAACTCAGTTGAAGAGGCCTATGAGTGCAAGAAGCTGCGCTACACAGAACTCGCAGTGGATGCGCAACAGCGAGGATGGAAAGCCAAGGTCTATCCCATTGAAGTTGGATGCAGAGGGTTTGTGGCTTCCTCCACCATCAGACTGCTAATAAACCTGGGTATCCATGGACAAGCTCTGCGACACACAGTTAGATCAGTCTCCGAAGCATCAGAAAGAAGCAGCCAGTGGATCTGGATGGGCTCATAGATCAGCAACCTAAGACACCCCCTCCCACCCCCACCAGCTTCTCAACATCTGATTGGGCATGGGACACAAGCGCGGGCGTGATCAACCTGTCTCTGGCCACCATCGATGAGGGTGTCTAGAAACACCCAATGATTGGAGCACTACTGCCGATGATTCCCAAATTCACATCCTTCCCATCCCTGAGGCACAGCTCCCACACCACTCTCAACATCAAGGCTAAACTCATATGAGGACCATTCATATAAAGATGATCCTAAAGGCACTAATCTAAAATAAATATGTACATTGTTGAATGAAAAACCAAGATCTCTAAACTACATCTCTAGTCTATGTATTTAACCAAACAAATAAAACAAGGAATAAAACACATGTGAAGTGCAATAATAAAGAAATTATTGTCACTCACCCTCTCACCCGCTACTCCGGGTGGCCCAGCTATACCAGGAAGTCCAATGAAACCCTGGCATTTTTTGGAAAAAATATGTCAGAAAACATTCAGATAATGAGAAAAATATTCAAAAATTTCATTTCCCAAGAGTGAAAACTACAGCTTTCCATTGGTTGATCTATCTCTCTTTCTATGAATTTGGATTTTCATTATTCATATTCAAACATTGTGTCCCACCAGTCAGTGAAGGATCTATAACAGGCATGGGCAAACTACGGCCCGCGGGCCACATACGGCCCGTTAGGCTTGTCAATCCGGCCCGCCGAATTTGCCCAAATTATAGTACAAACAGTGTCTAAAACTCATGACAAAAAGCTAGCGAACAACAGGGCAGATAACTGAAAAGTTGCCTGCCCCATTTTTCCCAACTTGAAGCAAAATGAGACCAATCCAATTAAGAAACATTGTCACAAAGTATGAAGTTTTTTTTAAATCAAGAATGCACCAACTACAAATGCTACCTTGCTTAATTTACGGCAAATGCGCATGGCTGTAAATTTTGCTACAGTAGTCGATTGTCATTGTGGTGCACAATGCAACGTTTGCATTGATTCCTACGAGCCACTAAGCCTCTTTCATAAGTCTCACGTACACTTTACAGTCACGGTTTAATGTAAATTTACGTTTTGTAGCGTCACATATGTTGTTAGCTTCTTTTGAATCTTTCTTCTAGTTTGAGGTTCTGTGCATCTATTTTGGAAAATGACATGCAATTGCACGACTTTATAACGCTTGCGAAAGTCCGGAAGAAAGAAGCAGGCTTCTGATTGGCTACCGAGCCGAGTATGCAAATTTCAACTGCAGGTAGTCTATGTTTGTTTGCTCGGCGACGGTACACGTGTACTGTTTGCGCGTGAAGGAGAGAGCGTCAGTGAGGAGTTTGTTGAGCGCGCGGTCAGGACAAACCATCTACGATTTGGCGGAATTTAACACAAGTAGGTATTATTGAGCTTGAATATTTCGTTGTGTAATAATATGTTTTGAATGTTGAAAGTGATTCCATTTTTCAATAAATGTTGATTTCTTTGCCCCTTCGATGGAAACTTAAAAACAGACGCAATCTTGATAAATCACAGTGCATGTTATTTTAATCTATTTCCATTTCCTCCTCCAAGTATCTGCGAAATAGTATGCAAACGCCATATTCCTTGAGACAAATTTATTAACTGATCAGGGATATTTTTCACATTTGAAAGACAGTTAATAAATTGGGTTGTAGTGTTTTTACTGTGCTATGAGGTTTGTACATACTACATTTAAAGGACAACCGGCACCATTTTTTGTTTTTGTTTCCCACTGACATCAGAAAAACGTTTTATAGCATCTAAAATACCCAAATCAGGCAGGCTGATATTTTTAGTTAAATGAAGAACACCAATAAAAATGACTTCAAAATGAATCCGGAAATGGTCAGTTTCAGAAGGTCCCACCCTTCTGTTCGTGACGTCACGCCAAGACGTCGTGCCTTGCTCGAGAATCAAAACAATGGCTTCAGATTCGGAGAAGATGTTTTCTTGTTCTTGTTCTTCTGAAGAGGAAAGCATAAATGTTTGCAATTGATTCTAGGAGTCCTCCCATATCAATTCGAGCCGTCAATGACAGCAATGTAGCACCCAGAAAAAGCAGAAGATTGCGCCCAAGCTCCGTTGGAAATGGGCTGATTTGTCAGCTGGGAATTTGTGTCAGCGAATATCAAATAGTTGTCTTGGTGCAACACACAACGATTCACCATGGTGTTATTTATGTGTTTTCCTTCTAATTTCGCCATCAACACAGATCAACATGAAGTTTTCAGACCAAACAAAGTACCCAAATTGCATTATGTGTCGCTTTCTCGGTCAGGGGCGGTCCAAACGTGATGTCACATGGGGATCGTCATCAACTCGAAAACAAGACTTCATATATTCAGCGCAAGTCTTAAAACGTAAACTATAGCTATATGCTGTGGAATCTTTGTAAAATACGCTCAGTCGAAGTCATTTGAAGTGATTTTATAAATTATGGACATAACTTGTTCAGAGTATTTCCGGCCCAAACACTCCCTCCAAATGCTCCTGGCCCGGCCCCTCTGTCAAATTTTAGAACCCAATGCGGCCCGCGAGTCAAAAAGTTTGCCCACCCCTGATCTATAACAAGGTCAAGGTCAGGAGATGAACTTTACTGACTTTGTGGTAATCAAATTTGCACGACTGCGTTACAAAAACCTCCACAAGTTAATGATGATATTAACCATAAAGAGAATAAATAAGGCCTGTGTGGGTTTTCCCCGGGTACCCTGGTTTCCTCACACATTACAAAATCATGCAGGACAGGTTGATCGGACACTACAGTATAAATTGTGCCGAGGTATGAGCGTGAGTGGGGATGGTAGTTTGTCTGTATGTGCCCTGCGATTGTCTGGCAACCAGTTAAGGGTGTGCCCCACTGTCACATGCGGATTGACAGCTGGGGGCGGAGCCGCACTTCCCAGCTTCCACCACCTGCTGTGAATTCCCTCATCAGGTCTCTGTGTATTTATACGGGTCGCGGTCACCTCGCTAGTGCCGGGTTATTGCCTATCGCCTCGTATCCCGCCAGCACCCTGGACTTTCTCTCTTCGGTTCTCATGTTGATCCGGTCTGAGGTTTTTCCCCCACGTCGCATACGTGTTATTTACTTTCGGGAGTGAACCTATTCTGCACTTCCGTGTGCTATTTGCTTTTGGCGTAGTAGGCGGGTCAATTTTCCCCTTCCTCCCTACTCGTCGTGTTTTTAGCATCCTTTCTTTTTGATTATTCCCCTGGTCTTCCTTTGCTCGGACCAGCGCCCTTTGTTGTGTTAATAAATATTCTGCAAGGACTCTGTCTCTGTCGCCATTCCGTTCCGACGAGTCAGTTGCTCTCTGCCTCGTTCGGAACGTGCCACCCACATACTGCCCATAGACAGTTGGTATTGAATCCAGCACGCCCCTTGATCCTTGTCTGGGTGATATAATCAGAAAATGGATGGCTGAATCACCTATTTTTCAGAGACACACACCCAAAAAAAATCAACAATTTCACTGGAGACCAAGTGCTCCACTTCGATAAATCTAATATCTGCACTTCTACATGTGAGTAGAATTATTTTCATTGTAGTAATTTTGCAGTACAAAAAAAGGGGGGGGACACCATACACTGTGTGAGGTTTGTTTTTTTTTTCTTGTCTCAGGGCTTCCAGTAAATGTTGCAAAAACTGAAGTGACAAGAACTGACTCACACAGCTGCCATACAATAAAATACATTTCACACCCTGAGTCTTTGCATTTGCTACAAATTATTGCCAACTCATCTCTTTTCAGCGATTGGGAGGTACATTGCTTTAGTTATCTGTTATGGAATATTTGATGATGTCCGAAACCCTGAACAAGTGCACTGCAGCCTCCAACGTTACAAAAATTATTTCCCTGGAACAGCATTGAAAGTCTGACACTCTGCTAATCCTTTTAGGAAATTAAGTATTAGGTGTTTCTGAAGACAAAATATGAGGACAGAGTAAGACTTACACGAACTCCCTTTGGCCCAGGATTACCTTCTGGGCCAGCGGCGCCCTGCAACAATGGAAGAACACTCAAACAATAATTGGCAAGTCAACTCGATGCAGTCTGAACTGTACAATACTTGGGTATACAGACAAACTATAGTCATGACTGACAGACATAATTTCACCTAAAAAAATACAGTATAAACCCAAGTTTACAGTGTGTAGCGCATTATATGCTTGACTGTTTTATAGTACTAAGGCACTGAAGATTTTACTTCCAAAGCTAATATATACAGTAAATACGTTTGCAGATATCTTTAATTGTTGGGCTCTCTCTGTCGAGTGAGAAAGACACAAAGACAAGGGACAAACAAGATTTTTTGGTATTTTTCACTGCACCTGCCTGCCAGGGTAACCTGCAGACCCAGCTTCTCCAGGAAGTCCTGGTATGCCCTGAAGCAGACAGAACACATACAGAGGAATGTGAATGAATTAACAGTGAACAAGTAGATTAGATGGATGGATAAAGTGTGAGAGGAGAAACAAAGTCAGATCAATGTTGCCAAAGCTGGAATAAAGCAAGCATTGTTCTTTCCAGAGAGGCTCCACTAAAACAACCCCATCCGCTTACTTTTAAGAGCAAGAAAAGAATGGCAAAACCTTTATTTGTTCCACAATGGAGAAATTTGCAATCTAAAGCAGCAAATATTAAATTGGGATTGGGGGTTTTACCAACAAAAACGAAGTATAACATGCACAATACAATGTTTAAGACAAAAAGAACTATACAGACTATGGAATGCAATATAAAGTACAGTGATACCTCTGCTGACAAATGCTTCAACTCACGAACTTTTCACCTCACGAACATTAAATTTGCAAGCATATAGTCTTGGCTGATTAACTAGTTTTTGGCGGACGAACCGAACCACACGGTCAAACAACGCCACGGTAGCTGGCGGACTAGTTTTCAGTGGACAAACACCAGACCACACGGTCGAACAGCGCCACGGTGGCTGGTGGTCTAGTTTTCGTCACGCCCTTTCTTTGAGTGTGGACGTGGTTTCTTATCGAATGTACTTTTGCTATTATGGGACCGAAAAAGACCCCACCACATGCTAGTGTTAAGGCGAAGAAGCCACAAAAGAAAATTACGGTGGAGCAGAAGGAGATCATCGAAAAACACGAACGAAGTGTGCGTTTGTGTGACTTAGCGTCCCAGTACCATTACGCTAAGTCTACCATTGCTACCATCCTTAAGAACAAGGAAGCTATTAAGGGTGCGTATGTGGCTAAGGGTGTTTCAATGTTGTCTAAGCAATGGTGTAAGGCAATAGAAGAGGTTGAAAAAATTCTGTTGATTTGGATTAACGAAAAGCAGCCAGCAGGGGACAGTGTGAGTGAGGGCATTATCGCCGAGTTAGCACGGCAATTTCACTCGCATATCATCAAGAGGCAACTACATCAACGACCATCACAAAGGTAAATAAAACAACTTTATTATATAGTAATGTATTTATTTAATTACAATACACTAGCACATGGCGGCCCGGTAATTGAGTGGTTAGCACAATGGCTTCACAGTGCAGAGGTCGGCGGTTCGCGTCCCGGTCTGGCCTCCCTGTGTGGAGTTTGCATGTTCTACCCGGACCCGCGTGGGTTTTCTCCGGGTCCTCCGGTTTCCCCCCAGACTCCAAAAACATGCATGGCAGGCAGATTGACAACTCCAAATTGTCCCTAGGTGTGAGTGTGAGAGTGACTGGTGTTCGTCTTTGTGTGCCCTGCGATTGGCTGGCAACCAATTCAGGGTGCCCCCCGCCTCGTGCCCGAAGACAGCTGAGATGGGCTCCAGCACCCCCCGCGACCCTAATGAGGAACAAGCTGTACGAAAAATGGATGGATGGACAATAGCACATTAATTCTACATAAAATATGGTATGTTTTGTGTAGTTTAAATCAGAATCAGAATCAGAAAACCTTTAATCGTCCCACAATGGGGAAATATGCAAGGCTTATTTAGTAGAAAATTACGTTTTATGGGGACCTGGGAACGGATTATTCTCATTTTAATGGTTTCTTATGGGAAATAACTGTTCGGAAGACAATTTTTGCCTCACCAATTATGTTCGTGAGCTGAGGTATCACTGTATAAAAATAGAAACTATAGATATAAGCATTTAAGCCATTGCACATAGGCTGCATAAATGTGGATGTGATATTTACATTAAACATATAAATACAGTAGATTTAAATATCGAATATATCTGGGATAAAGCGGTTCGGAAAATGAATTTTAATTTTCCGGTGCTCTTGATTCTCATGAAATAAAGATATAAGCGTACACGCAACTGTACAGAGTCTGCACAATGTGACTGTGTTATTGATATAAAATCTATAATAAATAGATAAGCATATTTGCAACTGCACAAAAACTGCAAAAGGTAACTGTGCTATTTACAATAGTGAGCTGCGATTACATTCGTTAACTACCCCTGTTTTGGCTAAACTGGAGATGACATAAAGTATTTAGTCCTAATTCAATCTACATTTTAACTCATTCACTGCCAGACGATGTGCAAATATGTGTCCAGTCCAGTGCCAGAGTTTTTGTCATTTTCACCCAAATTGCAGGAAAGACAGAATTTTGAGATTTACATAACAATTCAATGTAAGAAACATTAGTGTAAGAAACGTGAGACTCTCTTCTCTCATCAGAAAAAAATACTTCATTTGTAAGTTATCTGGGTCTCGAGTTACATGAACTTGAAGTAGGGGCAGCTGTACAAAAGGCAAATGCTGTCCCCTTGTGGGAGGAAAAAACATTGCCAGATGTCTGAACGGAACTTTATCCGCACCCCGTCGCGAGAAAAACCAAAACCCAACAAATTCGGAAATGCTGCTTCATGTCATGCTTTTCAATACCCGAATAAATTCTGAAATAACAGTGAATGAGTTCATCAGTAAATGATTCAAAGACTCTTACATAATTTTAACTTCGAGATTTAGTCTGACTTGATAATTTAATGAAGTAACTTTTTTATTAGATGTTAGTGTGTACAGGAATATATTGTCTATCTTGAATAAATGAATAAATGAAATAAATGAATTAATACATGAATACTTACTTGCTCTCCAGGCAACCCAGGTGGCCCCGAATAACCTTTTGGACCCTTGGGAAAGGAATAACGCTTTCAGTGTATATTTTTCATAACATTAAGAGAGGTATATGCTATCAACCATGTAGTATAGAAATGCAAAATAATTTGTGCCATATATGAGCTGCATAAAGTGGAATGTCTAAATGTGTAAAATATGGGCATCAGTTTAGCCTTTTGGATTGGATTGGATTGGATTGGATTGGATTGGATATGCCTTTATTAGTCTCACAGTGGAGAAATTTACATTTCACAGCAGCAAAGTGATGAAAGGAATGAAAGTAGAAAAACAAAATACATGAGCTGCTGGAAAGGCAGCCACTCTCGCGGCGCCGTCTTGAAGTCAAAATAACAACAAAAAAACTAAATAACAAATAATATGACAGCATAGAGACAATATGATAAGACAAAGACACAGAGAGACATTCATTCTTCAGGACTTGCTGTACCCTCTTTGTGATGACATGAAGCAGTTCTAGATGAAAGAGGAGAGGATCAAAGCTTCTTTCCACCAGTGGATCAGGGACACCATGGTGGAATGTGCACATCGACTACAAGCTAAATGTTGATGTTTGTGACCAAACATTCAGCATTACTGGACTATGCAACTAGCTAGCTAGGTATTTAGTAGCTAGCTAGCTTTCTATCTATTTGAGTTACTTCCGGGCTGAGTGAACGCTGGCGCGTGTGGCTGCCGCTGCTCACCTACAGAAAAACTTATCCTGTGACTGTCAAGTGTCCTTGAGAGCTTTGAAGGGCGCTTAAAATAAAATGCATTATTATAATTTGCTATCTATCCAGCTAGCTCGCCATCCATTTGCCAGACAGCTAGTTAGCTGGCTATCTATTAGCTATCGATTAGCTATCTATCCAGCTAGCTAGCTATCTATTAGCCAGATAGCTAGTAAGCTGGCTATCTATTAGCTATCTAGCTAGCTGGCTTTATATTAGCTATCATTCTGTGTCATCACAAAGAGGGTACAGCAAGTCCTGAAGAATGAATGTCTCTCTGTGTCTTTGTTTTGTCATATTGTCTCTATGCTGTCATATTATTTGTTATTTAGTTTTTTTTTGTTCTTTTGACTTCAAGACGGCGCCGCGAGAGTGGCTGCCTTTCCAGCAGCTCGTGTATTTCGTTTTTCTACTTTCATTCCCTTCATCACTTTGCTGCTGTGAAATGTAAATTTCTCCACTGTGAGACTAATAAAGGCATATCCAATCCAATCCAATCCAATCTATTAGCTATCTAGCTAGCTTTCTATCTATTTGAGTTACTTCGGGGTTGAGTGAATGCTGGCGTGTGTGACTGCCACTGCTCACCAACAGAAAAACTTATCCTGTGACTGTAACGTGTCCTTGAGAGCTTTGAAAGGCATTTCAAATAAATGTATTATTATTATTATTATTATTATTATTATATCATATATGAAAAGTCCAGTTTATTATATCTAATTTGAGTTGAGCCATGCATTTTTTTGAGTCTTGTGTGCATCATCAACATTGGTGCCATGAATAATCAAGTAGAGGAATACACCGTAGTCCACTGTGCATCCCAAAGGCAAAGACAATAATGGCAGACTGAACTTGGTCTTGAATTGCAACCACATTGACCCTCCCGCAGGCATAGGAAGCTATGGAAGACTGCTTGCAATTGACTCTTTCACCCTGAGCAGAGTGGGAGCCTTTCCTCATTCAGATGAACTTTGACCTTGATCTCAGTGCACATCAGGTTTTACAGGCAGCATTGTGTTGATCTCAAAGACTGACACCGGTAATATTGGGCTTTATGGCAGCGCATGCAAAATCAGGAGTCTCAAAAAAGCATGTTAATTTACTTCATTTTATCAATGAAGATGTTGCCAAACAATTTCACACCATATTTTCCTTTTTTAATCCATTGCATTTAAGAAAGCATAAAATCTTACCTGCAAACCTGGAAATCCATTAGAACCGAGAAGACCTGTTGGACCTTTGTTGCCCTTTTGGAACAGATAGACAACAATAAGATGTTTCAAAAATATTGCAATACGGGCGCATTGTAAATGGCAGTTAATATGCAGAGCAAAGTAAAAGTGCCTCAATGAATATGAAAGATGAATCTTCTTCATTGTGTACCGTAATTGAAATATATTGTAGCTATCCTATGACATAGGACAGTATTAATTTTCCCCAAAAACTATTGGGCATGAAAGTAAGAATGTAATTGTGGCTAAAAATATACTTGCAAATATGCTTATACCGTGTATCTATGTTTTATATTTTATATCTGGGATATCTAGAGGTTAACACATGAACCTCACAGTGCAGAGTTTGTGGGTTCAATCCTCACTCCCTCTGTGTAGAATTTGCATGTTCTCCCAAACGAGATGGTTTTTTTCTGCGTACTCCGGTTTTCTCCCACATTCCCAAAACATGCATGGCAGGTGTGGGTGTCAGTGTGAGCGCAAATGGTTGTTCATTTCCGTGTGCCCTGGGATTGGCTGCCAACCAATTCAGGTTGGATGCCAATTGAGGTTTTCACTTATCTTATCCCAATCTATTGGAAGTTCTGGAAAGTTACTTTAGTTGTTTAATTAAATTGAGGCGTACAGCTGTGTTGCATTGGATAATATCTCTTGCAAAAGAATGAAGCACGACATGGCATAAAGAGAGCATGAGGGAAAAAGCAAGAGGGCGTTCAAAAAGAAGAGAATGAGAAACTATGCGCAGATTCCTCACCTTTTCTCCTTTTGAAGCTTGACCCGGGGACAGTCCTGGGTCTCCCTTTGCACCCTAGGTTGACAAGGTCTGAGGTTAAGGGCACGGTCATCAATCTAAATCTGTTTCATCAGCCACTGACAGGAAGCTAATCTGTTTTTTACAAATCACAGACGGCAAGCCCACTAAGCTAATCCAATGCAAAGAAATTAGTTTGATAATTTTTCCCAAAACTGTTATTTGAACTCTTCATAAATGTAAATTTCTCCACTGTGAGACTAATAAAGGCATATCCATATCCATTCCAATCCAATCCATGATGGAGCTTACCGATAATAAATTCAGCCTCAGGGCCACATAAAGGACAACCGACACCTCCGGACAAGTTGTGTCCATAATTTGTAAAATCACTTCAAATAACTTCTACTGAGCGCATTTTACAAGGATTCCACCGCATATAGCTATATATTACGTTTTAAGACTCGCGCTGAATATTCAGGAAGTCTTGTTTTTGAGTTGATGACGATGCCTGATGTCACGTCACGTCTGGAACGCCCCTGACCGAGAAAGTGACACACAATGCATTTTGGGTACTTTGTTTAGTCTGAAAACATCGTGTTGATCCATGTTGATGGCGAAATTAGAAGGCAAACTACATGAATAACGCATTGGTGAATCGTTGTGTGTCGCAGCCAATTGAGTGGAGGAGAATGTGTAAGTTTACACACATTCCCAGCGGAAAAATCAACCCATTTTCAACGGAGCTTGTGTGTCATCTTGTGCATTTTCTGGGACGCTACATTGGAGTCCACACGGCTCGTGATTGATACGGAAGGACTTCTTTAATCGATTGCAAACATTTATGCGTTCCTCTTTTTTCCTGTTTAGATTCTGGAGCAAGGCAATTTGTGAGTAATAGTGACGTCACGAACAAGGCACACAAAACACACTTTTGAGTTGTAATAGCCTCATGCTGTGGGTTGTCAGAATAGAAAGAGCATACACATGCAGCAATCTAGATTTACAGAATTCCTGCTTCCTAAAATAGATCCCTCCTCCATTATTTTTCAATTTTCATAAAATTTTAAAAAAGCACCAGGAAGAAACTGAGTGGTGCCAAAGAGCCACAAGTGGCTCATGAGCCGCGTCTTGCCGACCCGGCACTTGAAGGACAGAACAAAAATGTTTTTGAATTGGGCGATTGTTATCATTCCATGTTAAGAAATTGCTGTTGTGGAAAAAAATCCTGCTTTGAATGGTCAAAATTATGATGAATTTGAAAAGGTTTCTTCAGCCGTCATCTGTACTTCTTTGAATGTGTCAGACGTTTCGCTTCTTATCCAAGTGGCTTCATCAGCGAACTAAAGTATTTTGCTGGTAGTTTTGGCCCTATATATATCTCTACTGTACAGACGTGGCGGTGCCAGACTCTGCTATAATTGGTCCCTACTCTCAGATCGGGGGGAGCAGACGACTACTCCCTGCAGCTACACTGATTACTTCTATAGAAGACGCAGCCTCTTGGATAAGAAGCGAAACGTCCAACACATTCAAAGAAGTACAGATGATGGCTGAAGAAACCTTTTCATCGATGGACCACTCCTGTACGACTGAGAGTTTACACAGACGTATGATGAATTTGTATCATTCCTTGGTCGACGCTCATTCTGCTCAGATTTGTGCAAACCATGTTTGACATCTCAGATTACATTTGCCCAAATAACTTTGTCCCGTCTTATGTTTTTGAGTGTTCAATTTGGTTTGAACAGTCCATGAAGCAGTTTGATAAATAATGTTTGCACACCATCAAAACATTTCAGATTGTTCAGTGTTAAGCTTCAGGGACCACATGTCAACTGGATATATTTTCCTGCTTAGAGGTAGAGTCATAATCCCACACTCCAAACATAGACAGGGAGTTTTAGATAGGAGAATGAATCACAGAAACTAGATTAACAGTTCCAGTTGTGAACAGTTGTATTTGAGTGCAAGCGCAAGATAGTTAAACAATGTTGTGTGGAAAAATATGGTTGCAAGAACATTTCATTGCAAGGCCACCAATGTCAGGCAAGAACAACAACAAAAATGTTAAGAAGGTGATTTTGAACAATGACAACTTTCATGAACCTGGTATCAGATCACTCAGTGGCGCATTGCCATTTGCACGGTGAATGACTGGTAATTCAGCAGGGTTATGCTGTAGTTCACAGGTGTCCAACTCAAGGCCCAGGGGTCAAATCTGGCCCGCCACAGCATTTTATTCAGCCCTTAAAAACAAATCAAACCTGTGAAATTCCATTATGCTTGCTAAAGTCCAAACCAAATTTTGAAATTGTCCCATGTAAACTACAATAACAGTGATTATTTTTTACTTCAAATGTGAAAAGTTGTTATTCATTAATTTGGCTATTGTGAATACTTTCTTTCAGAAGAGACAGGAACATAGGGTGACCTATAAGAGTGGAGGCAGAAGTACACAGGTAGACTACATTTTGTGTCAACGGCGCCATCTAAAGTAAATCAGTGACTGCAAAGTAGTTGTTGGTGAGAGTGTAGCCAGACAGCATCGGTTAGTGGTGTGTAGGATGACGCTGGCAGTGAGGAAGATGAAGAACCCAAAGGCTGAAGTGAGGACAAAATGGTGGAAGTTGAAAAAGGAAGAGTGTTGCATGACATTTAGGAAGGAGGTAAGACAAGTACTGGGTGGGCAAGAGGTCCTTCCAGATGACTGGCAAACTACAACGAACATAATCAGAGACACAGGTCGGAAAGTACTTGGTGTATCGAGTGGAAAAAAGGTAGATAAGGAGACTTGGTAGTGGAATGGGGAGGTGCAGGAGTGTATACAGAGAAAGAAGTTAGCAAAGAAGAAGTGGGACACTGAGAGGACGGACGAGAGTAGACAGCAGTACAAGGAGATGCAGCGCACGGTTAAAGTAAAGGTGGCAAAGGCCAAACAAGAGGCTTATGATGACTTGTATGCTCGGCTGGACAGCAAGGAAGGTGAGACTGATCTTTACAGGCTGGCGAGACAGAGAAACAAAGATGGTAAGGACCTGCAGCAGGTTCGGGTGATTAAGGATAGATATGGCAATGTATTAACAGGGGCCAATTATGTGATGGTAAGATGGAAAGAGTACTTTGAAGAATTGATGAATGAGGAAAATGAGGAGGCACAAAGAGTAGAAGACGTGACTGTTGTGGACCAAGACGTAGCAAGCATTAGCAAGGATGACGTGAGGAGGGCGCTGAAGAGGATGAAGGGGGGAAAGGCACTCGGGCCTGATGATTTACCAATCGAGGTATGGAAGTGTCTTGGAGAGGTGGCGGTGGTGTTCCTGACTGGGTTATTCAACAAGTTCTTAGATGGTGAACAGGTGCCTAAAGAATGGAGACAAAGTGTACTCGTGCCCATTTTTAAGAACAAAGGAGATGTGCAGAGTAAAGAGTAAAGGGAAAGAGTAGTTGAAGCTAGACTAAGAGCAGAAGTGAACATTTGTGAGCAGCAGTATGGCTTCATGCCAAAAAAGAGTATGACAGATGCAGTGGTTGCTCCAAGAATACTGATAGAGAAGGACAGAGAAGGCCAGAAGGAATTGCATTGTGTCTTTGTAGATCTGGAGAAAGCGTATGACAGGGTGCCCAGAGAAGAGCTGTGGCATTGCATGAGGAAGTTTGGAGTGACGGATAAGTATGTCAGAGCGGTGCAAGACATGTATCATGACTGTAAGACAGTTGTGAGGTGTGCTGTCGGTGTAACTGAGGAATTCAAGGTGGAGGTGGGACTCCACCAGGGGTCAGCTCTGAGCGCCTTCTTATTTGCTATGGTGATGGACAGGCTGACAGACGATGTTAGACAACAATCTCCTTGGACCATGATGTTTGCAGATGACATTGTGATCTGTAGCGAGAACAGGGAACAGGGAGCGGACAAACTAGATATCTGGATATATGCCCTGGAAAGAGAGGAATGAAGATCAGTCACAGCAAGACGGAATATATGTGTGTGAATGAGAGGGATCCAAGTTCAAGAGTGATGCTACAGGGAGAAGAGATAAAGAAGGTGGAGGATTTTAAGTAATTGGGGTCAACTGTCCAGAGCAATGGAGAGTGTGGAAAAGAGGTGAAGAAGCGTGTCCAGGCAGGCTGGAGGGGCTGGAGAAAAATGTCAGATGTGATGTGTGAGAGGAGGGTTTCAGCTAGGATAAAAGGAAAAGTGTATAAAACAGTGGTGACACCAGCCATGATGTTTGGACTGGAGACAGTGCCACTGAAGAAATGACAGGAAGCAGAGCTGGAGGTAGCAGAGCTGAAGATGTTGAGATTTTGGGAGTGACCAGGTTGGATAGGATCAGGAATGAGTACATTAGAGGGACAACTCAAATTAGAGGCTTTGGAAAGAAAGTCAGAGAGGCCAGACTGAGATGGTTTGGACATGTCCAGAGGAGAGAGAGTGACTATATCGGGAGAAGGAGGCTGAGCCTTGAACTCCCAGGCAGGAGACCGAGAGGAAGACCGAAGAGGAGGTTTATGGATGTGGTCAAAGAAGACATGAAGGTAGCTGGTGTGAGAGAAGAGGATGCACAAAACCGGGATAGATGGAGGACATTGATTCGCTGTGGTGACCCCTGAGGCCAAAAGCCAAAAGGAAAAGAAGAAGAGGAAGTTATTCATTAATTAGTTGTCCCCAAATTCATAATGCCCCTGAGAGGAAATCATAATGTGGCCCGCGGCAAAACAAGTTTGACACCCTTGCTGTTGTATCTTCTTAGAACCCGGAACAGAATAAGTTGGAAATGGATCAAATGAAGGAAAAAAATGAGCTGCAACAGTACAATGAGGGAAATTATGTAGATCTCAAATGAGCCAATCACCAAAACCTGACCACATTTGTGCTGGGTTGCATTTACATCTATTTTATGAGCAAGTTCGACAAGAAACATCTCCAATTGAATGTCCCTGATGTACCTGTGTACATTATTTGCTTGTTATGATATCATTTAGTGAATACCTTAAGTGGCTACTTTTTAAATTATGGTGATATTTATTTGATAAGGAGGGCACCGGTTCTAATATCCGCCCCTGCATGGTTAAATTCTGGCTCCAGCCTTTCTGTGTGGGCTTTGCATATTCTCCCCGTCCCTGCATGGGTCCACCGGGTTTGCTCCCGCATCTCAAAAACATTGCTGGCAGGTTATTGGAACACTGTAAATTGTCCCTAGTTGTGAGGGTGAGCGCAAAGGGTTATTCTCGTCTGTGTGTGCTCTGCATTAGGCTCGCAACTATTTCAGGGCAAATGGCCGAAGACACCTGGGATAGGCTTCAGCATGCCCACGACCATTGTGTGGATAAGCAGATAAGACAATGGAAAAATGAATGGATGGATGCTTTTAATAACTTCATTATGTTTCAAGTACAATTAACACCTTTAAATACATGTATTTTTTTCATATGCTGTCAAACAAAAATGACATCAAGTCCTTAAAGGCTGGATAATGACCAAGCTTGTCTTTGACTTAAGATCATGATACTATATTGCATTATTATTATTATTATTATTGTGGGTGGATTGAATTGTTGGTGCTAAATATGACGTATGTACTATCAGAAAGACATTTGAGCAGTCAAAGATGGCCGCTTACCTTGGGGCCTGGTGGTCCTGCTGGCCCAGGCTTTCCAGGTGGACCATTGGGACCCTGAAACAGTCAGAATGAGAACATGGAACGCACTGTTAAGTTTATTCATTATTCATTGATGACAGCGTATTGAAGATTACTAATAAACAGTAATGTATTCCAGCTGTTAGAAAAATCACAATTTGGCATATTTTTGGAAACATCATGTCACCAAATATCAATATCCTGATTCCATTCTTACAAATGATACACAGACACAGACACACACACACACACACACACACACACACACACACACACACACACACACACACACACACACACGCAAATGTGTGTGTTGGTATGCACGAACACTGAAATATGAATATTGCACTCCAGTTCACTGTATGAATCTACTGTCTAGATATTATATTAACACTAGATTAATTATGTTATATTATTATATTGACACTAGATTCATGCATTTTAGTAAAATAATTCAAAATCAAGTCATCCCCCCAAAATGACTGTTGGCCAACTTCAAAATAAAAGCTTGGCAGGTATTATGATCATTTTATCTATTTCTCGACTCTCTTGAATGACCTGCCAGTGAACATTCAGCAGGCCCCCTTGCTGCCCATCTTTAAAACCCGCCTCAAAACTCACTTGTACTCTTTGGCATTTGACTCAGCATGATTCAGACTTGATCTTAGTTTTTCTCCCTGGTGCTTTCGACTATCTTTGTGACTGCTTTATTTCCTGTATATGACAATTGTGTATGTTAAGCGGATCAACATGTATTGTATTGAAATTCAAACTGTCCTGTCATTGATTTTTTTCATCAACCAGGAATAGTGGGCTCCAAACTATCAACTTTTTTTCACTATGGGAATTTTATATTGAAAATATCACTGTGAGAAGGGTGGGGGAAGAGGCATTATATTAAACGGGTCTCTGACTGCAATCCAAGTTCCAGGAAAATATTTGGATGACTGTGATACAATCCGTAATCGTGCAAGTGCTTTGTTACAGCTTCAGCTGTTGTTAAGGTGTTATATAAATCAATATGTATGGACATATATATTATATATTTTGAGGTTGATACTTGCAGCACATTCAATATCATATCATATAAACAATCGTGGTGGCTGGCTCGACTAGGCTAGATCTAGCGCAGGTGTTAAAGTCAAGGCCCGCGGGCCAAATCCGGCCCGCCACATCATTTTTTTCGGCCCGCGAAAGCAAATCAAACTTGTTAAATTCCATGATGATTGCTAAAATCTGAGCCAAAATTTCATATTTTTGGATGTCAACCAAAATAAAAGTCATTATTCTTGACTTCAGATTTGAAAACGAGTTATTCATTAATTTGTTGTGTGCTCTATATGTAATATTTGAAGGGATTTAAACATTCTAATGGGTTCCCCAAATTCATAACGGCCCTCGAGAGAAAACCATAACTATAATGTGGCCCGCGGCAAAAAAATGACTTTGACACCCCTGCTCTAGCACTAACGACCATCAAGACAGTGGCCTAACGTGGTATGGGGTATAAAAAGTATGAATAAAATCCAATATATTTCACCAACTGTGGCACATGATGTGCATCACCGTAATTTGTTAGCACTCAGCAGTCTGTAATTGCATCTTGTGATCAAAACTGTTGCGCTCAATCTATTATCGTCATCATTAATCTCACTGTTTATTCCATGTATAATTCACCGAGGGCACAGGCAAAAAATGGGAACCTGCATAGCCATGAGAAGAATTTATAACAGTATGTGTGAGCTACGGTAGTTAATAGGCTGCTCAAGTGTGCCGCATGCCTCTGCGTCAGGAAGTTGCTTATCATCGCATGCGTGTGTATGTGCGTGCTCCTACGCGATAATGCGTCAATCGCGGCAGGTTGGTTGATCAAACTGTAGATCTTTGGTCAAAAAAAATTGGGCACCCCTGGTCTACAGTATCCTTGTTCAACTCGAAATTCTGACCACATCAATTCTTGGTACACCATAAAAATCCTAACCAAAATTTCATATTTTTGGAAGTAAACCACAATAACAGTCATTATTCTTGACTTCAGATTTGAAAACTAGTTATTCATTAATTTGCTGTGCGCTCTATATTTAATATGTGGAGGGGATTAAACATTCTAATGGCTTCCCCAAATTCATAACGGCCGGAAGAGGAAGCCATAACTATAATGTGGCCCGCGGCAAAAAAATGACTTTGACACCTCTGTTCTATACCCTCTTTGTTACACATATATACATAATAATAATAATAATAATAATAATAATAATAATAATAATAATAGTAGTAATAATAATAATAATAATAATAATAATAATAATACATTTAAGCGCCTTGCAAAGCTCTCAAGGACAATTTACAGTCACAGACAAACATAGGTACTACAATAAATAAAATAGAATCACAAATAGAACCCAATAAATAAAATACAATTATAAATAGAAACAAGAGAAAGAGCTACACAGAAAATGCAAATTTAAATGAGCGGGGTTTGAGATGGGATTTGAAGGTGGGGAGAGAATCGATGTTACGGAAGTTGGGAGGAAGTGAGTTTCAGAGTTTGGGGGCAGAGCAGCTGAAAGCTCTGTCCCCCATCGTGCTGAGACAGGCAGGCGGGCACACATAGATGGAGGGAGGAAGAGGTATGAGGGGGGAGGTTATGGATAGCTTTAAATGTATAAAGAATAATTTTAAAGTTGATTCTATATTTGACCGGGAGCCAGTGGAGTTCGTGGAGCACGAAGGTGATGTGGTAAAAGGATGAAGCAGTTCTAGATTAAAGAGGCCAGGATCAAAGTGTCCTTTTCACCAGTGGATGAGGGACATCATTTATTTTGTCTCAAAGAACTTTTAAACATGTTCAAAATTTGATCGTGACAAGAAAATCAGTTTGCAAACATTAATAGTGTTTAGGAATGTCTGGGGACTGTCTTTGCAACTGTTTACAATGAGCAATTAACTATACCCAAGAATAAACATCTGCTACGTGGACATACACTTGGAAACATTTGCCACTCAGTGAGATACCACCGTCTTCCGGCATTTCATTCCTTTAACTTCAGGTATGCAAGAAATAAAATATGCCGCACATGCACAGACACACACACGCATACACACATAATCACAGTCATACACTATAAATATGCCACATTCCTGTAACCCTGCTGCTTACAAGCCAAGCTTGCTCTCCACTCGAGTCAAAGACCTACGAGAGTTTTGAAAGACGCTTAGAAATCAGAATCAGAATCAGAATCAGAATACCTTTATTCGTCCCGCAATGGGAAAATTTGCAGTCCACAGCAGCAATTGAAGAGGGATGGGGTTGGGGTGGGAGTGAACGGATAGAAAACAAGATATTCTAAGCATAACAAAATAAAAATGTCAACTGTATACTGTGCAAATGTAGATGTGCAAAAACCGTTCTATAAACAAGACTGTACATAGTGCAGAATCAAATCAAATGGATGATTATTATATTATTATTAAGAAACATCTTATTTTTTTCTGGGTTAAGAACCAGCTTCAGCCAGTGTGCATGTTCTCCCTGGGCCCACGTGGGTTTTCTCCGGGTCCTCCGGTTTCCTCCCACATTCAAAAAATGACATCGGACAGCATTAAATTTCAAAAAAAAACTTTGGGGCATGAAAGTAAGAATGTAATTGTGCCTACAAATATACTTACAAATATGCTTATATCTATGGTTTATATTTTATATTTTATATCTGGGATATCCAGAGGTTAACACATCAACCTCACAGTGCAGAGGTTGTGGGTTCAATCCCCACTCCCCCTGTGTGGAATTTGCATGTTCTCCCGAACGAGATGTGTTTTCTCCGGGTCCTCTGGTTTCCTCCCACATTCCAAAAACATGCATGGAAGGCTGATTCATCACTCCAAATTGTCCATAGGTGTGACTGTGAGTGTGGATGATTTTTGTCTTTGTGTGCCCTGCAATTGGCTGGCAACCAATTCAGGGTGTCCCCCACCTAGTGCCCAAAGATGGCTGGGATAGATAGGCTCCAGCACCCCCATTACCCTAATTAGGAATCATCGGTATGGATAATGGAAGGATGGATGATTTAGGACAGCTGTGGTGCAAACATTGTTATTCACTTATCATTTCAGTAACATGCACTTTAACTTGCATTTCAACTTAACAAGGTTTTGGACAAATCACAACAAAGTCAAATATTGCTGTTTTTAGCCAGGATGGTAAATAATTTCAGGAAACAGCAACCCATTTAATGTCAAAAAGGAAACCACAACAAAACTACACAATGACCACAGTTAAGAGCAAAAGCGTTGTTGGGAACTGCCTGAGCATCACCTTCAAAGTAATCTTGTTTGTTTCCATGACGAATGCCCCCGCCATTCTGGGACAGTTCAAAGGCTTTGATAACGGTTCCAGACCGAATAAGTCTGACGCATGATGCTGAGCCAGCAGCGGCAAAACCACAGACTGACCACACATTGCCCTCAACTTCCGACCACATAATAACTCCAAGATTCACTCTGTCTCAGCTTCATGGCTCAGAGGATTTCCATGTGTTCTCTTTGTTCTCCAACCTTTCACAAGTCGACATGTTTCACTTTTGACCAGCTGCCCTCTAATCGATCATTGTAAAAAGGCAGCAGAGTGGGGTATTATCTGGTGCCTTTGCAATGTAACCGTGATCGTCCTCGACATAGTATGATGTCATGAAGAAAAACGTATGGTTTACAGCTGGTGCTGGCTGATGCACAAACATGACACAAAAGTGAAACCTCCATTCCATTTGCTACACACTCAAAGACTGTATTGCTTCACCAATTACACTATACAATGATACCTTGGCTTACGAACTTAATCGGTTCCCAGACAGAGTGTGTAAGGCGAAAAGTGTGGATCCCAAAAATTAATTTCCCATAGGAAACCATTAAAATAAGAATAATCCGTTCGCAGATCCCCATAAAACATGAGTTTCTACTTTCTAATTTTCTAAGCCTTAAAACTACACAAAATATACCTTATTTTATGTGTAATAAATGTGATATGGTATTATAATTAAATAAATAAACTGTACAGTATAATAAAGTCATTTTATTTACCTTTGTGATAGTCGTTGAGGCCGGTTTTCTCAGCATTAAACACTTGATGAGGAAAGCAACCTTCTTCTTTCACCATCTTCAATAATGATCCCTTGTAGGTGCTTTCTCTGTGATAATTTTATCTCTATATGTATATATACATATTTTATCTCTATATCTATTTTTAAGTTGCTCATATATTGTGTTCTGTTTAGCTGGGATTATAGCTTTTTGCGTGAAGTGTACAGATGGCTTGTGCGGGTTGTTTGTGGAGCCTGATTGATGGGATATTTTAACCTTGCAGTCTACACTCTGCCTTTGATCTATCAAAGTTGAAACTTTCTCACTGTCTCTTTAATGTTTAAACCACCCCCCTCACTGCTGCGTTCTTGACCTATCACGTGGCTTTAACCGAAGACTGGGGGGCGGGGAATAGAGGACAAAAAAGTCGTCAGCCATTTTCTTTTTGGAGAACGGCTTCACTCTCTATCTGTAACCCCGCCCGCCCTCACTCTTACGTTCTTGACCAATCACGTGGCTTTAACCGAAGACTGGGGGTGGGGAATAGAGAACAAAAACAGTTGGCTGTCATTTTGTTGTTAGAACAACGGGCTTGTTCGCGAACGACGTATCACTCTTTGAGGCAGCTCAGTGTCTACTATCTTAGCGTTTCTCTGACGTGCTCGCCCTGCAGGTGCTGGGAGCCGCACCCTTAACTCCTTGCCAGGTTCTTGTGTCAGTTGTACGCAGAGGAGACTTTTTCCTGGTGATAAGACCATGTTTATTAGTGCCTCACAACTCATTAAGTTCATGAATCCAGGTTGGAAAAGATGTCAGGAAGAAGAAGAAATGAAAGCAAGTGATCCCATGGCGATAATTGGGGAGATATGCATTAACAGCAACATCACTGTAAATGAACAAGTCGCATGTGCATCTCCTATCTGCCATTAATGTCATGAGAATATGTGATCGGTGATGGAACAAAGCTATCACACACACATTGTCTGTTCAAACAACACAAAAACATGTTAAAATAGCATGTGCAAATTAAAACAATGTAAAATATTGGATATATTAGCATATTTGACAATAAAGCTGACTTTGACTTTGGCTTTGATTATTCAGTAAAGTAACAAACTCATTAAATAGTGT
Organism: Hippocampus bargibanti; assembly: GCF_051943395.1. Taxonomy (NCBI): domain Eukaryota; kingdom Metazoa; phylum Chordata; class Actinopteri; order Syngnathiformes; family Syngnathidae; genus Hippocampus; species Hippocampus bargibanti. The sequence continues at coordinate 10,771,551 of NC_142740.1, forward strand.
GTAAATTTAAATATACATCGTATTATTGCACTGTGTAATTGAATATATTGTCTCTAATTATTCCATTTTTTTTGCATGACACCTGCTGTATGTTACTGCTCACCTGCGTCTTGGGCATATACAAACGCCAGTAATTTCAGGTACAGTAGTCAATGAATGTATAATGTTGTTACTTATGTGTTAGATATGAGGCAGTTTGAATTGAGGGTTAAATTCAAACTAAGCACAATCTTTTTTTATTTTGTTGGGGGGTGGTGGTGAGATAAAGAGAGATGAAGATAGAATTAAACAAGAACAAAAAGCAATTATTGTTTAATCTCTTTATGCAGCCTTCTGTATCTCGCTTTGACATGCAGCACTATGGTTAAATTTATCAAACATTACTCACCCTCGATCCTCTTGCTCCCTGAGGACCAGGTAAACCAGGGGGGCCAGGAGGACCCTAGAGAATTGATGGGGGGGGGGGGGATTGAGAGAGATTGAGAGAGAGAGAGAGAGAGAGAGAGAGAGAGAGAGAGAGAGAGAGAGAGAGAGAGAGAGAGAGAGAGAGAGTAAGAGTAAGAATATGTTAATGAAATGACAAGCAATAACATGCTATCCGCTGCCCCAGAATCCAAGGTGAAAATGTAGACATTTATGTGAGAGCTGTCAGGTTCAAAGCCTGTGTTAACCAAACCCCATTTTGTGACACTCTCAGCAGTTGGGGTTTAAATTATATTTTTCAGAAGACACTTTTACGATCAGACTTAGAAATGTTTCAAGCTTCACTAAAACCAGTTTTTTGCTTTCATCATCTTAGGGCCAGTGACAAACACCGATATGATTGTGACTTATAATCACATGAATGTGACAAGCCAGTTCAAGACCATCAGTTCAAGACACCAACAATTCATACACATAATTATTATTAATATCCATCCATCTATCCATTTATCTTCACAAGGGACATGCTGAAGCCTATCCAAGCCATCTTTGGGCTGTAGGCGGGGACCCTCTGAATAGGCTGACAGTCAACCGCATGACACATTAACCAACTTCCATTTTTGCTCACCCTCACACCGAGGGACAATAAAGAGTTTTCAATCAGCCTGCCGCATTTGTGTTTGTAATCATTTAATTAAGAATACTGAAATGGACGTGAGTTTCTGAAATCAGTTTATTAAAAACGGTGAATGGAATTAGCCTCTGCACGTTCTCTCCCTCTCTTCCCTGAACTCATTTTTTCCAAAAACATTCGGTTAAAATAAAACATTAAAGTATATACAAATACTCTATTCAGCTTCACTGTGTTAATAGAGCACTTGAAAACAACCACTGCCGAACACAAAGCACTGTAGATGGAGTAAGTGAAGCACCACAACAGTCAAAGTAAAATCAAGTCATGGTCATGAATGGCGTGGTATCCATTGTCCCAGCTCTTGTTTTCAGTATTGTTCTCTTAAAGGACAACCGACACCTCCGGACAAGTTGTGTCCATAATTTGTAAAATCACTTCAAATGAATTCTACTGAGCGCATTTTCGAAGATTCCACCGCATATAGCTATATTTTACGTTTTGTTGATGACGATCCCCTAAGTGATGTCACGGAGGGAACGCCAGTGACCGAGAAAGTGACACAAAATGCATTTTGGGTACTTTTTTTCTTCTGAAAACATTGTGTTGATGGCAAAATTAGATTTTCCCAGCGGACAAATCAGCCCATTTACAACGTAGCTTGTGCGCAATCTTGTGCATTTTCCGGGCGCTACATTGGAGTCCAGAAAGCATCTTCTCCTAACTCAAATCTGAACTCTCTGAACCCATTGTTTTGATTCTGGAGCAAGGCATTTTGTGGTGGAGTATCGTGGCGTGACGTCACAAACAAGGGGTACTTTCTGAATCTCGCCATTTCCAAGTGCATTTTGTCGCAGTTTTGGGACACTTTAAGTCATTTTTATTGGTGTTTTGCATTTGACTAAAAATATCAGCCTGCGTGTTTTTAGATGCTATAAAACGTTTTTTTCTGATGTCTGTTAGGAAACAAAAAAAATGGTGTCGGTTGTCCCTTCATGTTTTTTATTGATCTGAATGAAGTTTGTATGTTCTCACTGTGGCTCTTCAGTGTTTTTAAGGTTTTTCAGTATTTTCTGGCCACAACATTCATCAAAGGGGAGACTGTGCTTGGCAGTTGCACCTTTTCGGCAGCACACTGTATATTGATTAGGAGGAATGTCTGTGCCATTTGACTGTCATTGCTGGACAACTCTGGGGTGCTTGTTACTGTGCCTGCAACAGACATAATTACCGCAGCCCCGCTTTGTTCAGTGGAGAGGTCAGTGCTGTTGGATGGTCTGCGGCTGGATGGATACATAACTTGAGGACCCGACGATGAGAAGAACGGAGCGTCACCGCAGAGCACCGATGTGTATGTAGAACTGGGAGTTGTGGCTTGGAATTGAAGCAGATTACGTGAGACAATCTTTTTGTTTTTCGGCAGCACACTGTATATTGTCTTTTTTTCGGTCAGGGGCGTTCCTTTAGTGACGTCACGTACGGACTCGTCACCAACTCAAAAACAAGACTTCCTGAATATTAGTCTTAAAATGTAAAATATAGCTATATGCGGTGGAATCTTATTAAAATAATTTGAAGCCATTTTAGAAATTATGGGCACAACTTGTCCGGAGACGTCGGTTGTCCTTTAAAACCTCCAATGTGTCTGTGTGAAGCACATTAAGCAGCCATTCTCAAGCGAGCTCAGCCGGAAAAAGGAGCGGAATACAAAATCTAATTTACTGCATCTCTGTCCGATGTTCGAATTTATTCCGTGCCATTATGAGGCAACATTGAGGGGAGATGTCTCAACGAAAAAGAGGCACAAAATGGCGACCTCCTGTGGCCACCTCCGTTTCCACAGGCTGATAAATTCCTTATATGGAGCTTGGATGCCCTCTTCTGGCGGCTTTTGGGTGCAACACGAGATCCCCAGACGAAACAAGTACAGCAAAATACATTGACATGATGGAAGGACCGCAATGCGTCTTTTTTCAGTCAGGGGCGTTCCTTTCGTGACGTCACGTACGGACTCGTCACCAACTCAAAAACAAGACTTCCTGAATATTCAGCGCGAGTCTTAAAAAGTAAAATATAGCTATATGCGGTGCAATCTTGCTTTAAGTGGGATTAAAATACGCTCAGTAGAGGTCATTTGAAGACATTTTACAAATTATGGACACAACTTGTTCGGAGACGTCGGTTGTCCTTTAAGAAACTCACATTACATTATCCCAATGTAAATGTAGTTCGAAATGTCTCTTTCCGGTTCAAAATGTGAAAAAGTGTTGAGAGATGTTGAAAGTCCACATTCAAGAATATTATGATGCTACTCTTGAAGTCATAAAATTTCTATGTGATGATATTCTGAAACTTGTGGTAATACAATTTGAATCTCTCTCATACACACTTAAAGCATGAGGTGCATTGAGTAAACTTTTATTACTCACCGGAAGACCCAGTTCTCCTTTGGGGCCACGTAAGTTTGCATCATAGTCATACAGGAGGTCTGCCTCTTCATACTCATAATCATATGCGTCCGGGGTCCTATCATCATAGTCACCAACCAGTTGATGTTGCTCAAAGGAATGTGCATTATTTTCATGATGCAAATTGATCCCACTGGCGATTGGATGAATCTCCAGGTGCTGCAGAGCTTCTTGAGGTTTCAAATCTGAGTCTTCGGGGTTGGTCACAAGTCCTCCTTTTAAATGACTATGCCTCACTGGGAGAATCTGGACTGGAGAGGCATCAGTGGGATTATTCTCTGAACTGTTGTCATCTTGATCAGACTCCCCTTGGAGTCTCGCTCCATTGGTCAGTATGTTTTGGGATGTGGTGACAGTTTCGGTGAAATCCAAGGCTGGTTGCCCACTGTGAGCAGCTGAATTTGCTCCATCAGTCTGAACTGAGGATATAGTAGACTTTGCAAATGCAAAAAAATGCCTCTGGTCTTCCAGATGTCCTTCTGGTATAGGGCTTGAAGTTGAATACAATTTAAATACACCGTCAGAGGCCACTATTCCCTTGGATTTTATTAGCATGTGATGAATGTTTGCTGTTCCAAGAGACGACATCGTTACAGTATCGGAAAAGCTGTTTTTTGCCTCGATAGCCAAAGCACGCTGTGTCCAAAATGATCGGTATGTGTCGGCCAGCCGGCACTGTTTCCTAAGGTAGTTGCAATAGTGTGCAGCAGCTTCAGCTGCAGGATATATATCAAATTGACAGACTTGACCATTGAATGATTCAGCTTTGGGGTTCATCCTGCCCAAAGTGAATAGAGCTCCAGAACTCCCAAGTGTCTGAGACTTCCCCAGGATTTGCTGCTGCTGGTGTACTGCTCCACAATCTGAATAAAATGAAACTGAGCGTGCTCGAACACCAACAGAAAAAGGAAATTGATGCCCATCGTGCCAATTGTAAGTAAAGTAGATGGCTGTCTTCTCTCCTATGAAGACGACGACTTTGCGCGGAAGCAGCTGAATGCCAAAGTGCACTCTATCCCTGCTATCTTTGACACTGAAAATAAAAGCATTGTTTGCTCGCCAGGAGCTGACACTTAAAACCACAGAAAACTCCTCACCAAACTCTGGAGGAAAAAGACTGCTTGCGGGAACCTCATAAAGTGAGTTTGGTTCTAGTATCACCCCATGTCCAGAAAATGAGAAATTTATATTTGAAGGAACTGTGGTATGAGTGGTTGAGGGTTTGGCAGTCCTTTCGTAAGGAATGTTTGTTGTTTTCTGAACTGTTAGCCCAAGTTGATTGAGGACATCCACTCCTGAAAAAAACAAACAACCAAAAGAGAAAATATTAGAATCTAGCCAACTTGCTTTGTTTTTATTGTTCCTAGTAAAACATACATGAAAAACATTACTCCCTTGGCAATATTAAATAGTGGACTGTACCGGAATGGAAATCAACTTTGGTTGAGGTCGTTCCTCACTTTTCTAATATCTGCTGGATACTGTATACTTCAGCAGCACAAGTATTTTTTTCATGTTAAATGAGGTACTCAAAAAATCGTATTCTGCTTTTTATTTTGTATTGATTTAAGTTCATTTCAGTACGCAGATCTATATGTGGGCTAAAGTTAGTCTGACCGTATAACCGTCTGATGCCAAGCCAAAGGGAAGATCGAGAGTGAGAGAAAGAGACAGAGAAAGAGCAAGAGAGAGAGAGAGAGAGAGAGAGAGAGAGAGAGAGAGAGAGAGAGAGAGAGAGAGAGAGAGAGAGAGAGAGAGAGAGAATTATCTTACATTACAAGACTGTAGGTGGATAAATATCGAATACCATATTTTCTGGTGTATAAGATGCACCTCAAAGCCTTCATTTTCTTAAAAAGAAGACCTTGCACCATATACACAGGTGCAACTATTATGTTGAGGAATATTGAACCACAATAGGTCTCGCAACTACTGTCAGCAGCCACAGACTCCATTTCCCCCTGTCAAAGAAGTAGTGCGCGGTCCATGCTGAGATTTCTAAAACGTAAACGAAACCTCTTCTGTAGCACCTTATAATGTGGTGTGCCTTATATTTGGAAAACTTTTTTAAACATGTCATTCATTGAAGGTGTGCTTTATAGTCCGGTGTGCCTTATATATGAGAAAAGTTTGAAAATACACCATTCATTGGGGAAGCGCTTTATAGTCTGGTGTGCCTTATAAGCAGGGAAATTTGGTAATAATTTCGCCTTTCTTGAGATGAGGTCACTGTGAACATTTGCAACAGGAATAGCACTATGTTTAACCAGACTTCCATGGCCAAACCTTTCACACAAGTAAACGTATACAGTATATGTATATGGAGTTTTGCTTAGTTGCCTGGATTTTTAAAAGACTAGCTCCTGGTTTAAAATGATGTCATTAAAGATGTGCAAATGAGGTCATTTGGGCACAGAGTGGGAAGAATATTCCCATCCATTTGCACTGAAAAACAAACACAAGATTATCTTAAAACTGAAACTGAAACCATTCATCACACTTAATACGTTATCTTTGACTTACAACATTTCTTATGGTAAATCAAATGAATGATTTGTGGTTGTTTGTCCAAAGTTTAAATTGTGTTTGTTTGTACATCAAATGTTGCATATTAAAACTTTTACATTTAATTTAAGTTAACATTGTGGCAGCATGGTAATCGAGTGGTTATCATGCCGGCTTCACAGTGCAGAGGTCGCAAGTTCACGTCCCGCTCTGTATGGAATTTGCATGTTCTCCCCGGGCCGCATGGGTTTTCTCCGGGTCCTCCGGTTTCCTCCCACCTTGCAAAAACATGCATGATAGGCTGATTGAACACTCTACCCTGTAAATTGTCCCGAGGTGTGAGAGCGAATGGTTGTTCGTCTGCAATTGGCTGGCAACCAATTCAGGGTTGGATGTTAACATTGGATTTAAACCCAAAACCGCTTAGAAATGGAGACACAGCAGCCATGCACCGTACCTTAATTGTGGCTTGTATGAATTGAAAGCTTCATAGTTCAGAGATGTGGCCTTCCCATGTGAACTTCACGTGTTCCTGATACCTGCAGAGGTTATTTTCCCGGTATTGTACTTTGAATTCTTTTTGTATTCCAATAATGGACATGCTAAACTAACTGAATTGTCTTGAGGGGCAAATATATATACAGTAAAGTCTCGTTATATCGATATTCAAGGGAGTCCGAAAAAATATCGATATAACCGGGACTATCGATATATCCGACCTTGTTTGCATGTAATTTTCTCCGTGCGTGCATAGAAATAGTATCGATATAACCGGGACTATCGATATATCCGATATCGATATAACGAGACTTTACTGTATATATATAAGAAATCTGTATTTACAGGAATATTATTTTTTAAAATAGTGTGATGCAAAAATCTAAATAAAAAATGTTTTACATCAAGCAAGTTAAAATGAAAGTGTTATTTAGCTGAAGTAAAAAAGCCAATTGAATGATTACATTTTTTTTCAGTGTACGTGCCTCAAATGGCAAAAACAAACCCCTCAATTCCGGCCAGAATTCAGTGCGTTCTTGATTGGTCCTTCTGCAAACCCTTGACAAACCAACCAATAAACATTCATCCATCCATTTTCTGATCCACTTTTTCCTCACAAGGGTCATGGAGGGTGCTGTAGCCTATCCCAGTCATCTCCTTGAGTAGGAGGCGAAGACACCCTGAACTGGTAGCCAGCCAATTGCAGGACACACAGAGACAGACAACCATCCACACTTACACTCATAGCTCAGGACAATTTGGAATCAGAATCAGAATCAGAAAACCTTTATTCGTCCCACAATGGGTAAATTTGCAGTCCACAGCAGCAATTTGAAAGGGGATTGGGTGTGGGGGGCGGGGGTGAAAGGATAGAAAACAAGATATTCTAAGCATGGCAAAATAAAAATGTTAACTGTACACTGTAAATGTGCAAAACCGTTTCATAAAAACTGTACATAGTGCAAGTATCAAGTATTCGAAGTACTTAATCATACGGTATATGAAATATGGGAGGAAACCGGAGTACGTGGAGAAAACCCATGCAGGCCTGGGGAAAACATGCATCTCCCACACAGGAAAGCCGCAGCCAGAATCGAAAGAACAACCTATGCACTGACACCAAACAATAAACACTTCAATCAAAATCGCTCAGGGGATGGGGTGCAGTGGGTGGGTGTTACTTCTGATAAATGGGAAAGTGGGTGAGCTTGACACATTGCAATTCTATGTGTCAGAGGTGATTTTACGTGGTACCCTGACCGAGGTGTCCACGTGCACGTGCAAGAAGGGCAAACTCAGGTTGAGGCACAGTACATAACTAAATAGATCAAATTTTGACCGCTTGAACTTGTGTGCACATGTTTGCTGGTGGGAGTGCATGTTCCGATGGTGAGATCTCAGGGTCAGTCTGAGGTATTTTCATTGCTAATACAGACACGGAGCTTCCCTGTATTTGGCATGACATCTTTTTTAAATGGATATGTGTTGCCTGGTCCAACACTAAGCCTTATTGAGGAGTCAGGCCACAATAAGTCACTTTGTGCTGTGCCTGTCAGAATTGACATTGGCCCATGACATACAATAATCATGAATTTCAATAATGACGTATCCACCTAATGCTGACGGCTCTTTTGGAATCATTATGTGAGCAACTTTTGGTAAGAGACTTACAGTAAGAATTGTGCTATTTGTTTTACAATGGGTTTCGTTTCGTGGAGCGGTTTATTTGGACTTTTTTTTCACCCCTTTTTCTAAGCAATCATAAAGCCCCATTACATTCTCGTTTTGAGAAAATTCTCTGAATATGCATGTTAAATAAAGCCCAATATGCCTTTGGATGTTAAAGGACCAATGATTGAAGCAGTTACAGGAGTAAAAAAAATCTATTGGATACAAAATAAAACACAAACATGCAAACTGAATATTGATTACTCTCAAAAACACATTTGGCAACATAAGTCACCCACTGTTACTCGATAACCATGAGAAATATGGGATCACATGGATCACTGGGAACTGGTTAAATTATGGTTTAACGGTGTAAATACAATAAGTAAAAATAGGTGTACAATTATATGATAAATGTCATGATCTGGTTGGCGACCAACGCGGGGCGCTGTCGGCCCCGCCTACACCTGCACAGGTGCTGGTCGTCCCGATCAGATTGGCGACCAGCGGGTAGCGACGTCAGCCCTGCCGGCAGCCTCGCAGGTGCTGGTCGTTATAATCAATAACACTTAAAAGGACACCTGGCACGATCATCCGGTGCCGATTCATTGTTTGTTTGCTGCTTGGTTGCAGCATGCATTGTGTACGTGTTTGTTTAACCTTGGCGGACTTTTACACTTGGTTTTCTGTTGCTACTTTGTATTTTTTCCATTCAGATCATTTTGATGTTTTACATTTTGTTCCTGCTGACCTTTATTTTAATACAATTTGTCAAACAACCTCCTGCTCCCTCCTGCCTGCTTTTTGGGATCCGAACCCGCCATCACCACCTCGCAAACCGTGACAATAAAGTTGCTTGTGTTGTCCCTCAGGTGTCAGTAATGGTTTCCCACCTGGTTAATGACCCATTTATTTTTGTTTGCAGCTAACAAATATATTTTACAGTAGTAACAATTATAACAAACACGTGAGAACAGAAAATATGGAACTCAATCATATTAAAATGTGGATGGATGAAAAATTCAACATTAATTTAAAAAGCAGAAGTACTCATGTTTGATCATTGTTAAAGTAATGCAACGTGGTTCCAAAGAGACAAGATTAAATTCATCCCAGAACCAGAATGAAGGGGTTCCCAGTTTTACATTGAATGCACAAGTGCCTTTCAAGGAAAACAGGACCAAACATATTTTCAAAAATTGCAAAACTACACAAATTGGTACAGTTCCAATGCATTTCAAGGGAAGTATTTACATTAACAATGGGCACATTTTTCTGGCTCAGATTATAGTGAAACTATTACATTGGCTTCTGTCGTGAAAACTTTCAATGTATTTTCTTCTATACCTAAATGCACATTCTGTTCTTAAGAAACATTTTTACCGTTACGAGATGAGGTCAACATCTACTCTAGATTTCCTTTTCATCACTGTTGATTTATTGGAATGCTTTCCAATTGTGTTCCTATTTTGTGTGTATTTGAACATGAGGTTTAACATATTCAGGGCCACTGAAAAAAATAGGTAACAGCGAGAGAAGTGCACTTTAAGGAGCAAGAGATGGGCGACTTTATAGGCAACACACATGGAGAGGTTATTGAGTCGGCTTTTATGTGCATTCTAAGGCAGTGAGTGCAAGAGCAGGCATGTTGAGGAAAGAACAGAGGAAAATGATCTCTTAGCCTCTGCCCTCGAGTCACCTAATGATCAAGATGAAAAGATTGTGACGGTGCAATAAAGCCGACATATGAGGGTTCTAAATGAACACTCACTAACATGCAAAAGAGACAGACTACATACTGAACTGGTCATGAGCCATTCCTCCATTCGTCAATGAACAAGCATTCACATAAAGGGAACCGATGCCAACGTACAGGTACAGTAAAGTCCCGTTATATCGATATTCAAGGGAGTCCGAAAAAATATCGATATAACAGGGACTATCGATATATCCGACCCTGTTTGCATGTAATTTTCTCCGTGCGTGCATAGAAATAGTATCGATATAACCGGGACTATCGATATATCCGATATCGATATAACGAGACTTTACTGTATATGAGTCAAACACAACACCATCAATGACACAGTGGGTCTACTTCAATGCAATTAGGATGATAATGTGGTCTGGGTGATCATCCATCAATCCATCCATTCATTTTCTGATCTATTTTATCCTCACAAGGTTCACAGAGCAAGTTGGAGCCTATCCCTAGCTGTCTTCCAGCACAATAAAAGTCATTATTATTGACTTCAGATTTGAAAACGAGTTATTCCTTAATTTGCTGTGTGCTCTATATTGGATTGGATTGGATTGGATATGCCTTTATTAGTCTCACAGTGGAGAAATTTACATTTCACAGCAGCAAAGTGATGAGTGTATGTAATATTTGAAGGGATTTAAACATTCTAATGGGTTCCCCAAATTCATAACGGCCCTCGAGAGGAAACCATAACTACAATGTGGCCCGCGGCTAAAATGACTTTGATACCCCTGCTCGACATCATCTCAAATTTCCCATCCATCCATTTTCCGTACCGCTTATTCCTCATTCGGGTCACGGGGGGTGCTGGAGCCAATCCCAGCCATCTTCGGGCACGAGGCGGGGGACACCCTGAATCGTTTGCCAGCCAATCACAGGGCATACAAAGACAAACACCAGTCACTCTCACACTCACACCTAGGGACAATTTGTAGTGTTCAATCTGCCTGCCATGCATGTTTTTGGAGGAGGAAACCGGAGGACCCGGAGAATACCCCTGCGGGCCCGAGGTGAACATCCAAACTACACACAGAGAGGCAACAGTGGGACGCGAACTAGCGACCTCTGCACTGTGAAGCCGGCGTGCTAACCACTCGACTACTGGGTTGCCCCATCATAAAATTTGAGCATTATGTATTACTCAAAGGTGAGTGAGTCACTAATGTTAGTCAATGAAAAATGTAATTCTGATGTTGTCTTCTGTGGTTGCTAACAATGGATTATAAGAAGACTATCAAATGTATTTTAAATGCTACATACTTTGAGCTAAGTACTCGTCTTCTCCAGAGAATGCTGCAGAGCATACTGACAGGAGCAGGAGAAAGTTCCACCTGAGGGGACATAGAAATACATATCAGACAAGTATATTTCTATTACAGTGAAACATTTATTGTAATTGTTGTTGTTTTTTGTTTTTTACTTGTCATGTTTGTAAATCAGTAGCAAATCTTAAATCTTACCCTTTGTAAATGAAGCAAGTCCAAATTATTGTGGCAAAAATAAAGCATGTCAATCCCACATTAAATTACAGACAAGAATACACAAAATCGTCACAAGGGGGAAGCCAGTCATAATTCAAGTTACAAAATCTGATGTTTATGCATAGTGTGTTCATTCATCCACCCATCCATTCATTCATTCATCTTCCTGCCCACTTTATCCTAACAAGGGTTGGGGGTATGCGGGAGGCAAATCCCAGCTGTCTTTAGGCAGTAGGTGAGGGAAAACCTAAAACGGTTGCCAGCCGTTGCCAGGGAGAGCTTACAAACTCTATACAAGAAGGGCAGGTTCTAGAATTGAAGAGCAAACTTTTGCACTGAGGCTGACGTGCTCACCAGTCGATCACAGTGCCGCCCGATCAACTTTCTATTATGTCTGTGTAAGCTCTCAGTCGTACAGGAGTGGTCCATCGATGAAAAGGTTTCTTCAGCCGTCATCTGTACTTCTTTGAAGGTGTCAGACGTTTTGCTTCTTATCCAAGAAATTACGTCAGCAAACTAAAGTCTTACTGGTAGTTTAGGCCCTATATGTATATCCCTACTATCCAAACATGGCGGTGCCGGACTCTGCTATGATAGGTCTCCTCCCTATGAGAGGACTTCTCCCTGCAGCTCCACTGATTGTTCTATTGTACTATTGGCCTGACTAACGACTGGCCTGATTGCCCCACTTCCATCGGTATCATCTCATCAGTATTTTCTACTCCGATTTTGCCTAAGCAGGCTGTTGTACGAATGATCCAAATTGAACCTCACCCCACCAAATCGGTTAAAAGAAGGATTTAGCTGTTTTATAAAATCACTTCTTTTACTCCCCTTTCAAACCATCTATGTTCTTTTGCTAAGATTTTAACCTCATTGTCGTCAAATGAGTGGTTGCTAGCTTTGAGGTGCATATGTACTGCCGATTGAGGCCCACGACTATTATCCCTGCGATGTTGATAAAGTCTTTTTTGAGACGTCTGTGTAAGCGCTCAGTCGTACAGGAGTGGTCCATCGATGAAAAGGTTTCTTCAGCCGTCATCTGTACTTCTTTGAAGGTGTTGAACGTTTCGCTTCTTATCCAAGAAAATTCGTCAGCAAACTAAAGTCTTACTGGTAGTTTAGGCCCTATATATATATCCCTACTGTCCAGACATGGCGGTGCCGGACTCTGATATGATAGGTCCCTGCTCTCAGGTTGGGGGGAGCAGAGGACTACTCCCTGCAGATGCTCCACTGATAGTTCCTGTCGTTCTGACTAACGACTGGCCTGATTGCCCCACTACGACCGGTATCACCTCATAAGTATTACTAATCCTATGTTGCCTAAGCAGGCTATTGTATGAACGTTCCAAATTGAACCTCACCCCACCAAACCGGTTTAATGAAGGATTTAGTTGTTTTATGAAAATCACTTCTTTTACTCCCCTTTCAAACCATCTATGTTCTTTCGCTAAGATTTTAACCTCATTGTCGTCAAATGAGTGGTTGTTAGCTTTTAGGTGCATATGTACTGCCGATTGAGGCCCACGACTATTATCCCTGCGATGTTGATAAAGTCTTTTTTGAGACGTCTGTGTAAGCGCTCAGTCGTACAGGAGTGGTCCATCGATGAAAAGGTTTCTTCAGCCGTCATCTGTACTTCTTTGAAGGTGTTGAACGTTTCGCTTCTTATCCAAGAAAATTCGTCAGCAAACTAAAGTCTTACTGGTAGTTTAGGCCCTATATATATATCCCTACTGTCCAGACATGGCGGTGCCGGACTCTGATATGATAGGTCCCTGCTCTCAGGTTGGGGGGAGCAGAGGACTACTCCCTGCAGATGCTCCACTGATAGTTCCTGTCGTTCTGACTAACGACTGGCCTGATTGCCCCACTACGACCGGTATCACCTCATAAGTATTACTAATCCTATGTTGCCTAAGCAGGCTATTGTATGAACGTTCCAAATTGAACCTCACCCCACCAAACCGGTTTAATGAAGGATTTAGTTGTTTTATGAAAATCACTTCTTTTACTCCCCTTTCAAACCATCTATGTTCTTTCGCTAAGATTTTAACCTCATTGTCGTCAAATGAGTGGTTGCTAGCTTTTAGGTGCATATGTACTGCCGATTGAGGCCCACGACTATTATCCCTGCGATGTTGATAAAGTCTTTTTTGAGACGTCTGTGTAAGCGCTCAGTCGTACAGGAGTGGTCCATCGATGAAAAGGTTTCTTCAGCCGTCATCTGTACTTCTTTGAAGGTGTTGAACGTTTCGCTTCTTATCCAAGAAAATTCGTCAGCAAACTAAAGTCTTACTGGTAGTTTAGGCCCTATATATATATCCCTACTGTCCAGACATGGCGGTGCCGGACTCTGATATGATAGGTCCCTGCTCTCAGGTTGGGGGGAGCAGAGGACTACTCCCTGCAGATGCTCCACTGATAGTTCCTGTCGTTCTGACTAACGACTGGCCTGATTGCCCCACTACGACCGGTATCACCTCATAAGTATTACTAATCCTATGTTGCCTAAGCAGGCTATTGTATGAACGTTCCAAATTGAACCTCACCCCACCAAACCGGTTTAATGAAGGATTTAGTTGTTTTATGAAAATCACTTCTTTTACTCCCCTTTCAAACCATCTATGTTCTTTCGCTAAGATTTTAACCTCATTGTCGTCAAATGAGTGGTTGCTAGCTTTTAGGTGCATATGTACTGCCGATTGAGGCCCACTAGTATTATCCCTGCGATGTTAATAAAGTCTTTTTTTTTTGAGAATTTGTTGAGTCTCCCCAATGTACTGCTCTTTACAATTTTCATTCTTACAATGTATTGAATAAACTACATTACTTTGTTTTTCATTTGGCAGCCTATCTTTTGGATGCACTTATTTTTGCCTTAAAGTGTTTATCGGTTTGAAATAAGTAGGAATTTTGTGTTGCCAAAGGACTCTGTAGTTTTTTACAAACTCCTGCAATGTAAGGTACTGCTACTCCTCTCCTTTTTGTATCTTCAGATTTGTTGGTTTCATTCCCTATTCTTTCTTTCTGATATTTGTTAAATGACCACTGAGGGTACCCACTGAAGGCCAACTTTCTATTATGGCACTGAAGTTCAGCACAATGTAGGCTGAGGGCGAGAGAAACAAGCTTGTCAAACACGACACCCTGTTAAGTGACACACAACAGGTCACCTCCTTTACACAATATCATCTTATGTTGGATTGACAATAAGTGTGACTCTTCCACAATTCTGTTACAAGCATTCACTGGCCAAACCGCGAGGTCCACAGTATCACACCATTAGAAAGTCTTTTCATTTTGAGCATTTGGTGACTCAAACTCTCAATCAGAATTGCACTTATTGGCCAAGTATGTAAAATACACAAGGAATTTTCTTTCCCAGTTACAACCCATCCATACAAATCTAAACAAAACAATTTCAATTCCACACATTCAACAAGACACTTCTTTTTTGTTTTCCATCCCAGATGAATTCAAAGAACATCTGATAATTCTTGCAAACATTTTGTGGTGGCGATGGTCATAATATCAGTGTCTGTAATAGTGTCTGCCCGGACGCCCGAGGCGTGCAACTTTTCCATCGGGCGTACGACCTACAAAACGTCTCCGCCCTGGTGGCCGACAACTTCTTCAAGAAAAAAATAATAATAATAAGATTTTTTTTTCAAATCAAACATTTGCTTTATTTAATAAGGCAAATGGTTGAACGAAGATTTAAAAATCTGAATAAATTATTTGGAAATTTCTGGATATCGGTTCGTTTGGCAATTTGCATACTCGGCACGGCAGCCAATCAGAAGCTTCCATCTTTTCCGAGCGTTATGCGGTCGTGCATTTGTGTATCGTTTTCCAAAGTAGATGCACAGAACATCAGCCCCAGAAGAAAGATTCAAAAAAAGCTAACACAATTTATGACGCTACAAAACATAAATGTACATTATCTCGTCACTACAAAGTGTACTTGAGAGTTTTGAAATGCGCTTAGAAATTGAATTCACATTAGAAGCAGCGTGGAAAGAAGAATTCACGTGGCTTGTCGCAGACGACGCAACGCAAACATTGCATTTTGGAAAATGAGTGTATGGACAAAAAACTAACTGGAACAAAATCATCAGCAAGGCATATTTACCATCAATTAAGCAAGGGAGCATTTGTGGTAGGTACATCCTTAATAAAAACAATCCTTCATACTTTGCAACAATGGTTCTTTGTGATTAGTCGTCTTATTATGTTTCAAGTTGTGAAAAATGGGGCAGGCAACTTTATGGCCGCGCAGGCAACTTTTCAGAGTTGTCTGCCCTGGTGTCCGCTAACTTTTTGTCATGAGTTTCAGACACTGATAATATGTCGGTGTCGGGTCATTGTGTTTGTTTCACCCTGTCATGTTTGTTTCATCTTGTGGTATTTTACTCATGGTTTTGTTTGGTGTGACAACACCCGACAAAGGTGGAAAGATTTTGGTATAATCAAGGAACTGAGAAAAGATATATATATTCATTTTCTTGGTAATGCTTTTCCCTTTTGGAATTGGTTTTGTCATTCAAAATTCACCGCCTGACTATGTACAAATAAGGGTCCACACCAGTGAACAGGTTTGTTATTTTCACTCAAATTTCAGGACACACAGAATATTGAGTTTTAGAATACATAAACATTCAATGCAGTGTAATAAACCTTAGAATGTCTTCTCGCATCACAAAAAAGGAGGAGCAGGATGTATTTGACAAATTGTATTCAGCAGGAACGAAATCTAAAACATCAAAGTCATCTGAACCGAAAAGTACAAAGTATCAAACAAAACCATGAGTAAAATATCACAAGATTAAACAAACATGACAGGGTGAAACAGACACAATGAACCAACACCGAATGGTCGTGCCAGGTGTGCTTTTAACTGCCACTGATTAAAACGACGGATACCTGTGCAGCTGCAGGTGGGGCCGACAGCGCTATCCATTGGTCGCCAACCAGAACGTGACAGGTTTTTGTCATGTTCAGATTTCGGCAGCAGGTGGCGGGTTTGTGCTTACCAGCCTGTATCGCACCTGGTGCCAATCTCATAATTATTCACTGGGGTATTTAAGGAATGTCATTCTGTCATTTGTTTGCCGGTGAATTATTCTGCCTTGCCACTGCTTGTGCCTAAGGTTTGATATTTCACGATCTTGTTCTTGTCATAGTTGTTCTAGTACAGGGGTGTCAAAGTCATTTTTTGCTGCGGGCCACATTGTAGTTACAGTTTCCTCTCGGGGCCGTTATCAATAACTAGTTTTCAAATTTGAAGTAAAAAATAATGACTGTTATTGTGGTTTACATGGGACAATTTGAAATTATGGTCCGGACTTTAGCAAACATCATGGAATTTCACAGGTTTGATTTGCTTTCGCGAGCCGAATAAAATCATGTGGTGGGCCCGATTTGGCCCCTGGGCCTTGACTTTGACACCAGTGTTCTAGTAGCTCTCAGTCCGTTGTTGTTTATGAGTCCAATTCCGAGTGTTCTTTTTTCTGTGCATTCGCGTATTGGGTACGTCTAATTTCGTTTGCTTGTTTTTTTCTCCTTTCCTTGGGGCAAGTGCTTTGTGTTCTGGCGTAGTTTGTATTTCCTGGTCCTTATTTGACCAGCGGTTTGAGTTTTGCCGGTGCGTTTACCGGTGCGTCACCAGATTAAAACTTTTTATACAGTATGCCTGCCTTCGTCTGCTATTTTTGCGATCCAACTACTTACTTCGTAGCGTTTGTACAAAAGGTTAATGCTGCCCCGTGGTGAGAGGGAAAAACATTGCCAGAGGCCTGACCGAAGCTTGAACAACCCCAACCCCCCTACCCGCTGGAAAAAAAACAAAATCATTTCTGGATAAATTCGGGAATGACTGTGAATGAGTTAATTTATTTTCTTTATGCTCACCACGGTTGTGCTGGAGCCTGTCCCAGCTGTCTATGGGCAGTTGGTTGGGGACACTCTGACCCGGTTGCCAGCCAGTCGCAGGGCATACAGAAACAAACAACCATTTGCGCTCACACTCATACCTAGGGACAATTTGGAGTGCTCAATCAGCCTACCATGCATGTTTTTGGAATGTGAGAGGAAACCGGAGTACCTGACGAAAACCCACGCAGGCTCGAGGTGAATACGCAAACTCCACACAGGAAGGCCGGAGCGGTACCTCTACACAAGTTAACATGTTCATCATTCGAATACTAGGCCACTGCTTTTGTTAATGTTTTCCTATTGTTTTTGGTAATTTACTCGGCACTCTTTTTGGGATAATAATAGCTTCCAAATCAACAGGTAGCTTCTAAATCCCCACGGTTCGTGGGGATGATTTTAAAAATATGTAATTAAGATGATAAACAACAATGCGTTCAATGAATTGATATATGGTCCATCCATCCATAATCACTGATAGAATCGATTTCAAGTAGTTTTTTTTAGAATTCCTATTCGTCTGTGTAAGCTCTCAGTCGTACAGGAGTGGTCCATCGGTGAGAAGGTTTCTTCAGCCGTCATCTGTACAGATGACGGCTGAAGAAACCTTCTCATCGATAGAATTCCTATTGTAAGTATTTTGCATTTAACAAAATTAAACTGAAATTAAGACTGTTGTGGGAAAGTATACAAGAGATTTAAAGGCTTTTGTAAACTATCAACATTTGGATGGAAGGAAGATTACATCATCAGCATCCATTGAAATGTGAATAAATAGGGGGATAAAGAACATCCATTATTAAAACCTTTCAATACGGACACCTTATTTGAAATATGTACACAGTAGTTAAGTACTTTCTTCAATTATTCATAATTAAACATTATGATATATCATGTTTTAACACGATTTATTTGAATTAGGACTCTTGTAAAATACATCTGCACACATTTGATCTTTTTTGGGGGATAGGGGGTGACCAATCCCTCAATCTTCACTTTACAATTTTTAATAATTCCCAACTGTATCATGTACATTACTTGTGTTTGCTTCTATCACGTAGAAAACCAGATTAGTATTGGTGGGTTTCACCAGAAGAGCTTTAGCATGCAACGCTATACAGACCAGGAATGTATAATGCACTTCGCAAACTCCTGAACACGCAGACTAAATCTGTCATGATCTGGTTGGCGACCAACGGGTGGCGCTGTCGGCCCCGCCTACATCTGCACAGGTGCTGGTCGTCCCGAGCCTAGGCGGCCTGCCACGTTAAGATTGGCGACCACCGGGTAGCACTTTTCAGCCTGCCTGCTGCCTCGCAGATGCTGGTCATTACAATCAGTGACACTTAAAAGGATTCCTGGCACGACCATCCGGTGTCGGGTCATTCTTGAATGCTTTTTATGCAATTGTATGCATTGTATGCTGTGCATCTGTTTGTTTAACCTTGGCGGACTTTTACTCTTGGTCTTCTCTTGATACTTTGTATTCTGTCTGTTCAGATGATTTTGATGTTTTACATTTTGTTCCTGCTGACCTTTACTTTAATACAATTTGTCAAACACAACCTCCTGCTCCCTCCTGTCTGCTTTTTGGGATCCGCACCCGCCATCATCGCCTTGCAAAACATGATAAAATCAAGCAGGCTTACAGTCATCTCAATGGAAGGTGCTGACACAGCGTGCCATGTCTCCTGGCAAGTTGTGGGATGATGACAATGGGAAAAAAGGTTGTTTTGTATGTCCCCGTGAGAATTCAAAGTCTGCTCCTTCAACTTCAAATTGACTGTTATTTGAGTGTGGAAGTGGGTAAAACAGCACGGGTGATGCCTTAATAATGACTCACTGTAACAACTCGTAAGGTGCAAGAGTTTGTGTGGCCTGATTTGGCAGAAAGCCTCTGACAGGCAGGCGTGTTTGTCTTCCCACACTTCCGGGATGGGAAAGAGAAACATGAGAAGAAAGAAAGGAAGCGACGCATAGTGTTGACTGGAAATTTATGTAATTTCGATAGTACACAAAAAGATGCTCTCCATCAACACTGTTGTCGCATATCCAGGTCCAGGAACACAGATGTTCAAGTATGAAATGACAACAGAAGATGTAAACATTTATCTACTGAAAGGGAAATAAGCACAGAAGAATGTTTTTTGTTCTATTTTTTTAACTCTATTCCGAATGGAAAATCTAGCTAAACATAGCTGAAGCATTCCCTTTTGGGCTATCAAGGGGAACCATCTGATGTTGATTCAGACAACTTTAATGTGTCAGCCTTGTTAGAGCTACTTAAAGGGGAAGTCAACCCATGAATGTTCTTTAAAAAAATATGTTCTATGCGCCTCAACTATTATAAACACGGCATAGTGATTAAATATTCTGTTTATGGAATCTGAGTTATAAACGCACCCATTTATAGCCAACTCACGGGCAGGCCATTTTGCCACTTGTTGAATATGAAAATGGCATCAGAGTTGCTTAGGGCTCAGGTAAAATGCAATCATTGGTAGACTTTATCAACCAGGTGAGCCATGATTGGTGGTCACCTGTGCCCAGATGAACTATGATGTCATTTTTATTTGACAGAAAGTGGCAAAATGGACGCCCTCTGAGATGGCTAAAAAAGGTGGATTTTGCTGCTTAACATAGAGCCCACAAACACAATATTAAT
The DNA here is from genome assembly GCF_051943395.1 of Hippocampus bargibanti. Lineage (NCBI taxonomy): Eukaryota > Metazoa > Chordata > Actinopteri > Syngnathiformes > Syngnathidae > Hippocampus > Hippocampus bargibanti. Next base: position 10,791,589 of record NC_142740.1, read on the forward strand.
CAGAATGATGTACTAAGATTAGTTGATGCGCCTACAATACGTATATTATGGCCTGAAATCCACCAGCTAACCCCACCCGCCAAGATTCTGCACACCTACAATGGCGTTGTCACGGTTTGCGAGGTGGTGATGGCGGGTGCGGATCCCAAGAAGCAGGCAGGAGGGAGCAGGAGGTTGTTTGACAAATTGTATTAAAGTAAAGTCGCTACCCGTTGGTCGCCAATCTGATCGGGACGACCAGCACCTGTGCAGGTGCAGGCGGGGCCGACAGCGCCCTCCGTTGGTCGCCAACCAGATCATGACAGTACCCCCCCTTCAAGGGGCTGCTTCCAGAAGTCCCAACAGTCTCCCAAAAGGTCCACTCGCCAGGGAACGGTCGGTGGAGAGGGCAACCGCTGCCTCTCCAGCATACGACGGGCGGCGGCCTGATGGGAACGGGACTCGGCCTGGGGTGGACGAAGACGTGGCACGGATCGTCGTGGGCGTGAGTGCGATCCCTCTCGCATGTTCACATGACGGCGCATGGCTCAACGTGGACGTCGAACCGCCAGGCGCAGAATGGCACCCCGTACGGCCGTATGGAATCAGGTCTCGGCCGGATGCCGACGTGGGCGTGAACTGCCCGGCACCGGGGGAACGAGACCAGTCCAGAGCCGCTCCGGGATCCAGCGGTGAGTGGGGTCTCGGACTGACGTTGACGCGTACGTTGCACGGCTCGTCAATTTGTCATGCACGACGACAGCGCGGCTGGACGTGGGCGTGCAATGCCAGTCACCCAGGGTCACCCTGGACAGCCACCTGGAAGGAGGTCTCGGCCGGACGTTTACGTGGACGTTGCGGCTCGTCGTGTGACGCAATTCAAACTCGACGAGGCTCGGGCTAACGTGGACGTAGAATTTCCAGGCACAGGGTGGAAATGAGACAGATCCGATGTACCTGCGGGAACCGATGGTTGGTCGGTTCATTCTATCACGGTTCGCGAGGTGGTGATGGCGGGTGCAGATCCCAAAAAGCAGGCAGGAGGGAGCAGGAGGTTGTTTGACAAATTGTATTAAATTAAAGGTCAGCAGGAACAAAATGTTAAACATCAAAATCATCTGAATGGAAAAAATACAAAGTAGCAAAAGGAGACCAAAAGTAAAAGTCCGCCAAGATTAAGCAAACACATGCACAGCATACACAATGCCTGCAGCAAACAAGCAGCAAACAATGAACCGACACCGGATGGTCGTGCCGGGTGTCCTTTTAAGTGTCACTGATTAAGACGACCAGCACATGCGAGGCTGCAGGCAGGGCTGACGTCGCTACCCGTTGGTCGTCAATCTGATTGGGACGACCAGCACCTGTGCAGGTGCAGGCGGGGCCGACAGCACCCCCTGTTGGTCGCCAACCAGATCATGACACCATCACTGGTGACAACAACATTGGAAAATGTCCATCTATCCAAACAACTCTAAATTGTTGGACTTCATCACATAAGATATTTGAAACCAATCTATTGGTTAATTTCCCTCAATTACCTTGCCCTCCAAAGAAAAGGTTTTCAGAATTGTGACATCCCTCAGCTGTTTATTTCCGTTTCTTCACACGTGCTTTATTGCTTTATTACGTCAACACAGTAGTTAAGTTCTTTCTTCAAAAGTATTGCACTGTTTAGTTTTTATGAGTGTAGGACAATAGAGATCTTAATATTGAACCTCTATAGACAAGCTTGAGTTGGATAACTGCTACAATAAAATGGCAGTGCAAAATAAAGTACAAATTTGCGAGAATATAATCTTGGCATACTAACTATTTTGGGGGAAACACAGAGTGCCACAAAGACTGATGTGTCGTTCGCGAACGAGCTAGTTCTTGGAGCTGTATCTTTGAAGTGACCGGAACTGAAAATGGCAGTCGACTTTTTCTTCCTCTATTCCTCGCTTCTTTGGTTAAAGCCGCACGTGATTGCCCAAGATCCGTGGTAGAGGAGGGAGGGGACACACGCAGCAGCGAGCGGGGGGAGGGATTACAGAAACAGAAACACACACACACACACACACACACACACGAACGGGAGACGACAGAGCTTGAAACAAAAAAATAAGTGAAAAAAAAACAAAACACAAAAAAACTAAAGTGAAATGGTGAGAAAATTGATTAAAAAAACAGTGAAATTCGGACTCGTTTCAACTTTATTAATAGTTCAAAGACAGATTGTAGACTGCAATGTTAAAATATCCCATCAATCAGGCTCCACAAATAACCCGCACAAGCCATCTGTACAATTTGAAGAGAACATACAAGCAAGGGAACCAGCTATTAATGAAGTTTCTAGTGTGTCTGTCTGCATCTGATGCTGTTGCAATATCCCAACTTCTAAGATGTACAACCCAAAAGCTATCCATTAGATCAAGCGATCAACGACCATCACAAAGGTAGATAAAACGACTTTATTATATAGTACAGTTTATTTCTTTGATTACAATACCATATCACATTTATTATACATAAAATAGGGTATATTATTTGTAGTTTTAAGGCTTATTTAGTTGAAAATTGTGTTTTATGGGGTCCTGGGAATGGATTATTCTTAACTTAATGGTTTCCTATGGGAAATTAATGTCTCGAATACACACTTTTCGCCTTACACACACTTTCTGGGAACCAATTAAGTTTGTGAGCCAAATTATCACTGTATAAGTAATCGCTCTAAACCAGGGGTCTCAAACTCCGGTTCTCGAGGGCCACAGTCCTACATGTTTTCCAAGTCTCCCTGTTGGTGTGTTGCAACAAGGAGACTTGGAAAACATGTAGGAATAAGGCCCTCGAGGACCGGAGTTTGAGACCCCGCTCTAAACTGTAACATTTCTTTCATACAGTTACTTAATTGTGATGGTAAACACAGTTTAAAAGAATAATGTGATTGTTGTCATCGTTTGTTTCATCTCCATTTGCAGCTCTTATTTCATCACCATTCGACGCTTTTACGTTGGGAGAAGAAGACACGGATTTGCTCGCGTCCTGCGGCCGGTCAAGACATAAGAAGTATATTTTGAGGACCTGCGACCCGACCCAGCAAACCTTCACGAGCGGATGACATAAATCCAGCCAAGAAAATCACAGTTCTGTGAAGTAGGCATGTGGATACTGCCTTATAGCAGGGTCATATGTGTCTGTGTGTAACACCCACAACCAAACACACCCCCGCGCTACATTCCTGTACCATGGTTCGTGGGGATGATTTTAAAAATATGTCATGAAGATGATAACAACAATGCGTTCAATGAATTGATATATGAAAAGATTCAAAGGATTTGATGGATTGTCACGTTTATCAATGAAATATGATTCCAACCACCACATATGTCCACAGAACTCAGTATCGGTCTGCCTGTGCTATGTTCAAATTTGCTAAAATCACATTACATTCCCTGCAGCAATACGTTGACGTTGTTCCAACAGGCATAACGTTTAGTCTACTTTCAGCCACTTAATCATCAGGTGTGTCATGCTGATGTCGAAAGAAATGCTGTCGATCCACTAGAATGCCTAGTCCGATGCAGTGATATTAACTAAATTCCCAAACATGCACTTTACGGCTTGCGTTGGCACGAAAATTAACGTCGATTCATTTTTACACTTGAGCGCACCGAGGCTTCGTTTCACCTTTAAACCACCATCATTTTTTTTTTTCATTTTTCTGCGCGAAATACCACATCCTGCACACTGCCTTGATATACGAGTTTCAATTTACGTGATCAAACTTCGAACTCAAAACACTCGGATATCAAATCACCTATCGCTACTGAAGTAAATAGAAATTTCATTCATTTGTTTCAGCTGCCCACAACAAAACTGAGATTGTTTTTTATAGTGTGTTTAGAAAGAAAAAAACATGCCATATTCATGGTATCGATGAGAAGGTTTCTTCAGCCGTCATCTGTATTTCGTCAGCTAACTAAAAATATTTGCTTGTAGTTTTGACCCTATATAAATATATCCCTACTGTCCAGACGTGGCGGTGCCGGACTCTGCTATGATAGGTCCCTGCTCTCAGGTTGGGAGGAGCAGAGGACTATTCCCTGAGGCAACATTGATGACTTCTATTGTCCTGACTGATTACAGTGAGACCTTGGCTTACGAACTTAATTGGCTCCCAGACAGAGTGTGTAAGGCAAAAAGTGTGTATCCCAATTTTTTGTCCCCATAGGAAACCATTAAAATGAGAATAATACGTTCCCAGGTCTCCATAAAATATAATTTTCAACTAAATAAGCCTTAAGACTACACACAACATACCTTATTCTATGTATAATAAATGCCCTATTGTATTATAATGAAATAAATACACTACACTGTATAATAAAGTCACTTTATTTACATTTGTGATGGTCGTTGATGGCTATTAATTGACACCTGTTGCTTTCTGACTTGTAAGTTCTTACGAAACTGAGGCATCACATTATCATTCATGATGTTGATGATTCTCATATCCACAGTCATTTGGATGGAACTGTTCAATAAAAGCCTGCACATCATTCCACTTAGCGAATCAAATCATGTGTGTTGAGGACCTCATTATGGTCAGAAACAAGCTCCTCGATGTCATCTGCATCCACTTCACGTCCCATGTTCTGTCCAATGGAAACAATGTCGTGCAAAACAACAGAGTCATGAGGATCAAATCCTTCAAAGTCCCTCTCAAGGATGCATGCGGGCCACAAATTCTTCCATGCTGCTTTCAAGGATCGAAGCCTGCAAAGCCTTTTCTATCAGCTGAACACAATGATGCACATTAGCAATTAGTATATCCACTAAGCGGCTAAATCAGACAAACGCACACCTCATTCGTGTTTCTCAATGAGCTCCTTCTTCTCCTAGACTGTAATTTTGTTTTGTGTCTTCTTCGGCTGAACACGAGCCTGTGGTGTCTTTTTTGGTTCCAAAAAAGCAAAAGTATCTGTAAAAAAACTCATTGGAGGCGATCGACGTCTCTCTCTCTCTCTCGCTCTCGCTCTGTCTCTCTCTCTCTTTCTCTGAGAGCTTACACAGACATATTCATGGTACTCAATACAAACATTCAGAAGAAGTTTTTGTCTAATATGTAGCCATGGTTTTTATACCGGGTGCACATTCCACCATGATGTCCCTGATCCACTGGTGAAGAGACGCTTTGATCTCTCCTCTTTCATCTGGAACTGCTTTATGAAACAAAGGGGGTACAGAAAGTGCTTAAGAATGAATGTCTCTCTGTGTCTTTGTGTTGTCATGTTATTTGTTATTTAGTTTTTTTTTTTTGTTCTTTTGACTTCAAGACGGCGCCGCGAGAGTGGCTGCCTTTCCAGCAGCTCCTGTGTTTTGCTTTTCTACTTTCATTTCTTTCATAACTTTGCTGCTGTGAAATGCAAATTTCTCCACTGCGAGACTAATAAAGGCAAATCCAAGCCAATCCAATCCAATCCAATCTCCTAATACAACCTCTCCATTTCCATCTGTCCCACCAGTCTTCATCACACTTGACATTTTCTGTTATCCACAGCACAATACTGACAGTAATTCTTGAGCCACATGGTGAATGTCTTGTGCTCTCTTGAGATTACAGTGTGGAGTCAAGAGGTCAATGCAGACCAGAGTAAAGATTTACTCAATCCAGACAAAGGGTTGTGAGTAAATTTACAGTGGTCTTTATTGGTTTATCCTTTTCCTTTAGCGGGTGGACTTGCAGATGTTAGAAGCCTTTAATGGAGTCACATAAATAGACCAAAATCCTCACAGACAACAGTGCTGTGCAGAAAGTGTATAAACTCTATAGTCAGCAAATGGTGATGAAGCGGTGGTCTTTAGTGAATCATTCATCAAGGACCACTAACCCAGCTTTGTGTTTATTTTAAACTTAAGTGGATGCCATATATCTTCATTTCTGCCTTAATATTTTTATTCCAGTTTTTCTCAGTTACTTAGAATTTCTCAAAACTACTCGTTCTCATTTTTACACTGTCTCACTTTTTACAAGAAAGGCAGCAGTTTCTCATTTCTTGGATCAATGCATGCAAATGGATATGTGTAATTCCCTACCTTTTTTGACACTGTCAATTGTTTTGTCATGTTGACCAAAACGGAGGACAAAACACTGTTGAATTGTCTCGCATCCCACAAAATGTTGGCATTGGTTCAATGAATACATACTGTACATGCAAAACAGCTGAGAGAGAGAGGAGAGAGAGACAGAGAGAGAGAGAGAGAGAGAGAGAGAGAGAGAGAGAGAGAGAGAGAGAGAGAGAGAGAGAGAGAGAGAGAGAGAGAGAGAGAGAGAGAACAGAGAGAAAGAGAGAGAATAATTATCATAAATTGTATTTATAAGTGCCTTTCAAAACTCTCAAGGTCACTTTACAGTCACAGGTTAAGTTTTTCTGTGGGTGAGCAGCGGCAGCCACATGCGCCAGTGTTCACTCAACCCGGAAGTAACTCACATAGATACAAAGCTAGCTGGCTAATAGATAGCTACCTAGATAGCTAGTTGTATTGAGTTCATTCTGTCTCCTTATTATCTGTTACAAATTAGCTAGATAGTTATTTAGCTAGGGCGGCCCGGTAGTCGAGTGGTTAGCACACCGGCTTCACAGTGCAGAGGTCGCCAGTTCGCGTCCCGGTCCGGCCTCCCTGTATGGAGTTTGCATGTTCTCCCCAGACCCGCGTGGGTTTTCTCCGGGTCCTCCGGTTTCCTCCCACACTCCAAAAAACATGCATGGCAGGCAGATTGACCACTCCAAATTGTCCCTAGGTGTGAGTGTGAGAGTGACTGTTGTATGTCTTTGTGTGCCCTGCGATTGGCTGGCAACCAATTCAGGGTGTCCCCCGCCTCGTGCCCGAAGACAGCTGAGATAGGCTCCAGCACCCCCCGCGACCCTAATGAGGAATAAGCGGTACGGAATATGAGATGAGTTATTTAGCTAATAGTGGCATACACACACACACACACATCCTGAGATGATACTTTCTTGTTTTCATATGAAAACACTTAAAGGACAACCGACGTCGCCGAACAAGTTGTGTCCATAATTTGGCTTCAAATGACTTCTACTGAGCGTATTTTACAAAGATTCCACCGCTTATAGCTATATTTTACTTTTTAAAAGTTGTGCTGAATATTCATGAAGTGTTGTTTTCGAGTTGGTGACGAGTCCTCACCCTACGTCACTGAACGAACGCAAGAAAGGACATTCCTTGCATCACCTCAATGCATTTTGCAATACTTTGTTTGGTCTGAAAACTTCGTGTTGATCCGTGTTGATGGCAAAATTAGAAGGAAAATAACGCGATGGTGAATCCTTGTGTGTGGCACCGAGCATCTATTTCATATTCACTGACAAAAATTGTCATTTCCACAGAGCTTTCCACGGAGCTTTGTCGCCCCCTTCTGCCTCTTTTCGGTGCTCCATCCCCCCCCCCCCCCCCCCCCCAGATGACACATTTGGTGCTACATTTCCCCCCTCAAAATGACACGGAATAAATTATTTAATCAATTGCAAACATATCTGCTTTCCTCTTCAGAACTATTTGAATCATATTCATAACTGGATGAGTAACAACAAAGCATATTCTCCGAATCTGAAGCCATTGTTTTGATTTTCGAGCAAGGCACGAACGACGTCTTGCCGTGACACCACGAATATGGAGCCGGGACCTTCTGAAACTGGCCACTTCCGGTTTCAAATTAAAGTAGTTTTAGACACTTTAAGTCGTTTTGCATTTGACTAAAAATATCATACTGCGTGTTTTGGGTATTTTAGATGCTATAAAACATTTTTCTGATGTCAGTTAGGAAACAAAAATGTAACATCGGTTGTCCTTTAAATATTTCAATGTGTTTTGTCTTCAGAACATAAAATTGTTCCACTGCAAGATGAAACAAACTGAAAGCACAAATTTATAATAATTTTCTTCATAGGGCTGTATAGAAAAATGACTTTTAATTTTCTTGCATTTAAATGGTTGGGTATTTGGGGTGACTGTCCTCCAAGCAATGGTAAAATTACTTGTTTATTTTTGTCTTTGAGGTCCACTGCATTGTAACAGGAAAGGTTATTTCATGATAACCGCCCCCACATAAAGCTCAGCGCATGACTTGTACATTAGAGGATACAAAGATCCTCCGGTTTCAAAAACAAATAACAAAACTATGCTGTCTGTAATACTATTTCAAAGAATAAAGAGAACCAGAGCTTTGTTGGATGCACAGATTTGCATTAACATATCACAAAGTAATGCATAATTATTTATAGTATAAAATAGCATCATATAGTCATATTCCTACATGCTCCTTGCTTTGAATTAAGTAGTGAATGTTTGTTTGAATGGTGAAGATCTCAGCTCAGTGTGGGTCAGGGCCAATTTGTGTTTGCCCATCTGTCCACCATACAAGCATCTGTTCAGCAATTGACATGGGTAATTCAGCAGCTTGGTGATGACGTTCTGCTGGACATCGAAAAAAACAATTCATGATGTCTTTGTGGCTGCTATTTCATGTTTCACGCGTGATTTTTTAAAATAGGGGGAGCCACCACGCAAAGCTATTACCTTACTCATCATTGTCACTAAATCCATAGCTACCATTGGGCTAGCAATATATTGGGGAGTGTATTGTTTTATTAAGATTAGGATGGATCCCTCAAAACTGATTTTAAATTTTACTGTACAGAAACTCCTAAGCAAATATCGATTCAACTTAAGTATCTTTTGTATCGATATAAACATAGCAAAATGGCCGGCGGGAGATGAAAAAGAGCACCGTAGTAACCGGATTATCGTAATAACCATGAATCGTACTAAACAGAACTAATTATACATAAAAAGACTAGAAATGTGCACGGGAAATGAAAATAATAGTGTAATAATCTATCTATCTATCTATCTATCTATCTATCTATCTATCTATCTATCTATCTATCTATCTATCTATCTATCTATCTATCTATCTATCTATCTATCTATCTATCTATCTATCTATCTTTCTATCTATCCATCCATACATCCATCCATATCGTAAATCACTCCCTCCCTCTTTCTTTTATATATATATATATATATATATATATATATATATATATATATATATCGATATATATATATATATATATATATATATATATATATATATATATATATATATATATATATATATATATATACACACACACACACAGTAAAGTCCCGTTATATCGATATCGGATATATCGATAGTCCTGGTTATATCGATACTATTTCTATGCACGCACGGAGAAAATTACATGCAAACAGGGTCGGATATATCGATAGTCCCGGTTATATCGATATTTTTTCGGACTCCCTTGAATATCGATATAACGAGACTTTACTGTATATATATATATATATAGGCATTACATGTCATTTGAAAATCTAGCAGCAATGCTCCACAGCTCATGAACCAATGATGCATACACGCAATACTCTCAATTCAAAGGAGGATTCTTGGTCATCTCACTCCACATTTTCATTTAGAAGAACAAAAAAGTAGGATTTATATCCACTCAAGTCCACTTTAAAACCAAAAGGTAACCTTGCCTCTTCTAGGAGAGCAGAGAGAATTGAAGTAACTCATTGTCAAGCCTCCATTGCTCACATCTGGAGAGAATTCATGACACAGTATTGACCATTGGAATCCAAAAACAATGTAGTTCCAGACATTGCATTTCGGTCTGTTCCGGATGTCAGTAATGCACACACAATGCCTGTGATGACCGTTCCAAAAAAAGAGTTTTATTACTCTTTTTACAACACTGCTTTTCCATCACCTAATCCTGCATGCTGAATAAGCATTTTTTTCTTACAAACATTATGGACAGCCTGGCTGTGCATGAGCCTCTGCAAGATATTTTCAAAGCATACACATGTACGACTGTGAATATACGTTCACATTAAAATGTTAATCATAATTTATATCTTGACTTCTTCTTTTCCTTTCGGCTTTTCCCTTCATGGGTCGCCACAGCGAATCTCATCTCATATCATTTTCCGTACCGCTTATTCCTCATTAGGGTCGCGGGGGTTGCTGCAGCCTATCTCAGCTGTCTTCGGGCACGAGGCGGGGGACACCCTGAATTGGTTGCCAGCCAATCGCAGGGCACACAAAGACATACAACAGTCACTCTCACACTCACACCTAGGGACAATTTGGAGTGGTCAATCTGCCTGCCATGCATGTTTTTTGGAGTGTGGGAGGAAACCGGAGGACCCGGAGAAAACCCACGCGGGTCCGGGGAGAACATGCAAACTCCACACAGGGAGGCCGGACCGGGATGCGAACCGGCGACCTCTGCACTGTGAAGCCGGTGTGCTAACCACTCAACTAGTGGGCCGCCGCGCCATAGCGAATCAATGTCCTCCATCTATCCCGGTTCTGTGCATCCTCTTCTCTCACACCAGCTACATTCATGTCCTCTTTGACAACATCCATAAACCTCCTCTTCGGTCTTCCTCTCGGTCTCCTGCCTGGCAGTTCAAGATTCAGCATCCTTCTCCCGATATAGTTGTTCTCTCTACTCTGGACATGTCCAAACCATCACAGTCTGGCCTCTCTGACTTTCTCTCCAAAGCCTCTAATATGAGTTGTCCCTCAAATGTACTCATTACTGATCCTATCCAACACTCCCAAAGAAAACCTCAACATCTTCAGCCCTGCTACCTCCAGCTCTGCTTCCTGTCTTTTCATCAGTGGCACGGTCTCCAGTCCAAACATCATGGCTGGTCTCACCACTGTTTTAGACACCTTTCCTTTCATCCTAGCTGAAAACCTCACACATCACACCTGACATTTTTCTCCAGCCGCTCCAGCCTGCCTGGACACGCTTCTTCACCTCTTTTCCACACTCTCCATTGCTCTGGACAGTTGACCCCAAGTACTTAAAATCCTCCACCTTCTTTATCTCTTCTCCCTGTAGCATCACTTTTGCACTTGGATCCCTCTCATTCACACACATATATTGTGTCTTGCTGTGACTGATCTTCATTCCTCTCCTTTCCAGGGCATATCTCCACAGCTCTAGTTTCTCCGCCACCTGTTCCCTGTTCTCGCTACAGATCACATCGTCTGTCAGCCTGTCCATCACCATAGCAAATAAGAAGGGGCTCAGAGCTGACCCCTGGTGGAGTCCCACCTCCACCTTGAATTCCTCAGTCACACGGACAGCACACCTCACAACTGTCCTACAGTCATGATACATGTCTTGCACCGCTCTGACATACTTTTCTGTCACTCCAGACTTCCTCATGCAATACTTATAATAATTTATGTATTGACTACTGGTATGAATTGTATATCATGAAGTAGGGGTCATTAGGAGGCATCTAGACCACCCTTTCCTCAGTTTTGATAATGCAACTGTTCTATATACCGTAAACCAAAGACGTATGGAGCCAGTCACTGTTTAACTAGTAAACCCTAGTCGTTGTCGTCCATGAAATTGAACCATGTTCAGTCACTTGGCAGCAATTCAGGGAAAGATGCCGGCAAATGAGCATAATAATGTTTCCAATTAAACACACAAAAACCATAACCCTGTCGCGTAAACACCTTCAGGTGCATGTGATATGACATCTGCATGCTAACTAATCAAAAGCACACTTACGTTGCTGCCGCGGAAACGTGTCCACTCCTTGTCCGTTGAGATCCTAAATGCATTTGTATGCATTTGTCCCAGCAGCAGAAATCTGGGTGAAAATAGAATCACACTCGAAAGGATACCTGCTCATGAGCTAACCGTTTGGAATCAGCCACAGGAAACTTTAAGTGGTCCGGGGAGTAAGGTTACGGCCACCTCAGAGATTCCTCATCGTGTGACAGTCCACAAGCGATCTCCTCCTATCTCTCTGCCGGCTCCCGTTTGCGCCAAAGCGCTCTTGCTGCGCGCACTGAACCGGACTGTTCCGATATCCAAACTGAAGACGCAGTGTTTACACATATACACGCATCCGCGCGCGCAGCAGGTCCAGCTGTAGATGTGTTGTCCCCTTTGCTTTCACAGCGCATCCCACGCCTTTGCGACGCTTTCTTCTCCACAGACTATGTGCTGCGTGTTTGCCTTCTGGCGGTGGTTTCCGCTATGTGCCTTAACTTGCACTAATGGGACAGCATTCAACCCGACAAAACTCCTACCTACCAGCTGTTGGTGTTGGATTTCACCATGTTCTGCCTCGTGACATCATGGATAGAATTTTGGCATGTGCGCACTCTGAAGAGAATGTTGACATTTACACATGTGGACAGTCTGAGTGCATATTGATGCATATACGTCAAGATATTGGTTAAATTGTTTTCGTCTGAAGGGCAAACAAACTTCGAAAAATATAATTGTAATGTGACGTAATGTGAAGAAGGAGCTTCTCATAAATCCAAATGGGCTTGTATTTTGGAACATATCTATTGGGTTATCTCTGGGAACACAATTCTGGGACTTATACATTAGGTTGACTCAAGCTCCAAAGTGTTGGGTATGGCTTGATACTGATTTCTTTTTTCAATATTACAAGGACATGCATCCATTAGTGACATTAAACCACTTTATCCTCACGAGGGTCATGGGCATGCTGCAGGCAATTCCAGTTGTCTTGTGGCAGTAGGCAAGGTACACCCTGAACTGATTGTTCGCTCATGTTAGTCCTTGGTCATCCTTTATGGCTAAGAATATTTGTTTACAGACATACCATAAAGGGCGGTAGTCGAGTGGTTAGCATGGCAGCTTTGCAATGCAGAGATCGTGAGTTCAAGACCCAGTCTGGCCTCCCTTTGTGGATTTTGCATGTTCTCCCTGGGCCTGCGTGGATTTTCCCCGGGTCCTCCGGTTTCCTCCCACTTCCCCCAAAAACATGCATGGCAGACTGATTGACCACACCAAATTGTCCCTAGGTGGGAGTGTGCGCACAGATAGTTATTTGTGTCTATGTGCCCTGCGATTGGCTGGCAACCAATTCAGGGTGTCCCACACCTAGTGCCCGAAGACTGCTGGGACAGGCTCGAGCACCCCCCGCGACACTAATGAGGATAAAGCGGTACGGAAAATGGATGGACATACTGTATACTATTCAAGGGCGGCTTGGGGAAAAGTGGTTAGTGCAGACATGGGCAAACTACGGCCCGCGGGCCACATACGGCCCGTTAGGCTTTTTAATCCGGCCCGCCGAACTTGCCCAAATTATAGTAAAAACAGTGTCTGAAACTCATGACAAAAAGTTAGCGGACAACAGGGCAGATAACTGAAAAGTTGCCTGCCCCATTTTTCACAACTTGAAGCACAATGAGACAACTAATCACATTAAAAAACATTGGCACAAAATATGAAGTTTTTTTTGAAATCAAGAATGTACCTACGATAAATGCTACTTTGCTTAATTTACGGTAAATGTGCATGGCTGTAGATTTTGCTGCAGTAGTCGATTGTCATTGTGGTGCACAATGCAATGTTTGCATTGCTTCCTACGAGCCACTAAGCCCCTTTCATAAGTCTCACGTACACTTTACAGTCACGGTTTAATGTAAATTTACGTTTTGTAGCGTCACATATGTTGTTAGCTTCTTTTGAATCTTTCTTCTGGGCTGAGGTTCTGTGCATCTATTTTGGAAAATGACATGCAATTGCACGACTTTATAACGCTTGCGAAAGTCCGGAAGAAAGAAGCAGACTTCTGATTGACCGCCGTGCCGTGTATGCAAATTTCAACGGCAGGTAGCCTACAGTGACGTGCGGTGAGGTTCATGGCTGGTGAGGCGCTGGTGAGGCACTGGCGTCATCAATGACGTCACTGCTCGTCTCTACTTAGTAATTGAACGGTAAATTCAGCGATTTTGAAAAAAATCCTAAAACGGTGAAGTTAAATGGACAACAACTTTAAAGTACAAGTCACTAAATACATCTAACTGTTTAATTTATTTTTTCATTTGATATTTCCATGACAGCTTTCCATGATGACAGGTGAGGCACTGCCTCACCTGCCTCCACTGACTGCACGGCACTGGTAGCCTATGTCTGTGTGCTCGGCGACGGTACACGTGTATTTTTTGCACGTGAAGGCGAGGGCGTCAGTGGAGAGTTTGTTGAGCGCGCGTCAGGACAAACCATCTATGATTTGGCAGAATTTAACACAAGTAGGTATTATTGAGCTTCAATATTTCGTTGTGTAATATGTTTTGAATGTTGAAAGTGATTCCATTTTTCAATAAATGTTGATTTCTTTAACTTTGCCCCTTCAATGAAAACTTATTTAAAACAGACGCAATCTTGATAAATCACAGTGCATATGTTATTTTAATCTATTTCTATTTCCTCCTCCAAGTATCTGCGAAATAGTATGTAAACTCCATATTCCTTGAGACAAATTTATTAACGGATCAGGGATATTTTTCACATTTGAAAGACAGTTAATAAATATGGGTTGTAGTGTTCTTACTGTGCTATGAGGTTTGTACACACTACATTTAAAGGACAACCGGTACCATTTTTTCCCCACTGACATCAGAAAAACGTTTTATAGCATCTAAAATACCCAAATCAGGCAGGCTGATATTTTTAGTTAAATGAAAAACACCAATAAAAATGACTTCAAAATGAATCCGGAAATGGCCAGTTTCAAAAGGTCTCACCCCCTTGTTCGTGACGTCACGCCTTGCTCGAGAATCAAAACAATGGCTTCAGATTCGGAGAAGATGTTTTCTTGTTACTCATCCAGTTATGAATATGATTCAAATAATTCTGAAGAGGAAAGCATAAACGTTTGCAATTGATTCAAGGAGTCCTCCCATATAAATTCGAGTCGTCAATGACACGGATCAACACGAAGTTTTCAGACCAAACATAGTACCCAAAATGCATTGTGTGTCGCTTTCTCGGTCAGGAGCGGTCCAAACGTGACGTCACATGGAGATCGTCATCAACTCGAAAACAAGACTTCATGAATATTCAGCGCAAGTCTTAAAACGTAAACTATAGCTATATGCTGTGGAATCTTTGTAAAATACGCTCAGTCGAAGTCATTTGAAGTGATTTTATAAATTATGGACATAACTTTTCCGGAGGCGTCGGTTGTCCTTTAATGCTTTAGTTTTAGTATTTCCGGCCCAAACAATCCCTCCAAATGCTCATGGCCCGGCCCCTCTGTCAAATTTTAGAACCCAATGTGGCCCGCGAGTCAAAAAGTTTGCCCACCCCTGGGTTAGTGCGACGAACTTACAGTGCAGAAGTTGTGGGTTTGATCCCGGCCTGGGCCTTCCTTGGTGAAGGATGCAAGGTCTCCCTTGTCCTATGTAGGTTTCTCTGTTTATATTGGCTCTTATGCTCGGGGAAGATGCCAGACCCAAATGCATTGTTAGGGTTTGCTCGGAACTCCCACCCACTCGTTCACAACTCCCACCTCCAGCAGAGCTTCGCCCACGTCTTGGGGGAGAACCTAAACCCAGATTCAAACCCTCAACGCTGCAATGTGAGGTGCACGTGCGTAGCAGTCATCCAATTTATGAGCCTTATTGTTTAGTCATACACTGGAATAACAGATACTGTATAACCACCTTTTCTCAATCAAACAGACTTTGACCCACTTCCAATGTTCCAACTCCAGATGTACACAATAGCTTAAAACAAACAGAGCTCTGTGGATCCCTGAGCTGCCCATCCCACTCCACCTACGCACCCTGCTTCCCTTTTCCTCATGATTGTAGCCTCCCCCACAGAACAGACATGGATTGCATAGAAACTCATGGGACGCAACTGAGAGACAGAGCGGCTTTTAATACAGTCCTGCCCAGTAAAATGGTAGCTTGAGAAATTGCCATGGTGCCTCGTTGCCATTGATGCCATTGATGCCTTCAAGAATAATTAACGAAAGGTCAAAGTGAGAGGAAAACTCGATGTAAAGTATTTCAGCATTCTAAATTTGGTGTTGTTAGTAAACATTTTTGTCCTGCAGTTTCAGTATAAATTAGTTGCATTATTTCTCTCTCGCTCTCTTTTTTGGCGTCTAATGATAGCTATGATTTAAATAGATGTTTTCACCCTTTTCCAGCAATCATAAAGACAATATGTTGCGGTTCAGACATATATGGTACATGGACAGTGTGTAAAAAAAAACAGGAACAAATATGTTGCGACCTCTGGACATTTTTTTTTTTTTGTTTTTCATGAAGAACTTTATTATTAAAATTACATTAAAAAAACATGTATTCTAACAAAAATGTAAATACATAAATTGGTGTTGTCATGATCTGGTTGGCGACCAACGGGGGGCGCTGTCGGCCCCGCCTGCACCTGCACAGGTGCTGGTCGTCCCGATCAGATTGGCGACCAGCGGGTAGCGACGTCAGCCCTGCCGGCAGCCTGGCAGGTGCTGGTCGTTATAATCACTGACACTTAAAAAGACACCCGGCACGACCATCCGTTGTCGGTTCATTGTTTGCTGCTTGTTTGCTGCATGCATTGTGTATGTGTTTGTTTAACCTTGGCGGACTTTTACTTTTGGTCTTCTTTTGCTACTTTGTATTTTTTCCATTCAGATGATTTTGATGTTTTACATTTTGTTCCTGCTGACCTTTATTTTAATACAATTTGTCAAACAACCTCCTGCTCCCTCCTGCCTGCTTCTTGGGATCCGCACCCGACATCACCACCTCGCAAACCGTTACAGGTGTGATGAAGAGAAATTAAGCCACACATGCGCACATGCACACACACACACACTGGATACGGAAACACACACTCTACACCAGGGGTGGGCAAACTTTTTGACTCGCGGGCCACATTGGGTTCTAAAATTTGACAGAGGGGCCGGGCCATGAGCATTTGGAGGGATTGTTTGGGTCGGAAATACTAAACCTAAAGCATTAAAGGACAACCGACGCCTCCGGACAAGTTATGTCCATAATTTATAAAATCACTTCAAATGACTTCGACTGAGCGTATTTTACAAAGATTCCACAGCATATAGCTATAGTTTACGTTTTAAGACTTGCGCTGAATATTCATGAAGTCTTGTTTTCGAGTTGATGACGATCTCCATGTGACGTCACGTTTGGACCGCCCCTGACCGAGAAAGCGACACACAATGCATTTTGGGTACTATGTTTGGTCTGAAAACTTCGTGTTGATCCGTGTCATTGACGACTCGAATTTATATGGGAGGACTCCTTGAATCAATTGCAAACGTTTATGCTTTCCTCTTCAGAATTATTTGAATCATATTCATAACTGGATGAGTAACAAGAAAACATCTTCTCCGAATCTGAAGCCATTGTTTTGATTCTCGAGCAAGGCGTGACGTCACGAACAAGGGGGTGAGACCTTTTGAAACTGGCCATTTCCGGATTCATTTTGAAGTCATTTTTATTGGTGTTTTTCATTTAACTAAAAATATCAGCCTGCCTGATTTGGGTATTTTAGATGCTATAAAACGTTTTTCTGATGTCAGTGGGGAAAAAATGGTACCGGTTGTCCTTTAAATGTAGTGTGTACAAACCTCATAGCACAGTAAGAACACTACAACCCATATTTATTAACTGTCTTTCAAATGTGAAAAATATCCCTGATCCGTTAATAAATTTGTCTCAAGGAATATGGAGTTTACATACTATTTCGCAGATACTTGGAGGAGGAAATAGAAATAGATTAAAATAGCATATGCACTGTGATTTATCAAGATTGCGTCTGTTTTAAATAAGTTTTCATTGAAGGGGCAAAGTTAAAGAAATCAACATTTATTGAAAAATGGAATCACTTTCAACATTCAAAACATATTACACAACGAAATATTGAAGCTCAATAATACCTACTTGTGTTAAATTCTGCCAAATCATAGATGGTTTGTCCTGACGCGCGCTCAACAAA
The DNA here is from genome assembly GCF_051943395.1 of Hippocampus bargibanti. Classification (NCBI taxonomy): domain Eukaryota; kingdom Metazoa; phylum Chordata; class Actinopteri; order Syngnathiformes; family Syngnathidae; genus Hippocampus; species Hippocampus bargibanti. Next base: position 10,809,453 of record NC_142740.1, read on the forward strand.
CTCTCCACTGACGCCCTCGCCTTCACGCGCAAAAAATACACGTGTACCGTCGCCGAGCACACAGACATAGGCTACCAGTGACGTGCAGTCAGTGGAGGCAGGTGAGGCAGTGCCTCACCTGTCATCATGGAAAGCTGTCATGGAAATATCAAATGAAAAAATAAATTAAACAGTTAGATGTATTTAGTGACTTGTACTTTAAAGTTGTTGTCCATTTAACTTCACCGTTTTAGGATTTTTTTCAAAATCGCTGAATTTACCGTTCAATTACTAAGTAGAGACGAGCAGTGACGTCATTGATGACGCCAGTGCCTCACCAGCGCCTCACCAGCCATGAACCTCACCGCACGTCACTGTAGGCTACCTGCCGTTGAAATTTGCATACACGGCACGGCGGTCAATCAGAAGTCTGCTTCTTTCTTCCGGACTTTCGCAAGCGTTATAAAGTCGTGCAATTGCATGTCATTTTCCAAAATAGATGCACAGAACCTCAGCCCAGAAGAAAGATTCAAAAGAAGCTAACAACATATGTGACGCTACAAAACGTAAATTTACATTAAACCGTGACTGTAAAGTGTACGTGAGACTTATGAAAGGGGCTTAGTGGCTCGTAGGAAGCAATGCAAACATTGCATTGTGCACCACAATGACAATCGACTACTGCAGCAAAATCTACAGCCATGCACATTTACCGTAAATTAAGCAAAGTAGCATTTATCGTAGGTACATTCTTGATTTCAAAAAAAACTTCATATTTTGTGCCAATGTTTTTTAATGTGATTAGTTGTCTCATTGTGCTTCAAGTTGTGAAAAATGGGGCAGGCAACTTTTCAGTTATCTGCCCTGTTGTCCGCTAACTTTTTGTCATGAGTTTCAGACACTGTTTTTATTATAATTTGGGCAAGTTCGGCGGGCCGGATTAAAAAGCCTAACGGGCCGTATGTGGCCCGCGGGCCGTAGTTTGCCCATGTCTGCTCTACACGGACACACACACATAACGCACACATATGCACACGCACACACACACACACACACACACACACACTACACTTACACACACACATACAGTCACACACGGACACAGGTACGAAAAAAAGCAGGTGTGGCGTTCTTAAGGTAATAGTCAATGATTTTTGTGAAAGACCCCCAACACCTGAACCCCTCAGCCCCCAATCACCACCAATATTTTTGTTCACATTTTGAAAAAGAAAATGAACAATGTATGTAAAATATATAAATGAAATACGATAACATCCGCCAAATATTTTACACAAATATCGCATCAATCCACCTACGCCACAAGTTAGAACTACTTTTAGCTGGCCTAACAACTAGTCTAGTGTTGTTCATCAAATTGCCAAATGACAATGGAACATGCCAAAACACCGGTCAAGTCATAGGAAGGTCTACTAAATTCACTAACTAACATGCTCAACGACCTTTGTCCGACACGAAAACGATGCTGGCGTTTTCAAGCCAAGCTTTCTGTCACCAATTCTGTGTAACATGTCTCCAAAATTGACATCTTTTTCTTGACCCAGCACAAAAGTCAATATGCACCTGTTCTTATGTTGAATGCATGGGCACCAGTCCATGTAAATAGAGCTCCAATGTTCACTGACAGTTCAAAGCGTTTAACTATTCACAAAAAAAGTAATGATGACGAAATATTAAAATCAAGAAATTTTTCTTTCATTTTTTATGACATCTTCAGCCTGTGGAAGCTCACTCTTAGTGGAGGACATAGTGCTTGGTAGTCAATACCAGAGGGTTTTTTGAATGGGCACTGGGAATTTATCTCATGACAGCTCCGCAAAATTCTCTCATGTGAACCAATACACTGGCTGAGTAATATTTTCTCCACTTCAAACTAAACATTGGGTTTTATTGCAGTATGTTAATAGCCTGTCCTTGGTTTTGACTTGGAAGTGTCATGACCTGGTTGGCGACCAACGGGTGGCGCTGTCGGCCCCGCCTGCAGCCTTGCAGGTGCTGGTCGTTGCAATCAGTGACAGTCAAAAGGACTCCCGGCACGACCATTCGGCGTCGGGTCATTGTATGCAATTGTATGCATTGTGCATTGTGCATTGTGCATTGTGTATGCATTGTATGCTGTGCATGTGTTTGTTTCATCTTGGCAGACTTTTACTCTTGGTTTTTCCTTTGATACTTTGTATTTTTCTGTTCAGATGATTTTAACGTTTTTGATTTTTGTTCCAGTTGAGTTTATTTTAATACAACTTCTCAAATAAAACCTACTGCTCCCTCCTGCCTGCTTTTTGGGGATCCACAACTGCCATCACCACCTTGCAAACCGTGACAGAATGACCCGACCAACCATCGGATCCATCAGGTACAACGGACCGGTCCCCGTGCCTGGCAGTGCAACGTCCACGTTAGCCCACTCCACGTCGAGTTTGAATTGCGTCACTCGACGAGCCGTAACGTCCACGTCATCATCCGGCCGAGACCTATTTCCAGGTGGCCGTCTAGGGTGACACTGGGTGTCTGGCAGTGCACGCCCACGTCCAGCCACGCGTCGTCATGCATGTTGAATTGAGTCGCATCCACGACAAGCCGTGCAACGTCTGCGTCCACGTTAGTCCGAGACCCCACTCACCGCTGGATCCCGCAGCTGCTAAGGACTGGTCTCGTTTCCCCTGTGCCGGGCAGTGCGACGTCATGACCTGGTTGGCGACCAACGGGTGGCGCTGTCGGCCCCGCCTGCAGCCTTGCAGGTGCTGGTCGTTGCAATCAGTGACAGTCAAAAGGACTCCCGGCACGACCATTCGGCGTCGGGTCATTGTATGCAATTGTATGCATTGTGCATTGTGCATTGTGCATTGTGTATGCATTGTATGCTGTGCATGTGTTTGTTTCATCTTGGCAGACTTTTACTCTTGGTTTTTCCTTTGATACTTTGTATTTTTCTGTTCAGATGATTTTAACGTTTTTGATTTTTGTTCCAGTTGAGTTTATTTTAATACAACTTCTCAAATAAAACCTACTGCTCCCTCCTGCCTGCTTTTTGGGGATCCACAACTGCCATCACCACCTTGCAAACCGTGACAGAATGACCCGACCAACCATCGGATCCATCAGGTACAACGGACCGGTCCCCGTGCCTGGCAGTGCAACGTCCACGTTAGCCCACTCCACGTCGAGTTTGAATTGCGTCACTCGACGAGCCGTAACGTCCACGTCATCATCCGGCCGAGACCTATTTCCAGGTGGCCGTCTAGGGTGACACTGGGTGTCTGGCAGTGCACGCCCACGTCCAGCCACGCGTCGTCATGCATGTTGAATTGAGTCGCATCCACGACAAGCCGTGCAACGTCTGCGTCCACGTTAGTCCGAGACCCCACTCACCGCTGGATCCCGCAGCTGCTAAGGACTGGTCTCGTTTCCCCTGTGCCGGGCAGTGCACGTCCATGTCGAGCCGATGCTTCGTCCCGTGAGTGTGTGAAAAGGGTCAGACTCGCGTTCACGACGAGCGGTGCCGCTTTCACGTCTACGTCCGGTCAAGAACCGTTCCCATACGGCCATCCGGAGTGCCACTCTGCGCCTGACAGTGTAACGTCACGTCGAGCCATGCGTCGTCACGTGATTGTGCAAGATGGGTCGCACACACGTCCACGACGATCTGTGCCGCCTCTTCGTTAACGTCAGGCTGTGTCCCGTTCCCATCAGGCCGCCACCCATCATATGCTGGAGAGGCAACGGTTGCCGTCTCTACCACTGTTTCCTGGCGAGTTGGACCTCTTAGGAGACTGTTGGGACTTCTGGAAGCAGTCCCTTGAAGGGTGTGTACTGTCATGATTAGGTTGGCGAACAACGGGAGGCGCTATCGGCCCCGCCTGCACCTGCACAGGTGCTAGTCGTTACAATCAGTGACAGTCAAAAGGACTCCCGGCACGACCATTCGGCGTCAGGTCATTGTATGCAATTGTATGCATTGTGCAGAGTGTATGCATTGTATGCTGTGCATGTGCTTGTTTCATCTTGGCAGACTTTTACTCTTGGTTTTTCCTTTGATACTTTGTATTTTTCTGTTCAGATGATTTTAACGTTCTTGATTTTTGTTCCAGTTGAGTTTATTTTAATACAACTTCTCAAATAAAACCTACTGCTCCCTCCTGCCTGCTTTTTGGGGATCCACAACTGCCATCACCACCTTGCAAACCGTGACAGAATGACCCGACCAACCATCGGATCCATCAGGTACAACGGACCGGTCCCCGTGCCTGGCAGTGCAACGTCCACGTTAGCCCACTCCACGTCGAGTTTGAATTGCGTCACTCGACGAGCCGTAACGTCCACGTCATCATCCGGCCGAGACCTATTTCCAGGTGGCCGTCTAGGGTGACACTGGGTGTCTGGCAGTGCACGCCCACGTCCAGCCACGCGTCGTCATGCATGTTGAATTGAGTCGCATCCACGACAAGCCGTGCAACGTCTGCGTCCACGTTAGTCCGAGACCCCACTCACCGCTGGATCCCGCAGCTGCTAAGGACTGGTCTCGTTTCCCCTGTGCCGGGCAGTGCACGTCCATGTCGAGCCGATGCTTCGTCCCGTGAGTGTGTGAAAAGGGTCAGACTCGCGTTCACGACGAGCGGTGCCGCTTTCACGTCTACGTCCGGTCAAGAACCGTTCCCATACGGCCATCCGGAGTGCCACTCTGCGCCTGACAGTGTAACGTCACGTCGAGCCATGCGTCGTCACGTGATTGTGCAAGATGGGTCGCACACACGTCCACGACGATCTGTGCCGCCTCTTCGTTAACGTCAGGCTGTGTCCCGTTCCCATCAGGCCGCCACCCATCATATGCTGGAGAGGCAACGGTTGCCGTCTCTACCACTGTTTCCTGGCGAGTTGGACCTCTTAGGAGACTGTTGGGACTTCTGGAAGCAGTCCCTTGAAGGGTGTGTACTGTCATGATTAGGTTGGCGAACAACGGGAGGCGCTATCGGCCCCGCCTGCACCTGCACAGGTGCTAGTCGTTACAATCAGTGACAGTCAAAAGGACTCCCGGCACGACCATTCGGCGTCAGGTCATTGTATGCAATTGTATGCATTGTGCAGAGTGTATGCATTGTATGCTGTGCATGTGCTTGTTTCATCTTGGCAGACTTTTACTCTTGGTTTTTCCTTTCATACTTTGTATTTTTCTGTTCAGATGATTTTAACGTTTTTGATTTTTGTTCCAGTTGACTTTATTTTAATACAACTTCTCAAATACAACCTGCTGCTCCCTCCTGCGTGCTTTTTGGGGATCCACAACTGCCATCACCACCTTGCAAACCATGACAGGAAGTGGATAATAATAACACATTTGATTTCAAGCGCCTTTCGAAGCTCTCTAGGACACTTTACAGTCACAGACAAGCATAGATAAAATACAATTATAGATAGAATATAATAAATAAAATACAATTATAAATAAAACAAGAGAGAGAGCTACTGTCACGTCTGCTCGAGGAGTGGTGACAGCACTCGAAGGACGAAGAAAAGTAGTAAGGGGTTGGATCCAAAATAAACGGTGGAGAGAGAAAGTTCAATAAAGGTTTTTACTGAGACACGCAGGGCAAACAGGAAATCAGGCAACCGAGTAGACAAGCGGAACAAACCTGCGTACTGCTGGGCGACAGGGAAACTACGGAGAATTCACCGGCGTGGACCGAGCGGGAATGGGTGGCTTTTATAGCCAGAAGGCACAATCAAGGAAATGAGAGACAGGTGAGTGAGTCCGGAGAGCAGGGAAGGGAGGGGAACGCTCCTGGCGCTGAAGAGGAAGTGACAGGAAGGGAGGGGTGCACTCCTGGCGCTGAGGAGGATGTGACAGTGCCCCCCCTCAATGGACGCCTCCTGGCGGCCCACCTGGTTTGGAGGGGTGAGCCAAGTGGAATGCCCGGGTGAGAGATGGGTCGAGGATCCAGGAAAGGGGAATCCACTGACGTTCCTCGGGCCCGTAGCCCTCCCAAACGACCAGGTACTGCAATCCCCTGCCCATGCACCTAGAGTCCAATATTTCCCGAACGGTGTAGACAGGGTCGCCGTCCACCATCCGAGGGGGGGGCGGGGGCCAGGTGCCGGAGCTAGGGGGCTGGTCTCCACAGGCTTGAGGAGAGAGACATGGAAGACCGGGTGGATCCTCATCGTGGGTGGCAGCCGGAGCCTCACCAAGACCGGGCTGAGGATGGCCTCGATGGGGAAGGGACCAGTGAACCGTGGACCCCGGCCAACCGGAGGTCCCTCGTGGACAGCCATACCTCCTGCCCGACCTGGTAAACTGGTGCCTGGCGGCGACGACGATCAGTAATGTGTTGGTTCCGGGATGCCGTGCATAACAGGGTGGCTCTGGTCTCCTTCCACACGCGTTGGGCCTGTCTCAGGTGGTGTTCGATGGACGGGACCTCCACCTGGCCCTCCTGGGAGGGGAACAGTGGTGGCTGATAACCACAGGCGGACATTAAAGGAGACCAACCTGTGGCTGTGGAGACCAGGGTGTTGTGTGCGTACTTCATCCACGGCAAGTGGGGAGCCCAGGACTCAGGACGGTGAAGGCATACACACCGGAGAGCCGCTTCCAGGTCCTGGTTCTTGCGCTCTGTCTGGCCGTTGGACTGGGGATGGTAGCCAGACGACAGGCTTGCCGACGTCCCTAGGGCCCGACAGAAACATTTCCATACCTTGGACACGATCTGCGGTCCCCAGTCCACCACGATGTCCGCCGGAATCCCGTGGACACGGACGACATGGTTAACCAGGAGTTGTCCCGTCTCGATGGCGGACGGCAACTAGGTTAACGGGATGAAGTGGGCCGACTTGGAGAAGCGGTCCACCACAGTGAAGATGACCGTCTTGCCAAGGGAAGGGGGGAGGCCCGTGACAATGTCCAAAGAGATATGGGACAAGGGTCGGGAGGGAACCGGTAGTGGCTAGGGAAGTCCCGCCGGGGGTTGGTGGGAGACCATCCTGTGGGTACAGGCGGAGCATGCCTTCACAAATTCAGTGACGTCCCTTCTGTACTCCGGCCACCAGAACCGCTGGACGATGAGATGGATCGTCTTGTTGACCCCCGGGTGACAGGTGACCCTGGAGGCGTGTCCCCAGTGCAGCACTTCGGTGCGTAGAGCAGGGGGGGACGAACAGACGATCCCCCAGAGGGTTGGTGAAGGTGTGACGGAGGCGGTTAAACGCCCCCTCCGCTTCGGGTGTCCACCTAAAGGGGACCTTAGTGGATGTGAGATTAATAAGGGGGAGTGCCTTCTTACTATAACCGTGGATAAAGCGGCGGTAGAAGTTGGCAAACCCCAAAAATCGCTGGAGTTGTTTGCACGTCTCCGGGTTTGGCCACTATACCACAGCTTTGGTCTTGGCGGAATCGGCCCGGAGTTGCCCCTGCTCCACGACGAACCCCAGAAAAGACAGAGAGCGGACATGGAACTCGCACTTCTCAGCCTTCACGCAGGAGCCGCGCCAGGACCCGTCGGACATGCTGCCGGTGTTCTTCTGTGGATTTAGAGAATATGAGGATGTCATCTAAATACACAAAGACAAACACATTGAGGAAGTCCCTGAGCACATCGTTGATGAGGTTTTAAAATACGGTGGGAGCGTTGGTGAGTCCGAATGGCATCACCAGGTATTCAAAATGCCCCAAGGGCGTTTTGAATGCGGTCTTCCACTCGTCCCTGCGAATCAGGTGGAATGCGCTACGCAAATCCAATTTGGTGAAGATGGTAGCCGATTGGAGGGGCGCGAAGGCCGAGTCCATGAGGAGGAGAGGGTATTTGTTGCGAATGGTGATGTCATTCAGACCCCGATAGTCGACACACGGGCGCAGGGACCTATCTTTCTTTTCGATAAAGAAGAACCCTGTGCCGAGTGGAGAACGTGAGGGTGGGATAAGTCCCGCCGCAAGGGAAGAGTCAATGTATCTGCTCAGGGCTTCTTGTTCCGGGTGTGAGATATGGTAGAGTCGGGAGTCCGGTAGTGGACCACCCGGCTGCAGTTTGATGGCGCAGTCGTACGGTTAGCGGGGTGGCAGGGATTGCGCGCTGTCTTTACTGAACGCCTCCCGCAGATCATGATAATAACGCGGCATGCCTTCGAGGCAGATCACTTTGGGCGCGCCGCCGCGGGAGGGATCTCGCCCTGCCGTAGCCGACCGTAGACAATTGGCGTAGCAGTAGGGGCTTCAACCCTGTATGGGGGGCCCTCCCATGAGATGGAAGGGTCATGGGTGCTGAGCCACGGGAAGCCCAGCACGAGTGGCACGTTGCAGGAGGGCATGAGCAGAAATTGGCGGTGTTCGACATGGTTACCCGATAACCGGAGTTTAAGAGGTGCGGTGATACGGGTGACTTTGGCTAACAGTCGACCATCAAGGTCAAGAATCTCTTTGGGGGTCTTGAGGTTCTCGATGTCGCAGCCCAATGTCATTGCCTGTTGGGGGTCGATGAAGCACCCATCCGCCCCCGAATCCACTTGCGCCCATATCACCTGGGAGTTGGACGGGCCAATTAATTCGCCGTCCAACTCCAGCCGCGTAACGGGCGCAGTGCTCGCCGCCTCCAGTGGTCGCCGTTTTGACGGGGACTTACAGGTGCTGGAGGTTTTCGGCTGGGGGCCTTGAGTGCGACGAACCCTGGGGTTGGTTCGATCACTCCCTCTTCCCATCTGCATCGGTTCAGGGGACCCCTCCAGGCATCGGGACCGCTCGTTGACGCCGGGTGTGGTTGTCCGCAGCTTGCTTCCGGGTTCGCTGGGCCGCTGGTTACCTTGCTCCCGCTGCCTCTCCCGAAGGCGATGGTCCAGACAGATGCAGGCAGGGTGGTGCCAGCGTCGCGGGTGGTCAACTCGTCCTTGAGAGCGGTGCTCAATCCGCGACGAAATACTCCTCTCAGGGCTCGATCGTTGTAGCCACTCCGGGCAGCCAGGATGCAGAAGGCAATGGAGTATTCAGCGTGGAGTCCCTCTGCCTCACATTCTGTGACCGGGTGGTGGAAAACTTGGCGCAGCTCGGCCACAAAGTCCGGGTAGGAGAGGCAAAGTTCGGGCTGGGACTCCCGGACGGCCAACACCCAGGTCTCGGACTGACCCGTGAGCAGGCTGGTTATGAAGGCTAGGCGGAGGCGGAGGGTTGTTTTTCGAAAAGCACTGCATTAGAAATTGAGCACAGCATCCAGGTTCGCCTGCGTAGCGTGAGGGGCAAGGTAGGGGCAGCTCGCGCCTATTCACCGGGGGGGGGGGGGGGGGGGGCGTCAGGGTGGCGAGGCGTGTCTCAACCTCCTGCAAGCGTTGAGCCAGCGCGGACACGGTCCTGATGGGCTAAGGCGGATAGGAATTTGTCTCCATCGGCGAGATCCATCGTTGGCCGGTGTATTATGTCACGTCCGCTCGAGGAGTGGTGACAGGACTCGAGGCACGACGAAAAGTAGTAAGGGGTTGGATCAAAAATACACGGTGGAGACGGAAATTTCAAGAAAGGTTTTTACTGAGATACGCAGGGCAAACAGGAAATCAGGCAACCGAGTAGACAACCGAGTAGGCAGGAAGTAGGTGGAGGGTGGAAGAGGATCTGAGGGAACGAGAGGGAATAGAAATTTGAAGAAGGTCAGAAAGGTATGGGGGGCAAGGTTACGGATAACTTAAAATGTATAAAGAAGAATTTTAAAGTTGGTAATATCCTCTTAAATCACTCTGGAACCCCGAAGCTCTCATGTGTAGAATAAGAAGGAAAGTGACTTTCAGATTAGCATCGCGGAGTCTTACGTCCTACAGCATCTTGTAAATGTAGGGAAGTATGGAATATTTTTTTTATACATGATGTGAGTGAATCCAAAGTCAACTAGTTTGGTGAACCGCAAAACAACCAAGCAGATAACAAAGGGAAATACATCTTGTATGGGGCCAATAGCGCGACATTTTCAAAAATGATTACGCTCGATATGAGTGCATTCTTCTCTTCAGCATTATTGGTTTGGTTGTTCCCATTCTGGAAACGATTCATTCGTCATGCAGTATGACCCAAATATGACTCTGGGTGGTTAGCATATACTAAAAAATTTGAGGATCAGGTTGACAGTTGAGACTACCTGCAGAGCAGTTACAAGCAAGAATGGCCTCTGTCTCTACTTAGCTCATGCCTCATGTTATTTCTTTCTTGTGTGCATGTCAACAGCATTTCGGGCTGCTGCTTTGCTGAGCGACGAGCGAGTGGGCAACAGCTGGGAGCACGCTCAACAGATGGCGGAATACATAGCAGTCAAAAGCTGAAACAATGTTCTACGTCCGAAAATGTACTCTATACTGTGTGTGTGTGTGTGTGTGTGTGTGTGTGTGTGTGTGTGTGTGTGTGTGTGTGTGTGTGTGTGTGAGCGCGCGTGTGTGTGTGTGTGTGTGTTACTGTGTGTGTGTGTGTGTGTGCGTGTGTTTGTGTGTGTGTGTTACTGTGTGTGTATGCATTGCTGTGTGTGCGTGTGTGTGCGTCCGTGCGTGTGTGTTAGCTTTGAGAGTGTTTATGTGTTGAGGTGCTTTTGCAGAGCTGAATCAGCCATGGGAAAACAGGGAGAGGGGCCAGGGGAGTCCAGGGTGAAGTGGGTGTTTGGGCTGAGAAGAAGTATAGGAGTGTGAGCGGAAAGTGAAAGTCTCTTTGGGGATCATGTGGAGAGAAGCAGAGGGAAAGAACGCAAATTTCACAGACATACACTGCATGGTGTTAAGCGCCTCACACTTCGGTTTTAAATCCTCTTGACAGATTCACCAGCTCTGACACTTGAAACAATTCATCGTTACTCAAATTAAAGGATAACTGACACCATTTTTTGTTTCCTAACTGACATCAGAAAATCGTTTTATAGCATCTAAAAGACGCGGAAAAAACTTATTGAACTAAAAGTGACAAACAGCATAGCTAGTGGGTGAGCAGGGGCAATCCGCCCAACCTCACTAGCGAGAAGAAAAATAAAAAGGCACACGAGGGTGCAAAACAGCATACAATACAGGGCGTACAAACACGACACGATCGTAGCTAATAAATTCCTCGGGCGAAGCAACTCGCGTACTGAATACGTGTTCAAGGTACAGGCAAGGCGCGAGGGCTAGTATCTTCCGACGCTGGGTAAGTGCCAGCGTCGGGTTTAAATGTCCAACAGTCAGTGATGAGGGAATTGACAGCAGCTGGCGGGCGTCGGGAGCGGAGGCGCCGCCAGGCTGCGCCAGCTGTCAACTCCCTCATTACAGTAGGGAGCTTAAAAAAATTGTTTTCCAGAAAGCCACACATAACCAAATAACCCTTTCCAGGTTCTTTACAGAAAAAAGTCAGGAAACAAATAATAAGACTATTAATGAAATAAACAATAACTAAATAACTCTCTCTGGGTTCTTCATAAAAAAACGGGAAATAAATAACACTATTTATGAAATAAATAACTAAATAACTCTCTTTGGGTTCTTCATAGAAAAAAGCCATGGAACATTAACTTTCTGTTGTGCCATGCACAATCTTAACAGATAAAAGTTCAGCTCCGTTGTCAGAGCAGAACCTCTCGGACACAGATGAGCAGTCTCTTAAATTTCTTGTGCTCCTTCCTTATAACCCTTTTGTAGGTTCCAGTAGGCTTGTAGATACCGCTGTTTGCAGCTCTCTCTCATCAACTTCCCTGTGAAAACCACAAAGGAAGCAGGTTGAGAAAGTGAACTATGTGATACAGCATCTACACAGTACAATACATTTCACTACCAGTATGGCTGTAAAGATGGATTTTATCCCAGTAGATTTTATTATGATTATACAGTAAAGTCTCGTTATATCAATATTCAAGGGAGTCCGAAAAAATATCGATATAACCGGGACTATCGATATATCCAATCCTGCGCCGAACTGCATTAAACAAAAGCCGCCAAAAGAGGGCAGCCAAGCGCCATATAAGAAACGGAGCTGGCCATTAGCTCCCCTTTTTTTTTGGGTAAGAGATGTTCCCCCAATGTTGCCTCAAAATGGCACATATAATTCTTTAATGATTGTAAACATGTATGCTTTAATCTTCAGAACTACAGTGTATTTGAAACATATTCATAACTGGATGTGTAACAAGAAAGCATATTATCCGAATCTGAAGCCATTGTTTGGATTCACAAGCAATGCAAGACGTCTTGGCGTTAAGTCATTTTTATTTGCATTTGAATAAAAAGTGACATCGGCTGTCCTTTGATACACAGTATGGAATGTTAATAATTTTCAAAATCATCGCGCTTCAGCAGACAAAACAAGAAACATTGTTGCAAAAAACGATTGCATTCATATACAGTACAGTGGGCATGTACATAACACAACAGGGAAACTGCAACGCTTACATCTTACTGTATTATGTATACAATTTAAAAAAGTCATCAATCTTCTTCTGCTTCCCATTTTTACCTTTTAACACAAACACTTCAATCTCGTCTGCTACACACGAGCTAGCGTCTGAAAATGAAAATGGCTCTGCTACACGGGTGCTGGGCACGTAACCAAGTCACCTGACCAAGTCGACCAATGGCGCGACTGATGGCGTGACACGTAACCAAGACACGTGACCAAGTTGACCAATGGCGCGACCGATGGCGTGTCACGTGACAAAGTCACACGGCCAAGTCGACCAACAGCGCGACCGATGGCGGCTCATGTGACCAAGTCGACCAATGGCGCGACCGATGGCGGCTCACGTAACAAGACACGTGACCAAGTTGACCAATGGCGCGACGGATATATCGATATAAACAACAAAAATGGCCGGCGGGGGATGAAAAGGAGCACCGTAATAACCGGATTATCATAATAACCGGGTATCGTACTAAACGGTACTAATTATACATAAAAAGACTAGAAATGTGCAAGGGAAATGAAAATAGTATCGTAATAAGCGGTACTATCGATATAACCGATATCGATATAACGAGACTTTACTGTATTTGTTTTGGCTCAGAATGACTCACTCAAGTCAGAAAAGTGAGCTTACCTATGTATGTTCATCAGTGGGAACTGTGGGTCTGCATCTGGCTGGTGAGAAGTTGAATATCAGGTTCCATTCTAGTTACAGCCAGTCTCAAGCACTGATGCAAATGTTCATCTGTCAATCTTGATCTCATCGGAGATTTCAGCAGTTTCATGCGAGAAAAGCTTTTCTCGCAGATATACGTGCTGCCAAAAACTGTGGAGAATTTCATTGCGTGTTTTTTGATGTTTGGACACGTGTTGTTTTGGAGGGCGGCATAGAAGTCAATGAGACTGTTGGGCTTGAATGCGTCTTTCAGAACATCACAGTTCTGTAACTCAGTTCCAACTTCTTCATTGTTTGGTACACTTGGTCAAAATATCCTCTCCCCTGGTAGTCCCTTTGAGACTTTGGAGGGCTGGCAGGTCCTCGCATATCTCAAAGTTTGGTAGTCCACGTTTTCGCTTTGAGAGTTTGTCTACTCGTATTTGGCCTTGCAAGCTATCGTACTTGTCTTTGTGACGGGATTCATAGTGTCGGTGACGATTGTATTCTTTGAATACCGCCACCGCCTCTTGACAGATGTCTGTGTAAGCTCTCAGTCGTACAGGAGTGGTCCATCGATGAGAAGGTTTCTTCAGCCGTCATCTGTACAAAAGTGAAGGTTTCGGACGTTTCGCCTCCTATCCAAGAGGCTTCGTCAGCGAACTAAAGTCTGACTGGTCGTATCGGCCCCATTTATATATCCCTAATGTCCAGACCTGGTGGCGCCGGACACAGCTATGATAGGTCCCTACTCTCAGGTTGGGGGGGGGGCGCGGGACCCCCCCCTGTGGCCCCACTGATTGTTCCTACATTCTTGACTAACGATTGGCCTATTACCCCCACTCCCCCCGGTATCACCTCATCAGCATAACGACCCTCATCAGCATTGCGAAAGTTGCCTAACCTGTTTTGCCTGAGCAAGCTATTGTATCTATCATACAATAGCCTGCTATTGGCTATTGTATCTATCATACAATAGCCTGCTCAGGCAAAACAGGTTAGGCAACTTTCGCAATGCTGATGAGGGTCGTTATGCTGATGAGGTGATACCGGGGGGAGTGGGGGTAATAGGCCAATCGTTAGTCAAGAATGTAGGAACAATCAGTGGGGCCACAGGGGGGGGTCCCGCGCCCCCCCAACCTGAGAGTAGGGACCTATCATAGCTGTGTCCGGCGCCACCAGGTCTGGACATTAGGGATATATAAATGGGGCCGATACGACCAGTCAGACTTTAGTTCGCTGACGAAGCCTCTTGGATAGGAGGCGAAACGTCCGAAACCTTCACTTTTGTACAGATGACGGCTGAAGAAACCTTCTCTTGACAGATGGGACAAACAGCCTTTTTTTTTGCATTGAACATAAAAATAATCATTTGTCCACTGCAGGTTAAATACCCTGCATTCTGAATCAATTTTTCTCTTACCTAACCTTTTCACCATTATTCCGTTCTCTCTTTGATAGAAAGATTTACAAAAGAAAACGGGTCTGGGACCAAATACAGCGCCAAACTGAGCGCACCTGAATGTACCACCGGACTCCCCTCCACTACCTCATACGTCACTTTCTTGTGTCGCTTCGCATTGTGACCGACTCATTTAGCGTTCTATTGTGAGCAGGCGTGTTTGTATTGTTGAATCACGATTATATACAACATATTATTGATTACATTGATTAAAATAGGAACAGATAATGATCGAAAACCGACCTTTGACTTGTAAAATGAATTTTTATTTTTCTGGAGGCCAAATAGGAAAAACATCTGATAGCACCTCTGGTCCGCGGGCCGTAGTTTGTTGACCGCTGCTGTAGGGGTTTAGAAATGATCTCCGTTACTGTATGTTTAGTCGTTTAGACTACCAAGTCTGTAGAGAATGGAACAGAGGAAGACAATGTTGGCTCAGCTCACGCATGCGCAGTCAGTAATAAATCGCTGTAGCTGTGTAAAGCTGAGTAACACACGTTTGTCTCGTGTCGTCTCTTCCTCGTCGTTCACGGGTATTCAAAATAATAATTTCTAGACATCCTCATGATGTTAAAGTAAAGGGACATGTTGGGTGATGCTACATATGAAACTGTAGTTTTGTGGGTTTGATGAAGTTGTGTTTTGGACGTCGGTTGGTAGTTCACAGCACAACACACACGAGCGTGCAGACGTACATACGCATGTGCGAATGTGGAGGATATATACTATGGATAGATGTTGAATGTATAGACCTACACATTGATGTTATATTGATATCAGGAGCCGGTATTATTGGAAGTTGAACCGAATTGTATTCTGATATTGAGATTGCCGAATTGATGTTTTGATGAGTAAATATGTATATATGTATCAGTAATAAATCAGTAATAAATCGCTATCGCTGTGTAAAGCTGAGTAACACACGTTTGTCTCGTGTCGTCTCTTCTTCGTCGTTCACAGTGCTACCTGCCTGTGGCGCTTTAGGACCGACCCAGGTATCCCATAGGCCTGAGGCCGGTTACATTACCTGTGCATACATACAGGTAACATCCGACTTCCGTTCCAACCAAACTGTCGTAAGTCAAAATGGTCGTAAGTCGAAATTGATTCAAAATGTTCACGAGAGACTCGATGCTTAATGACTTGCAAATGATCTGATTCGGACGCCACAGGGGCGGGAGGGCGTGGGTCTGGGTGTTCGACCGGTTGCCTTCTCCCCGGCCTTACCCCGCTCTCTGCGCTGACGCGCGGCCCGACCCCGCGGTTGTCTGCTGCGCTGTCGCGCTAGACCCGCCATCTCAACCAGAAGCAGAAGAAACAGTCTCAAGGAGGCAGCGAACTGTAATCGCCGCCGACGCGATGCCGCCGACGCAATGCCGCCGATGCGATGCCGCCGTTCTCGTCACGGCGGTCCCGCGTGCCCAGTGCCGTCGCCCACCCGCCTCGACTGTCGCCTTGGCAGGAGGTCCCCCTCTCTGGTGCCATCACACGGTCGCTTGCTGGCTGGCCAAAATTGTCGTATGCGTTGCCGGGCTGCTCGCGCATTGCGGTGTGTGGTGTCTTGTGTGACGAAGTAGACACACGTGTTTTGCTTGTTATATTTATATCGACCGTTACTTTCTTGAATCAGCAAACATGGGAAGAATGGTACATTTTTGCACATATGCAGTCGATGTGTTGTGATGTGGCAGTTGTGGTTAATACACAAAGTTTTTTTTCCATGTATGTACAAAACATAATTCATTCTATTTGGATAAATGTGAAATGCAATTTCCGAATCTTAAAAAAAAATGATTTGGTGGGGATATGTGACATAGCACTTTGAAGCATGAAAAATGACCATGGTCATCTTCTGCAAAATATCGACAGAATACAGTATGAGCGTTTTAGTGCGCAATATGTTTTTCGGAAGGTCTTTCCTTTCTGTAAAACCATTAATTCTTGCACAACTTTCCGATTTCACCTCCAAGGGCCAGATGGAGTTGAACGAACACAATCCAAGTTTAAAATGGAGTTTGGCACGAGGGAATTCCGAGAGACTAGGTGTGGGAGAGACGTCCCATGTTTACCCCGAGAATGTCAGGCTGTACTTTAGTTGGTGTGAATCTTTTGCTCATGTTTATTGACTACTTTCAATGCCTCATCATGTTTCTCTGACAGTTTACGTAGACTTGATGTTGGCAAAAATATAAAATTCAGTGTCTGTTTAATACCCGAGTATCCTAATGATTATACAGTACGTAGCATATGTCACACTGCTACAGAATGTTGCGACAGGTCGAAAAGCAGCGGTGACGTCACGACCGCAGGTAGACTAAGATGGTGGCACAATAAAGACGTTGACAAAGCAACTCTTCTCCTCTTATTCCTCCGGACATAACATTGGCGACGAAGATGGACTTCTACACAGCTCCCCTCCCCTCGTTTCTCGCGCTCCCCGGTGAGCCACCAGTCCCGTGGTCTTTTACGACATATTTGACGGCGATCGGACTAAACGAGGCAAATGACGCACGGCTAACGGCTATGCTAGTGCACAACTTGGGAAGTGAGGGGCAGCGCATTTTTCGGACACTCGCAGAAATACAAAGATTGTGTCGCATTGTTGGACAAACATTTTGCCCCACCGCAGAGCGTGATTGTCCGGCGGATTGCCTTCCGTCAACGACGGCAACGAACAGGCGAGTCGGGACACCACTACGTTGCCGACTTGCGGTGTTTAGCGGGCCTCTGTGAATTTGGCCGCTTGGAGGAGGAAATGATTAGGGATCAACTCGCGGAGCACACGATTGATCCCAAACTGCGGGAGAAGCTGTTATTGTCCCTTGACGCCCTCCCACTATCGAAGGCTGTGGAAATGCCGTTCCAATTGGAGAACGCAGCACAACTAACGGCTCGATTCGTGAACCTACCCACACCTTCACACTCTCCCACGTTGGCACAGATTGTTGCTCCAACCCCTCCACGCCCAGACGCCATCTCCAGTTACAAATGCACCTCTAAATATGACGGTGCCGATATAAATGTTGGCATGCACGCCTTGTGCCAACTGTGGGTCTGCTTCTTACCCCACACGTGCGCCCACTTGCAGAGCCACCGGACAACGATGCCAACGCTGCGGGAAGATGAATCTGTGGCGTCACACGTGTGTATGATTTTGAAGTGCGCCTTTCAACCATTTCATGTCTTTCAATTCCTTGATCTCCTTGATGTGCGTATCACCCTGACACATAGCACACGCTTGAAAATTGTATAAAAGCAGCTGTCGCGGGACAGAGAGATTGGTCGAACCACGGGGCAGAATCATCTCAGACGCATCTCGGACTCCCGGCTCATGCCGGGCGTCGGACGGACATCACGGCTCGACTTGCTCGACTCCACACCACGATCAAGCTCTGCGCGTCACCTGCCTGGGAGATCTGACAATGAACCTACTTACAAATAAAGAGAACCATCAAACTCTTTAAATCACTTCGCCAGAATGTGCCACTCTGCTCCCACCTCCACCTACGAGGGTGCCGAGGTAAATATCGTCAGACAGCAAGGGGCCAACTCACGCAGGCCTTGTGCCAACTGTGGGTCTACCTGGCACCCCACACGCGCGCCAACTTGCAAAGCCATTGGACAGAGATGCCAGCACTGCGGAAAGAGGAACCATTTCGCCAGGATGTGCCGCTCTGCTCCCACGTCAACATACCCGTCACGCCGCTCACCAGACCACCCGAGGAGAACCACCATCCACTGTGTGGGCTTGCGCGCCAAGCCATTCAAGTGGTGCACAGTGGAACTGGATGGAGTGAGCTTACCACTCCTGCTCGACACTGCAGCCTCCAGGTCACTGTTGAACGTGTCCACAGTTCGACGGCTATTTCCTCATCTCCCGATCGAGGCCAACGCTGAGGACTTGTTTGGCTATGGCCAAACTAAGATTGGTATGGTGGACACTGCCACCTTCACGGTGCGCTATGGCTCGAGGACTCTCCCCCCCTTCACCTTCCAAATATCCCGTCATGGTGCCAACCTCTTGGGCTTGGGCTTGTTTTGTGCACTCAGCTTTTCCATCTCTGACAATGCGGGTGCCACAATTCACCCCCAGGCCAACGGGGGTGGAAAAAGCTCCAACCAAGCAGACGGCCTCCCCTACTCTTCCTCAGCCAGCAGAAGGGCCAATGAGAAGCGCCGGGCGAAGCAACGCACACTTACTGTGTCAGACTGGGTCCGCATTCGCCGGCCGAGCTGGGTTCTGGACAGCACCAGTCCAGATTACCGCCCAACTCGGACTGACCATCTTCTGTCTGGCTGACAGGTCGCGTTGGCATGCCAGCCGCCTAAGGAGAGTGGCAGCACCGACCCCCTCGAACGACTTATCAGGCAAAGACTATTGACGTCCTGTCACACATCAGAGAACACCGATGGCACGCCTTGAAGAGCGTGGTGAACCAGCCATACCCGTGGGGCCAGAGCCTCGACCAGCTCGCGTTCGCCTTTGCCCTCGGTATTTGGACAATTATCACCGATTTTGAATGTTCAGACCCTAGCCAGTGCTTAGCCTATCGCGTGGCAGAATAACCCACATGGCTAAGCAAGGAAATCGGCAGTCTACCTGGTTTCCCTTGTTACAGAGTGTTTCTGGTTCCTTCAGGGAGGGGGGGTAAATGTAGCATATGTCACACTGCTACAGAATGTTGCGACAGGTCGAAAAGCAGGGGTGACGTCACGACCGCAGGTAGACTAAGATGGTGGCACAATAAAGACGTTGACAAAGCAACTCTTCTCCTCTCATTCCTCCGGACATAAGACAGTATTCAATCGTTGCTTTTGCTCCAACAACTCTTTAACTATGGGATTGGGCTGGTTTCAAAAGCGTTTGAAAAGAATATAAAAGGAAGATGCTTAATAAGTACACTGAGACCTCAACTTACGAACTTAATTGGTTCCCAGACAGAGTGTGTAACGCGAAAAGTGTGTATCTAAAAAAAAATTCCCATAGGAAAGCATTAAAATGAGAATAATCTGTTCCCGGGTTTCCATAAAATATACTTTTCAACTAAATAAGCCTTAAAACTACACACAACATACCTTATTCTATGTATAATAAATGTGCTAGTGTATTGTAATGAAAGAAATACACTGCAATGTATCATAAAGTCACTTTATTTACATTTGTGATGGTCATTGATGGCTTGATGGAATGGCGTTGGAGGTCCGAGGTCAAAGGGAATTGCTGTTTGGAAAGAGTCACATTCCATAAGGACTGTAATTAAAGAAATAAACTGTGCTAGAAAATAAAGTTGTTTTATTTACCTTTATGATGGTTATTGATGGCTTGATGGAATGGTGTTGGAGGTCGAAGGTCAAAGGGAATTGCTGTTTGGAAACAGATGCATATCACATGATGACTGTAATTAAGGAAATAAACTGCTGTAAAATAAAGTTTTATTTACCTTTTTCATGGTCGTTGATGGTTTATGGAAGGAGAGTCACCTTCCGTAAGGACTGTTGGTAACTTAACCTCTGGTGTGGCTTATCTTCTTTTTTCTTTGGAGACTCCTCATCATTTTTGCTGATTAAAAACCTCTTAATTGACACCTGTTGCTTTCTGACTTGTAAGATTTTTCAAAACTGAGGCATCACATTATTGTTCATCATGTTGCTGATTGTCATAGCCACAGTCTTTTCTGAATGGAACTGTTCGGTAAAAGCCTGCACATCATTCCACTTTGCCAACATTGCCTTTATGAGCTCACTTTATGTTGCAGCTAAAGAGTTTGATGGTTCTCTTTATTTGTAAGTAGGTTCGTTGTCAAATCTCCCAGGCAGGTGACGCGCAGAGCTTGATCGCGGCGTGGAGTCGAGCAAGTCGTGCCGTGATATCCGTCCGACGCCCGGCTATGCCGGGCGTGAGTCCGAGATGAGTCGGAGATTACTCTGCCCCGTGGTTCGCCCAATCTCTCTGTCCCGCGACAGCTCCTTTTATACAATTTGCAAGCGTGTGCTATGCGTCAGGGTGATACGCACATCAAGGAGATCAAGGAATTGAAAGACATGAAAGTGTTGAAAGGCGCACTTCAAAATCATACACTCGTGTGACGCAACAGGGCTCCCCTCCTGGATCCGAAGTCGGTGAAAACGATGAAGGAAAAAGAAATAAAAACAAAAGTCACTCAGCGACATGATGAGGCCAGGCAAGATGACGGTCACCGGGCATGGCAGGCGTCGGTGGGGTGGTTGCCGAGGAAGTTTCATGGTGCCTGAAGTCGTTGTACGGGAGCACGGCAAAGAGTGCTCTACGACTGCCAGTTTGAGTCGATCGATGGAAACTTTCCTCGCGGCCGTCGAGTCGATGCCGGAAGGTCTTCTCACCGTGAGTTGTTCGGCTGGGATCGGTCAAGTCGGAGAATCGATGAGGGATTGTGAGGACGAAGGTGCGTGGGGTTGGCCATGCTGCCGGGCACGGACAGGCGGGTCATCGGCGACGGTGGCGTTGATCGCGCTGCCATGGCGCTCTGCAGGACGCTGAGGAAGAACGCTGACGTCGGCGGCCGTGTCGGCCATGAAGCGTCTTCCCGAAGTCCGATCGTGGACATAAGCGATGTCCGACGATGTCCGATTGTGGACATATATGATGTCCGATCGTGGACATAAGCGATGTCCGACGATGTGCGATCGTGGACATATACGATGCAGCTAGTTGCAGAGTCGCCAGGCGAATTGGACGATGTCGGCCATCAGGGTGCGGCAGGTTTCACGGTGGGGTCGGGGCGCCCACGGGTGGTGGCGGCCCATCGGGAGCTCGGCTTGCGGGGTCTTGCTGTGAAGATGCCGGGTTCACGGGCGGCTGGGAAATCTGGATCTTTCCATTTGGAGAGTTGATCGGGCTGAGGAGGAGGGAAAAAAAATGCTCCTGGCTGGCTCGCCAATAAAGAGTTTGATGGTTCTCTTTATTTGTAAGTAGGTTCGTTGTCAAATCTCCCAGGCAGGTGACGCGCAGAGCTTGATCGCGGCGTGGAGTCGAGCAAGTCGTGCCGTGATATCCGTCCGACGCCCGGCGTGAGTCCGAGATGAGTCGGAGATTACTCTGCCCCGTGGTTCGCCCAATCTCTCTGTCCCGCGACAGCTCCTTTTATACAATTTGCAAGCGTGTGCTATGCGTCAGGGTGATACGCACATCAAGGAGATCAAGGAATTGAAAGACATGAAAGTGTTGAAAGGCGCACTTCAAAATCATACACTCGTGTGACGCAACACAGCCATTTCCTCTTCATATGTTCTCGAACCATCAGTTACTGGCTTTAAAATCCTCAATAAGCGCCGAACTTCCAGGTTGGCGCATGGCGATATCGCCGTGAATTAGCCGTGCTTTCTCGCATAAAATAGCTTTACTCACACTGTTGCCAGAAAGCTGCTTTTTGTTAATCCAAATTAACAGAAGTTTTTCAACTCCTTCGATTGCCCGAGACCATCGCTTTGAGAGCACAGGAACACCTTTTGCAACAGACGCACCTTTGATGGCTTTCTGTTCCGGAGAATGGTAGCAATGGTTGACTTAGCATAGCTGTGCTCTGCCACTAAATCACACAAACGCACACCTCGTTCGTGTTTTTCAATTTTCTCCTTCTTCTCAGCCATGGTGATTTTATTTTGTGTCTTCCTGGGCTGAACACGAGCCTGTGGTGGGTTTTTTTCGGTCCCATCATAGTAAAATTATCAGCAAAAAGCTCCAAGTAGGCGATCGACGTGTGCATTCAATGAGAGGGGGTGTGGAAAGTAGCGCCGGCGGAAGTGCTGTTCAGTCGTGTGCTTCCGCCGAAGATCACTCCGCCAGATCCGAAGGTCGTGTGCTTGATGGACCAGCCGTGGTGGGTGTGTAATATGAAAATAGTGCTTATTATAAGTTTTAATTTTCATAAATTTGACGTTCGTAAGATGAAAAGTTCGTAATACAAGGTGTTCGTAAGTTGAGGTCTCACTGTATGACCGTTGCTTCCCAAATCGAGAAGTGACCTGAATCTTTACTCTTTTATGTCCATATAACACTGCCAGCGGTCTGGGCAGCATACACAAATGAAGTCAAGATGATGAAGTCCGCTGAGGCAGTCTCACTAAAGTTGACTGGAACCTTGATAGCAAACACATGATGGTGACTGTCCAACTGTGACAAGCGGTAGGCTCTTATAATGTCTTTCAGCGAACAGGTGGCACAGCTTTTCTCCTGTGTAAAGTCAGACAACAAGACAGGATGGCTCCCTTATTTTGGCCCCGCAGTAAGTATGAGTCCAAATTAACCTTGATAGAAAACTAACCTTGATAGAAAAGTTCAATGCACACAACTAGGTCCAATGGGAAGTTCTAGTCTTTTGTCCAGAGTGCCGACCTTTTTTGTTTTGTCGGGTATTAAGAGGTGTTTTGAAAATCCTTTAACCAACCAAATGAAGCATATATGCTACTTGCCGAGAAGTAAACAGCAAACATATTAAGTTAGTTACTGTATAGTGAACATAATGAATCATTTAAAAGCAGAGGAGTCTGCTGTTCCACTACAAAGTCACTGTAAACCAAGACAGGACTGTTGACTGGCACAAAGGCACAAAAAACAAATAGATGTTGCGGTTGTGCCAAAAGTACCAGGTTCTCAAGTCACTGCCGTGTAATAATTAAGGATTGTAGCACAGTGACATTTCTTGATTGGCAATATCGATGCGTTGCATTGTCAGCAATAATGCAGTGGCGGGCCATGCATATCACGCCTTGTCCTTCAAACTGTTCGAATTTTTTCAATGAATGTATGGATTCATGATCACTTCATGAAATTGCAATAATATTTGCTATTTTTTATAGCTTCTGAGCAGTCCAACCATTCTTAATGATTTTCATCTTTTCTTGAAAAGTCCGTCTTGAAAATGGCTGTCATGATCTGGTTGGCGACCAACGGGGGGCGCTGTCGGACCCGCCTGCACCTGCACGGGTGCTGGTCGTCCCGATCGGATTGGCGACCAACGGATAGCGACGTCAGCCCGGCCTGCACCCTCGCAGGTGCTGGTCGTTTTAATCACTGACACTTAAAAGGACACCCGGCACGACCATCCGGTGTCAGTTCATTGTTTGCTGCATGTTTTTTGCATGCATTGTGTATGCTGTGCATGTGTTTGTTTAACCTTGGCGGACTTTTACTTTTGGTCTTCTTTTGATACTTTGTATTTTTTCTGTTCAGATGATTTTGATGTTTTACATTTTGTTCCTGCTGACCTTTATTTTAATACAATTTGTCAAACAACCTCCTGCTCCCTCCTGCCTGTTTTTTGGGATCCGTACCCACCATCACCACCTCGCAAAAGGTGACAGAATGAACCGACCCACCATCGGATCCCGCAGGTACATCAGACCCGTCTCATTTCCACCCTGTGCCTGGCAATGCTACGTCTACGTTAGCCCAAGCCTCGTCAAGTTCGAATTGCGTCACTCGACGAGCCGTAACGTCCACGTAAACGTCTGGCCGAGACCTCCTTCCAGGTGGCCGTCCAGGGTGACACTGGGTGACTGGCAGTGCACGCCCACGTCCAGCCACGCTGTCGTCGTGCATGACGAATTGAGTCTCATCCACGACGAGCCGTGCAACGTCCGCGTCAACGTTAGTCCTCGTTTCCCCGGTGCCGGGCAGTTCACGCCCACGTCGGCATCCGGCCGAGACCTGGTCCCATACGGCCGTACGGGGTGCCATTCTGCGCCTGGCGCCTGGAGTTTACAAAAATTCCACCGCCTGCGAGCAGGCCTTGGCTTGCCAAATCGAAATCTGATTGGTTAAAGCAACAGTTTAATTTAGACTTGTTTTATGCTCCTGGCCTTGCAGAACGGATTGTGAAGGTGTCCAGGAAGATTTCTGACCCTGGTGACAAATGATGGCTGAAATGTGATTCGTTAAATGCTTAAATATGAAAGACACATTTCTGGTAGCACCACAAAAGGTAAAAAGCAATGAAAGGAAGCTGAAAGACAATTTGGAATTATTTAATAAGAATTCATGGACAAAATTTTATTCACATTAGTCTGTGATTCAGATATTTTTAGGCCAGCAGAGAAGGCCTTGCTGGCCTAGACGACCACAACTGCAATAATGTTAGAATGCAGTCAATCAACCCTTTTAACTCTGATTATTGGCAGTATGATCAGTTTAATAACTCAAATGAGACTCATGGGTGAAGCCTTTTCTTACCCAAATTTTGGATGCTGCAAATCAGATCAGGACACAAATCAGATCAGACACTCTTGTCAAAGTGTGTGTTCTCTGTATGTTGTTGCTTTATCATCAAGGAATCCTGGGTTCTGTATTGCAAGAAATATGTGTAAGGGTGTTATTGTTGCCATAGAGAGCCTGACTTGAATTAATTGCTTGATTTCTCTGTGACACAGTGTGGATACAGAAAGACAATAAGTGCTACAAGAGCATATAGCTGGTGCTCAGAACTCAGAAACGCAGCACAATTTTGAATGACATTGCCAGATTTTATAAGACTGAATAAATATTGTTTATGGTATGCAGCAATGAAGAATTGCTCCACAAAAGAAAATTCCTCTATACTTTTTTTTTATTTAATAGTGACTTTCATGTTTGTGATGGTGTGTCGGGTCCCTTTTAGTGTAAGAAATTGTACTCCATTTATTAACCTAAAATCAGAAGCAACTGAGACAGAGGCAGACCTGACGTCATCAGTGAGACTTCTAGACAGTATTAAGCTGACTGCACCCTTGAACTAGATGGAAACCCAAACATTGTCTTGGCAGTGAACTTGCCAAGACAATGGTCATGTCAACTGTTATTATATAATGACGGTGACATAAGATATTTCTCCGAAATATCATCATCTGTCCAGTTTATTTGAAAAAAGGGGAAAATGTATCAAAGTGGAACATTGATTGACCTTTTGCTAAACAAAGCTGATTCTCTTCTTTTCCTTTAGGCCACAGCGAATCAGTGTCCTCCGTCTTCAGGGGTGTGATTTGCATGTTTGTTTTGGGCAAGCTTTTATGTAAACCAAGCTGATTGAAATCACAGATGTTAAACTCAAAATGAAAAATTCATCCAATAAAATATATTGTTACGACCTGTTGGTCTCATATTTCTTTTGAATACCCAGTCAGAATGCGTATGTTCCAACTATATCTGAAACAAAAAGCTGACAATAAAAGTCAGCCATTTATTCACATGAATTTGCAGAGTTAGTAAAAGACATAGGATCCATCCTTAAAAATCACAGGTGTAGGAAATTATGTAGCCCTAAAATAACAAACATGGATAGTGAAGTGTCTGCTGAATGAGTCGCACACTCAGTCCATGTAGAATGCATTAACAAAAATGTACATGACATTATGTTTTTTTTGGCGGGATGGTTGTTTCATGGGGGGAAAATTATGTCCTCTTCCTCTTCTGCCAATGCATGTGTGCTCTGTAAAATCTCTTTGTGAGCCATTTGTATTGATATTGTTTTGTTGTATGTGAGCTGTGAAGGAATGTCTTGGAAAGCTATTGCTCTGCTTTTACTCTTCACACCGCTGAGACGAGTACACTTGCCTTGATCTTGTCCTTTCATAAATCTCCATCAGTGAAAGTCAATTGTTCATGGACATACTGTATGTTACAAGCACTGGCAGCAAGAAAAGGGAAAAAAGGCTAAACTGAGTTCAAAACAATTTGATTCAAAAAAATGTTCATGTAGTGCGGCCAGGTAGTCGAGTGGTTAGCAAGCCGGCTTCACTGTGCAAAGGTCGCCGGTTCGCATCCCGGTCCGGCCTCCTGCCTGAAGACACCTGAGATTGGCTCCAGCACCCCCCAAACTATTTTTTCAAAGTATTTATTTATATATTCCAAACTATTCGGTTTGAAATTTTGGAATTCCGGTTCGTGTGGCAATTTTTTATTTCGGTTTGTTTGGCAATTGACATACTCGGCAGCCAATCAGAAGCCTGCATCGAATAACTTCGCGCCCGGACTTTCCTGAGCGTTAATCCGGTTGTGCATTTGCATAGCATTTTCAAAAGTAGACCCACAGAGAACACAAGAAAAATGGATAAGTGGTTAGGATTCAAGCCAAAACCCCAACCCCAGAAGAGAGACTCAAAAGAAGCTAACAAAATTTCTGACGCTACAAAACGTAAACGTACATTGAGAGCATCGTGGAAAGAGGAGTTTACCTGGCTCGCAGCAGACGACGCAACGCAAATATTGCACTGTGCAACATGCTGGGAAGTGTATGGACAAACGACAACTGGAGTGTTGTTCTGTTATATATTCAGATTATCAATCCTTAATACTTTACAACAATTGGGGTTTTTTTGCGATGAGTCGTCTTATTGTGTTTCAAGTTGTGAAAAATCGGGCAGGCCCACTTTATGGCCGGGCAGGCAACTTTTCAGAGTTGTCTGCCCTGGTGTCCGGTAACTTTTTGTCATGAGTTTCAGAAACTGGCAATACCACTTAAGACAATTCCCAAAGTCCGTCAGTCCGTTACTGTTTCCTTCAGTATACAGTGGGACCTCGGTTTACGAACCCCTTGGCTTACAAACTTTTCGGTTTACGAACGTTACATTTATGAAAATTTTACCTTGGCATACAAACTATTTTTCGGGATACACACGGAGCTGCCACAATGAGTGATGTGTCGTTCGTGAACGTGCCCGTTCTCCAAACAAGGAAATGGCAGCCAACTTTTTTTGTCCTCTATTCCCCGCACCCAGTCTTTGGTTAAAGCCACATGATTGGTCAAGAACGCAGCAGTGGGGGATGCGATTACAGACAGAGAGAACGTGAGGCCGTTCTCCAAAAAACAAAATGGCGTCTTTGGTTAAAGCCACGTGATTGGACAAGAACCCAGCAGTGTGGGGCGGGGGGTTAAACATTAAAGAGACAGGCAGACAGAGAGAGAGTGAAAACACACACACACACAAAAGGGAGAGGACAGATCTTGAAACAAAAAAAGAAAAGGGGAAAAAAACAAGTAAAATGGTGAGAAAATGGATGGAAAACAGTGAAATATGGACCATTTTCAACTTTGATAGTTCAAAGATAGTTTGTTTTTTGGTTAAATATCCCATCAATCAGGCTCTACAAATAACCCGCACAAGTCATCTGTACACTTGATGCAAAAAGCTATTAACCCAGCTAAATAGATCACAATTGATGAACTAGATACACAGAGAAAACACCTACAAGGGATCATTCCTCAAGATGGTGAAAGAAGCCTATGTTCCTCATCAAGTGTTTAATGCTGAGGAAACTGGACACTCCATTCCATCAAGCCACTAAGGACCATCACAAAGGTAAATAAAATGACTTTATTGTACAGTTTATGTCTTTAATCATAATATATCACATTTATTATACATCAAATAAGGTATATTTTGTGTAGGTTTAAAGCTTAGAAAATTAGAAAGTAGAAAATTATGTTTTATGGGGACCTGGGAACAGATTATTCTCATTTTAATGGTTTCCTATGGGAAATTATTTTTTGGGATACACAGTTTTCGCCTTACACACTCTGTCTGGGAACCAATTAAGTTCGTAAGCTAAGATCCCACTGTATCAGGCCGACCCACGTGAGGCGCTTATCCCTGACAGCGAATGGCCGTTGAGAACGTAATTTGCATGACACGTAGAGGCACTATAGAAGTAGATATACAACCCAATAAAGACAAAGAAGTAAAATGAAAAAATAACGGACAGACACACATGCACAGCATGGTGAGTCATGAAACAAAAACAATGTCTGATACAGGTCATTGAGGTCATGTGGTTTTATTTATTTTACCGTATTTTCACGACCATAAGGTGCATATAAACGTCTCAGATTTTTTTCAAAATGTGCAGTGCGCCCTGTAGTGCAGTGCGCCGAATGTGCGGATGTATTGGAGACCACCATGAGGACGTGGTAGAGAATATGAGGGGGGTGCGTGGGCATGCGTTGTGTATAAAAGAACAGGTACGTATGTGCTTTATGCAGAACATTGCTGTTTGAACAACCCTGAAAATGGTAAAGAGACATGGTTATGAAGCTCAGTTTAAACTGAAGGCTATCAGCTACGCCGAGGAGCATGGGAATCGAGCCGCCGCGAGAGAATATAAAGTTAACGAGACATAAAGTTAAGTTGGAGGAAAGACTCGAGCAATGGATCGTCGAGCAAAGAGCGAGCGGAAGGAGCGTTTCGACTGTCACCATCCGACTCAAAGCAGTAACGCTAGCGGAGGAAATGAAAATTGAACATTTCCAAGGAGGTCCGTCTTGGTGCTGGCATTTTATGAAACTGTGCCATTTTTCCATCTGGACCAGAACTACGGTTGCGCAGCAACAGCCGGTGGATTATTCAGAAAAGTTGGCGAACTTCCGGTCCTACTGCGAGAAGCACATCGCCGACAAGCACATCTCACAGACAATGTGAAGCAGAAAGTGAAGCGGATGAACGCTACGCTTGCTGTGATTCCGGGTGGGTTGACCAAGGAACTCCAACCGCCGGACATTGGTGTGAACCGGCCATTCAAAGTGAGGCTGCGAGCGGCGTGGGAGCGATGGATGACCGAAGGAGACCACAGCTTCACGAAGAGTGGTAGGCAGCGCCGGGCGAGTTACGCCATAGTTTGCAAATGGATTGTGGATGCTTGGGCTAACGTGTCTGCTGGCACGGTGGTTCGAGCTTTCGGAAAAGCCGGCATTATTTCCGAGGAGCCGCATGGCACAGAAAGTAACTGACAGTGAGGAAAGCGAACCTGCCATGTTGGATTTAGCGCAACTGTTCGATTCTGTTACCGGTAATGTGCTTGTTTTTACCATGCCGACGCCTATTGAGCGATGATTACAAAATGTTCTTACTTTGTCAATAATAAATAAAGCACTACCAAACTCAGTTTTGCTCCCGATCTGTTTTTTAAATACGCCTGTATGTTGTGGTACGCCTGTATGTTGTGCCCGTATGGCAGTAGAGGATATGTACCGGTATATAAAACTTGCGTCCTTTCATCCGGTGCGCCCAATGTGTGTGTTAAATACAGAAATGGCACACATAAATGAGACTGCACCTTTTCACACGGTGCGCTCTTTGGTCGTGAAAATACGGTATTTGTTTCTGTATTAGATGGCCCGCTAGTGGAGTGGTTAGTAAGCCGAGTTCACAATGCAGAGATCGTGAGTTCAAATCCCACTCTGGCCTCCCTGTATGAAGTTTGCATGTTCTCCCCGGGCCCGCGTGGGTTTTCTGCGGGTCCTACGGTTTCCTCCCACATTCCAAAAACATGCACGGTAAACTGATTGAATCTTCCAAATTGTCCCTAGGTGTGAGTGTGACAGTATGCATGGCTTCCCATGCATGCGCGCTGATTGAAAATCGCTCTCTCTACTAATGACTAAGGAAGAAGAGGTTGCGCGAACACACGCTCGGACTCGGAAGGAATAAAGCAGTAAGAAAGGACGACTTGCTCAACTCCACGGCGCGATTAAGCTGTTGGACCTACTTTGTCTGTTGAGTAACCTTTCTAACTCAAAATTGTCTTTGACACTCGTGCCATTGTTTCTCTAGGGTTTGACAATATCGGAGGAGCGATCAAAGAGCACAAAAAACTCTAACAGCGCATGCTTGTTTGTCTATGTGTAGTGCAGGTGTGTCAAACTGGTCCTTGAGGGCCACCATCCTACATGTTTTCCATGTCTCCCTATTGCAACGCACCTCATTCAAGGGAACGGGCTCATGTGAGACTTCCTCAGAGCTTGCTGATGATCTGATCATTAGAATCAGGTGTGTCCATTGAGCCTGTTCCCTTGATTCAGGTGGGTTGCAACAGGGAGACGTGGAAAACATGTAGGACGACGGCCCTCGAGGACCGGATTTTGACACCCCGAGTGTCGTGTGTGCACTGCAAATGGCCAGCAAGCAATGCAGGGTGTCCCACTTCTAGTGCCCGAAGACGGCTGGAATAGGCTCCAGCGCCCCCCTGCGACCATAATGAGGATAAAGCGATCTGGAAAATGGATTGACATTATTATATCATTGTTAGTTTCTGCTGAAGTTTAGTTCCTTCGTAATAGTGCCGTTTCCGATGGACTATAAACGCACCGATGCGTTCGGAGCAATGAATTTCTTTCGCTCACGAGGGAGAACTTTCTTGAATCTTTTCATACGGGTAAAGGAAAAACGGCTGAGGGTAAACGAAAGCTACTCCTACTAAGGTAGTTGTATGGAATACGGTGGCAATCTTTTTCCCTTACGCTTGGAGGAGATGACGATCATGGTGAGTGTTCGCGTTGAACATGTATGATTAGTATTCCTTGGTCAATGTCGTCTTCGTTTTTTCCCCGAATAAAAACAGTCAGAAATGAATTTGTTGAAAATGAAGATTGTTTTATGTAGATTTAAGTTAACTGTGTTGTTATAAAAGAAGAGGGAGAAACCATTGTCCCAAGTGCATTAGCATCGAGCTAAAGCGAACATGCTCACGGCCTGTGGCTTTTTTTTGTGCCAAATTGTTTATTTTCCCTGGTGATTATCATAACATTGTTTGGTTTTAAAGTGAGCGTTGTTTAATATAATTCGCCACGTTGAGTGAATCCCTTGCACATTTTGTGCATTTTGGCCCCTGAGGATTACAGCTTGACACCTATGCCCTCGAGTGTGGTAGGACCCTTCTTTTTTCTGAACCCGGTAAATATGTTTTTTTTTTTCTGTGGCAGATCTTACACCAACCCTGATAAAATTGAAAACCAACTCTACCTCTCCAGCAAACCCGACGCCTCTCTTCCACCTTCATCCCTCTCACTTTGCCTCTCAGAAATTAAATCCTGGCTTTCCCATGACTTTCTCAAGTTTAACAGTGAAAAAACCGAACTTCTCCTTGTCGGTACCAAATCCACCCTCCACAAAACTAACAGTTTCTCTCTCACCATTGACAGTTCAACCGTGTCCCCCTCCCCTCAGGTCAAGAGCCTGGGTGTCACCCTCGATAGCTCACTGTCTTTTCAGTCCCATATAAATAACATAACTCGGTCTGCTTATTTCCACCTCCGTAATATTAACCATCTCCGTCCCTCGCTCACCCCTCACTCCACTGCTATCCTTATCCACAGTCTTGTCACCTCCCGCATCGATTATTGCAACACACTTCTCTTCGGTATCAATCAGAAATTTCTCCATAAACTCGTACTCGTCCAAAATTCTTTAGCCCGGATCATCACTAGAACCCCCTCCTTTCACCACATCACCCCTGTCCTCCAGCAACTCCACTGGCTACCTGTTAAACATCGTATCGAATTCAAAATACTTCTGTTTACATTCAAAGCCATCCATAACCTTGCCCCTCCCTATCTTTCCGACCTGCTTCAAATCTCTGTTCCCTCTCGGTCCCTCAGATCCTCATCCTCCCTTCACCTCTATATGCCCTCTGCCCGTCTCACCACGATGGGATGCAGAGCTTTCAGCCGCTCTGCTCCCAAACTCTGGAATTCACTTCCACCCAACATCCGTAATATTGACTCCTATTTTCAAGGCTCACCTCAAAACCCATTTGTTTAAAATTGCTTTCAATGTCTAGTTCTATCTGCTATTTTATTATGTATCATTTTACTTGTGGTTTTATTGTTATGTGCTTTGTTTTATTGTTTTTATTGTAGAGTGTCCTTGGGTGTTTTGAAAGGCGCTTGAAATAAAATGTATTATTATTATTATTATTATTATTATTATTATTATTATAAAACAACCCAACCTCGGACGTGTATTAGGAACTCTATGCATTTGTGTTCATGCATCTTTTCCTCAGTTTTTTTTGTAACATTTCTTCAAATTAGTGTATTTGCAGTCTTGTTGCCCAGTCACTCCATATGTAAATATTTCCATAGTGTACCTTTGCGAAATTTCTGCCAGTGTGTCTCATTTCTGTTGGAGGTTTGCTGTTGCCAAGCTAACGACAACCTAAGGTAAGTGCACCCAAACTTGAACAGATTTGGATACATTTGATACTCTTGTTGATTTATTTGTTTTTTTTTTGACAATTTACCAGAAGGGTGACACAATGAGTAGCTGCACTAGTTTCATGTGCCATACCCTCAAATTATGACTACAAATTGGTTTTAAAACATTCTGCGCACCAAATCCAGCAGACATTTAAACAGCTTATTCCCCCAAGATATTGACTCTTGAAACAGTAACCCAAATAGAACTGTATAGTGCCTCTTTGCAATTTTTTTATGATGATACCTGTGTGTTCTACATACTTGGCAATAAAGATGATTCTGATTCTGATTTTAATTTAAATAGTGTTCAAGTTTTGTAAGAGATAAATGAAAAAAAAAACTATTCAGTCCCACATTTTGTTGAACATCCGATGATCACAAGGCCAAGACAGCATTCATTAAGGAGGAGACTGTTCTTGGTGCTTGTGCCTTCTTGGCAGCACTGGCATTCCGGCACTGTTTCTGATTGGGAGGAATATCAGTGCCATTTAACTGTCATTGCTGGACAGTTTTTGGGCACTAGTGTTTTTTTCCCCCCGTATCGAGCAGCATTTTTCACTGGCCCGCTTTTTTCAGCGGAAAGGTCGGACCTGTTGGACGGTCTGCGGCTGGATGAATGCATGGTTCGAAGAGCCGATGATGAGAAGAAAGGAGCATGTGGAACTGGGAGTCGCAGCTTGAAATTACATATTTTAGGCCAGCAGAGAAGGCCTTGGTCTGTAATAATGTTAGAATGCAATCAATTACCCCTTTTACCACTGATTATTGTCAAATGCTGCCCC